>NC_065436.1:26110368-26735368 GCF_024364675.1 Aethina tumida | reverse complement strand
TTTGTAAACTATGAAAATAAACACATTTCTGAGAATATTCGTATAAAATTCATATCTCCGTAATGCAAGTTACTCTACGCGTGACGTCATGCGCGCGGCCGACCTAAAATTGAACACGGGAGTATCCGGCACTGGCCCAGAACCATCATCCGTGGCGGAACATCATCTCAGGAGACGTGCGGACCCAGTCACGTTATCGTGATCCGTGCCATACCGTGGCGGCGGTCGTTGACTACAGCAAAACAAAATTCATAAAATTGTGCGTGCGGAATGGTCGAGAACGGGTTTATTTTCCTTTTCTAGGGTCAGGGAATGGAGTCGTAAGAGAATATCTAAAATACTTCACAAACTATCATAACATATTAAAACTGTCCCCACATTTAGATATTATGGGGACAAAAGATTAATGAATTAAATTAAAATACCACAACCAATTGATTTTTATGAATTAACTTGACATTTCTAATCTTGGTCCTTTAGTACCCAAAATTTTTTAAATACCTAACCTAGAAAAAGGAATATGGATCTTTTGTTCTTCTTTAACGTTTACAAGTTCAAGGATTGGAATGACAAGAGAATATATAAAATCCTTCCCAAACTACCAAAACATATTAAAACTGCCCCAAATTTAAACATTATATGAAGACAAAAAATTAATGATTTAAATTAAAACACGGCAATCAATTGATTTTTATTAATTAACCTGATATTACTGATCTCGACCCTCTACAACTGAACATTTTTAAAAAATCCAATGATGTAATTATTCAAAGCTTGATTTTATGGATATACCTTAGTCTAATCTTGATTCTAACACTGCTAAACATTTTGGACAATGCAATATGAGAGAAGGAAGATTGGTTTTGAACAAACTATTATTTTTAAACATTTCCAGTGTCAAAGAATGGAAAGTCAGTAGAGGAAATTTAATCAAATGTTAAGAGAAATTTATTTTTAAATAACTACATCTAAAGTTACATATAAAAAGGATAAATCTATATAAACAATAAACATATTAGAACACAAATTAAATTTTTAAAAACACATATTCTTATCAAACATTTAGATATCACAAAAAACGTTATCATGAATCGTTATCTAATCAACAAAGAACTTACACAAATACTTAATATCAGTAAATACAGTCCACAATTTTGGCAAAAGTGAACAATTTTTACTTATCTTGTGTGTAGCTTATATTCCACCAATTTTTCAACGAATAACTTTAGACTTGATAAGAAAAATAGAATTCAATCCGGAATCCGGATACAGATTTCATCACATTCGAATCCCAATTGTCTAAATCCCCAGTGATTTGCTCCGAGAAAAATCTCCGATCACATTTGAACAGTCGTTTTGCCACACATATTTCCAAATCAAGATCCGCTTGTCGATGTATCTCACATTTACAACGCCGCGATCAATGTTTATGGCCACGGAGCTATAAATTTCATTTCAGACATTTACCGCCCGCAGAAGTCGTGCTAATTGACGAAAATCGATTCCTTTTTATTTGCTTTAAGTCTCATTAACTTGATCGGCTACAAAAACACTTATGCAGCATTAATTACAACAATACAAATAAACTGGGCAGCGGTCAAGTTGTAATGAATTCTCGTATTCCATGTATCGCAGTCCGTGCGGAAAATTTAAATTGTCCGGTTCAGTATGAATGAACTTTTTGTTTTATAACGGCCGCATCTTGTTAAATAACACGCTTTGTTGTCGGCGACGCGGTCGGCATTTTAAACGTACTTGGTAAATTTAACGTAAACCAAAACAAATTACGTTTATGTTGTTCGTTTAAAGTCACAATTTCCAATTGTAAAAATCTTGATTAGCTCACCTGTTTACAGGTGAGGAAAAGGGCGGCGCTGACGAAAAATCCAGCTATACCCTGGGCGAGGGTCGTCTGCAGGAATATCGGTTCGGAGGGTTGGGAGTGCACTTCCGTAACCTGAGGGGCAGTCAGGTTGGAAACCGCCGCGGTTCCGACCAAATTACTAGCCACTGTCGATGACATTCTGCAAAAGGAAAAAGATTTTGTAATAATTATTATATTTTGTATTTACAGGGGCTGGGGCACGTGAGGAATTTTATCTCACGTGCTGCGGATTTTTTGTCAAAGCTTTTTAAGCTGCTTAAGTGTAATTCAATTTATTGGGTTGTTATATTCAAATATATGCTCAAATGTATATTGGTTGTGGTTAGCAGGAATTTATGTATAATCAATTATTTTCAAAATTATTGATTAGATTAGAACTTGTTACACTCTCTGGTCAAAACATAATTTTCTTAGTGATAATTTATTCTACAAATTTACATAATAATACGACAAATTTTTACCCATTGATACCTGAACGATTTGTAAATATTTTGTGTTTATTTACTATTGTGTGACATTGACAGTAGACCTTGTTTAGTAAGCGTTATTTAGACCTGCACATAACCGTCCTTTGTTAAATTTATGTTCTGAACGTGTTCTACATTCAATTTTCATGTTACACTTCTAAATTCTATTATCGATAGAATACTTGACAATAATAAATAAATAAATTTTTAAATTAATGGATTTGTCTTATTATATATTTATTTAGATAATCATTTATTAACGCGCATACTACATAAAATTATGAAATGCAACAGAATATTTATTATTACACAGATGTTAATGATGTAATAGATTTATTTATTTTTTAAGATGATTTAACATGTGGCTCCATAAATGAAGTTATTTTAATTACAAAATAAAAACTGATTAACAAAGTATTTGTGTAAAACAGAATTAATAATAGTAATAGTAAATTAGTAATTTGTACATATAAGAAAAATGGATTGTAATTTAAAATTAAAGAATATATAATATCAGTTCATCAAAAAGTGTTGAGGTAAATAATCACGAATAAAGAGGTTTAACTTGTTTTGATTCAATAATGTCCTTGTAAGTTTATTCAAAACAAGAAAATCCTTTTATTTTTCAAATTCAAATAAACTAAAACCCAATGGGTAGACAAACACAAATTCTGCTCTCTATTCCAAGGTCCAGCATCAATTACAGATATTGGATTCTTTTCCATTTCAATGAACACTTATTGAAATTACTTAATACAAATACAATTCTTTTATTTTTACATTTTTGTTAAAAAAATTAAATGAGAGTATAATACAAGGGTTATTAAAACAACACAAGCTGATGTTTTGGTTTTTGTATTGATTTTTGTAGTGGCAAAAGTGGAGAAATCCTCAGAGACAACGTTTAGCAAAAATACGACTATTAAATCATAGATTTCGTAAATTAAATGACGCATAAAACAGGTGTAGTTATCTCAGCTAATTTTCCATGAATTTTTACAATTGCAAAAGAAATCTACATAGCTAAAATCCCATCATTAACATTGTTCACAATCTTATGATATTGCATTTAGTAAATCATCACAATATTATAATAAGATCATTTAAAACAATTAAAATACAGTTAAACCACAAATAAACAATAACAGATAATGTTTATGGGAATATGCAAAGAAAATAAAGATTAGCAGTAATCAACCAATACAAACAACGCGTAGAAATCGTAGAACTCGTAACAATTTATAATTTGAATCATCAAATAACCCCGAAAACAGGTATTATATATGTTAAAAGTGCAAGGATTTGGCATATGGTCCTCTCACCTGTAAATCTCAGTTTTGATCCCCGGAAAATTAGCTAGACAGTGTACTTGGAACTTGAACTTTACTGACACAACTTTCAAACAACACTAGGGCACTAAATGCACTAACATTTTGCATTATTTGCGCCCCAAATAGGGCATAATTTCGCAATGACAACAGACACCAACTAATACTGACAAGAATAATCCACCATATTCAATGACCTTAATTTTTGCGCATGTCAATAGATCTTCAGCTATTTTGACGTCGGTTTAACTCGGTTTGAAATGTATTAAGATGAATTATTGTGCGAAATGTAATTAAAACAGTAATTTAATGCAGAATAACATTTACTTTAATAGAGATTTTAATTTAATTTTTTGTGTGATATGGGTTGCATATCTCTTAAATTTAACAAATAATCATTTCTTGAATGAGTATTTACACTTAATTTCCTGAGTTTGTGTACTTGATTTCCTGTATTTTTCATCTTAAACAGATTATTTTAGTATGTCAGGTTTTTGTATTATTTTTAATAATTATTGTTTTAAATGTTAACTGAAAATTATTCTTCTATATTTTAATTATTAAATAAATTCAATTTTCTCGTGATATATAATATATCCATAATAAATAGAATATTTGATGAAATCCAGATATAACCATGGTATTATTGACCAATCTTATGCCCCCTAACTACCATAATTTCCACACCCTACATTTTGTCTTAAACTTTGTTACAATATGCATTCTGCTGCTGGAAGAACATACCCAGGCTCTGAAGAAAACAAACTTCCTCACGTAGATTCTTCTCCGTATGTACCCGAAGCTCCCAGCTACTTACCGCAACCTGGAGACGACCTAATACAAGATGCTGATCAGTTTATGGGCCCAATCGGTCCCCATGCTACAGGGATTACCGACTGGGGCCCACTTTCTGGCCTGACTGGTACTAGACGGGTTGTAGATCAGTACTCCATAACACGTTTTAGTGAGGCTGAATGGAGGAGGCGCAACAAAGAGATTATAGACAGGGCATCTAAGGAGTGTCACAAATACGACATCACTGATTGGAATGCGAGGCAAAGCATAGACAAAACTCAAAAGGATGCGGCCAACAGTGAAGAAAGCAACACCAATCTTTTGAACCAAAGGGAGGCCGACATACACCGGTGGAAATGCGAGCTGAAAGCGGCAATTGGAGAAATGAATGAAGAAATTCAGTTTTTGGAAACCGAAAGGCAACGTTTGAAGAGATCAATGATGGTTTTGCTTTTACCTGAATCAATATCTAGGGAATGTCTGGAACGAAGAACTGGTAGAAGGGATGCTGAATTGGTACGCGATGAGGTGGAAGTGGAACTGATGAAAGAAATGTCATTATCGGCGGAAATTCGTGAGTTATTAGTCAAAACGTTGAAAAAAATTGAGACACAGTTACAGGACAATAAAACTGCTAAAGCTCGATTGGAATACGACTGGAGCGATAAAATCTTGTCGCACGAAATAGAAACAGTAAACAAAGCTCTGAGTTCCCAGTCGAGGACAATAATGTTTAAACCAGGATCGGTAGTTTGTCCAGGTGATCAATCCAACGTAGAGTACTGGAATTACTTCAGTGAAGAAACCATAAAACAAGCTGCGGCAACAAGAGAACGATCGGTAGCTTTAAGGGCGACTTTGGACGCAATTCTGGAAAACGCTTCACGTGATTTAAGATCTCAGGCCAACAGAGTCGAAGTCGCACTGTCGAAAAGAATAGCTTGTACACAAGAAGCCACAAACAGACTCGAATTAGAATTGAAAAACACTCTGATTAGGCTGACAGAAGTTGAACGTACGGCTGACGCTATAAAGTTAGCATTGAGAAGATTAGATTTTCCAATGAAGACAGTTCAAACACGTCTAGATAACAGAGCTGGGCGACCCAGAATTGAAAATTGCAGAGATGAGGTGCATTTTCCTCTGCTTCAGGAGGTTAAGTCACTTGGGGAGCATGTTTCGGTTCTTAAAGCCAGATTGCAACAAACTATCGACTCGAAAGCTGGTTTGGAGGATATCAGAAACGAATTAGAAAGGGAAATTAGATTAAAAAAGCATACTTTAGATATAGATAGGAATAGAGTTTCTGATATTAGGACACACTATCCATCAACCACTTCATTGTCTGGGTATTAGATTCAAGTATTTTAAATAAAGTGTATATTAAAATACCAACCAACAAAAAAAGTCATCAACACTTCAATATATAAAAGGAAAATAGTTGTGTACAAAAAAAAACAGTTTATTAGTTTCTTAAAGATTTTTTTCATTATAAAAAACACATAACCTAGTTATCTTACATATTTATTAATATTTGTAAAAGATGTCATCCATAGCTTTGGCCTTAGAGCGAACCTAAACAAAAAAAAATGTATTACTCACTTGCTTAATGGTTTATGAGAAGCATATATACATATTTTTATTTAATTTTTAACAAGAAATTATCACAGCTCTATTAAATATTATTCTTACACACACTGCTCACTTCCACACATCCACAATATTCCTTTAGTCACTAAACTTGGCCATTTCTTGACAAAACACTAAAACTGGTGATTAATGATGTAATTCTTCATCAACTTCTCATGTTTTGAATTTCATTAAACACCTAATTTTTTTTAAAAAATTACACTATATATGTATTTGTATATCCACTGTAATTTTTTCTTAAAATTTAAGAATAAAATCTTCAACCATTCATTTTAATGTTTTTATTTTCATTTTCTTCTTAATTCAAACATTTATGCAGATTCCATTCCATTATCATTTTGTAATACTAGTTTTGTTGATTTTCATTAATCATTCTTGTTAATGCTAATCTAACCAATTTTCCATACTGTCTCTTTTTGATATTTCTCTTTAAATTTGTTTCTTGTCTGTCAGTTCTGCTCATATAATATTTCTAAACAACACTTCAATTGCACCATCCTTGGAACACAATATTACAAGAAAAAATCCTTTATTCTTAATTCTTCATAACCACAAATAGATAGAATAATGTTGAATTGCTGATCTTCTACTGATTAATTTTTGATTTTTGATAATATGTCATGTAAGCAAAAATAAAAACTTGTAATTACACAAATCTTATTTATACTGAATTTATAACCAAAACTAGTTAATGTTCAAACACATTTCATAAATATTCTTGAAACAAAATTCCACTATTAATTCACAAATTCACTTACACCTTTTGTAAAAACCTAAATCCTTTAACATTGTAGCATGGATACACAACTATAGCTTACCATTTATATTCCAAAGCATCCTCTTAATTACCACAATAGTAAAAAAATGTAGGTTGGCTTGACATCAAATTTTCCAAACAGATCTTCCAACAAAAATAAATGCATTCGAAAAACACAAAAGTTTAAAAGCACCAGAGGTTCGAAATAGTTGAATCAGTAAATAACTCCTTCACAAATTTTATTTTGTAACATTCTCCACAGTATAAAATCCTCTTCTTTCACAACACACAATTTATGAAATTTAATCCCTGGTAAGACATTTAACTGAGCACTAAAATATTTTTCAATAATTGTTGCAATCAGTAGAATCATATTATTTACACATTTTGTAAATTCTTCTGATAAGAATAACTAGTATTAATTCTATTTACATTGTGTTAGTTTCTTATCAATTGCTACTGGTGAATGTTATTTCCCCATCTGTTTGTTCTCTTCTTTTCCTCAATTTTTCTTCTGCAGTCTCCATATGGCAGTGTCTTTGCTTTATATTCATAAAATTTCTTTTTGTAGCCTGTATTATAATATCTGTGATTGTTCCTCTCGAATTCATCAGACTTCCTTTCCTCTCTTCCAGGTGATACTACATATGGTTCCACATATGATTCTTGCTGCTCTTCTAGACTATTACCATTTTCAGGCAAATATACCATAAACATTGAATAAAGTGATTCAGGAGTGAGGTAGTTATTTTGTGTGGCATCAGCCTGCATGGCTTCATTGTTAAATCCATCAATAATACAAGAAACTGCATCTGCACCAGTTATTTTACAAGCCTCTGTCATGTACAATTTGCTGAAGAAGTAATTGGTCCAGGACTCATCTGACTCCTTTTTTCTGAACACCAGTTTTGACAATGTACTGGCAAAATTTTCATTGTCTGGAAAAGTTTTCACAATCAATAGTTTTAGTTCTGGCCATGAAAAATTATACCTTGATATACTGTTATACCAGGCTTTAATAACACCAGTCATTTTATTAATTACTAGCTCAATAGTTTGTCTTTCGTTCAAGTTTTCCTTAACAGAGAGCTCTTCAATCACATTCAGCCACATTGATGTTGTAAACATACTGTTTCTTGGAACCAATTCAGGGATGTTACCATTGCTTGTATCTGGTGCACCTTGGGGCAAATCAGGGACCACAGTATGAGCTTGATTTTTGGATACCAACATTTCGACCATTTTCTCCAATCTGTCTAATCTGTTATCATTGTTTGATACTGGTGAAACCTCTTCAGTTTCCAATCTATTCAATTCATAAGATATATTATGATTAGGGCGCAAGTCTTGACTTTTATCATCTGACACAGGACTAGTGGAAAGTCTTCTTCTTCGTGAATTGTACTCATTATGTGGATTGGGTCTCCTGCTATTTCCGTATCTGTTTGTTTTAGAAAATCTGCTTTGTCGCTCATCTTTCTCCCTGAAGTTATCATTGTTATAGCTTTCCGAGTGGCGTCTGCTGTTGTAGCTTCTAGGGCCCCTGCTTCTACTTCTTCGAATCATTGTAACTTTGGTTATTACACTTTTGTAAAACTGGAAGAATGCGATTATGATTAATAGCTTATTCTTGAAATTATTAGTTGTTGGACTCACTTTTATTATGCATCCAGTTACACACCAATCACTCCACGTTTTCCTGATGAATAATACAACACCTCCAATCCCGGAATAACAATGTAAGGAAGCCTTTAACAACTGGCAACACCGCGCAAAGCATAGAAAACGAGAGGGAGAAAGAGAAAAAGTACCAATTTTCAAACATAAAAAGGCACTGCTATATAAATCTTTATTCACAATATATAAAATAATAAAATTTACTAATGAATTACTATTTTTTTTAGTATTTAATAAACAATGAAATATTGTAATAATATATTGTACTACTATCTAATTAACCAACTGACAGTTTCACCTAACCTTAAATAAATGACATTTGACAAGCTCTAAAATTTCTTTGTAAATATTTTCATGTTAAGAACATTTTTTGTTGTATACATCCTCAATACCAGAAAATGGCTTTGCTGTTTATTGGGGAAGACCCTTGGTATAAAATAATACTCAGCTGTAACCAAAATCATTTAGTAATATTTCTTTAGGTTATTGGAATATGAATCATGTGAAAATTTAAGACGAGACATAATGGAACAGTTAACAAGAAGACAACAATATCATAGAACAAGTGATCATTATTCTCAAATATCAGCGAATATTAGACTCAGATTAAAACAGTACAACAATGAAGTTGGACAGCTTAGCCAAAAATTGGATGTGGCAGCAAGATCAGACTCAATGTAACTAAATTCTTCATAAAACAAATTATTATTTAACACTGATAGTAAACAGACTCAATTAAAAATAGCATGTTATCATGTTATTGAAATTCAATATTTTGTTTACAGAACATCAGCAGAAGTAGAAAGAAGAACCAGGCAAATTGAAGAATTACATTCAAAAGGGGTGCAAATGAATAAAATGTTCAATGACCAAGGTAAAAGTAAATTACTTGAGGACAGAGGAAAATTATTAGGTAACAGATTTGATGAAGCATCCAGCTCAAATACAAATAACCAAAGCATTGATGAAATCAGGGCAGAACAAAAAAGAATGCTTGGAGGTAAGACAAAAAAATTTGTTTAATTTGAGCTTCTGAAAAAGGAGATTTTTAGATCAAGAAAAGGGGTTGGAGAATTTGTCTCAGATTATTTCACGGCAAAAGGATATTGCTAATACCATATCCAATGAGGTTGATTATCACAATGGTAAGGAACAAACTTCATTTTATTGTAATCAGAAAAATCTATGTAGCAAATAGTTAAAAAATATTATTTAACATTTTTGGCAATGTTTTATTTTTCAGAAATTCTTGATGATTTGGGAACACAAATGGATAGAACAGATCATAGAGTTAGAACTGAAACCCAACACATATCAGTGGTAGATACCAAAGATAAAACCTGCATTTATTGGGTTATTATTATTTTATTATTTATAAGTATAATTGTTGTTGCAGCAATATAAGCCATAAAATACATTTACTGTAGATAATAAGCATGTATATTTTAGCTTTAAGTATAAATTGTTGATAAATATTTTATATGTAATATAATATTAAGCCTATATTTTTAACATAAACATTGTTTTACTTTTTATGAATAACTATACAAAAAAAAAAAATTAAAAAAGTGTACCATTTTTTATTTAATGGGCATGTAATTTATACAATAATATACAAATTAAATTAAATAGTTTTTTAAACAGAATTATCTTAAATATCGGTTTTCTCATGTAATTAACAACTTAAAGGTCAGCTAAGTATGGTACATCTACCAAATTTCCAACAGAAGCCAGTGATTTCTTGCCCTTCTTGACTTTTTCCACAGCCTAAAGAACAAAATGAATTAATTCAGTTAAGAAAAAATAAATCATTAAACATACCTGTTGAATGTCACTGTTTGAAAGTTCATCAACCATATCAGCCAAAGTTGCAGCAGATTGAGGATTGCCAGTCAATACAGCTTGATTTCCCAAAGATTCAACAACATGAGCACCACTTTCTGATTCCAAAAGTAAAGCAGTCTTCACTTGGTTCTTACCTAAAAATATTCTATAACAAATGGAAAAAATTAAATAATTCAATCTTATTTACCTCTGGTAATGTCACCCTCTGATGCGCACAAGTTGTTCAACAAATTGTAAGCGCACTTCACCACTTTTCCTGCAGATTTGGCTGGTACAGCTACTAAGACACCAAAAAGACCAGTGTCACTGTAGTTGGTGTTGATGGCGCAACCAGCGAAATCAACGTCGGTCACGG
The DNA here is from genome assembly GCF_024364675.1 of Aethina tumida. Classification (NCBI taxonomy): domain Eukaryota; kingdom Metazoa; phylum Arthropoda; class Insecta; order Coleoptera; family Nitidulidae; genus Aethina; species Aethina tumida. The sequence continues at coordinate 26,724,609 of NC_065436.1, read as the reverse complement.
CCCTAGAGAGGAGGCCATTGTCACGGGAGCTCCATTTGATTTGGGGACCAGCTCCCAGCGCTCTTTGCAAAACAGCAAATGCAAGAGCCTCTTTGGGGTTCTGAATACTGGCGCCTTCTGTTGCGATGGCGACGAATGCCAAATCTCCACCCTTGTCAGACCTAAATAGATAGTAGGATTAAACATTTATTTGTTTGTATTATATCATTAGAAATGTACCTGACTTCTCCGCCTTTGTAGGGAGATGGAGAACAGTCTCCACCACCAGATCCCAAAGTAATACCTTGGGCTATTTTGCAGAGGGCATCGTGGCCAATTCCAGCACCGACGACCGCAGTACGACTGTTAGTGAAGTTGGTGCACACATAGTGTTGCAGAGTCTCAGACGAGATTTTGCCGATTTGGAATTTGGGAATAAACAGCGAGTTGCCCAAGCCAGTGCGGTAAGCTGCCTTGTGCAAGAGGTCAATGGCTCTTACCTAACCAAAAGGGAGAAATTTAATAAATTGATAAACAAATGAATTATATAACTATTTGATATTGATTTATTCATTAGTAATTTTTTAATATTACAAACCTGCAAAGGGCGGGTGGCAATGTCAAGATGCAAACGTGGAATAGTGTCAGAGACTTCCCATGGTTTGAAGACCTGCTGGGTGGCCACTTCAGTAAGGAATGGCAACACTTTATCAACAGCACTCTTGGTGCCCTCCAAGGTATAAGAGATAGTTTCACGGTCTGAGGTGGCGGTCAAACTGGCACCAACTTGTTGGATGTTACGTGTAATGAGGAACTGACTCACGTTTTTGGTGGAGAGACCTGCACAGTTCCTCAGCAAGTGGGTGACACCTAAGTTGTCGGCAGTTTCGTTTCTGGAGCCAGCCCTAAAAATACAACAAATATTAATGCTACTGTTAATGAAATTATGGGGAAGGTTTACCTGACAATGATGGATATTCTGGTGATGGCAGATTCGTTGTCGGCGGATACTACGACGGTTTTGTTGGTCAGAGTGGTAGATCTGATTTCGTAGCATGGCTTTCCGCTCACTGGGGCCAATTTCGAATAGCTCCTTGCCTAAAACAACACATTTTCAATGGTTTTATTATCGACTCGCGTTTACATAACAGGTCGTGTAAATTAAATTGCTCACACTTACCGCTACTTGGCGCATGAGAGGGACCCTTGTTAAATTGGTTGCCATTTTAACTGTTTCGAAAAAATAATATTAGTTGGAGTATTTTTCTGATTAGAATAAAACTTACCCTCTTTTGCCAAATATCGAGGTGTCAAAAGTGTCTGTCGAAAATTAAGGTTAGCCAACTGTTTATTACGTAATTCTAGAGAACAAACAAAATTGTGAGAAATCGCTCATGCGCAAAAAACACAAATTCAAAATTTTATACCACTACCGAATATATGAAAAATAAAATATAAAATATACTTTAATAATATTTTATTTATTATCTACATAATTGGTGTCACAATAATGATGATTTATAAAAATAAATTATTAAACGAAACCCATATTACATTTAATTTTTTCTTTAAAATTTAATATATTACAGATGTTATTTTATTTATTGCTATAAAAATTATTATGAGATTCTCTACGTATTAAATATTTTCAAGTATTTATATTGAAATAAATACATACACGCATATATTCATACTTATCAACTGTAAACTCGACATTTCTTACAGAATTGACATTTTTAATAATAATAAATTACATTTGTATAGATAAATATTCACAAAAATTGTAAAATATAATATAATATTCATTTAAGCTTTATCAATTATCATTTAAAAATCATGACAATAGACTTTAATAAATTAGATAATTTCCAATAAAAGGACAATTTTAATGAAAAATTTATAATTAAATGTCTTAAAAAATGAAAATTTTCTATTAAAATTGTAATTTTTAAGGAAATACTTTAACCGTATTATCCATTATTCTGAAATGTCTATTAATTTTGACATCATCGATTATTAAAGGATATTACTTTAACTAACTTTAATTAATATTTTTTGCATTTTGAAATTAATTTGGTTAATTTAGTTTAAAATTATATTTGTTTTAATTATTAATATATGTAAAATACTTAATGTTACCTCATATTGAACATTAATTTTAGTATTAATTAATTATATAATTTTTTGAATTAAAAATTTGGTCAATTTATTTTGATATTTTTATATTGAATACTATAATATTAATATACAGTACGAAAAGCGTTTGACCCGTATGAATTTAAATGGAGACATCATGCATGACAGAGATAGTAGAAGTCTACCCATGGTGAGAGACTTCCTGTCTCTATTGTACAATAGACACATGATGTCTCTTTCAGGATTCAGATGGATCAAACTTTTTGTACTGTATATATTGTGTGACCACCACGAGTAATTGAAATTGTAAATTAATTGAATAATTTTAATTTTTAAAATACTTTAATTTTAATTTTACATTAAAACGGACAATTTTAAGGAAATTTATCCTGAAACTGATTAGTTTCTTATAATTAAAAATTTTATAATTTTTTTTTACAAAATAGCTGAATTTTCCATTAAAAGTTTCAACATTTTGATTAAATTTGTTGTAATATTAAAATTACATAATTTTTGAAAAATAATAATAATAGACAATGATAGGAACCTCAAACCAAAACGTTTCTTCCACCATGTTTCAGTTTTTGTAATATATTTAAAATTCGTATCAGGATGACAATGAATTTATTTTTTACCATTTGATCTTGTTCTATTGAACATGGATTAATAACTGCAAGTAACCTTCGCCTTCGGATAATTAATACATTTTAGTGCAAACTTTTAATCAATTTTGAATATTCTTTTTTGATATCAATGATTTCTTTACTGCAATACATGCTTGCAAGTTTTGTTCATTCAAACATCTGATTGTTCACTAGGCACACTGATATTGAATGACTCAATTTTTTATTTGCGTAGAAGACAAGAAAGTATGTCGTTTCCTGACTTTCCCAATTTGTTTGTCGGAATTTTTTTTCTTTTTTGTTGGGACATTTTCTTAACTGATTATGTTATTTCATATTTATAACATTGTAAACCATTTTTCGGAATCATCATAAGTTTTTAACTTTTTTTTTTTCTTGTTCAAATCAAAAATTATTAATTAAATAATTAACCTATGAGTCATCTTTTATGTATTTTATTTTTGAGTTCAATGTATTTATACATTATCTATCTATAGTTTCCTTTATTTGTCAATATGCGCCAATGATTTATTTTCTGTTACTCCGTCGTTGATTATCCCCAATAAACGTCAAAGTTGTTGATGTAACCTCAAAATGTGAGCTGTCTTGTTTGATTAAAAATGTTGTTAAAAGAGTTTACAAATACAATACAACAAATTTCAAACAATAGATTTATTAGTATTTCCGTTGCCGTAATAACTCTTTCGACTTTACTTCTGTCATTTTATAGGCAAGTTCAAAACTAACAAACTCCATTATCATCACTAATCCCAATTAAACAGTGTTGTTGCAGCTGCTGTAATTTATATAAGCTATATAGCAGGATATATGCTATGTTGGTGTTTAATAAAATATAAATCCACCACAAATTTCTATTTTCAAAGGCTGTCTAGTTTCTATCGAAGTAAATCATTCAGAAAAAAACTGAAACATTCCTGCAGTATATGTGATGATTTATCTTGTAAAAGACACCAACAAATTAAAAATGCTGTTCCTTGGAAAAATATTCATATACAAGAAGATTTAAATAATGCTGTAGAAAAGGTACATTTAAACAAATGTAAATTATTTAATTTTTTTATTTAGTAACAATTAAAAATTCCGAAGTTAATTGCTAAATTAATGTTTGCATCTTTTAGTTCTACAATAGAATAATTGAAAATTTTATATTGTCATGGTATGGCCAATTTACAAACAATGAAGACTTTATTATTCAACTTCGATATTGCCTCAGATATGCAAGTGCAACTCTGCTCAACAGATTATTGGAAGTTGATGCAGCTAGTATTATTATTAACAAGCTTATACCATGCGTTATAAAACATATAGATGATTACATGTATATGGAACAAATAGCCAAGTTAAAAAATGTGAGATTTAATGACGTAATTGTTGAGTACCTAGGAAAAAGACTTCATGCAGCTACTGCTAATAGAAAATATGAGCTGTCATATTTGCAATGTGTTGTTACAGGCTTAATGACTAATTTATTGCCCGATTCTTACTTAAAATGCCAGTAAGTAAGCCTAAATCTTAAAATGAAGCAGATATGAAAACTATTATTTTAAGGAACTTCACAATTCTTATAAGAGAAATTCTTGCTGGATGGGTGTTTCTACCACTTATGGATGTTTTGGCAGATCCAAACATAATAAATTGGTTGGTTGTATACTCTGTTAATTATAAACCAAAAAGCAGCCGAGGTTTAAGTAAAAATGTTAAATCTGTAGAATTTTTATATAATTTTGAAACTGAAAAGTCAACAAAAAAATCGTCATTTTATATTGGTTTAAATAAAATTAAATCCAATACACAATTATTGTATGCTTTTATGCAGTTTTTAAAGAAAAAAGAGCATGTACACCTTTTACAGTTTTGTCTTGATGTGGGTAAGTTATTTAAATCAATTATTTATTGTTCAACTAATTGTGAGCAAATTTTTTTAGATGAATTTAACACACATTTATTAAAACCAGATCTGAGCAAAGCACAACTAGAAAAGCTGCATAATGATGCCACAAAACTTTATAATGAATATTTAAATGAAGAAAGTGTCAATTTTATTAACTGTACACCTGATATTTGTACAGAATTCTCAGGATTAATTAAAGAAGGTGTTCATAACATTGCTAAGCTACGAACGTCCACCCCTTTGTTCAGCGCGTACGAACACACATTTAATGTTCTGGAAAATACTTGGTTGCCTCAATTCTTTCACAGCAGTGAGGTATAATAAGTTTATTTTCATTTTTTGTCACTTATGTTTATCTCTTATAGTTTTATTCATACATCTGTGGATCTAAAGTAACTGCCACTTATGATAAATCCAATAAAAGGTAATTATAATATTTATATGTTTTCATTGTACTAACAATGTATGCGATATTTATATAAAAATATTAACCCCATAGCGCATTTCTTAATTTTGGTTCTCCAGTGAGGTAAGTTATGAAATTTTATTAACCCTATTAAGTATTAATTTAAAACTTTAACATATAATTTGTGTATTTAAATGTTTTAGGGTAAGAAAATATAACGATTTACCAAACCAAAGCGCCGTGTCCAAAATAAGTAGCGGACTTGGGAAAATTCGAGGCGTATTAAAAGCTAGCCAACCTATAGAAGGTGCTTTGTACTCGGACACGCCAATAAATGAAAACGGCAATGCTGAAGCATACATCTCCTCTGACAGAGATCTTAGCTCTTGGCGCATATCCATTGTTGATTATCGGGTATAAATTTTTATAACCATCGATTATTTTGTTATTTTAATTGGTTTAACATTTTAGGCCAGTCCCACCAATAAGGAGATGTATTTCAGAATCAACATCCAAAGATTAGACTCGGTTCCGGAGTCCGGCAGACGAATGTGGGAGGTTAGCCGTAAGGAGCAAGATTTTTTCCTGCTGAAATCCAAACTGATAGAGTTCCATGGCGAAAGCGAAATATCCGACTCCCCTCTGCCATCCAGAAAGTAATTATTGGAATGTTGTCTTTGATTGTTTGCAACAATTTGTTTTGTGTTTGCAGGGGTAACCCGTCAATGGACTCGAAAAAGGAAAAATACGAGACGTTTATAAGAAAATTACTGCAAAAACCGTCTCTCCGCGGCAGCGATTTGTTGTACACGTTCCTTAGTACAGAAGAGGATTTCACTGAATTGTTGGTTAACAGCACCCCAGTAGGGCAGGAGCTTGGCAATATATATTTGTCTGTGGCTCACAAGTTGCGCAAGGAAAAGGGTCAAAACTTGGATTCTTTTATGAACGCGTTCTTAGCTTCCACGGGAAAATCCAAACAAGGGTGCCGCTCTACTTTGAATTCTTGTCATTTTAAGTCTGATAATTTTTATTACAGGAGATTTGGTTGGGCTGAATTTGGCGACGAGATTGACGCGCTGTCTGCGGATTTGAGCAGGCCCGAACCGACTCCAAAAACTTACAGAAATTACATTTTTAACGATAATTTTGGTGTTAAATACGAAAATCTGAAGGACGGGTCAAGCAGCTCCCTTAATCCTGTGGGAATTACTGGATGTCTTTTCTATTTATGTAAGCTGAAGACCTGTACAAAAGAGTATAAGTTAATTGGTGTTTTTTAGTAAGACACATCTTTAAAATGCCTGAAGGTGTATTGAAGTTTTATGTAATTTTTTGCAACATTTCGCACAACCTAATTGATCTACTCTTCAAAATATTCATTGATAAAAAACTAAAGTCCAGTTTGTCACAAACTAATTTAGCATACCTGATCGGGCTGCTTGAAGGTAACGTATTAGTAACAAATAAAACGTAAAATAAAAAATGCCTTGCAGAAGTGGTATTTCATCATCATGTTTCACCTACAAAAGAACAATTGGAAATAAGAAAGACGAATGCTTTTAATAGTTTGAAAGATTTATCGTCGCACTTTGTAGACAAGACTTTGTTTAACGGTCGAATTTCAAAAGGGACTGCAACTCTTTTAGAAATATTGCAAAACCCACATTACAATAAACAGGTATTTTCTTGTTTTTTGGTACTTTCGAATAAATATTGATAAATTTGTTTCAGTTGGCTTATAATCTTCTGGATCTCATTTTAATGGAATTGTATCCATCCATCGGAAAACCGACAGAGTCTCAGTAAATGAATATTTACTAAGTATTATTAAAAATTATATTATTTAATAAAACATATATGAAATATATATATTGTTCTATTTTTACCTAAAATAATATATATTAGTTTTCGTGTTTTATTAAAAATTACTTGTTATTTAAAAATGTTTTAACAAAAAAAGAAAACAATAAATTTTAGATGATAATTATAAGAATTATAGACTTATTGCATATCAAGGTTTGGAATGTTGTTAAATGCAGTGCAAACAACTAATCGTAAACAATTAAAAGTTGATTACATTATCAATGTGTTCATAGTTAAATATATAAGTAATTATAAGATGAATTGATGACGTTTAGTGATATACTATTCATATTAATCAATCATCAGTAATATTAATATCATGTATATGGTTTAATGAATGATTACGAAAAAATGAATTTTACTCTATTAATAAAACTCGTAGAAAATAGCGTATTATGGTCACTTGTTTGCAATATGATAAAATTTAGTACCCGAATACGCTAAAAGCAATTTACTGGTAAAAACGCTATTAAATACTTTTATTTGCGTCATTATCACGCTATTTTAGATTATGTGAGAAATAATTGGTACTGAAAACATAAATATGCATTAATCGAACATGCAAATTTTAAACATTATCGATAAATAATATTTATTCTGGAGGTGTGTCGTGTATTGTTTTAATCTGCAAAATATTTTTAACTTGTCCCAAATATTTATATTTAATTTCTTTATTTTTTAATATCATTTTAAATAATAAAGGTAAAATCATATTTTACTTATATAACTCTTTTTATAGTAACAATAAGTTAAAAAAAATGAAATTTTAATAATATAAAAAAATCTACCGAAGAGAAGTTTTACTTTTTTTTAATAGATGAAATAAGAAAACTGATATTAATTTTATTCAGATTTTCTACGAACTACGAATGTATGAATTATATTAAACATTTTATATATTTTAATCTATAATTGTGTTTCTGGAGGTGTGTATTGAATAGTTTTTATCTAGGTATTTTAACTAACACTTGAATTTAATTTATCTTTGAAATCAAGTTTTATTTTATCTGATACTTAAGAAGCTAAAAGTAGAACAAAAATGTACAATATAAATATTTCAATTTTTATCTCTATTTTTCTAAAATAAAAGGCTGAAGTTTTTATCAAAATCCAATTTAAAAATTAAAATAAAAATGAAATCCTAGAAAAAACTTGTTTCTCAAATTCCAAGGATTTAAACCTTGAAACATTGTCAATTTTTCCGGTCAACACACATAAAAATATTTTCCTCGGACCATGAATGAACGAACACATTTCAATTGTCCATATACTCACAGGTAACTGCTGTTTTCCGCAGTTCGATGTAATTAAATGGAACTAGACGGGCCCATAATAGTGCAACTCATCCATAAAATGGTTACATTTGTTCAAACCCAGTGATGTGATGTGTTTACCAAATTATCGATATTACACATTTCATGGTCTAGGAAAAAATATGTCGTTAATCGTGTGGACAAACAATATAAAAATTTATCGGAAGCAATATTTTTTATTACCAGTTTTGACTCGGTGGTGCGGTGTTTCGCGGTTACAGCGGATTCCAAAGCTGCGTCCCCATAAATGCGCGAATCACACCGGGAGGCGAACTATTTCGCAATAACTTCGATGATATCTGTTATATTATTAGTGGACGGTGATAACTAAAAAATATATTGTGCGAAAAAAATGGGCAAAACGACGTATAACATTACAGTAAGTATATATTGTGTAAATTAATTATTTTAGTTTTTATTTATATTTATAAAATCATAAAGGTTTTATCTTTTAGATAAGTGTGACTGAACTTTTATTTAAATCTTTCAAAATAAACAAAACATTGTTAGTAATGTTCAATGAATATTTGGGTCCCAAAACAGTTTGGTTACTTTTTTCACAATATTCAATGCCCTAATTACTGTAATTACAAAACAGATTACACCCTACTTCCTTCTATCTTTACTTATAGCAAAGTTTTTTTATTAAAGAAAAATTATTTTTATGTGTTATGTAAATTGTTAACGTAAATGATTCTTCTTAGAAGCAATAATCCTCCTTACAAATTTGTTTAAAACCATAAACTGTGATTTTTCGATTAAATTTTATGATATGTATACTAATATTTACTCAACATTATATTTTTATTTATTTTAGGTACAAATTTGAAAAATATGAATTAACTGTGTAGGATATTAATCGATTTCATTCAGAATTTAAATTATATATTATTGCCTTCGATAATAGTTTCTATTAATCACTGAATTTAGAATTATTTTTATACATTCTTAATACAGTAAATTAGTTAATTACATATTCATATATATATATTCATAAATCAATGTGTACACCTGCTTTTTTTGCTTTGAATTGTTACAGTCAAATTTAGAATGCGAATTAGTCTAAAACTTTGTTTACGTTTAAAATACGTGACTTTATCAAATTTGCATTGTCGTCTCAAATGAATGATTTAATTTAGCAATGAGTGACACGTGCATATTAAAGATTCGACAAAAAGTAAGAAACATTTTTCACAATCCAAAACTGTTGTTGTTTAATAAATACTTTTGTTCCATTGAACTTGTCACACAAAACATACACACTTTTATTGTTTCGCTTTTATATATTAATAAACACTTGAATTATTTCTTAATGAATATTTTCCAATTGCGTTGTAAAAAATTTTTCCAGTGTCACGTATTTTCCCTAATGAATAAAAATAGTTGTATAGTTCATACCGATAAGGTATTTTCTTAATAAAACGACACATTGGAAAACATTTTTAATCATAATTCAATATTTGCTTTGATTTACGAATACATGGTTTCCCAATACAAAAATTAATTCCTCCACATAAATTCTACGTGATGGAACATACTAAGTGATTGAACTGTGGTTGGGGATTTTAAAATACGTTTTCAAATCCACGTTCACACATTCCGGGTATTTGAAAGGGTTGGTATAAGTATGTTAGCTGAGCTTAACGTTTCTAAGAAGCGGTATTCTACACTCTTTTACATAATTATTTTTCTCATGTGTATATTTAGAAATATGAGTTACCTCTGACCGCAGAATATCAATATTTTGGTTTACGATAATTATAAACTTGCCAAGGGGAAATCCAGGGCGTGTTAGGAAAAATAATTTTTCTGTATTGTTTAATACAATCACGTAGCCATAGATTTAACAGTAACAACATGATTTTTATCACACACGATAAAATACAACAAGCATTTGACTATTAAATGTTTATATGCGATATGCGCTTCAAAAATAACATGCACAATTAATTCATAAACCACAAATAAATGCAATCAAATTATTAAATTAAAATAATTGAAGTACTTCAATTATAGTATCATAAAAATATGTTTTTCCATTCCACGAAAATAATTGTTGTTTTCGTTAGTGCATAATTTAATAATTTTTCTAATTATTTACGTTACTTTCAAAAAAAAAAAATGGTTAGATATAGCTGTTTTTGAAAGGTTACACATATTATCTCCTAATTGCGAGATCTGATTGGCGTTAACTGATATGACAGTACTTTTTATGGATGTTGCTAGGAAAACACGCATCGAAACGAAAACATTTGGCAATTTTCTCATGTTGCCAATATTACATGTAATCCAATATTTGCGTTTAATCTACTACACAAAGCCCATTCATATTTATGCATAAAATTTTACAATGTAAATTTTTACAAGTAAACAGACCCGGTAACATTTTTAATTAGGCAACGATAACGATGGCAATAATTATTATGAACGAGGTTGTTTTATTGTAAAAAATTATAAAAATAATGAGACATTTTTAAACACGAGGACACAGCAATTGTTAAAAATAGATTTCCAAAAACCATTCTTATGACATTCGGTTATTGATTCTTATTTTGTTTCATAATTTGATGTGAATAAGAATTTGATTTTTTTATTTGCATATTTCGGTACATTCATGTAAATAAAAATTGTCTGAAATATAATGGTTCAAGGGCAGTCAAATGCATCTAAGAAATTATATATGAAACTTGTTTTAAAAATGTTACATTGTCAAATGAAAACAAAATAAAGTTTTAAATGTCTCAGTCCTGAATCTATTAAAATGATTAGATGTTCAATCAATGTAAACAATTTTTTAAAAAGTACATTTATTTTTTTTTTTTGTTGCACATGTTGGCGGTAAATTAAAATGAATTTTTAGAACGCTCATTATCGGAATTTTTGACGAAAGAAAATATTCCGTATGCATAATATCCGCATTTCGTGCAGTTTGTTTATCAGTTTTCATCCTAATTGAACGTTGATGTTTGTCTGTTGATTTGAAATGTAAAACCAATATGCGTTTGTCGCTGTCATTTTTTGTTTAGTGTTCAATATTAATTTATAATTATAATTAAGGTACGATGTGGGAAGAAGTGGATCTAAAAAATGTAAGTGTATTTTCGCTATCATTTTTGCACATCTAAAACATTTAAATTTGAATCTTTACGTTTCAGAATTTGGTAAAAAATTTTCAGTGGCGTTTTAAATTTTATTGTAAGATCGCCAATCAATTAAACTCGAATATCATATTCCAAAGCTTAAGTAGATTTTATAAAAATTAATTATCAAAATATCAACAAAAATTATAGATATAATTGACATTTGACGTAATGATTGATTTTAAATAATAATTATCATTGTCGTATTAAAACAAGAAATTATTATAGAATTACGATTTATAATTATATTATATGTATAATAATTTATTGTACAGCGTGATCTATTTGAAAGCGAAACACTGCCATAAAATTTGTATTTTTTGTCCGATTTTAGAAACCTAACACAAAATGTTACGTTTTTGGGTCCAAAACCAAAACCTACAGAATAATTTTTAGGTATAAAATTTGAGGAAATCATACTAGAAAAAATTTTATAGCAAATCTAGTTACAACACTGGATTAAGCATAATAAAATACTTCATTAATTATATTAAACTTGCAACAATACTTAATTGATTCAATTGAGAAATATAATCACAAATTACAAAAAAGTCATAATAAATGTATTGAATTGGTGGAAGTAAATAAAATTTGTGTATTAGTATAAGTATAGTATTATTAGTATAATGTTCCAATATTATTGAAAAATATAATTTATGCTATTTTTGATAGTTTATTCCATAGACTAAAATAAAAAAAAATAAATTCCAAAAAATTAATATTTTTTTAGTATTATAAATATCCATCCAATTTTTTTATTAAATTTGGTATATACTCATTTCAGGAGATGTTTAATTCAATGGTGTAGTTAGTTATTCTATAAAAAATTGGCTAATATGACTTCTTCAATGTTCATGTCTGAAAAATTACCCTCCAGGTTTTGATTTTGGATGAAAAAACGTGACAATTTGTCTGTAAGTGGATATTTTCAATGTATATATAATACAATAATTCTCTATCATTAACCTTGACATTGTGAAAATGCATGTAATTTAATTTTCCAAATTGAACAATACGTATTCATTACTGAATAAAGTCACACAAGTGGAAATCATAAACAAGCTGTTGTTGCATTCAAACCTTTAATTTATTTTTGCATAACGCATGAAAATAATAATTCAATATTAAGTGTTTTATATATAATTATTTATATGTGATAATTTACTACTGGAAATATTTAACGAATACATATAAATATTGTTAAAATATTTTATTTCCTTTTACATTTTGTCATATTTTGTATGTTTCCACAACAAGCTAATTGTAGAATTATATAGTCTGGATTAATAAATTAAATTGCTTTATAACACATTATCTTGGTTATCCGCCATAAATCGTAAATTGTTTCTTTAATTTGTTCTAAACGAAATTTTTGCTTACAGTTATAGTTTTAAATTAATTAAACGTTAAAATAAATTAATTAATCGGACGATGATCGAATGTAAATATTGTGTATGTTTTTCTAAATAGTGATTGAAAATATATAATATAAACTTTGTGCTAAGCCTGCGAAATTGATAGGTAGATATTTTGATTAGCTACGTTGGAAAAAATATCTTTATCAGTTGCTGTTTGGTGTAATACGAGTATAGATCTTACGCAGTGAGTATTTTATAAAGATATTATTAATGATTTGGTTTTGAAGTATGTTTAAAAGAAACAATAATTGTTTATATGTATATATTTTATTTCATAAATGCATATGATATGGCATATTAAATATGTTTAATTGATTAGAGTTTATGATTTTTAGTTTCATAAGTACATACGATGTATTTATTTATTGCAATTTAGTTTTCAATTCATTAAATTAAAATATAGTTTTCCAAGATTTGTAAAAATAGATTTCCAACACTATTGTAATAATATATTATAAAGAATATTTGTTAAATTTCTTGAAAAAAATATGTCAATATAAAAACACTAACCTACTTACAACAATCAATAGGACTTAAGTAGTCTATTATTTTTAATACTTATCTTTGTTAAAGTTTTTAGAGTAGTCGTTAAGTTGAAATACTTCAGACACCTCGAGTAGATTATTGTGACTTGTTAAATTTTTATTTCTTTAAAGGTAAAATTTTTCAATGTGTAAAATATAATCGATGACTTGTATAATACAAAATAATCAAATTCTAGTTCAATGTTCAATTACAAATAAATCAATGTATACATTAAGTTTAATAACAAATATTTCTAATTAGAAAAATTTATTTGTGCATTCATTTTTACTGTAACGGATCTTAAAGTGAAAATTATTATTTTCGTAATATTTATAATTTGGTTTTCAGAATAAAATGGTCGATTCCGATAAAGGCACTGCTCGAAAGCTGCCCCAATACGTTGCTGCATTATCAGGTAATAATCTTTTAAATCCTGGTCTTAGGACCAAAAAAATTTCATTCATAATCAACATTTTTCTTTTAGTTTGTTTGGGCGCAGTTGCGGCGGGCACAGTGCTGGGTTGGACATCAAACATCGGTGATCCTTTGGAGAAAGGCGATCTGAACGACGTGACTGCTGACAAAGACAACCAGCAGGGTTGGATTGGATCGTGGATGACGCTCGGTGCTATGATAATGTGCTTCCCCATCGGCTACCTCTGCGACCTTCTCGGCAGAAAACTGACCATGTTGTTGTTGATAGTGCCGTTCACTGTTGGATGGTTGTTGATAATATTTTGTGCAAACATTGAAATGATTTATGTCGGACGATTCATTTTGGGTTTGGCTGGAGGATCGTTTTGTGTATCTGCGCCTTTGTACACAAGTGAAATCGCTGAGGACGCGATCCGCGGCACATTGGGCACATTTTTCCAATTGCTTCTTGTGGTTGGGATTTTGATGAGTAACATTATGGGTGCATATGTGGAGATTAAGGCGTTTTCGATTATATGTGCAATTATTCCTATTATTTTTGGACTTGTATTCTTCTTTCAACCTGAAACTCCAGTGTACTTGGCTAAGAAAGGGAAATACGATGAAGCGAAGAAGTCTCTGGAGAGATTCCGTGGACCAGCCTACAAATGCGATATAGAACTTGAGGAAATAAAGAAAGCATTGGAAGAGGAGAAAAATAATAAAGTTTCATTTATGGAGTCACTTAAAACTACCGCTTCGAAAAAGGCTATCCTCATATGTTTTGGACTTATGTTTTTCCAACAGCTCAGCGGTGTTAACGCTTTTGTGTTTTATACCGGTAACATTTTTACCACAACCGGATCTTCTATTGATCCCAGTCAAGCCACAATTTACGTGGGAGCCGTACAACTTGTTGCCACATTCGTTTCGTCGCAGGTTGTGGATAGGTTTGGTAGGAGAGTACTGCTAATGTTCTCCGACTTTTTCATGATGATCGCTAGTTTGGTACTGGCTATCTACTTCTCGATAAAACCAAATTTGACACAAGAAGAAATCGAAAACATCGGATGGATTCCCATATCATCGCTTATCATTTTCTTCATCGTATTTTCCCTAGGTTATGGTCCAATTCCTTGGTTGGCGTCTTCAGAACTGATGCCACAAGAAATTAAGGCAAACGCATCATCGGCCGCAGCTACATTCAACTGGTTCCTGGCATTTTTAGTAACGAAATTTTATGCAGATTTATCGAACGCTTTGAATGAATATGGTCCATTCTATATTTTCTCGGCCATCTCATTGGCAGGTACTGCTTTCGTATACTTCTTGTTGCCAGAAACTAAGGGTAAATCACAAGCAGAGATCCAGTTGGAATTATCTGGTGGCAAATCAGAAAAATCTGGTATTGACAACCCAGCATATAATTAATTAATTGTTGATCTTTAATTATTTATTATACTCTTAAACAAACCAACAGCAATTATTATATTTTAAATAAATGTTAATTTTTTAGTTATTACCACAGTTTTTTATTCGTAGCATTAGACATGCAAAAATCTGTTGTATGGTAATTTACAAAGACCCAAACATATGTTTGTGATATACAAACATAGGAAAATGTTTTAACATTCCATTTATGCATGAATTTATTTTACTTTTAAATTATCATAAAAAATATTTATATTCTAGATACACTCAAAATAATACAAACAAGTTTTATTATTTATTCATTGGACATTCTTCCACTCATATATTTTTAGGGTGTTCAGTATGAAAACTAAACTTTGTTTCCATGACTAATTACAATCATTGATTAAAATTGCTATAAAACGTTATATCTATAAGTATATTTATAATTGTGATTACTAGTCTGCAAAAATATTTTATTTTGAATAATAATTTTACTAAAATTAAAAAAGTGAACAATAAATAAGAGTAGTAAAATTAAATTTTAAATAGTAGTAGCTTATTAAGTTATTTCAAATTTATATTTGCAGATTTATTCTCTTTGCATAGCATACTGTATGCTTAATTCCTATTTTTCTTCATGGATATAAATTATTTTTAAAATAAGACATTGTATTTGCTAATTTTTTTATTATTTTTTTACATGTGATAAATGTGATTGATGTCGTTTTAAACTAGTTTCCATTTCCAAAACGGGTTTCAGTCTAAGCTGATAAGCTGAATCCAGCAGCTACGTTGACGTTGATGGTAACGCCACCAGATACTTCAACCAATCCAGCTCCAGCTGCGGATCCTGCGGCTGATGTGCTTCCAGAGACTCCCAGAGGAATGCTAAGAAGTGGAATGTAGTAGACAAGTACGGCCTTAATTCCGTTGATAACTGATGCTGATGCGTTTATAAGAGACCAGAGGTTTATGTTAACTTTGCCGGAAAGGGCAGCCTTGACTGCCTTGTAGATATCTCCAATAACTGGGATAGCTTCGATAAGTCCCTCGATTCCACCAGTGAGGAGTGAGATAGCATTTGCAACTGTAATCTTAACTCCCAAATTGATTGATGGAATTACTTTCTGCAATAATGCTTTGCCGAGATCGGTAAAGATAAGCCCGATAAGATGTAAAATGAGACCAGGAAGAGAAGTAGCGATTTCTACAACAGCAGATATAGCAACCAAAACGTCTACTACCACGGAAAGAGCACCGCTCACTGCACCCGAAAGAGCCTTGATGATATCTTGGACAGCAACACCAGCAAGTTTCAAGGATCCGTTGGCCACGCCTTCAACCAAAGCTTCTACTTGAGCCAAAGCGGATGAGTTACCTCCTACAGAAACTACCAGTTGTTTCAATATATCTAATTCTCCAGAAAGGCTGATATTTCCAGAGACCGAAACGGCTACTTGCAATACAACGTTGATGACAACATTAAGGCTGACTTTTCCTTGGGCCAGAAGGATGATTTGGGCGAGAACGTTGATAACACCATCAACGGTACCACTGACAACGTTTCCAGCCAATTGAGCAATAATCAGAACAATGGATTCAACCGATGATAAAACTGGGGCAAGTACATCAACTCCTACTTTGTCGATAATGGCAACCAAGATTGAAACAAGAACATCTACACCAGAGATTGCGGCTAAGATAAGTTGGATATCTAAACGCACATGTGCAGCTACCAAAGCAGCTATGCCACCTACAACACCAGATACAATAGTAGCTACAGCGTTCAAGACATTAGCTACGACAATCAAACAGCCGGAGGCTATAACAACTGATCCGCTTTCAACGACCTGCAGAACTACCTTCAGAGATTTAACCAAACTTGCGGCCAAGGTGACAGCAAGTTGAAGAGCGTTGGAAGCAGAAAGCTTGATGTTGCCTACTAAACCAGAGACGATGTTCAGAGCCACATTCAGTATAGCTTGACTGGCGGATTTAACGCTGAAGGAAACAGCTCCGGACACACTGAGCAATGCCTTAAGACTGGCCAAACCTGCGAACCATGCGTCGAAGCTAATGTTGGCGGCTACCCACACCAAAGAGGAAAGTCCGGCTTTGATGTAGACACCACTTTGGGCTTGGATGTCGATGACGATGGCCTCTCCAGTTTGACCGTTGACCAAAACAGCGATCGATTCGTTGACGCTGAGTACGAGGGTGACGTTAAGATCGACGTTCACGACCGCCACAATGCCGACTGTTACGTTGATGTTGAGGTGGAGGCTACCAGAAGGGTTTGTTGGTAACTGGCATTTTAGTTGGCATTGTTCGGAATTAGATCTGGCGTGGGAAATGTGTTTGGAATGGTGTTTGTTGTGTCCATGTCTGAAGTGTGACGATAATTCACTTGCCCTGCGGTATTCTGGAAAAGATTTTTATAATTGAATTTATTGAAGAAATATGAAAAAATAATTAACTTACCTAGGGCTAGTGTGCTGCACAGAAGCGCACTCAATAGAATGGAAACTACTTGTGTCTTCATCGTCGATTTCCCAACTGATTTTCGAAAATACATCTTCCCATTTATATACAAAATACTGGATTTTTTGCATAGCAATACTATCGTATTTGCAAAAAATTTTTGCGTACATACATATTTTTTTACATTCTTCTTGTATCAGTTTGTCAAGAATGCTTTTCCTTGAGATTACACATTCATTAACTGATATAATATATTGACACTGAAGTTATCTTACTTAAGAATCTTAAGAAAAATTATTACAAAATTTTTTATAAATAATTTATTCCCCATACACGTGTACATGTACAGTATCATTTTTTTATAACATGAATAAGTTGAAGAATATAATAAATATTTTAATCTTTATATAAATTTAAATATATATATATATGTCGGAGGGTTCATGTGAAACGCAAGTAGTACTATGGGTTGCATACTTATAGTACTTGGGTGGAATCAGCGGAAGTGCTAAGCAGGGGATGGTACTCGAACCGAGGGTGACGGTAGAGGAGACCTGCGAGGGCGGACAGTTAAGCTCCGTCAGGGAAGCTGCGTAGAAGTCTTGGCTTGGCATAACCGTCGGGATCACCGCGTTTCATACAACTCCTACCTAATTGTTTGACTATTAGTTGTAATCCTGTGCCTGTTAGTTCAATTACATTGTAAGGACTATTTGCGTGTTATTTAATATTCGAAATGGCCGATAATCCTGACCGCGCTGCGACATATATATATATATATATATATAAAAACTAAACAAACAGTTTATGGAACTTTAAATTTTATTTTGAAGTTATTGTTAGTAAATTATTGTTGGAAAAATTAAAATAAAAAATACAAAGGAGGTTGATTTAAAATGGAACAAAGGAGGTGAAAAATTAAAAAAAAAAGAGTATTTAAACTGCTCTTTACATATAATATAATTTATAATTAATTTTTTCGCTACATTGTCATATACAATTTTTAATACAAAGAATGTTTATAAATAAATGTCTTTATCAAATACACCCGTGAACTGTGTTGCCTATCTATTAGAAATGTTTTCATTTTCCCAACCTCAAATTGAGTCTACAAATAAGATAATTAAAAAGGGTCGTCCCATTTATTGCCACGTTCGAAAAACATCCAAAATGATTTCAGACGATAGCGATGCCCTTTTGGCACGCAATGGGCAACCGTTTCGTGAGGTACAATATTTTAGCAATATGTTTGTTTGTTTTTAAGTATAGTGGTTTTTTGTTTCAGGACATTCAAATCTCTAGAGATCAGTTACCTAACAGTGCAGTTTCTAATGAACCGAAAAAATTGCCGCAGTATATTTCTGCTATTTCTGGTATGTTTTTGCCTTCATAATTGTGGATAGAAGTAAACATTTAAATATACTAAATATGACTAAATGAATTATTGAAAGAATATAATTATCTATTAACTGAAACAGTTATAATAATTATTGGAGCATATTAATGAAAATTTTGATTAAGTTTGAAATGTGTACATTAAAAATTCAAAACTTTAAAAGTTATCCTTTAATACAACAGAAAAACAGAGCTTATTTATTTATACATAACAAGATAATTATTAACTGATAACATGGTCTGTTGTTTATATTGTTTTTGAACATCAACAACAAACAAACCACTTATTCCCCACAAATAACTACACATGTGTGGTGGCCAAAGATTCATCATTTCAAAGTAATTATAGAAAGGATGAAGGATAATTACATACATTTTAGTGCAAACTATTTATTTAACATAAATTTGAATGGGCTATTTTTTGGCGAATCATATCAGACTAATATATGGTATGAGTTTAAAGTAATATCTCTGATGTTTATAAGATAAGTAAGAGTAAATTAAAAAGTATATGGCCACCACTGTATTTTTCTTGATTGATTAATTTAATAATGTATCTTAAAGCAGTGTACTAAAATAAAAATAAAATTTCTAAACATTACTAAAAATTAATCATTTTTCAGCAACACTCTCGGCCTTTGCTGCAGGGGCTGTATTGGGTTGGACATGTCCCATAATGGAGGATCTCAAACAAGGTCATTTTCGAGGCATCTCCGTAAACAGCGACGAAATGGGTTGGATCGGATCGTTTGCTACACTGGGCGCACTTACTATGTGCATTCCAACCGGTTTCATTTGCGACTTGATTGGAAGAAAACGCACACTTTTGCTTCTTGTCGCACCGTTTGTCGGCGGATGGTTGCTTATTGTGTTTGCTAAGAATATTCTTATGATTTATTTTGGCAGGCTGTTTACTGGCATGGCAGTAGGAGCTACATGTGTGGCTGCCCCTTTATACACAGGGGAAATTGCTCATAAAAAACTGAGGGGTACTTTGGGCAGTTATTTTCAGTTGATGGTTACTTTGGGAATTCTTTATGCTTATGTACTTGGCAAATATTTGAGTGTGTATCGTTTTACAATTGTCTGTTCCGCATTGCCTGTATTCTTTTTGATTTCGTTCGTTTTCCAGCCCGAGTCTCCAGTGTTTTTACTTAAACGGGGATGTTTTGAAGATGCAAAAGTATCGTTGACGAAATTACGTGGGGCATCGTATAATGTTGACGAAGAATTACTAGAAATTGAGGAATGCCTAAAAGAGGTAACTCACACAACTGTTTCCATAAAACAAATCCTGAGAAAGAGGTCCACCATAAAAGCGATGATAATCCTCTTCTCCCTTATGCTGTTCCAGCAGTTCAGTGGAATCAATACAATCGTTTTGTACACCAGTAACATTTTCCAAAAGTCCGGTGTTCAACTGGACGCAAACGTAGCAGCAATTATTGTGGGTGCGTTTCAGGCGTTTGCCACTTTTGTTGCTTCTCTCTCTATTGAAAAGTTAGGACGACGATTTTTGTTGATTCTATCGGCGTCCATTTTAGCACTATCAACTTGCACTTTAGCCCTGTTCTTCACTTTAAGGGATAGATCTCATATAGATCTAGTGACTCTCTTACATTATATTGGTTTCTTGCCTGTAGCATCCGTTTGCATGTTTGTCACTGTATTTTCTTTAGGATTGGGTCCTATTCCTTGGATGATATCATCAGAAATTTTGGCTCCAGAAATCAAGAGCGTTATCAGTTCTGTGGCTGCTACATTTAATTGGTTTTTAGCATTCATTGTCACGAAGTTCTTTTTGCAAGTTAACGAGGCAGTAGGAGAAGACGTTACGTTTTATTTCTTCGCGTTTATGTCTTTGGTCGGTACCGTCTTTATATATTTGGTGGTGCCGGAAACGAAAGGAAAAAGTCTTAGGGACATACAGTTTATGTTAGAGAATTAATAATACTCTTAATTAATTTGCATAAGATAAATAAACTAGGTGTTATCCTATATATTTTATATGTATAAAAATTATTGTAGAAATGTGTATTGTTATTTAAGTGATAGTTTAGGCAAATTTTAAATATTAATATATTTAAGATTAATTAATATCATCACTGATTATCTGATTTATGTGATATAATTTCTCTAGTCGTCACAGCTGCACTTAAATGTACACTTTAAAGACGTCTATTTATTGATTTTCGTTTTTCTATTGTTATCTTTATTTCTGTATTATTCAATATTGTGATTAGATATGACTTTTATACCAATGTTCCTTACTATACATATTCGTAAAATAAAATTTAAAAAAATTTGTAGATTATTACTTCTTTTATATAGTTGAGCTTTTCCTGAAAAGGATTAGATGAAAATTTATTTAACTTAAAATTACCAAAAATAATTTTATTTTCTTATTACATATAGTTATATAAAATATACATAAATATTTTTACATATATAATTTTAATACAAATTGTTCATTCACGTAGCTTTCACATTTCCTCAAATTTCGACGCAATCTTTAAACTGGTTAGATTTAATATACAATATTAAGAAGGTACAAACAGTTAAAATCACCTACTTATCACATAGACACAAACAAAGATAACATTTGAGATACACTTAAAAATTACATTGATATGTTCTTAATTGTCTCCACGTTTTACCCGCATAACTTAAATATACTTTAATTAGCACTTTCATGTCAATGCTTTGATTTTCCAATCCTGACCTACTTCCAGTAACTACAATAATTTACAAATTACTGTTGTTCAACCAGGATTTTGCCATCATGCAGACCATAAAATAATAACACTTTGGTAATATATAAAATCTCTAAAAAAAGTATTTACAAATTTATATAAATAAAAATTTAAAAAACAATTTCAAACTGGACCCATTCTAGAGTTTTCAGTCCTGACGCTAGTTTGAGATAACGTTGAATAAGACTTTTGTAGCCTTTTACAACAGCACAAATCTTTCATGAGACCACCTAAACTATCATTGGAACTAGATCTAAAAATGCCACTTGACACATCATCCAAATTAGTATCTCCAATGAATATTTGCAAATTACTCTTTGGAAAACCATCAGAATAATAAGATTTAATTGTGTCATAGGCATCCATAATAACTGAAATAAACAAACTCAATATAATATAAATGTATAAACTGATAAATGAATAGAGGTAAATCCTGCTGAACCACCACAAAATATTTGATTTGTTTGACATCATAGAAAATGTGGCAAACATATCATCACCATTAATCAATGAAAACAAACATTCTGAAGTAGTGGAAAGAGATCTAAACTTTAAATGATATGGTCCCAATATCAACCATCCACAGAAAGTAAAACCTGCATATATTAACAAAGCACACAACAAAAACCTTGCTACTTGAGGAGCAGCTTTCTGTAGTGTCAGAATGACCACATTGTAGGTTTTGAAGAAACCTAAATAGCGCAACACCCCGAACCAAACTAACATGTTCCCTGTACCCAAGAACAAACTGCACACATTCCACTGGTCACTTGTAAATTCCTTCCTCTCTATCTGTTCCTTGATAGCAGATCCTATAATTATGAGAATGTCATTTATGATTATCATGATGTACCACAAATTTAAGAACTTCATTCTGTCATCATATGTCAATGGTTGTCCAAAATGGGATTTAAAGAACACATTGGTGATGTTCTTTAACTGCTGTGCTCTCCATACTGCCCTGCTGCATAGTACAAAGGACAAGACACATATAAGTATCACCAAGTAGTTCAAGGAACTCCTGAGCAAAGAATCAATTTCATTATCTGTCACATATTCCACATCACCTTTGCACATTAGTCTGATGGGTTCTGCATCCAGAGACAGAATCATTTGTCCATCATGATCTTCATTGTTAAAACTTATTGTGACATCAAACCTGTAGCAATTAGGAGGAGATATTCTGCCTGCAGCCTTAAAATTCACTGTTTTTAAGGAGAATTTCAATTCAGCCCTCACAAGTGCAGAAAACTTAATGTTCAACCTTCTGTCCTCCATGTAAGATTTACTTTGTAGCATGCCATGAGTTGCATCATGAGATATATTAATACATTTTTCAACTATCTCTCCATCAAACACATAAGACTCGTTGAATCCAAATATTGTGCCTTTCTTGTACTGGTACAAACATAATTCCAAATCTGTCATGGTGTTATCTTCATTTGCATAGGAATAAGGTCCAATAGCATTGCTCAAGTTTGCATACCCTTCATATGCATAGTCTATAGCACTGTAAAAGTCGTCCTCTTTGTACAAAGCCAAAGGCCCCACACCAGGTGGATAGGCATTGATTTCTCTTGTGGCATCCCAACCTATCAAAAACAAATGTGAGAACGTGATCCTGTTGTCCCAGGTGTAGTTCACATGGTTGTATCGGCTGTATGCGAACAGACACAACTGCATAGTCACTAATATAATTTTGATGACCTGCACTACGAATTTGTACGGAAACCTCTTTTTCGCCTGCCACTTTTCGATGGGGTTCATGAAAAAGAATTGGAGTTTTCTACGCATCCGATCTTCCGTTAACAAAGACTTTGACGAATTGTGACAGCATCTTTGGTGTGCGATTGCACTCCTCTCGTCCTCGCTGTCACAGTTAAGGACATTGTCGCTGTCCGGCGTTGTTTCTTCCATTATAATTATTTCCACTTTAATATTTTAATTGGTTACACTGGGTGATGAACGGATTTTATGTGTTTGTTTCGGATTACATCAAGTGTGGCTTTTGACAGTCTGTTGTGACGTTTTTCAGCTGATTGGAGTTGAACCAATGGGAAATCGGAAGTGAGACGACTGCCCGTTGTCTTTGTCTGGTTGACAGTTGTGTGTTGTTGAATTATGACTTGTGTTTTTGGCACAAAATCACATTTGTTAAAAAATTAAAAGACGTAATAAGTAAATATAACCGTCGACGAAGCCAGCGAATGTCTGTAAGATAAATTTGTTTGTGTTGTTGCGCAAGACTTTATTAAAACACGTATTTTATTTAGATTTTGATTTGAACAAATGGTGGAATTGGATAGTGAAGGTTTTAGCAAATAATTGTGTGATCATATGTAAAAGTGACGTAGTTTGTGTAAAAATATAGGTTTTTTTGATTTTTCCTGATACACTTTCTAAAACTGGGTCGTACGTGTGGACCTGCAGTTTCTGTTTATAATTAAAAACGTAGTTTAGTGCTGAGAACAATTTAAAGTGTCACCTAACCTCCCGTTATGATATTTTGCATTTCAACATCATTTTAAAATGTCAAACATAGAAATTAAACATCTGTTTAAACTAAATAGGTAAAACGTACAAAAGTCACGACCCGAACGCTATATTAATAACTAATTTGCATTTTAGAATACCTGAAAATGACTACAAAATTTTCTTCATGATCTTCTATGTACCACTAGGAATAATCTTATTTCTGTTAAGGACTGTACTTATCATTTTACTGTTTATATTAGGGAATATTCTGTCAGACACATTGTTAGTACAGAAGTTTTTAAACAAGCTTGCCTGTTTATCACTTGGCATCTTCGTAACAGTGGAGAATCCAGAAATTAAGGAGAATGTTGACGTTTATATCAGCAACAGTGTATCAATATTTGACCATTTGGCTGTACAAAATGCAACAGGATCTGTAACAGTAAGTTAATTTATTTTAAAAATTGTCAATATTAAAACAACTGTAAGTGTAAATTAAATATGTTTTTGGAACAAGTTTGAAAAATCATTTTAGAGAGGTATTATTTAATATTTGAAAGTTGTTTGCACATAAAAAGTTAACTAGAAAATTTGATTTTTTTATTATACTTTCTAAATCTGAGTTGTAATTGAGTTTTTTATGATTATTCAATTTTTATTTATCAATTACATCTAAATACCTTCAAATATTTATCTATGTACATATTAATGAACATTTTATTTGAAATAAAAGTATATTATTAATTTGGAACATTGTTTTTATAAATATTTGAATTTTGAATTTAATTATTGATTATTTGCTCTAGTTCTACCAATCTTTGTTCTATTACTCATGGGTGAATAAATGTATTGATATATTAATTATGTATCAGTTGATTTATTTATCATTTTTTTATTGATTATTGTTTTCTATTTGATTTGTTCTAATTTTAAACATACACTCATTCCATTATGATAGAGATATGAGGGTGAACATTAAATTTATATATTTTTTTATATTTCAGCCAAGCATTAAAAATTCCATGGTGAAATCACGTGGATTTGGCGCCAGATATTTTGGATCTCAGCTAAACTTGGAATTATTCAAAAAGAACATAACTCAATGGATATCCGAATACAAAATCCCGATAAATTTCGCCCCAGAGGGTAAAATGACTAATGGCAAAGCAGTAATAAAATTCAAGACTTTCCCCTTTCAAATATCCACAAAAGTACAGCCAGTCTGCATTAGAATTGAGAGGCCAATACTGGATATTTCTGTGAACACATTGGGCGCCAGTCATGTCGTCGACATAATGTTTTACATGTTTTCCCCATTTACCAACTACAGTTTGAAATTTTTACCTTCATTGGAGAACAAGAACGAGAGTCCTGCTGAATTCGCTGAAATCGTCCGTCAAAATATTGCCGCCTCACTTAATGTAAGATAATTGCGTCCGACTGTCACATGAGATGTTGCTAAAAATGTTTTTTAGGTCGAAACGCCTAATTACTCAGCAGCAGATCTTTTAGAATTCGAGAAGAGGGTGTTGGCTGAAGAGCAGAATAATGCGCAAAACCACAATAGGGGCATTTCTTCAGGTACTAACCCAACTCGTAATTTTGATATCCACAGGATGAGTGCGCAGGTCAAGGAAGTTCTCCCCCATGTGCCCTTGAAGGCAATATACAGTGATTTGTGTATGTATTCGGTTAACTTGCGGCACATTTTGAAATTATAAAGAATTTTTCGTAGGTTTAACCAAAAACGTGGACACAACAATCACTAACATATTGGAGGGTAGGGTGCATTTTACCCCAGAACAAATCCCTTCAACCTCCACGCCACAACCATCCACTTCAAGTAGTGCTTTATCAAACTCATCCGCAACAATGGAAAACGGAGGCGGTAGTAAAGTTATGTTCAATACGGCCGCATCGACGTTCCCAAAATCAGCGTCGGAAAGGAATAAATCGTTCCAGGAGAGAAAAGAACAACTGATAGCGAACGCCAGGAGGCGCTACATTGAAAAACACAATCTGAACATACCGTCTTAAAAACTTCCGCTCTCTAGATGTAGTGCCAAAAAAAGTTTTCAGACTTCACTATTAAACGTACGTTTCAAAAATTATGTCATGTAATTCCTTTAAGTGCACACCAATTTCAGAAGATAATTATAGCGGTTACATTTGTACATATATTTGTTTTCATAATTGTTTAGTCTTTACAGATAAATTCTGGTTATAAGACTTGTGTTCATTGGAGTACCAACTATGCATTAATTGGCAGATGGAATAAAAGGTGTAAATAGCTATAGTTTAAACAAAGACTGAAAAAACTGATCCCCGTGTTTTCTTACATTTTACCCGAAAAATTAAGGAATAAGGTGGTGATTCATCAAAAACACAATAATAATAGTAAACATATATTTTTTCTCAATATTCATAAAAACATTAAAAGAATATTTTATAACCAAAAAGAAAACATTCAACGTTTCATAACATTAATACTGTCCTATAAATTTTCTGTATATTTAAAAAATATTAACTTATTCACATGCGTCTATGTTGGTATATATCACTGAACTATTATTTAGATAATTTAGTGGAGATTCCCATTAGCAGTACAAACTTCCGCCTTCATTTTCTTGCATCTGCTTCCTGACGTACGCAGTAATTTTATCTGTGAAGCCGAACTTGACTGCCTCTCTCTCCAGGTCTTCTATCTTACCAACACCTGCCACGTATCCGTTAAGTCTGGCCGCGATGTGGGATGTTTGCAACAGTTCAGGAGTCATGCCGAGATCTTCGCAAAGGATAGCGTGTCCTTGCAATCTGTATTTTTGATGGTAACTACGATAAAATTTGTTAGTTACTGAATTAATGAAGGGGAGGGTAAACTTACTCTTCAGCAGGGTAGAAGGGGCCAGCTGGGGCGATTTCAGTTGTAAGTTTTTCTTTGCGTTTGTTCTCTTGTTTTTTGTACGAAATCTCGGCCAATCTTTTCTGGTCTTCGTCGTGGTACAAAATCAGTGACATGTACTGGAAATTAATCGTTTAATAATTTTTAATTAAAATAATCAATTGTATATTTACTTGTCTCTTGATTATAGTGGTGAGACCGTACTCGTGGTTTTCCCAGAAAAGTTCCAGAAGTTCATCGTAGCTAATTAGTTTGGGGTCGTAGTCAATTTCTACGACTTCAGTGTGATCTCCCCTATAACAATTAAAACGTAATTGAATACTGTTCTGGTTTAAAATCTAATAAAACAACTTAAGCCCTTTGAACAAGTTTTGAATTATTGTTAAACGTTTTTATTGGCAATTTACGCCAATTGAAATCAATAAATGTTTGATTTATTTTATTTATTGACGTTTTCTTTTTACCAAACGTCCGAAAACTACGAATCAAATGAATAATATGCGTAATTGTGATTACCTATCCTTTACAGAAGATTTAGGCTTTGTTTGACCGCTAGTGCTTGGAACGTCACTATAAAACGTATGTAATCGGTTAATCAAATTTGTAATTAACACGTTGTCTTTAAAACCCTCAACCAAAAATTATCGGAAATTGTTAATACTTAATATTAAAACGTACATGTTTCTGTAGACTGGGTCAGGTGTGGTGCCGCCGGAGTAGCCAACTCTTGTCCTGATGACGCCCTGCTGTGCGCCAAAAAGACAGTCGTTAGCCCAAAAGCACCCCATTCCAAAGGTAGCCTTCTTGAAGGGGCCGGTATGCTCGTGTACAATGCTCGGCATTTTGAAGAATTTCTGTAAATAAAAATTCACGTATTATTGTACTATGGTTTACACAAATACATAAAGTATTTAGTGATAAGTTCTGTAGAAGACAACAAACGTTTTATCATCTGTTAAATGAATTTTAGCATCACATTTCATTGTTCATAGTTTTTTCAAAACAAAAGGAATTATCGAAATTTTTAAACGACGATTTCAAGGATAACTAGCACCGATACTATAACATTCTAAAGGTCGTAAAAACGGTAAATTAATGTAAGACAATAAAAGTTCATAAATCTACTCAATCCAATAATAATTAAATAGCACTGGAAAATTTTGCTGAAACACACAACGCCCCATAATTGGTTATTGCACAACTTGAAGCGTTCTTAAAAAAGTTCGAAGCCCGTAATCAGTGATTGAATGCAGATGAAAAAGCGGTTTAATTAATGTAGCCTGTTTTGTAGGTTTTCTTGGAAATTACACGCTGCATCGCTGATTTTTATAGATTTCGCGGTGCTTTCTTTGGCCTCGAATGATGCAAAGACAGAAAAAAATGATCTCCTTGTCCTTTAAAAAATTCGCTAGCGTTATCTAAGAGGTCACGGTTACCATCAAAACTACATCGAACTAACGGATACTTTGATACTAGATTTGATTTTATGTTAATTTAGATTTAGGAACCAGTTAGGAATATAATTGCCCACTCCTTATTATGAAGTTGTTAAACGTTTTAAATTATGTAAGCAGGTAAATGCAAGTTTAATTCAAGGTATTATGTAAAATGGGGCAGGTAATTATTATTGCCAGACAACTAAGGGGCAAGCATATTAAAAATAATATATTCGGCCTTAGTCATAAATAACTAAATATTGGGCATAATAAATTAGAATAATTTTTATGAAGGCAAATGCATTGTTTACAAAACAATTTTCTAATAGACGCCAAAGATAAGATTAGCCCAGCGTAAAAGTCTAGGAGTAAAATCGGTCAGTGGCACCAGATCACGGCAACCTTGGCCGAGATCCGTGGTGGTATTATAGGCACTGAAACGTATATTGTTGTTATACAACGGGCGACGTTAAGATAAATCGATTAAATTCTTGCTAATAAATCGGACAATTTATTTATTGGCAAGGATGCGAGTTAACTAATCCGCTGGTCATTGGCCTCGCGCAATAACTTAAACTCGGGGATTTTAGGTTTAGTACCATATGATTTGTTTTATTATTTTATGTTAATATAGTCGCAATAAACTTTTATGTTTTATTGTTATGTTTTTGATTTTACACTTTTAATCTTTGCATTTTAACAATAATGAATGCATTTAGCTAAAAATTACACTAAACTATTTTCATGTACGATAAATAAAACAAATTAATTAAAATTTATGCTTTTATGGCTTAAAAACAATGGATAATAATTTTAATTCTCTCGTTAACCTTGAGACTGTTATAACATATCAAATAATATTGTTTTTTTCGAATTTAAATTGGTAGAAAATATTCATGGGTAACTAATCTAAAAATTTCATTTAATCTGTTTTTATATCTCAAAATACCGAAATAAACATAGTCTGTTTCTAAAATAAAATACCTTTAAAAAATTGGCAGACAACACGTGTTTCACTAGAAACAATCGAACGTCGAAAAGAACGACATAATCTAAGTTGCGGATCGCTAAATGCGCAGAATATTAATCAAAGACTTCGCATTTTGTTGTAACAAAAGTCAATGTTTCCTGTACACGTGACAACAATATGAAACAAAATTGATTACTTTTAAATTGTGTTAATTATTAGAAAAAACAATATTGACGAACTAATTTTTTTCAAACAAAAATTTAAAATCTTCCGGATGATGACATACACATTGAACGACAGCATTTGGTCCAGCGCATTGTGGACTTTAAATTAGTAATTAAATAAATTTCATGTTAACAAATTTATTAGTATTAAGTATTAAACACTACAGTTGATTGCTATCAGAGATTAAATATACAATTAATCTTTGGTACTGTCTCAAGTTGTTTTTAGATGCCATTCAAAATTCAATCCACGGTCAAGATTAAAAATTTGTATATATTAACCCTGACTTAACTTATTTATATTAGCATGTATGATTTAAATATAACTTATGTTATTTTAGATTAATCGGACCCATCAACATTAAATGTCTTTGTAGCCCACAATTATTATAAACATCAGCTTTTGTAAATTATTTCTTCGTCCAATAATTTTTAATAAATATTTAAATTAAATTAACATATCAAGTACAGATTATTAACAAATTTACATAAACCGGATTGGTTGTTGATAAATGTCTGGGGTCATACAAAAGCTTTATTATAAAATAGTTTATATTTTAAAATTTGTTTAGTTTCATTGTAAACCACTGCATTTAAAACTACAAAAATATTTACAACAAAACAAAACAGAAGATGTATTGTCACTGCCAAGTTAAAAATAATAAAATGTATAACAGTACAACTTACGATTGATCGGTGTTAAATCTTCTACAGATGATTGGAGACACGAGCACAGTTACTCTCCTCCGGCAGCAAATTTAAAGTGTTCGACTTCTTGCCAGGCTCATGGATATGTCCCCACTGCGGAGGAAGCTGTGCCACGTGATCTCCGCCCCCCAATCAGCTCAAATTGTGATTTCAAATACTGAGAACAGATATTTCAAAAATTAATTGTTGAAAAAACTGCCTAATCAGTTGTTTTCAGGATATAAATCTGATGCAAATTTAATGAATTGTTTTAAATTAATAGATCGTAATGTTATTTTTAGAT
This sequence comes from Aethina tumida, assembly GCF_024364675.1. Lineage (NCBI taxonomy): Eukaryota > Metazoa > Arthropoda > Insecta > Coleoptera > Nitidulidae > Aethina > Aethina tumida. The sequence goes on along the minus strand of NC_065436.1, from coordinate 26,693,837 downwards.
TAACAAAATTCAATTTTTATATTAAGATTTCTGTTATTAATACTTTATTAAGATTTTTGTTTAGCAACGTTTTAAGGCAAAATTGATATAAAATGTCTGCATTATCGTTTTTTAAATATAGTTACACGGTTGACAATTTTAAATTGTTAATTATTATAATTAAATTAGTTTATTATTATAATATTAAGCTTGTTTTCAAAACAAGAGACCCAAACAACCAAAAAAGATATTGTTTTATTTATTAATTAATAATTGTGTTTATTATGTCTTCATTAACTCATATTTAATCCATAAAATAAAAGGAACAAATTAAAGGATGGCATTAAATTTGTCAGAAGGCAGTCACAACATTTAAGATGTTGTTTATAAACAAATTTTAATGTTTTTAAGAAAATCCAAGTTTAACCTTCTTAGAACAATTTCAATACAATTGTAAAATTAATATCGACTTTTCTATAAATAGAATACACATGGTGTGCACCTCGTGTACAAAATCTATCGACGACGCTGAATTCATACCAAATAAAAATAACCTTGACTTATAAAGCTGTTAAAAATTATGGACAAAGGTCATGTTTACCACCATATGCCCAGGAATAAAAAAACTGTATCAAAAGTAAAATTTTTTAATTCATTTCCTTTCATGAAAATTCAGCTTTTTGCGTCAGATTATTAGTAAATTAAAAGTCATTGCAAGCATTTATTTATTAATAAAATTATCTTAATCAGGAATCTTACACTGATAAAATATTGTGAAATGCCTCAGTAATTAAACTGCAATTTATGATTATTATTTGTAAATCACAGCAAATATTACTACAAATGTTTAGGGGAAAATGAAACTTCCACATAAATTGTAAAAAATATATTTGAACAATTAAGGATGAACGTAAGTACAAATTTTGTAACATGTTTTAATAAATAACGTAATAGTAGTTACATATTTACAATTATTTGTTCCAGGCCACAAATTCAAATATATTTATTTATTGCTTGTTTTTTATTAGGCACATTGGGCTCTCTATTACAGTTCTTTTTAGACATTATTTTTAAAACTTTAACATGTAGTTACAAATGGAATTAAAGTAATATTAAATGCATAAATACAAATTATAACATCAATATTCAAATAAATTAAAAAATAAAATATATATAACCTAAGATATATACAACAAAAGTAGGTAGGACCTTAAAATTAATCTCCATATATAATACAATAATGTTTTTGAATTACACCTAAAAACTATTAAGTACTAATTGAACAAAACATTGATTTATCACAATTTTTGGAATGTAAGACAACTAAGTTATTTTGAAGAGGAACAAACAATGACCACATACGCCTGAAATATTTAGATAATCTATCTAAATTTTCAAAAATCTGATTTAAAAATTCGTACACGTCGCATATGATCAACATTTGCAGTATGTTTGTCTTTATTAATTTACTTTATTTATTGAATTTCAAAGGTCTATCTCAATATTTTGTTTGCCGTATTTTCTGGCTGTATTCCACACTTCCAGATAAACGTACTAAAACAATAGTCGTTATAATAATTAAATTACAAAAATAATGCGATATCACGACACAGACGCAATAATTGTATTTAAAAATTTTAATTATCTATAAATATAATTTCGCAATAAAGATATTCTTTTTAAAAACAAACACTGCGTTTTGGAAGTTTCACGTCACGAATGATTCCATGAAAAACAGGAAGACACGTGAAGTCCATGCGAAAGAATTATGAAAAAGTATCGAACATGTGCATTTAAGATGTTTAGATATTGAGTGATATGTCTAAGTATCATAATGAATCTAATAATTAACTATTTGTTTATTTCGAACTGAAAGTAAAAAATTTAAAACGTGCTCATCAATTCCCGTTTTTGAACATCTGAAAAATCATCACTACAATTAGGTAATTTGATTCAAAATGAATATTCCTAAATCAGACTTTAACGATTAATTCCTATTGAGGAAGACCTCCCTCTAATATGCTAACGAAATTTTCAAGCAGCAGAAATATCTACTGCGCACTTTTTAATACTTTATTGTATAACGCAGCACCGCTTGGGCTTTGAATACTCTATGTTCTCTTCAGTTGTGGTGCCCACGAATTTGATGATGTCATTCGTCGGCGACAGATTTGAGTCGTTCTCTGATATACTGCCAAGAGGCGTGCTCAGACTGTTCACGTCGGACGTATTGTTCCTGATCTGCGTCCGCTGCTTCTTCAGATCCGACAGCGTCCCATTTCCGTTGATCGTGACGACCACATGCACGGTGACCTAAACAACAACCATTAGTAATGCAGTATGAGCATTTTTGACGGTCGTTACCTTTCCGTTAACGTCGGTGTAGGTGTTCTCCTTGGTGTCCATCAGTTGGCTTTCGGTGGACGAGTCCTCGTTGTCCTTACCCTCTGGACCCATCCTGTTATCGGGGATCTGGAGGGCGTTGTTGTCGCTGGGGGTGAGGTCAACGGTCGAAGGTGGAGTTTCGATGTTGTTGTTGTTCGTCGTGTTGTTGTACAATGCATAGTTGTTGGCGTCCGACTTTGGCGGAGGTCGAGCCGTGTCCGCGTTCTCCAAGCCCTGTAAATTAATTGAAATATTAACAATCAGTCAAAATATCTAATAGGAAAAAGTAATTTACGTGTTTACGTTCTTTGAAATACATATTTTTTATTTTAAATTCAATTTTTATGTAATAAACATTCTATACAGGATCTCAAATCTTGTTCTAGTTGAATAAAAATAAATTTAAAGAAAATTATTATTTTATGTTCTTATATGTTTATTTGCTTTTTGTCACACATCTTAAAAACAACAGATATTACCTTAAACGCAAAAATTAGTTTTATTTGGTTGACCAAAGAAATAGCATATTCAAATATATCTACGTTTTGTGGCACTATTTAACAATAAATATTACTGACATAGCTAAAAAGTTAAGATGCTCCTGAAAAATGGTTTACAATTCTTTTAATAAATATAAAACAACACATTCAAAGTACAATAGAAAAACCTGCCAATAATAAACAGCTCCTTTTATGGATAAACAAATTGGAAGACTCCTACCTCGTCTTTTACGCAAATAAAAAATGAATGAATTGAACGATCATTTACCAATTAAACGAATTTTTATGATGATGATATGAAGTGTGAATTTAGAGTTGTTCAAAGTTGAATAAAAAATAAAAATGTTGAGATTCTCGATTGGCCAGCATAAAGTCCGGATCTAAATACAATTGAAAACATGTAATCTCAAAAACACCAAAAAGCATAAAATTTATATGAATTATTTATATTTAATTTCATATGACTTATACAGGTCGAACAAAAGATACCCAACAAAATTTTAGCAATTTTTTTGTTACAAGCTATAAAGTATACAGTAAATATACATTTTTTAAAATATGTGCTATTCCAGCTTGTTCTCTTTAATCAACATTAAAGAAATGTGTCCTATTTCTCCGTCTACCACTGTACAAATTAATAAAAACATGTTAAAATATATATAAATATCTAATATTATACATATTTTCCGCAACCTACAATCGTAAATACTTATCTATGGAATACAGTTTTTGCATAAATCTAAATTTATTAAGATTGAAAGGTATATTTATTATATGACATTTTTAAAGAGAAACATCATAATATTACATTAAGTATGTTGTATAAATAAATGTGATTAGTTACTACACAATTGGGAACGTATTTGTTTATTTAATTACAGCTAAAATCGTTTTCAATGGGAATTAATTAATTAAAAATTCATCATAATTCATTTTTAATTAAAAATTAACACAAATTTTAAAATATAGTACAAACGTAAGAAATAAATTATTTATTACTTGCTTTTATCAATAAATATTGAAAACCAAAGTAATAAAAGAAGAATAAATTCCTTGAAATAAATTTATGAAGAAAATATTCTAATTATATAAGGCCTTACAATATTTTATATTAAACAATTATTATAAAAGCTCTCAACAATAACAATCTAAATATTATAATATCATACAAGTTGCTGTGAGATGAGATAAAAGTATCACCAACAAGGCAATATTGTTTCTTGTAAGGACTTACTTTATAGGACAGACAAATGACGGGATCCCTTTTTTTCTTCATTGCACAAACACAGAAACAAGACGATCGCAGACTGCGCACACGAATTTGCCGACGACATGCGATTGCAGCAACATGATTCGGCCGTGTTAGCCGTGCAACGAACGAAAAAAAATCAGTCAGTTTCACTAAAGGAATTTTTCTGTACTGGCCATTGCGGAGCCAATTCGAACAATACTGACTGATGACTTAATGTTTATTACTTTCTTGATGAATTAATCTATATGCTCAGTGATAGGAAATAATTATATTCAGGTGATTTCTACCGACGAACACATATTTTACTTCCATAACGATGTTTCAGTTTTTAATCATTATGTATTAGGAGAAATCATTTAATTTTCATTATGTTCCAGTTATGGAATAAATTATATAATTCCATTTTTTATATCAGTGATTAGATCTGCAATGAAATGAACGAATCTGTGTTAAATTAAAAACCTCTCTAGTTTTTGCTTTTAATTGTTGTAATGGCAGCACTACAACATGATCCTGTTGCGAATCGATGTGTCGGTAATTATTATGTATGGTAATTTTTAAGTGAAGAGAGTTCTGTTCCAATTATTTTATTAAGCGTTCGCGTGAATGCCGCCTTAATGTTGTAAACACACAAAATAAACACATTAGCGTCATTTAATTTAGGTATTTAATGATAATAAAAAGTGTTAAAGCCGTTTTTCGTAATTACATTTAATTGTAGTAATTAAAGAATTAATTTATTACATAAAATAAAAGAGCTAACATGATTATAAAAGTTTTCACATAGAAAATGGAAATTTAAATGCTGTTTGACAATGAGTGTAATAAAACATTTAACACCTGCAATAAAATTTAGAAAGTGCAACTTAGGCAGGATAAATTTAATTTACTAACATACACTGAATTGTTTTCCATTAGAATGTTCTGAGATAATTTTCGATCTAATTTCTGTATTTAAAAACTACACTTGAGTTTAATATCAAGAAAAATATGAAGAACGAGATATTTTTATATTTGATATGTTCTAAATTTTTTAAAAAAATATCTTTTACCTTGTCGGCGAGTAGCCTGAGCCTCGCCTCCTCAACAGCATCCTTTTTCGAAGACAGACCCTTTTCGCGTAACGACGTCCTTCGCACCGACTGGGTTCTGGTGTTGCTTTGGGATCTCCGCACTTTCGCCCTTTTCGCCTCCTGCTGCCGTTTATGTTCTTGCTCCGTCCTTATATTGATAATACGTTCCTTGATCTCCAAATCTTCGCAAATGTCTAAAATAAAAAGATTTTACTGACCATGCTCAGGTGTTTTACTGCTTTTATTACCAGCAGGAGTTTCGTCGTGTTTATTTTTGGCGTTGAAGTTAGCACCGGCCTGTGCAAGCAGTTCTATGACTTCCAGCTGTGACAATTAAAATAAATTATGTTGCTTCCAATTTGGTTTCTTGATATACGTACATGTCCCCAACAAGCTGCCGCGTGGGAAGGCTGCCAATCATCTTTGTCCTTCAAATCAGTCCTGACGCCGTGATCCAGCAGGAATTCCACAACCGTTGTGTAACCGTTAGCTGCGGCTATGTGTAACTACAAAGACAAAGACGAATTTCAAATGTTATAGTTATTTTTATATCGACAGGAATTATGTATTAGCATAGGCATACAACCAAGATTACATCGAATTTTTAATTGTATATTATATTGTGTGTATATACCGGAGTGGCGCCCTGGGCGTCCAGTGCTTCGAGGTCACCGCCCTTATTGTACAGCTGCTTCATGTCCTCGAGCATCCGCTTTTCGGTGGCCGCCCTCGTGTCGTCGATCAGTTCTTGCGTGACGCCCCGCTTCGCCATCTCGCTCTCGATCAAATCCAAGGCGTACTCGTCCTCGCAAATGTCGTAGGGCATGTTGCCGTCCGCGTTAACGGCCAGCAGGTTCGCCCCCTTCTCTATAAGTATTCTACAAATGAAAAACCAAAATTAGTGATCGTTTGGGTAAATTACGAAGGGGTTCTTACTGAACTAGATTGGTGTGGGCGCAGGTGGCGGCGGCGTGGAGTGGCGTCCACTTCTCGGTGTCCTCCGCGTTTACGTTGGCGCCGTTCTCCAGTAGGAGTTTGAGCAGCGGTTCGTTGTCGTCGATGCAGCTCTGGTGCAAGGCGGTCAGCCCGTCCTCGTTGCAGGAATCTGGGCTCACCCCTTTCGAGAGCAACGAACGAACTGAAATGATGAAACAAAACTTAGTATTGGTGATTATAATATTTTACTAGGTCTTATAAAAATTGTAGGAATATTATATTATATTATAGTATAATTATTTATGTGTTATAAAATGATAAAACAAAACAAATATTACTATAGTAATAATATTAAATAAAATGTTACTTATTTAGTCACTTATTTTTTTAATTTTGTCATATTTAAAGTGGTGGGCAGATTTAATTCAGATTTTCAGTATCAAAAATATATTTTATTCTTGTCTAGTAGTCTAGTAGAACAATCACACGTTGTCTGAATAAACAAAACTAAGGTAAGGATACCATTGGTATCAAAAAAGAATATTTGAACAAAACTAAAAGTTCTCTAGTATTTTGGCGAAGGATGATTTGAAATGTTGAATCCATGTTCAATAGGACCAGATGAGATGATAAAAAATACATTCATCGTGCTTCTAATAAACATTTGGATTCCAGATTCTCTACAAAAACTTTGAAACACTATATTACAAAAAATATTAGTAGTAACAATATAATAATGGAACCATTTGCATATTTTTCATGAATAATAATGATACGAAACATGCTTCCAAAGTTGTTTAAAGCTAGTTAAAATATAAAAAATTGAGATTCTCGATTGATCTGTTTAAAGTTCGGATCTAAGTACAGTTGAAAACTTATGGAACGACAAGTCTCGATTAAAATACCAAAAAACATCAAATTTAGGTGAATTATGGTTATTAATTGAAGAATTGATTATCGACATTTCCTGAATCTCTGTCTCAGTCAGAAAGAGTACCAAACAAAATATTAACAATTTTTTTTAATGTTATGTATAAATTATTAAACAAATGTATAATTTTCAAAAGTGTGCTATTTCTGTGACCGGCATTTTATATTTATTTTGTTTAAAATTTAATTTATGTAGAAATTATTTGGATTTAGGTACAAAATAAATAATAGAATAAAGAATATAGTGTAATTATTTTAAGTCCTAATTAAAGTTAAGATAGAAATGTTTATTATTTCTCTGATCACCACTGTATATTATAGATATAGAAGATATTTTTTAATATTTTTTAGAATACAGTATTAAACAACATTGGTAAATTTTTGAGAGTTCACATTAAATAAAATAGTTATGGTTATAATATTAAAACAATATAGAAAGTTACTATAATAATGATGTATGTCAAAACACAAAACTAGTTTTGGATAAATGTATGTTTGGTTAAATCGTCTTAATTTGGAGTGATTTGGTCGTGAGACTTTCAAGGGCACCCTGTATAATTTACGACGAACTTGTATTCTTTTAAAAACATATCAGAATTTGCACACACGTAATTGTTACATCCGTTATCTTGTAAAATTGAATTACTGATTTGACAAATCGATTTTTAAATTAAAAACAAGCGGTACGAATGAAATACCTTTCATCCATCTTTGTGGATTAATTTGTCACTAAAAATAAAGTAAAAATAAATTCTATGGTTTAATTTTTAAACTTAATTTAATTTACCCAGCAAGTAAACTTTCTATTCGTTTTTGTGAATACCCTTAGTTGAATATGGGTTACGTAAAAATTTAAAAAGTAATTAATTAAATCTACATTTATTGAGTGTAAATTTCTTTTATACAATATTTTCTTTAATAATTAATAGCTTCAGCATTTTTTAATGATTTTTTAGTTTCACTATTCAAAATTTAATTATAATTACCACCTGCTCCTCAGTAATTAACTTGTAATTACTATTTTACGAGTGCTGATCATATAGTGAATTTTTACTGCTTTCGTATAATAGATATTCACACACAAGTAAAAAGTGCATAATTTAGATAAAAAAGTTAATAAACACTAATTTTACTTAATTATAATAATGCGTAGACAGATTTGTATGTAAAGTTGTACAATGAAAATTATAATTGAGTCGAGTCAAGGTAATAACAAGAGCATTATCAGATTTCCTGCTTTAATAGGACATAATTTTGTCATTTTATTTAACGATAAACATCAAACATGTCAAATAACAGGTTGTCAAGCCATATTTTAAACACAATATTTAATAGTTTTTATGAAATCCAGCAATTGTTAAGCAATGTGATTTCGATAAGGTATTCAGATTGTTTATCTTTAAAGGACAGATATTAGTAAATTTTATAATATTTTAATATATATATTTTTTTTATTGAGATATCGCTATATTCTAATAAGCGAGGACGTGGAATTTTATTTGATGTTGAATGTCTAACAATGTGAGATATTTCAATATTATTAATATTATGTCGTTAAAATGACCATTAAAATAATAATATTTAAATATTTATTACTGAATAGTTAATTTGAAACTTTCGAAGTGAGTTTTATTAGCTATAAAAAGTGTTAAACAATAAGAAATTAATTTTGGTGTAAATGGTCGTGATAATTTCCCATATGCGTAATCGTAGAATTTTTATTGTTTTATTAGATTTAATATGCTTAACAGTAAGAATAGCTTTAAAAAACTTAATTAATTAATAATTTTTAAATTGTTTTACCGTTGTGAGTATTATTGGAATTTTTATGGCATTAAAGTCCAATTGAATAGAATTTAATTATCTGAGGAATCTTTTATTACCTACATATCTGTTTAATTAAAACCAATTGATTCATTAAGTCATTAAATAATTTTTGTATTTCACAAAAAATTAACAACTATAAGTATTTATTTTAGACAATTACAATTTATGCAAATTTAGAAGAATAATACAAAATATACTTTCTAATATTTCAGATAAATCTCAGAATTACTAATATAAATATCTACTTTCCAAATTATCAAAATTTGTAATGAATACTGATGGTTTAATTTAGCAAAACAAAAAAATTTAAATTCTCGAGTCAGATGATTTTTCTCACCTTCGTCGAGATCGTTCCTAGAGGCAGCTTCGAGAAGTACGACGCTGTCCCCGAAGAATATGTTCCTCTTGTTGGACTTGTGGTGTTTGAGCTGCTTCCTGTTGTACTCCTTTTCCCGGTGATAGAACTGCTTGAGCTGCTGTTTCCGACGTTGCTTCGCCAGCAAGAGCCTCTCCTGGGTGGGCAACTGCTCCACCGAGGGCATCTCGGAAATCAGTTCGGCGTGGTCCATGGCGGATGTGGGTGGGTTTTTGGGTTAGTCAGTCTTAATTCCTGTAAAACGTAGTAACGTGATAAGACTGGTTAGTTTTGGCGAGACGTAGTATTAGTATAAAAGTTGAGAAATTACTTGGTACAATGAGTTCGGCTGAACTGACAAGCGATTAAATTAAATGTGCATTATTTCCTGGTGAAACGAAAGTCGGTCTGGGGTGTCGGCCCGTTGTAAATCTGCATGCATTGTCCGACATCGAAACGGTTGTGTTTGGCATTCGTTCGAATCGACGGAGATCCGGACAACGCGTGTCGCATTGCAACTGCAACCGGTGAAAGTGATTTTTTTTTTTATCGTATCTCTCCCTATTTGCATCGAAACGATTGATGACCGATGGATTTCTAATCGGAGACGAGAGCCGTTTTGGTAAAAACCGCGTGCGATTTGCGTACGATCCCGGAGACGGTCGCTGAAAGTGAAATGTACTTTGAATAATTTCGAGTAATTAACACGCGAATCGATTTCACTGCTGTGTGAACATTCGCAGCGGCATTTCGAATGATATTTGAATAATTAGCGTTGCCAATCCAAGAACGGCAACTAATCTCGTTCACATTAAATAACGTAATTTTCGTTCAGGAATAAATTGATCCTTCACAGAACTAAATGGTTAATTTTAATGAAATAAATAAAGGGTGTTCGACATTGCTTTATTTTGGTTTCAAAAATGATATGTCGAAAAAAATGAATTTTGGAGGACCTAAATATTAATATACATACAGTGGTGACCAGACAAATAGCATAAAACTTAAAATTGTACATTTTGTAAGATATTCAAATAATATCTAGTCAGTATAAAAATATATTTATATATTCTGAACTGTGTTTTAATTTTAGCAATGCACATATTAGTCTGATTTAGTTGGCCAAAAAAAAAAACAATATATTCAAATATAATTACGTTTTATGAATGTACTTAACAAAATTCATAATAGTTAGAATTTATATTATTTTATTAAATAAATTCACTTTTAGTGGAAAGAAAGAAATATTGTTCTCCAGAGAAGTGGAATATAAATAAATATTGCTAATATCACTAAAAACTTGATAATAATAAATGTGAAACAACACTTTCAGTTGAAAATAGACTACGAAAATGTCTTAACAAAAACTTAACTTCTTTTATTGGCAGAGCAATTGGAAAAATTAAACGGCATCCTTTCTTATCCTATACGTAAATAAAAAATATATTAATTGGATCATAGAATATCAGCGTGTCTAATAGAACAATCAGACGTCGACTGAATAAACAAAACATACAAGGGTATATTTCAGTAAAATCCATGTTCAATAGAACAAGATCAGGTGGTAAAAAATATATTCAGGGTTCCTTTCCTTCGCATGGAATAGGACCATTATAAAAAATTATTAACAAAATGAACCGTTTCGTATACAGAGACATCATGAGAGATATAATAGAACAATTTGTCAATGGTAATTAACTAAATACATGGGTTTTTATATATGATAATGATACGAAGCAAGCGTCCAAAGTTGTTCAAAGTTGGTTAAAAGATAAAAATGCTGAGATTCTCGATTGGCCAGCGTAAAATAGGGGTCTAAATCCTGTTAAAAAATTATGAAACGACAAGAAATTCCTATTAAAACACCAAAAATAGTCAAATTTATATGTATTGTGGTTATTAATTGAAGACTCGTGGAATATAATTTCAATTTAATTCATTTTATATCGTTGAATGCTTCACATGTGTATAACTTTGTACTCATTATTTACACACTATAGTACATTTTAATGTTACAAAAAACTTTATTTTTTTTGATATCTGTAAAAAGCATAAAATAATTGAAATTTATAATAAAATGCTTCGGAATAGACTCGTTTAATTTGCGTCGTCGTGTTTATCGGTCGTCTTCACCGTGCTGTGTTATGAACAACGATGCTTTTGGAAGACCTATTGTACAAAGAAGACATCTCAATCGGAATGAAGTTGTTAGGCCCTTTGCACTGCTGCAAGAAGTTTGATCGCAAAGGTAGCAAAGCCAGCTGGTTATTCACTTTATGGAATCGGTTCCAAGAAATTGGTGTCAGTCACAAGAAACATATACTGCTCGTGAGAGACTAACTACTCCCCGAGAAGTTCCACATTTGATTCAAATGTCACTTCAAGAGAGAATAAGAACAACTTGCTAGTTAGGAAACCTTCACTTGATGGCTAAAGGACGCATTTATCTTCTCAAACTTTACGTAATAGACTTCACGAAGCCAATTTACATTCAAGACGTGTTGTTCCTGAATGAACTAAAACGCACAGAAGAATGAGAAGAAATTTTGCTAATGAACACAATAACTCCAACAAGAACCAATGGACTCTGGTTCTCTTCACAAATGAATCCAGGTTTTGTTTAAGATCAAATGATGCACGACATCACACCCTGACGGCTAAACGATACATTGACTAGCATAATTTGGGAGTTATGGAGTGTCCAAAGGATAGTCCTGATATGAATCAGATAGAACATCTTTGGGACATTCTAGGGAGAATCATAAGAAATCTGGAACTCGCAAATAACCTTCAAGAACTAGCTCAACAGCTTCAAAAAGAATGGAACAATGTACCCCAAGACTAGATCCGCCGTTTGATGCATGCATCAATGCCTCAACGTTGTGCCGAACCTCGAAGAAGGAGAGGAGAACATACTCACTATTAAACAATTATTTCCATTTTTGTAACGCACTTCTATGATTAAATTCTGTAAAATTTATTATTCATTTGTTTTTATACGGGTATCATTTATAAATGATAAAAATTGTATTTCAATATATTTATTGAATACCTATTTCACTGTGACTAGTTTATATTAAATGTGTAAGGATACAATTTTTCATAGATTTTGTGCTTCAATTAAATTAAATAAAATAATTTGGTCTACTTTTTTACAAATTAGCAGTTTTATGTGAGTTTGAAATTTAAAAAAATATGAAAAAGAAGACGAAAAACATATATTTTTTATATTCGAATTTTATTACCATTGTCATATAAGAGATTAAAATGTTATTTTTTTTTTAAATTAAAAAAAATTAAACCACCATAAAAATATATTTGTTACATGCAATCTAATTTATTAAAAATATTACTTGTAGATGTTATACATGTAATTTTGTTTTATTAAAATAAAATATCTAAACATTTTACAAGTCTTAACGGATAGTCAGCAACATTAACTGATCCATTAAATTATTAATTTCAAACAATACAAGTAAGACATATGTCCTCCAAAAATCATTTTAGTTCTACTATCCATTCTTGATATATTGCTTAAACATAAAAACGTGGCCCACCACTTATAATATTGGCACGTGAACGAAATTATTTGAAAACACCTGATGGGCGCTAATTTGCAATAATTAAAAATTCTCGCAACTGTCATAAAAATGTACGTTAGGCCGAATGCAAATGCGAAAGGTAAACAATCTTGTTAACACATTGTGAGGAGGATAACTAATGGATGTTTTACATTGTTTGCATTTAATTTATCGTTTTTCTCCACGTTAACTTATACAGACCATTGTGAACCATGTGAAAAACATCAACTGGCTTAGAACGCAGGGAAAATTACTTGGTCCACACTTTATTTATATTTAAAAAACATACTGTTTGCACTTTTATCGCTATCATGTGGATTTTAATTAATTATATAAACCGTGACACAGGAACTACAGTTTCACGTCGACACAGGAAACATGCAAATTTAAACAATATCAGCAACATGAACACACACCTGTATATAGAGAGGTTTTATATTTAAAATATTATTTTACGACAACCATAAAATTATTATTGGTGAGAATTGTTGAGGTTTATTGTTTTTATTTTATTAATAATTATCCCGCATTTATTCATTTTAAAAATAACAACGAGGCATAAAATATGGAAGGTTAACAAAGTTACAATAATATCTAAGAATGCTTTAATGTTACTCATTCAAACGTATATAAAATTTTGTCTTTGTGTCCACTGCCAACTAATGTTGGTATTATAATTATATCAATAAATTGTTTTAAGCTTGTGTTAAGAGTGTAGGTTACAAGTGTCTGAGAAAACATTTTTTTTCCTTCGGATAAGTAAGCATTTTCATTTCTCTTAGAAATCTTTGAAATCATTAGTCGTAAAAAAATAAGATTTCTTTGATTGCCAAATTTAATTAAATTTTTTTCTCACATTTCTGAACACTGTACAAAAATGTTATTTTTTAAGTAAACTTTGAATTCTTCTTACGGACAAACGATGCATTTTGGTATGTACAGTGTGATCCATTTGAAAACGCGGTAATTTTTAGGCATGAAAATTGAAGAAATTTTTTTTATTCCAAATCTAACTACACCACTGAATTAAGCACCTCCTGAAATCGATAAATATCAAATACCAAAAAAAAATATACATATTTATAATTCTGTGGAAAAAATTAGAAATCATAGCCTTATAAATTTATTTTTTTCTTAAGTTGTTTGTGAGATAAACATTCAAAAATTGCACAAATTATCATATTTTTCAACAATATTGGGATATCTACTAATTATACTATATTTAAACTAATAAACATAAAAGTCAAATTTTCGTAAGTTTATGGTAGAATTAATGAATTATCTGGGAAAATTACCTTAGAAGAATTGAGTTAGAACTTACTAAAATGATATAATAAATGCATTCAATTTGGTGGAAACAAATATAATTTGGGTATTAGTAGTCTTAATATAAATATAGCATTAGTATAATATTCCAATATTTATGAAAAATACTATTTTTGATTAAAAAAATAAATTCATAAAAAATATAATCTAATTTCACCGAAATGATGAATAATTTTTTATGAAATATGTTAATATGATTTCTACAATTTTCATGTAAAAATGTTTCTGTAGGTTTTGGTTTGGTTTTGTGCCAAAAAAACGTGATATTTTATCTATAAGTACATACTTTCATGCTTTACAATTGAAAATTAAGTTTGTCAAAGTCAGATTAAATATTCAAATTTTATGGACTTTCGAATGGACCACACTGTATATAAATTATATTTTATAAATGGATTCAATCGACTTATTTCGACCTCTACAATAAATTTATATTTTTGAATTTAAACACTTCCTCATCAGTCATTCAATTGTTTCTCATTCGATTCCCCTTGGACTCTTAACTTAACTTAAAAGTTATCAAATTATCTACAAAAGAAGTGTGAGGGTACCGGGTGGTCAAACAGTGGAATTCGTTAGACATACTCGAATAGTGTACAAAAAATATTAATAAGTCGCCATGAAAAAACCTGAAAAACATTTTTAAGTTTCCAAGTTGGCCACTAGAGGGCTAATACAATTAACTCAGAAATTTTGTTCATTTACATTGGGAAAATATTTGATTATTATTATTTTTTTGAGAACATTTGCCATATTTATTAATATATTTTTTCTTGATATCTTTTAAAATAAACTGGTGGTAACATGCTAAATATTGATAAAACTTATGTACTCTTAATTTGGCTGATCAGAAATTTAGTATCAGAAGAAATAAAATAAAATGTCTAGTTTATAAAGTTGACGAATTTTGTAATATCAATTTTTATTGCCTTAGATACTTTTAATATAATATACCAATCGAAAAACGTTTGATTCTACTGAATTTTGTGAGAGACATCATGCACGACAGAGACAGTAAAAGCCTGGAAATTAGCTCCATAGTGGGACACTTTTACTATCTCTTTTATGCATGATGTCTCTTTTAAAATTTAGTCAGATCAAACGTTTTCCGATCGGTATAAGCTATTATAAATTATAATGTAAATGCTTGGTATGAACACATTCATCGAACGGTTAACAACGAAATTAGAAATTCTTTCAAAAAGTCTATTTATCGAATTTAATACCAAATGTTCTGTTGGAATTTTCAAAACATTCGTAACGTATTTTTGTATTGGAATAAATAGAAGTCTTCCTAATTAACAAAACTCGAAAGTTTCAGTAAAATTCAGAGGAATCAGGTATAAAAGTAGACGTTTCAAATTATCGAAACTAAAGCACTTTTATAAAGTTAATTAATTATTGTCAGGACCATAGCCATTGTTCTCCCAACTTTCATCCTCATTCAAACCAAATGTAACACAAATAATTTCCATCTTTAGATATTTTTCTGCCTAATAAGGATAATTTCCTAAACCGCAAACGCCACTTAACCAGAGAAAGCTAGTTCTTTTCATGCGAATTACGGCACAATTACGTTCAACTTCGAAATTATTGTGGTACCGCGAAATATCTGAAATGCCGCCCTAAAAATAGCCGGCCCCGTTTACGGATTTTCTGGCAAATGACACACTGGAAAGGAACAGCTCTTGCGGTGTGCGTTTTCGATTTCAACACTCGCGTGTTCTAGGTTTATCCGAAGCATATAAATAAGTTAACAATTAAAAATACATAGATGTTACACAATTGTGTTACAATTACTTTCGCTCGCGATGTGGATTTAGCTATTGAGAAAATAGCCGGTCTTGTAGGCCTTGAAACACTAATTGCATTGTACCTTCTGGATAACAGATTCATACTGCATTTATTAATACGCGAACACTTCATCAGCTTGATATAATCAATTCCATACTGTTCACAAGCCATAAAAGTACAGTGCAATGTTAATTGTAATCGTAATTTCACAAGTTGATGATGGTATTATAAAGTAAAATAGAATTTTATACAATATTAAACATTTATATTTGAACATAAGTTTGGTAACCTTATTAAATAATTTAATTTTTGGAATAATAAACCAAAAACAAATAGAAGCATTAATATTTTGTTGCATCAGCTTGTATGACCAATTCAGGCAGGTATTTTTTGCCATTCCATTTGAAGCCTTTTCAGTAGCTTTGCCTTAATTTTATATTACGTGCCGTCGTATATTCATTTCTAAATAATCCCAAAGAAGTTTTATAAAGTTTAGGTCCACACAGATTGTGAAAGCCATTGCAAAACTTGTACTTTTTCTTGTTGGAACCAGAAGTATGCTCGTTGTCCTGTCGAAACAACCATCTAAGTGACACATTATGCTCCGCGAAAGGTAGCATCAATTTTTTCAGTAACTATACCATAACATTGCCCCTCCGTGTTCAACTGACGCTAATTGGTATTTTTTATGGAATCGTTTACTGGTCGCCTTTAATTACTAAATATCACCAAGTCCGTTCTTTCAATTTTTCTTTGATATAAGAAGTTTCTTTGACGGGTTTTTTCGAAACAGTCCTATTTTCCGCAGACTTTTTTGCACTGTCGGCGGATAAATTTTTAACATTACCCTGTTGTAATTCTTGATGAACCTGGATTTTTTCTGGGATACACTCTTCATGCGCCTTTCATGAATTGTATCCGTACTGCGAGGTCTGCCTGCACTGGAACGATCCGCAACAGATCAACAAGTGTCAAATTTATTCACAATTTTAGATGTGGACCCTTAATTGATGTGCAGAATATCAGAAATTAATTTGTAGGACATCCTCATTTTTAAAGTCTACAATTTGTTTCCGTAAGGCTATTGGGATTTGCTTTAGCTTTGTCACGATTAAAAGCAATATTTTTAATTCGCACACTTCTATGAGAAGCTAAACAATACTGGTAGATGGCCAAAATAAATTAAATTTAAGAGGTTTCCAAACTTATGTCTTGGTAAAAAGCTGGGTCTCTGTCTACTTCTTATAATATTTTTTATTATTTATATTATTATTTTGTATATTGATATAGAGCGTTTATTTTAATATTATACTTTATAATTATTATTTATTTGATATTTTCAACACTTAGGGTTTCCATGTGGTGGCAAATCCCTTTACCTTTGGATAAACAGAGTACCTGCTAAGAAGATACTACTTTAATGCCTGTTATGAGTGATTGAGAAGAAAACTTAATATACAATAATTTGTTAAATTAAGATATATTAACTGAACCAAAACTTTTGAGGATATTAATTAAAAATATTAAAAAGTTCAATTTTATTGCAAAATTTTCAGAATTGTTGACATGAATTAAAGTTATTTAATAAGCATATTATTTCTATGTTTGTTGAAAGTAAAAATATTGATTTTTCTAAGTAATAAAACATTGAAGAATGTAAATGGAAATTTGATATCACCTTAACAAATATTTTGTTACATATAGATAAAATTTCGTTATATTATAAATAAATTGTATTGTATTGCAAAATAATGGTATATAATCCATTTAATCCTAATGATGGACTATTCTATTTGCACAGTATGTACTTTTAATGTTTTATGCAAAGTGGATTAAATAACTATGTACGTATTATTTAAGTGGTTATAGATTATTATTTATCAATTAATCTATAAAACTAGGCAAAATACTCTAATTGTAGATTTTAAAAACTAGTAATTTGAGAAACTTACACTTTAAACTATACATCGAGTAAGTACATTAAGTGCGAAATTCTTTATTGCGTCAACCGAACAAACATAATTGTCCTAAATATTGACACTCATGCTTAATTAGTTTTTACCTTGCGTAACTAAAATTAATCCACTAAATGTACACAATTTCTTTTCCATTCTACAAACAACACCAAAACAATTTCATGGCACTCACATGTATTAAATCTTGTGTATAATCAGCGTCACATAAAAATTATCGCAACTATTCTATAAATTATCTTATCTATTATTTCGTGTTTCTATCGAAATAGAAGATTTTAATTTAAAATAATCGGAGTGATTACGACTGATATCACGATTATTATTTATTCGTGTGTACAAAACAAAATACTGTCCTGTATTAATTTTATAAGAAAATTTGTGCGAAAACTTATGGAAACTAAGTCTGAATAACAAAAACAAAGTTCAGCCCTGTATTATTTACTTAAGAAATTTAAGTACACTTATAAATAGTCTAAATCAAGTTTGATTTTTCTGTAGAAAAAATTGACGTAAAATACTAAGAAGTTAATTTTTGTTCTGTGGGAATGGGATTTTAATCTAATTTTTATAATTGTTCATAAATGACATTTTTAACTAGTATGTGTCTTTATAAATGTGGTAGTTCCATTAAGTATCATTGTATGTGAAAAAAATGTATATATTTTTATTCCCTTTTCATTCATCTTATATTTAATTGTATAGAGTCTATAGCCCTTACTAGATATACAGAAAATGAAATGAATAACTCTAAAATATTCACACACTAATTAAATGACTGTAATACTAACAAATGTAAAGTTGGAAAATTTAGTTTTGGTATATGTATAAATGATACACTTTCATCAGGAACCATTATTGTAATTACAAAATATTGTACGGGGTATTTGATATTTCCGCTTACTTTTTTCCTTTTTTAAATGTCAATAACCTTCATACTTCAAAAAAAACTACCATGAACCACATCCCATTGGGCCTAGAATTTTATTCTCTATTAGTTTATTATAACTTATCTCATATCTAAAATGAATATTTACACAGATATTACTTAAAAGCGTGCTTTAAATGGTTTCAGTAAATAATATGAATATGTATAAACTGACCTTTCTAAATATTTTTACTGAAAACATCTGCAATATCATAGAAATTTACAATCAGGAATGAAGAAAAATATAATTAAAGTGAATTTAAAACCATCTAAGGGGTTTCTATAAATAATATGAATATGTATAAACTGACGTTTCTAAATATTTTTTCAGAAAATATCTGGAATATCACAGAAATTTACAATCAGGAATGAAAAAATATACAATTGAAGTAAATTTAAAACCATCTAAGGGGTTTTAATAAATAATATGAATATGTATAAACTGACATTTCTAAATATTTTTACAGAAAACATCTGCAATATCACAGAAATTTACAATCAGGAATGAAAAAATATATAATTAGAATAAATTTAACACCATCTAAGACAGACTTGTGACAATATACAAGCGTAGTGAAGGTTTTTTCACTTTTTTGTAAAGGTCTTGGTAAATATTTTAGTTATAGGATATGTACAACGTATCAAAATAGAAAAAACATTTTCCTTCCAATTGTAGGAAAATTGTATCGTCATTCCTTTCGATATTGTCACCTAAAATAGGAAAAAATAAACAGAAATACTAGACACCGTGTATATTTTTGAATACCATTAATAACTCTTGAGAGGATATTCTTTTGTTAATGTGTGCACAAAGAATTAGCTTTTCAACATTACAATTGTTAGTAATGCAGCTGTTTTAGTTTTAGTTTATGTGTCAAAATTTTGGAAATAAATAAAAAACAAATGAAGATTCGGAATACGATTCAAAGTAGTACAATTCAAAAATGCAGTGATATTTATAGGGTTCCGTTTGAAAAAACAAGGTGAAGGTTGAACCGGAAGTGACAGTTCTTTGGAAATATTTTATAAAAATAGATAACATCACGCTATAACTGTAATCAGAATTTCATATTGATATCTATTTTAGTTCTCTATAAATCTCTAATGAATCATTTAGGTGAATCATCCTCTATATCTATGGCCTCAAAAAAATATTGAATATTGGTTGAAATATGACAAAATTATAAAAAAAATTAACAGACATTGTTGTTGAACTACTATCGCTATTAGGGTTTAAAATGAGCTTCTATTTTTCTTTTACAATTAAAAAACAAAAACTAGACACAAAAGATTCCGATTTTATAGACCAATATGTGACAGTAATACAGTAATATTTTATACGAAAAATTGTACCTTAGAAATTATTGTTTTTTAGAATGCATGTATAATTTCTTGAATTCTGTAAACTGCCGTAATTTGCCGTCTCGCAGATAAGAATTTTACTGCATATAATAAATAGGGTCGTCACCATATTAAAATAAATTGTATACATATGTAATAATATACGAATACTAGGAGTTCATTCAACACCGGTAAATCGCGTGTTCTAATCCACTTTTCCGATTTACGGTAATGATAATTAATTTCCATGCTATTTACAGCACGGATTCATTAACATCTTTGGCCTGTGATATAATTTGGTGCCGGCGCGGCGTCTCCGTCTGTGTTAACACTTTTGTAAATATTACATTTTTATTTACAGAATTTAACTCGTTTTTATTTATATTTAGGTGGGATTGTTAAACGAGTCGCATTTTTATTTAATTCAAAAAATCACCAACGGACCAGAACTAAGAAGCAAAATGCGGCGTGGAAAAAATAGTTTCGCGTGCCAAGCCTAATACTCATTACTCATAGGCCGTCATTCTCCAAATGCACTTCCAGTTTGGTCGATAGGAGAATTTGAATCACGAAATTCCAATATAAATTACGGTGCCAAATTGGGGCGAACGTTTGCAGGCGATATAAGGAAAATCTATACGGTTCCGGTCTGGAGTCACTCACCTCTGACACATTAAAGTTTCTGCATACAATCCAACTTGTACTACATGCACCCCGGAACAGTTTTACCATAAATGCATGTGTAAGATGAACTTTTCTATACATTCCCTTTATTAGTGCCAATAATGATCTTGAAAGATAAGAATGAAAAAAAGTAACGTATACCTAATATTGACATTA
The DNA here is from genome assembly GCF_024364675.1 of Aethina tumida. NCBI lineage: Eukaryota > Metazoa > Arthropoda > Insecta > Coleoptera > Nitidulidae > Aethina > Aethina tumida. The sequence continues at coordinate 26,672,817 of NC_065436.1, read as the reverse complement.
TCTTGATGGATTTTGGTACCTGTGATTGATGATTGTAACAATGGCTATACATTGTAATCATGCGCATAGTTTCACCAGTTTAAGTCTTTGGTCCGGTGTTAGCTTCTTATCTTTATGTGGCACGCCAGAGATAATAAACCGCATAACGTAAGAAACACCACAAAACTAATAAACAGCATGTTTAATCTACGTACCTAGTCATTTGTACACATTTTCATTGGTTACAAAAGGTCACAGGTGAATTTCAGCATGTAAAACCTAAAGAACTGAGTGGCTACAAGAGTACATCTTAATTTTATGCCAAACATAAACATTTCTAAAAATAAGATAAATATTTATAATAGGTGAGGCAAGGCGGTGAGAAAAAGTTCGAAATGGTAGGCGCCAAAAAAATCTCTAGTTTCCGGATCATGGTTCAAAAATACTTGCGACTTTTAGTACCATAATCAGTCAATATTATATTTAGCACAAAATCACAATGGGTGTCGGGAAAAATTATTTATTTTGAGTGCGTCAACAACAAACAATATATTGGGTACATTCCAACTTTGTCATGAATGAATTTTCGGCTTTCGTCACGGTATGCGAAAACGTGATAAATGATAAATTTGTGACTAATACAATACAAATTAAGTTAACATTTTACCTTCAGTTTTGGATGTTGAATACCTTAGTGTATATATCATAAAATATTCTGGTTTAAAACATGAATATTTCAATCAATTTATACTACATTATTGACATTTAATAAATATTTAAACAATAAATACACAATGGTGGCCAGGGAAATAACACAAAATTTAATATCGAACATTTTGTAAGATATTTTATAAAAAGATTTAATTCAAATTTTGATAAAAAAAATATATTTCCATATTTTTATGATCATTTTATAAATGACGAAGATATTATTTTAAACGCATATTTTAATCTGATGTGGTTGACCAAAGAATTAGCACATTTAAATGTATTTACTGTATGTATTTAATAATACTGTTAGAATCTATTCTTAGTAGGATTTATATTATTTTCTTAAATGAGATCCCTTTTAGAGAGAAGAAATAAACATTGCTCTTCTGAGAAGATGATAATAATTAACATCAATGTTTAAATATTACTGATATGCTACTACTTTGTAGTGATAAATCTATATTCAGCAGACCAAGATCAGACGGTAAAGAATACATTAAACGTCCCCTTAATAAAAGTTTAGTTCCTAGATCCACAACTAAAACTTTAAAACACGGTGGACGAAAAGTTTTCTTTTGGGGTCCTTTCATTGGCATGGTGTAAGACCATTCATTACAAAAAATAATTAGTAAAATAGGCAGTTTCATATACACAGACATCATAAGGGATATAATGAAACCATTTGCTAACGATAATTAATCAATTACAAACATTTTATTCATGGTAATGATACGAAGCATGCACCCAAAGTTGTTCACAGTTAGTTAAAATATAAAAATGTTGGGATTCTCGATTGGCTAGCGAAAAGTCCGGATCTAAATACAATTGAAAACTTGTGGAACGGCATGTAATCTCGATTAAAACACCAAAAAGAATTAAAATGTGCTGTGATCAACCACATTTCGCATTTATTTTATTTAAGATTCAATTTAAGTAGAAAGTATTTTGATTTAGATACAAAATGAATAATGGTAGAAAGGATATACTATTCTATTTCTCTGGCTACCACTATATTTTTTAAAATATTCTGATTTAAAATATGAAATTTTCATTCTATTTATTCAACTACATTACTGACATTTAATATATATTTAAACAATAAAGAAACACATTTAGTATTTGTAGATATAATTTGTGAATTCTCTGTGTTTTATCACAGGTCTATTATTTATTAGAGTTGAGCACCATTAAATAATTTCACAGGGTTTGTTTGGGTTACATTTTAATAGGCTCTTTAAATACCGTAATAATAGTAATTATTTACGTACTTAAATATTTTCGAATCACCATTAACGTTGGTTGTTTACAACGTGTCATTATTAAACAGAATAACCATTTTGGTATAGCTAAAAATTTAAATTTTCTACGACAGCCACAAAAATTAATAGAACAACAAAATTCACATATGTAAATGTTTTTGAATTTGATAACTATAAAACGGTCACTTGAAAAAAAACAAGAATTATAATAGTCAATGCCAACCAGTATTTTTTATGCAAATTCCAAGTGTATCCTGTATTGATATTGTATTAATTTAACGTAATAATCTTTTTAAAACAGTTCAAAAAACTCTATGTTTAAGAACAAATATTAGGACACATTTGCGTCTAGTTAAAATCCAAAAACTAGGGCGCAAATGCACATAAACAAATCCAAAAATTGATAAATAAACAATTCACCCACGCAAATAGGACTGCATCCTTTACGTTAATAATAAACACGAATTGGGTCATATAATACAAAAAACGTTATTTACTATACCTCTCGAATAGGTTAACAGCATCCTGAACCAAAATTCTGGCCGATCTTCGATTTTTAATATCTACACACTCCACCAGCATATAAAATCACAGATTTTGACCACTTTGTAGAAACTTTACATTTTTGTAACAATCACATTCACTGCCCAGATGTATTTAATGCACCGAACTGCAGAGAACAGTTTCCTGACAGGCTTCAGTGCATTTTACATGTTACATTCTCTCTTATTTTTCCATCCTTCTTCGTAGGTTACCTTTACAGTCCTACCACGTTGATAAAATGCTAGTCGCGTCAACACAAAGAAACGTCACTTAAAATATATTTCATATATAGTAAATAGTAATAACGTTGAATTACAAAAGCTTTTTTAGAATATACGAACTTCATTGTATTTTTTAAGGACACTAGTTTCTTGAAATGGTGGCAGAAATCATAACTAACATAAACTTTATCGACACGGTGCGACTAAGCCGGAAAACAAACACTTGAATTTGACGTTTCTGTCCACATTAAAGTATTCCATTCATTATCTTTACGTTTTCTGATTAGCTATGAATGTCCAAAAAGTCGACTAATGTGGCTGGATTTTAACTAAATCGAAAAATGTACAAAAACATACACTTCGCCGTGTGGGCCGGTTGTTGTGCATCCGGCGCTAGTATATTTGGAAAGTTGTCTGGGTTGCCACCGTTCCAGGTAAGGCATTCGTTTCGGTTAAAAACAAATAAAAATAATGGTCATATTTTTTTATACCTATAAAAAATTTACATTTGTAAATTATTTAAGGAAATTTAACCACACATTGTATAGAAAACAGAAGTGTACTCGGAATGATTGTTACTGTTTAATACAGGGACGTATTCAATTAAATTCTTATGTTCAATTTTTTTATGAATACACATTTTAAAGATTAGTATATAATGGTGACCAGAAAAATAACATTTAAACAAACAATTTATACGAACAAAGGGTACCTTAAAAATATTATATTTTTTAAGTTATGTAAATTATGTAATAAATATACAGGTGGCCCTCTTGAAAGCTGGCCACAATTTTTTTTATTTTTTGTCCGATTTTAACAAACGTTTTTTTTTTCAATTGTAAAGCAACATGTGTAGACAAAATATCATGTTTTTTGGTCCAAAACCAAAACCTACAGATTCGCAATGAAAATTAAAGAAATCAAATAAAAAATGTGACATTTTGTTCATAAGTACATATTGTCATATTTTACAATTGAAAAAGAAGTTTGTCAAAATTGGTCAAAAAATACAAATTTTATGAGGTTGTCCCGCTTCAAATGGGTCACACTGTATACTTGTGTGCTATTTCTGTGAACACTCACATTGCATATTTGTTTTTTATTTAGATTTGAATTTAAGTAGAAATTAATTACGTATAAAAGAAATAATTCTAGAAAGAATATAGAGTAATTATATTAAATAAAATATAAACTACAGTCGAACTTTGATTTGCCAGAATCAATACTAAACCGATTTGCTTCGAGTTGCATTTAACATTAAATAGTAATGTGCGATTCCCTGGCCACCATTGTATTAATAATATATGTTTGTTTTAGGACTTCCTAGCACTTAAAATTCTCTTTTTTGGATTAATGCTGTTATGTAACGCAGGTGTTTGGACCTTATTTGTCAAAGCTCTACATCAGAACAATTCTTCTCTGGTGGCAACAGTACTTAGTACTGCCTCTAATTTCGTTTTATCAGTATGTATTAATAATAATAGGAACATAGTATAGAAATAATGTCTTTAAAATTTTCAGGGTGTTGTCGGATTTGTTATATTTGACGAAACCACCTCAATTTCTTGGTGGATTGGATTATATATAATAATTGTAGGTTTATTATTGGTTCTAAGAGGTGATGCATCACAATTACCGGAAGAAATTAAAGAAGATTAATATTCTTATAAAATCTGTGATATTGAATTCAAATAAAATGTTATAAAATTAAGAATATATTTTTTTACCAATTATAAAAAATATAAAATACACATTTATAAAAATATAACAACATTTTAATTAATTTTCATTTATCCACGCTTTATACTCCAAATTCTGAAACAATCACAATGTTTAAAATATCATAAGTAGTATCATAAACTTACCTTTTTCTGAGTATTTTTAAAGTTTCCCTATTACTTCTTGATTCAAAGACACAATGTACTTTGATATTCCATTTAATACAGTTTGGGCGTCTTCTTTTGTAGGCATAAGAGCCTTATCAACATTCAAACCAAGTTGTAACCTATTGTCGTAAGTTAATATCGAAAATCCTAAACCTAAACGACAAAACTTGTTCGGTAATATTCCTTATATTTTCTATGAATTAATGCTCACCAGTTTTGCCTCTATGTGGTACCCAGAAAACAATATCCTTGAGATTGCATCCATTGAATATAGAAATTTTACAACATCCAGGTAAATTACTCACTCCCATGGTGCATTTATTTACGTCTACCAACAGTTTCAAAAAGGGAATTGGTAGAACAGGACAAAGGACGGTCAACACCCAATAATTTATCTAAAGAATCAAACTGAAATTATTTTATAACATTATTAATCCTGTCCTACCTTGTAGTCAACTAGTTCTTTTATTAAACTGACTTTAGTTTTGACTTCATCAAGTCTTTGTCCTAAAATGTTGTTATCTGTGGGTGAGCTTTTGAGAGCTATTGGTATATCTATTAGTCCAATTGTGAAGGTGTTGCTCAATTTTGTGTGGCTACTGGTTAATACAACCGGAACTATAGCTGTAGCAGTTTCTGGGGGATTTTCGGAAATCTGCGAAAGCATATTATAAATGTGAATACTTCATTATCATAAGTATGCTACGTACTTTACAGAAATAATCCGAAATACCGGCGGAAATAGCGCTGAAAATGATCTCGGAGAATTTTGTATCTGGTATTTTGTTCTTTACAGCTCTCACGGCTTCAAGTAGATTAGGATACTCATCTGTATTCCAAAGCACAATCTTCTCGCCGGATAATTCTTTGCCGTGCAGGCTGCTGGAATCGTTGTGTTTGAACATTGATTGATTGACGAGAAAGGCGAACGATATAATGAAAGTGTAAATACCGTTTAAAAGGTACACAAGTTGTTCAACGAAATCCGGCTCTTTTCTAAAATTCGTAGCAGGTGGTTTAGGTACACAATCGCCGAAATTGTCCAACATTGTCTGGATCAAAGAAGATCCGTCTCCGACTATGTGGTGGATTCTAAATATTAAAAAGTAGTGCTTCGAGCCTTTGTAGTTTACTGGGTTTCTGCCTATCAATATTTGCCAAAGAGCCAAATCATTCTTCGGTAAGGGTTTGTTGCTGTATTCAGATACAATGTCCTCCAACTCACGTTCTTCCAAAACCGATCCGTTATTAATATCTGGTAAGAACGAAATTGCCTCTTCCGCCGTGTATTGGTTTTTCAAAAGAAATGTGTATCCCAGTTCTGATTGTCTAATGCCAGTGATTTTCGAGCCTTCTATGCGATATAAAGTATTTTTTACTCTATTTATGATGGATTGTTTTAGCGAATGCAACGTTTGATCTTTGATGTCGATTATTAAAAGTGTGTTGATGATGTTCTTTGATGTTTCCTCTTCAATGGTCCATAACACATCTCCCCCTGTTACTAGGCCTCCAAAATTCGTTTTATATTTTGCTCTTAGGCATAATCCTACCATGAATTTAAATATACCAAATACTGCGATGGTTAAAATTATTACCGGTAGCATCAAAACAGAAAGTACGTAAATTATGGGTTCCAAGGGGGTGTGAAAATCGATCCGTTTGTTCCAAAGTTTTTCCTATAAACGATAATTTTGTATAGTATTATGATTAAAGGATAATGGCAGATCATTAGTGAACATAAATAAACTAACGGATAGTAAAACATACTCATTTGTCGAAGTACGTAGTACATATTTCCAATATGTAAATTGTAGGTTGTATAATTAATAAGACATCAAATTTCCTTTAAATGCATATATCATTTGAACACACACGTGTTCTAGAATGTTCAAAAATATAATTACAATTGTTCTAGATGAAGGGGTTTGAACTTTTAAATTATTTGCCATAATAATAACAATTATTATCATTCACTTATATTTTATTGTATTAATATCGCATGTTTGTTGGTTAAAATTTAATATATTAATTTCAATTATTTATTGCACAATAACAATAAAAAATATTTATTTCAAAAATATAATGAGAGTATACTTATTTTATGTTTATTTTTATGATTATGTTAATTAAGGTACGTAATTAAATTTAATTTGTACAGCTTTGTAGTTACCATAAACGCCATATTAACAGTAATTTTTTAGAAAAATATTTTTAATTGCAAATTAAGCATCAACTAACTGTATTTAGTATATTTAATTTCTGTGTTTGAAATTTTAAGTACATATAAAAATACAGTGTTATATATGTTTTATCAATCATTATATGTTAAGTAAGTTATAAGGTATAAGTTTTTTATGTTAATATCTAAAATTAATTAACAAAATTACTTTTTGGTCATTTTAAAGAGGTATTTATGAATGCAGGTACTTACAGCTTTTAAGAATTTTGTAAAAAAGTCCATATTAGAAATCTCTGTTGGTTTCATTGTAAATTTTCACATACTCACACTAAAGTTAATATTTAACGCTGTCGATAAAAACTGACTGCATACTGACGGACATTGCTATAAGTATTTACTTTAATTTGTATATTTTGTAGCTAATTACATGTTTTAGAATCTACTCAAGGATTCATGTGCGCAGAAAAAATGATCAGTGAGTAAGATGAATAGTGATTTTCAAACAAATATGCCAAAATACTATTGACAATTTTTATTTGATTTGAATACTCCATAGTAAACATCAAACATAATACATATTTGAATAGTTTTTTGATCGTAAATATTACCTTACATTCCCATAAACAAATTCCAAAGAGTACCAGGCTAATTTTATCCATAATTTCAGATCCATTATGTTTCAATTCGATTTTATCCCATGTAACGTTGAACCCGATCGGATAATAGATCACCTCCATGTTTCAAATACGGCATAAGCACGACTTACTGCAAATTGTTGTGCTTATCCGCCCTTATATGTTATATTGGAAAGGAAATCTTACAAAAACTCATTCTTATATAAATCAGCTTAGAATTCGTAGAAAATAGGAACAAGTTGACATCTGAGGTTTCAGACAGTCAATATTTAATTCAAATACAATACAAGTGCACTAAAAATGCAAATAATTTAAATTCAACAATTTATTGACCTAGAACTTGCAGTTTACCTTCAAGTATTTATTTGTTTTATTACTTGTTTTTGAAGTTTGAAAATATCTCAAATTCCCTGGCAGGTCAGTTGTTAAATAGTTATTAATGTAGACGACCACTCTTATTATTATTTTAATACTTAATTTCAGAATTGTACAAAAATGTTCTCCTAACGAAAGAAGTTTTTAGTGAAATGAAGATAATTATTATAATTTTTGTGTGGTAAAATTTTCTGTTTCATAAAATATTAAGTTAATTCTTAGTGTGATTTGATAATATGAGGTCGATTATGTTTAACAGAAAAACAACTAAGGTCGATATTTTATTAATTATATTACTTTCAATATCCTCTCCTATGAAAATACGTCCAGTGACGTGTAATTGATAATTAATTCATTAGTTATTTATTCTAATATCATCACATAACGCGTTATTTAGTATGTAATTCGTTAATTAGTGAAACGCTTTTTAGCAGAAAATGTTTTATCAAATCGCAGTTTTGATATTATTTCAATCAATAATTATGTGGAAGCATTCGATAAATATCCTAGTCACGCCAAACAACAACATTTAGATAATGGTAAGTAGAAAGAAACATTTTTAAAAATTTAATCAAAATCTTAATCTACGTCAACTCAACTTTTTAATTCATATAAGAATATCAATCTAAACCTAAAAATTATGTATATATATATATTTTTTAATTTTAATATAGAGGGGTGGTCAGCGAAATAGCACAGATTACTATCTTACCGTTAATTAAGAAATGCACCATTCTGATTAAAAGCGACAAAATATGACAGATGTATTTAATGCATCGAACTGCAGAGAACAGTATTCTGACAGACTTCAGTGCATTTTACATGTTACATTTTCTCTTATTTTTCCAACCTTCGTAGGTTACCTTTACAGCCCTACCACGTTGATAAAATGCTAGTCGCGTCAACACAAAGAAACGTCACTTAAAATATATTTCATACTAGCTGTACTCGCAACTTCGTCCGATAGCTTGTTGAATACGATCGTTTTCTAGACGGTGATCTCGAGATTCCAAAGATTTTTGAGCCCTTAACAACGAATGACGCGTTCTATCTAATTGTAATTGTTCATTCCTCTCAGAACTACTCTCCTATCTTGTTCAGATTCATTTTCACGCAGCAATATTTGGCTTTTGGCCTTTCTCATGTTTTTAGAGAGATTTGACTTTCATTTAGGCATAACTAAATATTAGAAAAAAACAACTATCTACTATAATTATTTATAATTATTACTTAAAGGTAAAAAAGTAAAAAAATAATTTGAATTAAGATAAGATAAAATAAGAAGAACGGATCGGTGGAATTATAAAAGATACCTATCAATCAAATAAAACTATCAATCAATCGTTGGTGGGAGAAGTGGGGGCATGCGCATGTGTTGCGCATGAGCTGCGCGTGGTACTGGACAGTACTTGGACATTGCAACATTACTTTATTTTTCTGAAGAATTTTTCTAAAATAAAAGTAGCCTAAGTTACTCCTTTTTACATCAGCTACCTGTCAATAAAAGTCCCGTCAAAATCGGTCCAGCCATTTCAGAGATTAACCGGAACAAACAGACAGGCAGACAGAGAGACAAAAATTGTAAAAAATGTTATTTTGGTGTATGTACCATATTTATATTCATATGCATGTAGTAAAAAACGGTTATTTCAATATTACAAACAGACACTCCACTTTTATTTATATGTGTAGATATAGTAAATAATAATAACATCGAATTACAAAAGCTTTTTTAGAACATACGAACTTCATTGTGTTTTTGAAGACACTAGTTTCTTGAAATGACGGTAGAAATCATAACTAACACAAACTTAGTGTTATAGACAAAATATCACGTTTTTCGGTCCAAAAAAGCCTACAGGTCCGCAATGAAAATTAAAGAAATCAAATAAAAAATGTGACATTTTGTTCGTAAGTACATATTGTGATATTTTACAACTGAAATAGAAGTTTGTCAAAATTGGTCAAAAAATCCAAATTTTATGAGGGTATCCCGCTTTCAAATGGGTCACACTGTATATTTGTGTGCTATTTCTGTGAACATCCACATTTGCACATTTATTTTTTATTTAGGATTTAATTTAAGTAGAAATTAATTAGGTATAAAAGGAATCATTCTAGAAAGAATATACATTAATTATATTAAATAAAATATAATAACAGTCGAACTTTGATTTGCTAGAAAAAAAAATCGAGTTAAATAAAAATTACACATAATTTTCTCCCTGAACTGTACCAATTTGCTTCGAGTTGCATTAATTAGCGCAAGCCTCAATTAACATTAAATAGTAATGTGGCCTGGCCACCGTTGTATTAATAATATATGTTTGTTTCAGGACTTTTGGTTTAATGCTGTTATGCAATGAAGGTGTTTGGACCTTATTTGTCATAGGTGGCGACAGTACTTAGTACTGCCTCTAATTTCATTTTATCAGTATATATTAATAATAATAGGAATATAGTATAAAAATAATGTTTTTAAAATGTTCAGGGTATTGTCGGATTTGTTATATTTGACGAAGCCACCTCAATTTCTTGGTGGATCGGATTGTATATCATAATTGTAGGTTTATTATTAGTACTAAGAGGTGATGCATCACAATTACCGGAAGAAGATTAATTTATTCTTATAAAGTCTGAGATATTAAATTCAAATAAAATGTTATAAAATCAAGAATATCTTTTATTACCAATTATAAAAAATATGAAATACACAATTATAAAAATATAACAACATTTTAATTAATTTTCATTTGTCCACGCTTTATACTCTAAATTCTGAAACAGTCACAATGTTTAAAATAATATAGTAGTATCATAAACTTACCTTTTTCAGAATATTTTTAAAGTTTTCCTATTACTTCTTGATTCAAAGACGCAATGTACTTTGATATTCCATTTAAAACAGTTTGGGCGTCTTCTTTTGTAGGGATAAGAGCCTTATCAACAATCAAACCAAGTTGTAACCTATTGTCGTAAGTTAATATCGAAAATCCTAAACCTAAACGATAAAACTTGTTCAGTAATATTCCTTATATTTTCTATGAATTAATGCTCACCAGTTTTGCCTCTATGCGGTACCCAAAAAACAATATCCTTGAGATTGTATCCATTGAATATAGAAATTTTACAACATCCAGGTAAATTACTCACTCCCATGGTGCATTTATTTACGTCTACCAACAGTTTCAAAAAGGGAACAGGTAGAACTGGACAAGCGACGGTTAACAGCCAATAATTCATCTGAAGAATCAAACTGAAATTATTTTATAACATTATTAACCCCGTCCTACCTTGTAGTCAACTAGTTCTCTTATTAAACTAACTTTAGTTTTGACTTCATCAAGTCTTTGTGCTAAAATGTTGTTATTATCTGTGGGTGAGCTTTTGAGAGCTATTGGTACATCTATTAGTCCAACTGTGAAGGTGTTGCTCAATTTTGTGTGGCTATTGGTTACTATAACCGGAACTACAGCTGTAGCAGTATCTGGAGGATTTTCGGAAATCTGCGAAAGCACATTATAAATGTGAACCCTCCATTATCATAAGAATACTACGTACTTTACAGAAATAATCCGAAATACCGGCGGAAATAGCGCTGAAAATGACTTCGGAAAATTTTGTATCTAGTATTTTGTTCTTTACAGCTCTCACGGCTTCAAGTAGATTGGGATACTCATCTGTGTTCCAAAGCACAATCTTCTCGCCGGATAATTCTTTGCCGTGCAGGCTACTGGAATCGTTGTGTTTGAACACTGATTGGTTGACGAGAAAGGCGAACGATATAATGAAGGTGTAAATACCGTTTAAAAGGTACACAAGTTGTTCAACGAAATCCGGCTCTTTTCTAAAATTCGTAGCAGGTGGTTTGGGCACACAATCGCCGAAATTGTCCTTCATCATCTGGATCAAAGAAGATCCGTCTCCGACCATGTGGTGGACTCTAAATATTAAAAAGTAGTGCTTCGAGCCTTTGTAGTTTACTGGGTTTCTGACTATCAACATTTGCCAAAGAGCCAGATCATTCTTCGGTAAGGGCTTGTTGCTGTATTCAGATACAATATCTTCCAACTCACGTTCTTCCAAAACCGACCCGTTATTAATTTCTGGTAAGAACGAAACTGCTTCTTCCGCCGTGTATTGGTTTTTCAAAAGATATGTGTATCCCAGTACTGATTTTCTAATGCCAGTGATTTTCGGGCCTTCTATGCGGTATAAAGTATTTTTTATTCTATCTATGATCGATTGTCTTAGCGAATGTAATGTTTGATCTTTGATGTCGATTATTAAAAGTATGTTGATGATGTTGTTGTTTGTTGTTTCTTCTTCGATGGTCCATACCACATCTCCGCCTGTTACTAGGCCTCCAAAATTCTTTTTATATTTAGCCCATAGGCATAATCCTACCATGAATTTAACTATACCAAATACTCCGATAGTTATAATTACTACCGGTACCATCAAAACAGAAAGTACGTAAATTATGGGTTCCAGGGAGGTGTGAAAATTGATCCGTTTGTTCCAAAGTTTTTCCTATAAATGTTAATTTATTATGTATTATGATAAGGCTAATGGAAGGTTATTAGTGAACATAAAAAAACTATCGGATAGTAAACAGATAGATACTCATTTGTGGAAATACGTAATAAATATTTCCAATATGCAAATAGTAGGTTGTATAATTAATAAGACGTCATATTTCCTTTAAATGATTCCTACACTCGCGGTTTCACTATTCGCGGATTAAATAAATGCGACTCGATTTCTGTATTCGCGACTAAAGATTTCTTTATTCGCGGATCTAAATCCGCACATCGGTACAATATCCTTTGTAAAAGCGTCGTCAAATGGACAAATAAAAAAGTAAAATAGACCTTACTACAACTATGCCAAAAATATGTTCTTAAATAATGTCTATGCTGTATTTTTTCGTCCTTTGACATAAGTCGCCTTCGCCGCGTTCGGTTGTTTATAAGAATTTAAACAAACCATTCCATCCTTTGGTAAAAGCCGCATTGCGTATACATTTATGGTTTCATTTTTTCATTCGTTACAAAAATTGTGATCGAGTAATTTGTCAATAAAAAATTCTGAAGATAAAATAAGGTCGTCTGCAGCTTCAACTTCACTTACAGGTAATATTGTTCGTAATCTAGCAATAGAAAAAGCGGAAGTGGCGTTATCATTATGGATCGAAGACTGCGACCAAAAAATGAAATGAAAATTGAACCGTGTATGGAACAAAGTCTCATTTTTCAGTTAAAATTGCTAATGCTTCTACTGAATATCAGTCTGAATTGAAAGAACTTCTAAAAATTGCCCAGCAAGAAAAAATTACAAAATTTCTTAAGCCATTGCCTAAGCCTGAAGAAAATAATTACTCAATATGGTTAAAAACCTCAATTAAATTGATTTTTTTATATATTTGTTCTTTATTTTGTTACCTAGGAACGTATCCCCTATAATTCCATAAATTAACATTCCATATTCACGGTTTCTGTATTCGCGGCATGTTTACGGAACGTATACCCCGCGAATAAAGAGCTTTTACTGTATGTCATTTGCATATATACGTGTTTTAGAATGTTCAAAAATATAATTACAATTGTTCTAGATGAACCTTGATGTTTTATGGGTTTGAACTTTTCAATTATTTGCCATAATAATAACAATTATTATTATTCACTTAAATATTTATATTTTATTGTCTTAATATTGCATGTTTGTTGGTTAAAATTTAATATATTAATTTCAATTATTTATTGCATAAATATTTATTTCAAAAATATAATGAGAATATACTTATTTTATGTTTATTTTTATGATTATGTTAATTAAGGTACGTAATTAAATTTAATTTGTACATTTATAGTTACCATAAACGTCACATTAACAGTAATTTTTAGAAAAATATTTTTAATTGCAATTGCAAATCATTGTGTTTGAAATTTTAAGTACAAATAATACAGTGTGATATATGTTTTATCAATCATTATAATTAAGTTATAATACTTTTTATGTTAATATCTGAAATTAATTAACTAATTACTTTTGGTCATTTTAAAGAGGTATTTATGAATTTAGGTACTTACAGCTTTTAAGAATTTTGTAAAAAAGTCCATATTAGAAATCTCTGTCGGTTTCATTGTAAATTTACACATATTCACACTAAAGTTAATATTTAACGCCGTCGATAAAAACTGACTGCATAATGACGGACATTGCTATAAGTATTTACTTTAATTTGTATATTTTATAGCCATTTTTTTAGAATCTATTCAAGGATTCGTGTTCACAGAAAAAATGAATAAAATGAATAATGATTTTCAAACAAGTATATCAAAATACTATTGGCTATTTTTAATTGATTTGAATACTCCATAGTAAACATCAAACAATATATATTTGAATAGCTTTTTGATCATAAATATTACCTTACATTCCCATAAACAAATTCCACAGAGCACCAGGCTAATTTTATCTATAATTTCAGATCCATTATGTTTCAGTTCGATTTTATCCCATGTAACGTTGAACCCGGTCGGATAATAGAATATCTCTATGTTTCAAATACGGCATAAGCTCGACTTACTGCAAATTTTTCGTGTTTACCCACCCTTATATGTTATATTGGAAAGGAAATCTTACAAAAACTCATTCTTATATAAATTAGCTTAGAATTCGTAGAAAATAGGAACAAGTTGACATCTGAGGTTTCAGACAATCAATATTTAACAAATACATAGTGCACTAAAACTGCAAATAATTTAAATCCAACAATTTATTGACCTAGAACTTGCAGTTTACCTTCAAATATTTATTTATTTTATTACTTGTTTTTGAAGTTTGAAAATATCCCAAATTCCCTGACCGAAGCAGGTCAGTTGTTAAATAGTTGTTAATGTAGGCGACCACTCTTATTATTATTTTAATTCTTAATTTCAGAATTGTACAAAAAGTCCTCCTAACGAAAGAAGTTTTTAGTGAAATGAAGGTAATTATTAGAATTTTTGTGTGGTAAAATTTTCTGTTTCATAAAATATTAAGTTAATTGTTAGTGTGATTTGTTTTTAAGAACTTTTTAAATTGGTACTAATATGAGGTCGATTATGTTTAACAGAAAAACATTTTGTTTACAACTAAGGTCGATATTTTATTTACTATATTGCCTTCAATATCCTCTCCAATAAAAATACGACCAGTTACGTGTAATTTATAATTAGTTCATTAGTTATTTAATCTAATATCATCACATAACGCGTTATTTAGTATGTAATTCGTTAATTAGTGAAACGCCTTTTAGCAGAAAATGTTTTATCAAATCGCAGTTTTGATGTTATTTCAATCCAGTGCGGTTAGTGCCTATGGAATTAGTAATATTATTTCGGCATTTAATAATTATGTGGAAGCATTCGATAAATATTCTAGTCACGCCAAACAACAACATTTAGATAATGGTAAGTCGAAACATTTTTAAAAATTAAATCAAAATCTTAATCTACGTCAACTCAACTTTTTAATTCATATAAGAATATTAATCTAAACCTAAAATTATGTATACATTTTTTTTGTTTTTAATATAGAGGGGTGGTCAGAGAAATAGCACAGAATACTATGTTACCGTTAATTAGGAAATGCATCACTCTGATTAAAAGCAACAAAATGTTCTATATTTTATTTGAAATAATTACAATATATTCATCTAAATTTAATGCTTTTTGGTGTTTTAATCGAGACTGCATGTCATTCCATAAGTTTTCAATTGTATTTATATGTAGACTTTAGGCTCGTCACTCGAGAATCTCAACTTTTTAACCTTTAAATCAACTTTGGATGCAAGCTTCGTATCATTATCATGCATAAACATCCATGTAATTGGTAAATTATCGTAATTAAATGGTTTCATTACAACTATCATGATGTCATACATTTTACTATTAATTTTTCCAAGTAAAGAAACCTCCAACCAAAAATTTTTCTTCAATCGAGTTTCAAAATTTTTGGAGTGTATCTGAGATCCAAACTTTTATTAGGAGAACGATCAATGTATTTTTTATTATCTAATCTTGTTCTATTCTGAACCTCGATTCATCACTTTAAAGTACCTTCTGCCAAAATTAATATATATAATTAATAAATACACTTTTGTGCAAACTTTTAGGCTTGTTGGAATATTCTTTTTTGATACTAATTGTTTCTTCAGTCGTCGTCTAATTGTTCTACTAGACCCAGTGATATTATATCACCCAATGAATTCATTTTTTATTAACCTAGGGGATAAGTAAGGATGTCAAGTTTTAGCGATGTTAGCAATATTTAGACCTTGATGTTTTATGTTAATTATTGTTTTTACTGGTGTGTAATGTTTCTTTATTCTCACTAAAAGTGAATATATTTCATAAAATAATATAAATCCTACTAAAAATAAATTCTAACTATTAAGAGTATTGTTAAATACATATACAAAATATGCTATTTCTTTAGCCAACCAAATCAGACTAATATATTATACGTTTAAAGTAATATCTCCGACATTTATAAGATGTGTAACTAAGAAAGAAAAAAAGTGTAGAATATTGAAATATATATTGTATATTAATTAATTAACGTCATAAACAAATGCATTATTCAATTAGTGAAATACCTTAAATAATTTAAAATATAATTATTGTTTTACAGAAGGTTTTGATTTTATTATTATTGGATCTGGTTCAGCTGGATCCGTCTTAGCAAATCGATTATCCGAAATTAATGATTGGAAGATATTACTACTAGAAGCAGGACGACCTGCCAACTACTTCACGCAAATTCCATTACTTGCACCAATCTTCCAAGTGACACCCTATAACTGGAACTACACGATGGAAAAGCAAGACGGGGTCTGTTTAGGTACTGTAACTGTATCACCTGATATTTTCATTCTACTTCTAAAACTTTCTTAGGAATGGAAGACAACATCTGCAGTTGGCCAAGGGGAAAAGCTCTGGGGGGCACGACGGTGATCAACTATATGATATACACAAGAGGCAATCCCACCGACTACAAACGTTGGCAAGAGAACGGTAATCCTGGCTGGTCTTACGAAGACGTATTACCTTACTATCTGAAATTCGAAAACTGTAACTTGGGAAAAGAGTGTGCCAGTCAGTTCCATAACAAAGGTGGAAATTTAAACGTTGAGTATTCATATTCCTCCTTAATATCAGACGCGTTTATAAAAGGGGGCATTGAAATAGGTAGCAAATTGGTTGACTACAACAGCGCCGACTTTATGGGTTATTCAAGAATACAAGCGAATCTGTTGAAAGGACGGAGACACAGCGCAGCTACTGCATTTCTCTATCCTATAATCCACAGAGATAATCTGAGAATTATAACATCAGCAAGGGTCACAAAAATTATAATAGATCCCACCACCAAAACGGCACAAGGTGTGGAATTCATTAAACGCGGTAAAAAATACACGGTTCAAGCTAAGAAAGAAGTTATTTTGTCTGCTGGTACATTTAATTCCCCTCAATTATTGATGCTTTCTGGCGTTGGTCCAGAAGAACACTTAAAAGAGTTAGACATTCCTGTCGTTCAAAATTTGGCTGTTGGGCAGTCACTGTATGATCACATATCATTCCTTGGTCTTGTGTATAAAATTAACAGAGCCGTTAACCCTAGGTCTGCTATTTTAAAACCTAATGAAGTGTTGAAATTTGTATCAAGAGGAAAAGGTCCTTATACGTCCCTAGGTGGTGTAGAATCATTAGCTTATATTAAGACTAATGTGTCTACTTTTGAGGAAAATTATCCAGACATTGAATTGATATTATCAGGAATTGGGACTTTGGAAGCGGATTATGGTATAATATCTAAACCGGAATTTCGAATCAGAAGAGATGTTTATAACAAATTTTATAAACCACTAGAACAAACACCAGCTTGGGCAATGTTACCGATGTTATTACACCCAAAATCCAAGGGCTACCTTAAGCTTAGGTCTAAGAATCCTTTGGAACCTCCTTTACTATATGGTAACTTTTACACCGATGCGGAAAACGACGACATAAAAACAATGATAGCTGCAATTCGATACGTGCAGCAGCTATCCAAAACTTCAGGCTTTCAACACCTGGGTTCCAAATTACATGACATTCCAGTGCCTGATTGTGAACAATTGCAATTTGATTCCGATGATTATTGGGAATGTGCGTTAAGGACTTTAACTGTGACTGTACATCATCAAATCTCCACTTGCAAAATGGGTAACGAAAGTGATGTTGAAGCAGTAGTAGATAATAGATTGAGAGTTCATGGAATTAAAGGATTAAGAGTGGCGGATACAAGTATTATCCCCGTCACTTTGTCGGCTCATACTAGTGCTCCTGCTATGATGGTGGGAGAGAAGACTGCTGATTTGATTAAAGACGACTGGAGAGTTTCCAGCTGATTGTTATAGAATAAAACACTGCTGTTCCTAATCCTAAACGTATATTTATTTAAGACATGATTTGTTTAACACATAAATGTGAGATTAAAAATGCTTCAATAAAAGTTAAAATAAATATTTAGGTACGCATTTTTTATTATCTCAGTTGAGATCGTTACAGGTATGACTTAACATTGAATACTTCAACATTTTGTTTTGTAATTCGGCTAAATTATTCTAAAGATTCAAAACCTTAATGTAATGTCAATTAATTGATTTTATTTCATCTTGGCAAGATGATCCTCGTTTGATCCAGCACAGAATGTTTATCCAGGCAAAGGAACAGGTCCCAATGTAGGTGACTCGAAAAACTGGTGGAATTAATAAGAAGTTGATAGTTTGTACTGGTAACCAGAATAAGCAACTGGTTTTGAAGGTAGGAATGAACTTTTCTCTGCATTCTTCCAAGAGATCTATTTTTTTCTCCATTGCACTCATAGCTAAAAAATAAATACGTGGTCAAAATAATAAATTTTAGATTTCAATTAATAAATATTTTAAAAGAATACTCACAGACATAAAATACAACCAATAATGATGGAGTAAATGTGAACTGATCGATTGTAACTTTCTTAGCCACAGTTTTAATAGCAGTCCCAACAATCTGCTGGTCTAAAAATCTGTACCTAAAATTATATTATAATAAAATTAATCGATACAGATTCTGACTCTTGTGTGTGTATTTTACTAACCAAGTTGCCAGCATAGGACCAGCTATTATTGTTCCATAAATGCTGTATCTGGCAATGGAACCCCAGTCATACGGCTCAGACTTGTCCGGCTATATTATATCGGTTAAAAGATGAATTTAAAAATTAATTGTAAAATATTACCAAAATTTTCTTTGTGAGTGTTTGTTGTGAAAATTCGGCCCCAACACATAACGATCCATATATAACACAATTTGAAACTATGGGATATTTGTCCAAAGCATTTTTCATAAACGTTGCTAGTTTACTCATCGTATCACAGTCCTACAATAAAAATTTGGTCATTATACCCACGGATTAGATAATTTACTGTTGTTAACATTCGACAAACTAAAGTGCTAACAATTGTTTACAAAAATATTAGCAACTAGTAAACTTTTGGACAAAGTAATTAGTTATTGACTTTGTATTATAAATAAATTTATTAACATTACAGTGTAATGATTTCAGGAACATTTATTCAACATACGTTAAACCA
This sequence comes from Aethina tumida, assembly GCF_024364675.1. NCBI lineage: Eukaryota > Metazoa > Arthropoda > Insecta > Coleoptera > Nitidulidae > Aethina > Aethina tumida. The sequence goes on along the minus strand of NC_065436.1, from coordinate 26,653,361 downwards.
TCCATGAATGAATAATATTTTATTAATTACTTAATTGTGAGTGGAAAAATAAGTATTGTGTAATATTTAAATTATAATTATTCTAGGAATGATAAAAAATGTGCGAGCCTAAACATATTTACAATGGTTATTTAAAGTGTCTGCTTGTTATATCACTGCTGTTAGTCAAATATGTGCTAGTCGAGTAATTATTTACAGTTTCTTAGTGCTTTTAAATACCTAATGGCATAAGTTCAAGGTCCATTTAGGAAATGTATCACAAAACAACATTGTGTGTGTTTAGGCATAGTTTATTATTGTATTTAAACAATATAATAAATAAAAATATGTAAGCACAGGTACTTACTTAATTAATTCTGCTCAAGCTGGTGTTCAGGTATACACGCCACTAACCGGTTCCAAATAACACAACTTTGAAATATTATCTTATCTTGTCAAGAGGGACTATTTGAAATAGCTTCCACATGCAGTCGCTATTCAACTAAAATCGTTTATTATTTCCATACGTAAATTAGATGAATACAATTGATACGAGTTAAATAAATTACTCGGTTAGTATTCGGATTATGAACGAATGTGAAACGTTGCACTAAAAGTATAACGCTGTATTGTTGAATTTTTTTGAATAAATTGCGAAAAACCTTGATATATTTATATCTCGGGTTATAAAATAATTTTATGATCATTGGGTTTACAATACGTTACAAAGCGGCTGAAATACTTGGCACTTTCTATAACATTTTTATTTATTAAGTCAAATATGTATCATAGATTATTAAAGTATTACGTAAAAAACCGTAGGTCATGGCATAATATCTTCGTATACTGTAAAATTATTATTCAAATAGTTGTTTTAATGATTTATTTATACCAGAGTATCAAATTTAGTTGTTATCAGACACAACCAGGAATATTTTATGGGGAGAAAAAATAAATGGGATAAATAAAACGAATGATATCAGATATAATCAGGAAATCAACCTAATATACAAATTTATTAAAAATGAGAAATATTCTTGAACATCATATACATATATGATAATAAAGACATAAAACAAAAAAATCACATTGATTATAATTGACAAAATTATAAATTTTTGCATTATATATATATATATATATATATATATATATATATATATATATATATATACAATACTTGGTGTTAATATCAGTTAGCTAATAACATATAAATAAAATCACATGTATAAAAATTTATATCAACAATAAATTACTTATGTACATTTAAAAATAACAAAACAGGATTTTAAACATGTGCTTCATAGGGCAGGCCCTGATTCATCCTTATCAATGAAAGGATCATTCTTTTCTTCTATTCTATGCATGTTTTCTAGTGATGCAGCCATTATTCTTAAATTATCCACACCTGTTAACAATTGCCTAAAAACAACCACTGTTAACTTGGCAACTCAACATTTATATCTTAAATGTACCTTAAAGAATGTTCTGCTGTGCTTGCAGCAGCTCTAAGCTCTTGGGCCAATCTTTGGGATTGTAGTTCATTTGTGTTGTAATAACCAGCACCACCTGCAGCTTCCTCTCCCCTCAACATACTATTTTCTCTTTTCAGTTCATTTATTTGAAACTATAAAAGGGTGAGTCATTACATAATTTATGGTAAATTAAACCACAATATACTTACATTAAGTAGTTTGATTTCTTGTTTTAGCTTTTGAATAGTACTTACAGATGCTGCAGCTTTCCTCTAAAACAACTCAGTTAAAGCAAAAAATAAATAAATAATTATTAACATACATTGCTCTTTTCCAGATTTTCCTCAACTTGTTCTAATGCTTTGGCAAGATTATGGGTGTATTCATGTTCTTTACTTCTGGCAACTTCCAGTTCCCGACTTAAATTGTCTGCCCTCCTAATTTGATCACTCAATTGCCTCCTAAGACTCTCCAACTCTCTCCTCATTAAATCAGATTCATTTTCTGGTGTGTGATTTAGAGCATTATCACAAATTTGTGAGCAAACTGCACTGTCTGCAAGGAAATCTGGCAGACTCTTTGAATTGCCAACCTGTAACAATATTATTTTAACATTCATTTATAATTGGAGGTCAAGCACTTACTTCAACTGGTGGACAATTTCTGGATGCAGGAACAGAGTTAGAAATGGGCAGATCTAAAGGAAAACTGGATGGGGGTCTTACAGGCAGATCCAGTGGTATTTTTAATTCATTGTTGTGACTAGCCTCATAGTTAAGTCTATTGTCATCCCTGCTTGGGGCAAAGTCTGGTAAATTGTTAATATCTAGATTGAAGTTCTGGTTACTGTTATTTCCTAAGTAGCACTGTTCAATGACTAGATGGTCTTGGACAAAGTCTGGTAAGGCAGATGAGAATTCTGGCACCACTCTGTTTGATTTTACTTCACTGGTAATTTGATTGCCGAGTTCTGGCGCTGGCGGTACTGGTCTGCCTTCGCAAAATACCTTTGGCCTAGCCCCCTTGCTCTGATAACTGTTCGAGTCTCTTAAAAAGTGCTTGAATGAAAAAGGATTATCTTCCCTTTTTTGAATGTCACTAGAACTGCTTCCTGTAAAAAGTGTCATATGAATTTTGTGCTAGGAGGATTTTGAAATCGTTTATTACCTGGAGCAATATTATTAGAAATTCCTAACCTATTTGATTTTCGTAAGGAATTGTCCCCCAAATCTAGACGTAATTGTTGAGGTCTTTCACCTTCCTCATTGTCCGATTCATCACGGTTATGATTGCTCGTCGTTGGGGTTTTTGATGGGAGGCCATCATCAGCCATTCTATTTCCTGTAAAGTCTTTTATTCACATCTAAAAAATCTGAAAATAAACAGTTCGTCTTGTTTTCTTAGTAAATTACTAGCTTCAGGTCAGTCTTCGTGCAAGGTTAGGGTTTTTCGGTGTTGTCAAATTTCTATAAGTAAATATACTCTATTATTTAAATTAAAACTTGATGATAAAAGTTAAAAGAAATATTTAATATTAAACAGCACATATAGATACTGCATAATTTTATTTAAATAGTAGTTTTTTGTCTATACGTTCAACTATATACCAAGAAAGTATAACTTGGCAACGTCGATTAAATTAGTTTTTAAAATGAAAATGGACAAAAATAAAATATTTTGGTAAATCTTAAGTATAAACTTATCTTTTAATTCCAATTAATTAGATTGATTTACAATTTTACGTCTAAACTTAAATGTTTAATTACAGTGAAGTTAGTAAGAAGTACCTCCAGAAAATGTTGAGGTTATGTATGTCATTCCTGGGTGATGTGAAAAGGTTTTAAAAAATGTCTGAAAGTAATCGCATGCCGAAAATCGATGTCAGCAAATTAAAACCGTCGGAGTTGGAGTTCATTCAACGCTTCGAAAAGGAGAATCGGATTCGAGTGGAGAAATTAAAGCGTCTGAGAAGGAATAACCTCATAACCGCTGGTATTCTTGGTGTAAGCATACTCGGCATCTACGGGTATTCTATGTACGCCGTTAGACAGGAGACGTTCCTCGACGACTTTGACGAACCCGCCAAAACAACACAATGAATCAAACATTAAAACTTACAACCTTGGCCAAACCTCTCCGTTTACCCCCTTTACCTACCATAAGAGACTTGGTCAAACTTTACCGTCTCAAGGCTTTGAGACAGCTGTCCCAGAACTTTTTGATGGATGAACGTTTGACCGACAAAATCGTTAGAGCTGCCGGCAAAATTAAAAATCATTATGTGTGTGAAGTTGGACCAGGTCCTGGTGGCATCACCAGATCTATTATCAAAAAGCAACCAAAAAAGTTAATAGTTGTGGAAAAAGATCCACGTTTTGTGCCTACATTAGAACTTTTACAAGAATCATGTTCTGACTATACAGACATGCAAATTGAATTAGGAGATATTCGTACTTATAATTTAGAAAAAGGCTTTAATCAGGCCCCAAAACACGGTTGGTTCGACGCCCCGCCTCCGATTCATTTAATAGGCAATTTGCCATTCAGTGTGTCAACAATCCTCCTGGTCGAATGGTTGCATGCAATCTCTCAAAAATCATCAGCTTGGGCTTTTGGTCGAACATCAATGACCCTAACTTTTCAAAAGGAAGTTGCAGAACGAATGGTTGCACCAGTGGGACATAAACAACGCTGTCGCTTATCTGTTATGTGTCAATTCTGGTGCAATATTGATTACAAGTTCACAATACCTGGTAAAGCTTTTGTGCCCAAACCTGATGTTGATGTTGGTGTTGTGACACTGTATCCACTGAAAAATCCTGGGGTGGATATGCCTTTTAAAATTGTAGAGAAAGTGGTAAGGAATATTTTTAACATGAGGCAGAAATATTCAATCAGGGGGACTGAAAGACTATTTCCTGAAGATTTAAGAGAGATTTTAGGTAAGACCCTTGTATGTTAATTGTTTATTAAATTTTCTTCAAATATATTTTTTCAGCTCCAAAAATGTTTCAACTGGCTGAATTAGATTATATGGTGAAACCATTTCAAATATCAAATGAGGAATTTGCAAGGTTGTGTTATGCTTATAAAGTAATTTGTGAGGATTATCCTGAAGTTTTAAATTACGATTCTAGAGCTCCTAACCAGGAAAGTGTTTTATAGTTATAGTTTGTGTATAGTTTTTGTTAAAATAAAATATAAATATATTAAATTGAGTCTTATTACACCTTCTTTGGAAATACTGTTAATTCAAATATTTTTATGTATCCAAATATTTAATACTATATTATTTTTAGTTTGGAAACTAATTTAACTTGAAACAATATGCAATCAATGTTCACTATTGACAGAATCTAAACATACGGATTTTGACCAGTTATCAAATTATTCTACTATAAATATTTAAAAACAGTTTATCTTTTTGATCAAACAAAGCATTTGATCTTTTAATATTTTAATTTCATAATAGGCATTCAAATATACGGCATTATATGTTAATCAAGCTGTTTTGTTGACTGCAGTTTTATATTTGTCGAGCTTAGTTGCACGAAGTTTTAAAAATGCTACGATTCTTACTTTCACGCAGCTATTCCAGTCTTCATAGGCTCCCAAAATGTGATTTCGTACCAGAACAATACAAGGTAAACAAACAAATCAGTAGGAATTTTTTTACTGTTGCATTTTAGGGGCCATCCATAGAAGCTTTAAAAGCAACAAGGAAATCGAAACTAAATCCCAGCTTAACCACATTTTATAGTGAACCTCTTGCTCTCCATCAAGGCTACAAACAATGGTTGTTCGATATCAACGGTAAGAGATATTTGGACATGTTCGCAGGAATTTGTACCGTATCAGTTGGCCACAGTCATCCGTATGTGTTTTAACTGCTAATAAATTCATTGACCTTTACACCTCGATTTTTAGTAAAATAACAGAAAAATTAACAAAACAAATTAAAAAACTGGGTCACGTTTCTAACATCTATTTTCATCCAAAAATACACGAATACGCCGAAAGGCTGGCTGACAAACTTCCTGGTAATTTAAAGGTAATTTATTTCGTGAACAGTGGATCAGAAGCAAACGATCTTGCAATATTAATGGCCCGTGCTTACACCAAAAACTTCGAAATAATCTCCCTCAAAAATTCTTACCATGGAATGTCTTACCAGACGATGGCTATGAACTCCACCTCTCATTATAAATATCCAGTCCCACAAGCACCGGGATTTCACAAAACTACTAATCCAGACGTTTTCCGAGGAATCTGGGGAGGCAGCAATTGCAGAGACAGTCCCGTTCAAACGTCCAGGTCCTGTAATTGTCCTAAAGGTCAGTGCGAAGCTGAGGATAACTATATCCAAGAGCTGAACAATTTACTTCTGAACGACATACCTAAAAAGCGTCTGGCTGCCTTTTTCGCTGAATCCATACAAGGAGTTGGGGGCACTGTACAATTCCCAAGGAACTTTATTAAACGTGCTTATGAGATTGTCAAGGAAAATGGGGGTATATTCGTTTCGGATGAAGTAAGTTGATATCAAGTTGAAGCTACTTTCTTTTCCAACATTTTTTTTTAGGTACAAACAGGTTTCGGCAGAACTGGAGATCATTTTTGGGGATTTGAAGGTCATAGAATTATACCAGATGTTGTAACCATGGCCAAAGGTATAGGAAACGGTTTTCCTTTAGGTGCGGTGGTTACAACTCCCGAAATAGCCAGCTCTTTAACTATTGCTAGTCATTTTAATACGTTTGGAGGAAATCCGCTTTCGTGTGCTGTTGGAATTAGTGTCCTGGATGTAAGATTTAGATAAGTTTATGTTGAATGATTTTACTATGGTGTTTTAATAGATTATAGAAGAAGAAAAGTTACAAGAGAACAGTAAAACAGTTGGAACTTATCTGTTACATGAATTAGAAAAGCTGAAATCTGAATTTCCCGTCATTGGAGATGTTCGTGGTAAAGGCTTAATGATTGGTGTTGAATTTGTGAGTGGTGAAAATACCACCACGCCTTTGGAGGTGGACAAATTCCTAAAAATATGGGAATATTGTAAAGACAACGGTTTACTGATTGGCAAAGGAGGAATCCATGGAAATGTAAGAACTATTATTATTAATAATAAAAAATAATTAGTTCAATAAAATTTTATTTAGGTAATGAGAATAAAACCACCAATGTGTATTACAAAAGAAGATGCTGACTTTACTATGGATGTGTTGAAAGGTGCCCTAACTGAATTAAACAAATAAACGAACAAACAACTTTTATTTTTTAATAAAAATAAACATAATTATAATTTAATTATAGTAACTTAAGTACGTTGAGCATTCGCCTTCGTTTTGAGAACACCATCGAGGCACAACTGCTTCAGCGTTAATTTTTCTGAATAATAGTCTATCTCTATGTGTGAAAAATCGATTTTCGGCTTGTAACGAAGTGTCGTCAGGATTTGCCCACAGCCTTTCACCTGCAGCTGCTGCTCTGGGCCAGGTACGAGTTAAAACGTTATGGGTGTCAACCAATTCACCCCACATACAAACCTGAAACATTAATAGTATTGAAAATGAAAAAAGTTAAATATTTAATTTATTACTTCTCCTCCTAAAACACCTTTCTCCTTTAAAATCCTGTTGTTGTATACGGATCTCCAATTGTAATAATTGGTGTTCCCCCAGAAACCATGGTCTAAATACCATTTGTTTTTGGTGGAAATGATTAACCTGTAGCCCAGATTGAGGAGTTGTTTTGGCAAATTGTCATCTGATGGCACCCAAGTTTGAATCACATATCTGAATTAAATTTATAATGATTTTTGAGCTACTGAAATGTTTTATATTAAATACCTCTCGTGTGGCAAATATTTTTTTATATAAGCCGGATTGGTTAAATGACTAGTCCAAACAATCACATTTGTCTTATTATTGCCTTTGGCAATGTCATAATTATTTAATGCCCTTTTTTGAAAATAAGCCCACAGATCCAAGAAATCTTTTTCAGTCCTACCTGGCATTGACTTGGTTATTTCTTTAGAGGCATTCCAACATGGAATAAATAGCTGAAAAAAATAATAATTCACTTTGTTCTTGTTTAAAACAACTTTACGTTTTTACTTCATCCCCTCCCATGTGGAAAAAATCGGCGGTTGGGTTTAATTCAATGAAATCCTTGTATAACTCCTGCAAGACCGAATAAACATTCGGATTAGTCGGGTTGAGTTGGCCACACGGAGGCTGGATACAGTAGGATCTCCAAGGCTGCTGAAAGATGCAGACTCCTAAATTTCCTAGTCCAGCTTCGGGTCCCCACTGCCATCCACTTCCAATATGAGCTGGCGCATCCAGTTCCAGTACTACTCTCACTCCTCTTATTAAGGCGTACTGCATTAAATCTTCAACCGCCTCTTGGCTGTACACTTGTTCGTTGGAATAAGCTCCGTACTTGGTCATGTTGGGCATTCGTGAAGACACCAAAGGGAAACTTTGAGAGTCGGTGATGTGCCAGTGGAGGACGTTCAACTTGGAGGCCGCCATTGCGTCGATGTGTCTTTTAATTGTGTCGACAGTCTGGTAGTTCCTGGCTGTGTCTATAAGTAGACCACGATGGGGATAAACAGGTTCGTCCTTGATTTCTCCATCCTTTAATGTAACTAAACAAACATTGTCGTCTCCGTTGCTGAAAGTTGTGATGAGTTGGGAGAAAGTTTCTAAGCCGTGGCGCACTCCAAACACAGTTGGACCTTGGATGTTTACTTCTACTATATTACCTGTATAGATAATAAATAGTAATTACCTATATACTCATTAAAAAGAGGTCGTACCTGTCGTTTGGATTTTTAAAGTATATGATTCGGCAGTCTCTAAATTTAAGGTGGTATCAAATGAAACAGGTGCTAGTACAATTCTGAGCTGTTTGTACTGATCACTGCACTTGACCTTGTTCAGATTTATGAGATCGCGGAAATACTCTGTTAGTTTTTGCAAGTACGACTGTGCTTTCCCAGAACCAGCAAGCACGAATTCCAAATCACTACAAAAAAATTACAAATGGCAAATTTGACAAACGATGATCTCATTCATAATAAACGGTCGCTTAATTATACTAACGGTATTTTTACCTATAATTAACTAATTCTAAATCGTAAGCCAGTCGAACGTGGCCATTTGGACGAGGCCATAACGACCTGTAATCACCGCAGACTAATTTGCACGTGTCTATTGATGGGTACGTGGACGTAGTCTGCTCTTTGGTTCGCACACAGTTCGTGTTGTTTTTGCATGTCCACATCCATCTGGAGTTAATGCCATAGTTAAAATTCGACTGGTACAATGTTAATAGACACAATTGCTTACCCATACGCGTTGCATATTAAGTACAATAGAATTAACAGTCTTTTCAGTTCTGAAAATGAAAACGACTATAAATAATGCATTGGTTTAAGTGTGTTTGTAGTTTATTAGACGGTAATCTATACGTTAAATGTGGGTGAATAACTGGAAGCATGTCCTAACATAATGATAGGTATTATCTGTATCACGTGTAGTAATTTGTACCTTGGGTCATGGTTTCAATCATATTAATTTCAATAAAAATTTCTGTGGTTTCTTACTCTTTGTTTATCTTAAAGAAGGTCAAATAAATGATGAGTAAGAATTTACATGTGGAACTGTCCAGTTTCATCTTTCTGTTGTTATTTAGTAAATATTTCACATTTATAATGTTCACAACCGCTAATGCAGCCACAAAAAATTAATTTTGCTAAAATATAAAAATTAAAAATAATTCATCAATCAACAGTTATAATTGACTTTTTGATTTGTGTCATAATCATAGTTATTATTTATATAAAAATAACAAACATAGTCTCATTTACAATAGCACAACAGACGTAACAGTAATAAATGATTAAGTATAATTAGCTTAAATTAAATCAATTAGTTGAAAAAATCTTATTAGAAAAACACAATAACAACATGACAAACACAAAACAAAGAATATACTCACCTATGATAATCATAGCGTCGATAAAATCAACCTCTCATTCATTGAAACATATTCAGACGACTGAATTCAAATTTTCTATTTGAGCGAATTGTCTGCAGTGTGCGCACGCAAATGTTTATGTAGTACCCTATAAATTAATCCAGTACATATCGTCATGACATCGTCGTGGTTCCACTTAATTTTGCCTTTTAAATTTCCATCAAATGATAATGCGATTGTGTATTCAAAAATTAAATGTGTTACTGGAAACATCAAATTATTTATCAAAAATAAAAGTTTTTTCATCTACAAATTTAACATATAAAAATGATATTTGGCATTAAAAATAGTTTTATGTTGGGGGATCAGATTATAAAAATATTAGTCATATGGGATCTTTAGGAAAGTTAAATATATATTAAACAAACCAAATATACCAAAGGTCATTGAATACTAAATACAACGATACATAAATATCTCTTCAATATTTATTAAGTACCTTTAACATTTTTACTTGCAACATAATAATTTAAATTGATTTAGTTCAGAAAAGTAGTGCAAACTGTTGCGATGACCATTTAAACAAAAATGCGCGTTTATCTTTGACAGGAAATAGATAAGTTAACTGTATATTGTAGTGTCAATGGAATTTGAAATTTGTTTCTACTTATTGGCGAACTGAGCTTATATTAATTTCTGTAATTTATAAATAGTGTTGGACAGAAATAAAACCAAAGGCACAGCTCCACAAAAATTGTTTAATATATTAATAAACTCTATATGACTCTAATACATAAATGTCAACAGTTTTTGTATTATAACCTGGCGTTTGTACATTATACAAAATTTTCAAAAATTTTGATTAATTCAAAATTTTTAGAAATATTAAAAATGTCCACATGAAATTTCGACAATAACCTGTTCTCTAATTGAAGCAGGTGATAAATATAAAATTATCTACAGTTTGAAATTAAATTATTATAATTAACCTTAGGATTCAATAAAGTATGTGATAAAGCTGCAGCAACATTTTATTGCAGTATTTTCCTAACAAATTATAAAAATAACTGATATCCACGTTAAGTTATAAAACATAAACCGTGTACCATACATAATAACCTAAAGTGAAAATTATTGCGTCTGTAAACCTGCTGCCGCACTGCCTTAAGTCTCCACGCGGTGCAGGAGTCTTTTGCTGACGTCGTAGTCCTCGGGACTGTGCGGTTTCTTCGTCAGCGACAGATCGTTGGGCCCGCCGGGCGAGATGGGCCTAGGGCTGGGGGAGCTGCGCATGCTGTGCGGACTCCTCGAGCCGGCGGTCGGGGAGCACTGGCACGGCACCGGAAGACCGGGGTTGACCGGGTAGTCCTTCTCCGGAGGTTCGCCCGCCGACGGCAACGGTGGACCGGCGGGCCTGCCTGAATTATCAAATGTCAGTCGAGGTTGAAGTTTAGGGGGTTAGACTAGGTGGACGTACCTGTCAAGATTAATTGCGGGGATGTTATGCCCAGGCAGCGCATCCGCCACGCGTCCTGCAGCAGCTGGAGACGGGCTTGCTTTCGCCATTTGGCTCGTCGGTTTTGGAACCAGACCTAAAATTATGTCTTTTTATGTAGAAATGCTACAGAAAATAAAAAAAAAATTGAATATATATTTTAAAATTGATACACAAATATAAAATGGACTATTTGTGTTATTAATATTTCGATAAGATAATAGGAATTATTTTTTACCAAGTTATCCATAGACGGTGATTTCGAGATTCCAAAGATTCTTGAGCCCTTAACAATGAATGACGCGTTCTATCTAATTGTAATCATTCACTCTTCTCAGAACTTCTCTCATTCGACAGAGACATGGACATTCGTAATCTGCAATTTGTAAGACGACTTTCCCTATCTTGTTCAGATTCATTTTCACGTCGCAATCTTTGGCTTTTGGCCATCTCATGTTTTTAGAGAGATTTTACTTTCTTTTAGGCATAACTAAATATTAGAAAACAACAACTATCTACGTTACTAACTAAATAAAATAAGCTATAAATAATTTATCAATTTCAATCTAAATCTGAATATTGAACACAAATGTACTTAATTTTTAATTATTTACAATTATTACTGAAAGATAAAAAAAGAAAGCAGTAAAAATGAAACAAAATATTTTGAATTAAGATAAGATAAAAAGAACGTATCGTGGAATTATAAAAGATACCTATCAATCAAATCAAACTATCAATCAATCGTTGGTGGGAGAAGTGGTGGAAGGCGCCCGACGTGACGGCCCAGTGGTGGCAAGCGCGTGAGCCGCGCGTGGTACTGGAGAGTACTTGGATAATACAACATTACATATTTTTTCTAAAATAAAAGAATTTTTCTAAAATAAAAGTAGCCTAAGTTACTCCTTATTACATCAGCTACCAATAAAAGTCCCGTCAAAATCGGTCCAGGTATTTCAGAGATTAGCGGGAACAAACAGACTGATAGACAAAGAGAAAAAAATTGTAAAAAATGTTATTTTGGTGTATGTACCGTATTTATATTCATATGCATGTAGCAAAAAACGGTTATTTCAATATTACAAACAGACAGTCCAATTTTATTTATATGTATAGATTAAATTTTTTATTAATACAGCATTGGTCATAATATCTGGAATTTCTTAATATTTTGAAAATTTGTACCGTGATATAAATATTATTGATGTTCTAAAATATAATAGACATGTTGTATACTATAATGATTAGGTATTTTACATTTTTTGTTTGACAAAATATTTGAATTTAAAAAAAAATGCTTGGCATGTAAGGCGAAATAAGTGTTTTAAGCCTTCATTTGTACGTTTGAATGTGTTAATAACCTCATTAAAATGGGTAAAGGCAAATTTGTTGGTTTGAAGTTGTTTGAGGATTGGAAAAGGTCGCAGTAATGAAATGGCCGGCACAAAGTCCCGACCTTAACCCTATTTGAGAGTCAGTGGAAAATTCTCGAACGCAAAATCAGGAGTACTAATATGCGAAACAAGACCGATTTATTTGAAAAATTGTGTGAGGGTTGGTATTCAATAGAACAGAGACAAATTGATAAATTGATTGAATCCATACCCCAGAGATGTAAAGCAGTTATAAAAGTCGAAGGGTACCACACAAAATATTAATATGATTTGACCATTAAAAATTTTTAATTTTTTTAAAAAATAAAATTTTCCAAGTATTTTGTCCAGCTATTTTTTTTTTCTAAAATAAGATAAAAAATAATTGAAACAAAAATAATAAAATAGTACGATGGTTTCGCATATACTTAGAGTGTACTACTAAAATTATTACAACATTTTAAAATAAAATGTATACCCAAGTATTATGGCCAATACTGTACATGAAAAATTTATTAAAATTAATTTAATAAAAAATTATTGTATTACAATAAGTAGTTCTTGTACTAGTTTTTGTTAAGTTCTTCAAAAATTGTATTTTAATTTTAAACATTAAAATTTTAAATTAATTAATTGAGAAATTTATCGACATTAATTCAACAATTAATTGATCAATCAATTTCATTTATAATAACATAAAAAATAAGTAATAATAAATATTATACTAGTTTTCATTAAGTTTTCAAAAAAAAAAAATAGTTTTATATTAATTAATTGAACAATGTATAAAAATTAATTTAATAATTAATTTTAAAACATTAAAATTAAAAATACTCCTATTTTTATATTATATTAGTTAAATGAACAATTTATTTGAAATTTAGTGTGTTAGTTTTAAATCATTTTTCATCAGTAACATAATTTTAAAATTCTATTTCTATATTACTTCATCAAATAATTTATATATTTACAAATAAAGATAAAAATATAATGATATATCAACATTAATTTAATGAAAAATATTTTAATAATAAAATAAAGAAAATACTAAATTATTACATAAATTTATTATGAAATTTTAAATTAAAGTACAATTTTAGTTACACTAATTCTATGTGTTACCTAATAAAAAATCAAAAACTTTGAATAGAAATTTATAATTATTCTTTAATGTGTTACATTGTAATAATTGAAACAATTTGTCTAATAAAATTAGTTCCTTGAGTGATAATTAAAAAAGTTATGATATATTGTGTTGCGACGCGTCGCGACGGATGCGACTGTCGATATTTATAAAAGAACATGCTTTTAATGTTTCAACCATGCTAATTTGACTTTTTTATTTTCATTTGTAATAATATGATAATAATGAAGAATAATTTATATACAATATATATAATTTCTGCATGAAATAACCAAAAACAAGTAAAAAAATACAAATTTTTATTTATTACACCGACTAAATTAATTTGAACAATTGGAACCGAATCAGATTTACTACAATAATCGCATTGTAACTCAAATTATATCTTCAGTAATTAAACCTGTTTATCGAAAGACAACACAATTAAATTATTGATATTGTCCAATTAATGTGCAAACCAGAACATGTTACGTACTTGCACCCTGGCTTCGGACAGGCTAATCCTGAGCGCGACCTCCTCCCGCAAGAATACGTCCGGATAGTGAGTCTTCTGGAAGAGCGCCTCCAACTCCTGCAGCTGCTGCGGACTGAACGTCGTCCTGTTCCTCCTCTGCCTCCTTCTGCCGAACATGTACTCGGTGAGCAGATCGCCGGGCAACGACGACAAGTACGGACCAGCCATTCTCACCACTTAACGGATTATGATTCGGTTTTCGCAAACACCGTTAAATTCGGACTGTGTTCGTGAATTGCATGTTGTTATAGGAATTAGGGGTGGCTCCGCCCCGTCGCCGTTCCCATTGGCCCCGTCCGGACGCCTAAGAGGCGTCGAGACGCGAGACGCCCGCGCACGGCACGGCCCTTAATGAAATAATGCTTTTATTGGCTGTTCACCTGCAACAAGTCATCGAATTTCGCCTGTTTTTTGTCATTATTCGGTCTGTCTTCTGCGCCCGGACGGATTTTTTTTCGTGGGGTTGGCCGTGCGACACATGTGCCAGGGGAATGTGGGGAATGTAACGTGTCGACGAGTGAAATGGTCTAACGTTGCGGAGAATCATGTAGGTCAAGAGTTTGGACCTTCCAAGCGATTAGCTTCTGTTTCTGAATTGCATTTTTATTGGTTATCATTTAAACGACATAATTATTTTAAGTTGAATTTTATAATATATTTACAATTCAAAAGAAAGAAAATTTTGTTTTTGGTATGTTCTGAAAATATAAAAGAAAATATGCTCTTTTTTATAATTTTAATGAAATTAATCATCAAAGTCTGATGAGGCAGTGTTGAATTTCGAAATCTTCTATTATGTTGCACACATGTTTGATCGGAGCTATTTCTGGAAATCATACGGGACATGATAACAAATTTTCATAGAAATGTTGGAAACACTCGCAAAGTATCCTCCACAATATGAAGTTAGGTATGATCCTGTTCGAAAACTGAATTTTGAAGGATCATAAGGTAAAGCAGCAAATGGGATTCCACCATTTTTTGGAAGTATGGCTACATTGTTAAATTAACTCTAATGAAAATTTATAATTACCACGACATCCAACATTATAACTCCACAAAAAATTGTGGATTTCGTCTTACGATGTCTTCTGACATCACTTAAGACCACTTTATTTCAAACCACATTTCGAAGCTGTTATCCACTACACCACTCCAGTCTTTGTCGGCAATGTTGCGATTTTAGAGAAAGCACCAACTGTATGTAGATTGTGCAAAAGACTGGATTCTACGATAAACACAAGTCATCCTTCTTTTGGAAACCACTGATTGTCAATTGCACAAAGAAATATGGTTTAGCTAAGGCAGAGAAATTGACTTTTGTTTTTCGTTTGAAGCCTTCCTGAATGTCTCAGTGCTTTGAGTCTGGTTCATCCGATTGATTTCCACTAATAAAAATCCTACCTTTTTTTAAGCCAGTAATTCGTCGTCCTCTTAATTAGGTGAATATTTGACGATAACCATCAAAATCTAATAATTTTTGTTTGTATATTTGTTTCATAGATTTTTATTACAATTTTGCTTTGTGTTTATTAAAAAATTAAACTTTAATAATATTCATAAATAGAATTTATTTATTGTTATTTAACTTTTTACAAATATTGAAATTTACATAAAATGGGGTTAAATAAATTAAATACTGTTATTATAATAATGTTAATATTTAGTTTATTAATGATGACAGCAAATTTTAATTTATAATAATATAATATAATAATTTTATTATTAGTATTATTATTATTATTAATAATAATATAAATAAACTAGTCACAATGAAATAGGTATCACTTCAAAAAGTGTAACTTTTTGTTTAATAAATGTATTGAAATGAAATTCTGATCATTTTTAGCTAATACCGGTATAAAAACAAATGCATATTTAATAGTGAATCTTCGAAGTTCGGTGCTACGTTGGGGCATTGTTGGTATCAAACGGTGGATCAAGTCTTACATTACATTATTCCTTCAGAGTTGTTGAGTTAATTCTTGAAGGTTATTTGCGGGTTCCAGATTTCTTATGCGTCGCTATAGAATGTTCTATCGGATTCATATCGGGACTATTCTCTGACCACTTCATAACTTCCAAATTACATCAAAGAAATTTTAAATAACCCTGTCAGTGTGTGGTCTTGCATTATTTTATTGTAAAGTAAACTTTGATACTGATTCATGAAAGGTCACACTTTAGAGAATCGTTCGTCAAGATGTGAAGGACTGTGTATCGGTTTGAAGTTATACCACCCCATATCATTACAGATCCTCCTCCAAGAGCTCTCAGCCACAGTTATATTCAAATATCGTTCTCCTCAACGACTGTAGACTCTTTTCGTGCATCATTTGATCTTAAACAAAACCAAGATTCATCTATAAAGAGAACATCTCTCCATTAGTTCATGTTTCAGTTAATGTGTTCATTAACAAAGTTTCTTCTCATTCTCCCGTGTGATTTAGTTAATTCATGAACAATAGCTACACGTCTTGAATGTAAATTGTCTTCATGAAGCTTCATTGTGACTAATTTGGATTAATAAAAAATTGAGACTTCAAAAATTTAAAAAATTGAGACTTTAAATTTTAAGGTGAAGTAATTAAAATAATATACTTAATAGAATTAAAAAAATATTGTAATTATTTTTATTTAATTATTAACTATAATTTTTGACATTAAAAAATGAATTTAAAAATATTATATAATAGAGAGCTCATTTTAATTAAAGACAGCTCAAAAGGCAATGCAATGTCTTTTATACCACTAGACAGAGCTCTATTAAAACATTTCTTACAGCCAACAATATGTTTATAAAAATAAAATTGGATGATTTCTAATATTTTTATGATTGATTTAATAAAAATTTGATTAAATCACATGTATAAAACTTTATAATATTAATAATATTAATATAATATAATAGATTGTTTTTGTTTTACCGGACAAAGGTCTATTATATCATTTTTTTTACAAAATATATGTCGATAAAAATAAAATTAGAAGATATTTAATATTTTTTTGATTGAACTAAGAAAAATTTGGTTCATGTATAAAATTTGCTTTTGTTTCATTTTTCTGGAAATAGATAAAATGGATATTGTTATTTAAAATATATTCTGATGGAAGTTGCTTCCGAATAATGGCTGAAAAAAATACAATAAAAAATAGTTTTATATACATATCACCGGATAGAGGTTTGCAATAACATTTTTTATATTTAAAATATTAAAAATATATATTATATTGTAAATATTTCTTTTCTTTATTTATTTAAATATATTTAAGTAACTTGAAAATTATCATTTAAAAACCACTTTGTTATTTTTTATTTGTCAATATTATTAAAAAAAAACTAATTCTAAAGTTGTTTTAAATAAAAATTTTAGGTTTATACGTCATATAATTGTTACTTTTAGAAAATACTTTGATATATTTATAATAAATAATAAAATAAATAAATAAGATAACTTAAAATTTATAATATATAGATAAATTTTGCATTAATTCTTATTCTTAAAATAATTTAAACGTTTTTTATTCACCAGAAAAAAACATTTTTGATTTTCATAAAGCTCGCTTCAGCTTAAAATTGATATCTATTGTTAATTGTGATTAAATTAACAAATATCTTAAAGTAAATCCGTTAATGCAAATACGAATTGGATGTGGATGCGACACGACGGCAATTCGTATTAGAGAATTTACTCGTTGGAACGCAGTCAGCAGTTTCAGGCGGAGTCAGAGGAGTCAGGAGGAGCAGGAGCATCGTGAACGATCTCGACAATGCAGAATATTAAGATATCCTTAGGATAGAGGGCTGGTGCATGCGAACAATGGGAGACAGTGTGTGGATCATCACCTCCGCCTTACAATGTACCCAGGACGCCCGAAGCGCTGTACCGGATTTGATTCCGGGGGAGTTATTAACTACGCTGCACTGGTTCACTATACAATATACACGTTCACAAAAATGAATGCATTTTCATTATTTTGTTTTTGTCTACGTTTCACGTGAATATTACGACTGAAACGGATATCTAAATTATTCACACACTGCAGCCCTCCTTCTGCACTCGTGCTCGTCTTCGGTTTCATTTCAACCGCCATCCTTTCCTTTTTCCCCGTTTTCTTTTTTAATTTTTTCTTTTAATATGATCGCACGACAATTTAAAGTCCCATTGAAATTCCCGGTGATTGATTTAATAATATGCTGCGGAGTTTTAACCGGATTAATCCAACTGTTGATGTTTCGCACCCCGCCCACTTTACTAATTTCGCATGTGGAACTGAGGGGGTGGGAGGTAGGTTGGAGGGCTGGCACATTGTCGACCGCTGCACCCCGACTTTATTAATTACGGAACTTGATGTTGTGACACAACCCATTGTCGCGAATCTGATTGTCATATCACATCAGTTGGTTCTCTGACAAAGCGCATCTGCTCCAACTTTAAAATAATTAATGCTATAGCTTTTATGTACTGCGGAACAAAAACGTAATCTGCGAGTCCCTTTTAAAAATTGCGCGCGGTTTTTTCTTATGAAAGGAGCGCGGATTAATTAATTAACGTTTGATGGGAAATTAAAATCCAACGGCCGATATTTTTGATAAAATGTAGCAAACGTATTTCATTTTTTTTTTCGAAATAATTTTATGGATTTCACTAGGTTGTTAATTTCCACTGTGTTAAATTTAAAAAGGATCATTTTTAGTTAATATAACCTTTCACAAGATTACTGAGATTCTGTGTAGTTTAGTTCATAAAATAACGTTTAAAATTTTACAGCAGTTAATAATATTGAACATCGACGATGACGATTGATAAAATACACACAACCAAACTTATATTGAATCATCTAGTAATTACGAGAAACTGGGTTTCAATGGGAAAAAAGTTTTTAATTTTTAAAATAAAAAGCTCTTTCTCCAAACCAAATTTACTACAAAACTATAGACAAAATCATTAAAACAAATTTTATATAGGGTAAATATCAAATATGTGAATTTCTCAGAAAATAAAGTTTAAGAAGAAAATAAAAAGGTTTTTGTTAAACTAATAAGTGTGTGATGTGTGATGCCATCACTAGCAGAAATGCTAACACGAATTGATGACGTGTCATGCTTTCTATTAAATTATTACTGTCTTCTTGGGGAACTCTTTCCCATTTTTCTAAAACTGTTGGTATAAGTTGTTCTGTGTTGCCAGGGGTATTTTGACAAGCTCTAATTCTTCTTTTAAAATTATGCCATAGGTACCCAGTGGGATTAAGATCCAACGAACAAGAACGCCACTTTAATTCGGTCACACCCATTTCCAAACAATTTTCGGCAACTCCTCTGGTATGTGGAAAAGCATTATTGTACATACATGGGAAAGAATCCACGAAAGCACCTCTCCAGAAGCTTACTTCAGGTTTTAGCACCAAATCCACATACCTTTGACCTGTTGGTGACTGTCTAATGAATCAAAGGAGTCTTTTCACCTATCATAATGCACTCAATCCACACACCTTTGACCGGTTGGTGACTGTCTAATGGGTCACCAATCATAACGCCACACCAAAACATTAAACTCCCTCCTATATTTGGGGACAGATCGGGCAGCACGGAGTTTAGCTTGTCTCCCATGGATCCGCCGATCCACTGATTGTAGGCCAATTCTCATCCGAAATTAACACATTTCTTCAATCTTCAATTGTCCAACTCTATCTTGCGTTGATAGTTGTGGAACCCTTAACTGTCTTCTGTTAAATAATTCTCGACAGAAAGTTAGACCGAAATACTAACATCTGTAGCTTGCACATGCTTTTGAAGCCCGGGATAGGACTTCTTACTTTTTGAGCTAAAAAACGGTCTTAGACTACTGTGAAGACTCTTCGACGACATCTTCTGGGCCTATTTTTTAGAATGTTCAGCTGCAAAAAACTTGCATAGGTTTTCGAAACTGCACCCCGTGTGACTGTTTGTGCAATTTCTATTTATTGTACATTATTTAACTACAAACATTAACGTTTTGTTTACGACTATTTTTTTTCATTAAAAACAATTCTTTCTTGTAAGTACTGAGTGATTCCATATAAGTTTGGTTGTGTGTACTTATTTTTGAAAAAGAATGTCGATTATATTAAAATATAATACGAAGTTTATATAAACTTCAAACGTCGATCAAACGATCATACAAATATTTTTAAAGGAGATTATCATTTTAGAAATAATTGATGGAGAGTAAAAGTGGGAGTAATTGATAAGACTGTAACCATTTTAATTGAACGGCTTTAGAACACATGTCAGAGGTTCGTACTTTTTCGTATACTTTCATTACTTTTTTTATAATTATTTAATCAATTGTTAAAGTGAATTTATATGAAAAATTACAATTCAACGTTACTAAGACCAAGAGACAAGAGGAAGACAAGATGACTAAGAATTTGCGACTAAAGAAGTCAGTTGTTTTCCGAGATGGGTCAAAATTAACAAAAATTAATATGGCTATATGTTATTTATAAAATAGCCAATTCATAAAAATGTATGTAACATTTTATAGAATAACAATAATAGTTTTTATGACTAAAATATTTCATATTATAAAAATTTGTTATAATAATGACTACTACTGAATATATAATATGAAAAAATGGTTACACGAAAAAAAAGTTCAAATGGTCATGGTCAAAAGGTCATTGCTAAAACAATGAACTAAGAAAATTGAATTCAAAGGTAATTATTTTGAAAAATAAAATTTTGTGGGTTCTTATTGAGTTTAACTGACTTGTATCATTAAATGTAAAATATGAAATATATTAGACAAGCAGCTCTTGGTAGTAACAATAAGAATTAAATGTTTGTAAGAACTAATTCGTTAAGTCACTATTTGATATTCTTAAACATGGTTTACTTGATGAAAAGAAATAAATTTTAAGGTTCTGCGGAAGCAATAAATAAAATAAAAACAAAAAGCACATTTTTATTTTTGTTTAGTTAAATAACAATAAAATTATGATAATATTTTTAATAACAAACAATTAAAATGTTATCACGAAACCTAAAGTAACGTGTTTAATAATAACAAAAGTTAACCACAATCTGATATTATTTCAAGGATATAACAACATAATCACTCAATAGCATTTTTATAGAAACAACAACAATTATTTGAAGTTAAATTTTATTAATTAAAATTATCCAATATTTCTACATATTTAGTTTTAAATTTTGAGACATAGAAAAATTAAAAACTATTATGTGACTTCTATTTACAACTCAATTTAAATGCTTAAAAATTAAAATAAAAAAATAATAACGGGGTCCCGTACCCGTACCTTTTAACTTTTATAATTAATTAAACTACTTTACTTTATTAAATATTAATGTATTTGGCAAAATTACAATCACATTTTTTTCATAAAATTGTGCCTTGATCAATTGAACTAACTAAATCTCTATTTTCTATTTTTTTTTTTTTTAATTTGGAAGACATAGAAACATCCAAGTAACATTTATTTATAACTCAATTTTAATGAGTAAAAACACAAAAAGACTGCACGTTTAATATTCTTATAATCAACACATTAGAAAAATTACTCAATACATTTCGACAATATAAATAAATTATTAAATATTGCTTCAAATTGTATTTGATTATATCTATAGCTACATGTAGCATAAAAATAACTCATATTTTTCTTATAAAATTATGTATTCTGATCAATTAAACCAACCAAAATTTATGTGAAGTAGTCAGGATGGGAAAATAAATTATATGATCAATTTTATACACCCTTAAAAAGTAGTACAGAATCTAATCTCAAGTATTATATGTTAATGCATTAACTAAAAAGTATTAAATATAAAAGTAAATAAAAAGTAAATAATAATGAATATTGAATAACAAAGTAAAAAAGTTCAACAAAAGGTTTTGAAAAATAATTGTCAGAGACTGACTACTCCTCGAGAAAATTGACATTTGGTTCAGTGCTCGCCAGTTAGGAAACCTTCATTTTATGGCTACATGGACACATTTATCTACTCAAACGATACGTAACAGACTTGATGAGGCCAATTTACATTCAAGACGTGCAGTTATTGTTCCTGAATTAACAAAAGCACACAGAAGAATGGGAAGAAACTTTGCTAATGAATACATTAACTAGAATATGAACCAACGGAGTCAGGTTCTGTTTACAGATGAATCCATTTACAGGTTTTGTTTGAGATAAAATGATTCCCGACAAAGAGTCTATAAACGCCCAAGAGAATACAACTGTGGCTGAGAGAAGAGCTTTTGGAGTGACCAGCGAAAAGTCCAGATATGAATCCGATAGAACATCTTTGGGACATTCTAGGGCGACGCATAAGAAATTTGGAACCCTCAAATAACTTTCAAGAATTAGCTCAACAACTTCTCTCTGAAGGAACAATGCCTCAACGTTGCGCCGAACTTCGAAGGGAAATATGTTTAATTTTTCGACATTAATTTGAATATTACCGCATATTTTCATGTTTGTTACGTCCTTGTCTATTGTGATTAAATTCTGTAAAATTTATTATTCAATTGTTTTTATACGGGTATTTGTTGTAAATGAACAAAATTTTATTTCGATATATAAGTGTTACCTATTTCATTGTGACTAGTTTATAAATTAATGCACTAAGAATGTTTATAATAATATATTATATATAAATAATGGATAAAAAATGTTTAAATAAATGATAAATTTAAGTTAATCTTAAAAGGCTCAATAAACTAATTTCATAAAATCGTGAATACAATTTCAAAGTATCGCACATACGCTGTTTCAAAGTTGAGTACCCACTCCGCACACGGAATGAAAGGAGCACCCGACACACAACTTTTATGTATTTTATAAAGGGACGTATTAGGATCATGTGTATAATGGGGTGAGTGAATGCACCCACTCAAAACGCTATTAACTAAACAGATTTATATTGACTTTACAAACTCCCCCTATGCGTCCTATTCATACGAAATACTGAGGCTTGTAATGATCACGTGATTATCCGAATTAGCACAGTTAAATAGTCCACTCCTCGTCACAGCCTGAACCTCAATCGCGTATCGAAATGATGCAAATGTTGAACAACATGCACGGAAATTATCGAGGTGGAACTAACGTCGGATTTTTCCCGACGCAGTAAAACCATTGGAATATTGGAAACTGCTTTAATAAATTTTTAATTTCGGTCGGTCTTTTTTTTTTCTTTTTTAATTTGTGCCGCGGACTTGCGGAATTGAATGCAGGGAATGAACGCAATGAATAAAATCATATACTCATCTGGTGCACGCCTTAAGCGAACAAAGAGTCCAGAATGGAGAATTAAAAATCATTCATTACGTTCCAAATCAATCATTACATCTACCCATTGTTGATTTTCCGTAATATTTTTTTCCGCCCCGTTTTAATCTGTGTGTTTTTAATGGTGCTCTCTGTTTGCGCCGTTCACGTTCGAAAGGGGGCGTTTTGTGCACATTGACTTAATGGAATGTATATTAGTCGAACTGATTACTTTGTTCCAGAAAAAATAAACTTTTCTAGATTTTTTTTATTTAAATAAAATTATATAGTTGTAAATTTAAAAAAAATATATAGTATTATGTTACATAAAAATAACTAATATATTTCTTAACTAACTAAAATTTATGATATTATTAAATGCTTGAAGTTTTTTAAAATTGATATTTAGTTTTCTTAAAATTTATCTTACTCTCATAGCTCTTAATCTTAAAATATTGTTCTTTTAATTGTTATAGTTTAGAATTGCTGACAATTAATTGTTTTTATCCTTAAATGATTTGAAGACAAGAAGGGATTGTTAAAATACTAAAAATAGAATAGGAATTTTGTAAATATGTATAAAACTGAATTTATAACAAGAAATTAATAAGAAATTTGCCCAAAAAATAGCAATCTAAAATTGTGCTTTTTAAGTTCTGATTATAACTGATTTATAATGATAAGAATAATTTTTATTTTCTGCAGAAAGTAACTCGCATTAAATTTTGTTTGTTTCTTAGTAAAATAAACTGAAATACCTGAATGAAATGGATGATGGACTAAATTTAATAAAAGAAATATTTCTTGATGCGCAAATTCACTCTGAGGATGTTTTTTTATTAAGCTTCTATATTAAAAAATTGTATTTGGTCTCATTAATATGTTTCCAATTTGGATTAATAATTGCAAAGGAATTATTCATAATTACAGGTGACAAAATCATAATTTATTTTTAAAAGACAATGAAGAATTTGTTAAGAAAGTAAAAAGTCAACTTCAATTTTAGAAAAAAAAAATTGACAAAGACTTAAAAATTATATAAACAAGTTGTAAATCATTTATATAAATTATAATTTTAATGCGTACAAAAGAAATTTGTCAATTAAAACAAAACAAAATCAATTAAAAAAATATCATAGTCTATTCTAAAATTTTTCAGTTGTAATTTTTTATGATTATTATTTATAATTGATTTATAATGATAAGGGCAATTTTTAATTTTTTTACAAAAATCTTCAATAAATTTTGTTACTTTGTAAAATAAACTGAGATACCTGAAGAAAATGAAGGATGGATTAGACTCAATAAAAAAAAAGACTTCTGTTTGTTTTTATTAAGCTTTTATATTAACAAATTGTATTTGTTCAATTTTAGAAAGAACAATTGACAAAGACTGAAAATTATATAAATAAGCTACAAATCATTTATATAAATTATAATTTTAACGCGGACAAAAGAAAATTGTAAATTAAAACAAAACAAAATTTACTAAAACAATATCATAGTCACTTCCAAAATTAGGTGTTTTTTTTCAGTTACAATATTTTTTATGATTATTATTTATAATTGATTTATAATGATATATGGCAACTTTTAATTTTTATAAAAAAATTTTCAATAAATTCTGTAAAATAAACCGGGAATGACTTCTGGGAATGTAAATTCATTCTGAGGATGTTTTTAATAAGCTTTTATAATAAAAAATAGCATTTGTTTGAATTATTATGTTTTCAATTTAGATTAATAATTGTCTAGGAATAATCATTCTTAGTTGCAAGTGACTAAATTATAATTTATTTTTGAAAGTTTTTAATAACTAATAACGAAGGATTTGTTAAGAAATTAAAATAAAATTGCAATTTTAACATTTAACGAAGTTTTAAAAATTATTTAAATATCTTGCAAATCATTTATGTAAATTATGACTTAAAAGAAAACAAAATTTACTAAAAAATATCAATAAAATTAGATGATTTTTCAATTGTAATATTTTTCATTTGATTATTATTTGTAATAATAAGGGTAACTTTTATTTTCTGTGTAAAATAATCTTCAATAAATTTTGATCCTTTGTGAAAGGAAATGAAATGGAAGACAGACAAAATTGACTAAAGGAATAATTTCTAATAATGTGAAAGATTCTTAGGGATGTTTCTTATTGAGTTTTTTTTTGTTAGAAAATTAGTACAATTTGTGGTAATAATTGTTCTTAGTCAGTTGCGATTTTACGTTGTTTTCAATTCTAATATATCTGACTATTATTTATAACTAATTTATAACAAAGGCAATTATTATTTTTTGTGTAAACTAAGCCGCAATTTCTTTGATAAATAAACTGAAATCTTGAATGGACTGAAGGATGGACAAGACTGAATAAAAGGACTTGTAAGTGTATGAATTCATTCTGAAGATGTTCTTTATTGAGCTTTTATAATATATTAGAAAATTAGTATTTGTTCCCCTTGTTCCCCAATTTGGGGATAATAATTGGGGAGGCATTTTCGTTAGTGACAAAAAATGGAAACAGTGCTTTTAAAGCGATGGTCTCATGAAAAACTAAAAACAACTGAAGACAGAGTTATAAAATTACATATTCAGAATTTCTGTATTATTTTAATGGTACACAAATACAAACATAAATACAGTCTGAGATTATTTCATCATATCGTACCTCCTTCATTTTGTATTATTTAAAAATCACTAACATTTTTCAAACTTTAAAACTGATATGTCTAAATCAGACTGTAATAATCAAAATTAACATGCAATGCTTAACAGTTTTAAAAAATATTCAGCGGCATAGAAAGTAGGATGAAAAAAGGGGAACTTTCCATAATCTAATAATAATACATAATAAATTTAAAATCGATTAGATCTAAGATTACCAAAATATGAAAAAGAAACATTTTTTAAAATTTAAATATAATAGGTTTAATTCACAAAGTTTTATCATTGGATATGTTCTACTTGGTTCCAAATTTTGACTACCTATTTTAAGAAACATATTGTATAAATGTGTTTCTTTATTTACATATTTTGTGGTATGGTATTTATACATATTTTGCATATCATTATAAAACTTTTTATCTTGAATAATCGGTTGAATTTAAAAGTTAAATAAAATGTAGATATAAACGTTCCGAATGGACGAATGATAAAATACGAATTACGAGTAAAAGTGTAGTAAACACATTAGGTTAAATTAATATGCATCGTGAAAAGGGTCGGGCATATAGAAACGAAAATTTAATGCGCGCAACGCCAAACGCAACGAGAGAAACGCGGATCCTCCTCATTCAATCATATCCTCTCTTTTGGAGTTGTTTTGTGTTTTGTGAAATTTTTCAATCAGTGTTGTCGTCCATTAGTTATATTATACACCGCCTGTTTGGCTAATGCATCCAGAGTGAATGAGAGAACAAGGAATTTTACATAACGCTATTTAGGCTACGCTCAAATAAGGGTGCATTTCGCTTGTCTTAATCAGACTAGTTTATAAAGCTCCATGAAAAAGCTTTTGTTGTGTTTTGACGACTCTAAACAATACCGAATATAGGGTAATTTGAAAATATGCTTTACTGTTTTGTTACCTACCCATATTCCTGCAGTATTTAATCTTCAATATTCACTCTAGAATGGATACACTTTTTTATACTGTTTAATTTGTTTTATCCGCTTCTGTTACTAATTTTACTGTGGGTGCATTGACTCAAATGATTTTATTTTTTTACAACATATTTCCTAAATATGTTTGTTGTATTCAAAAATCCCGTTAATAATAAAATACTACAATTTTGTTAAATGTTGTAAATACATTTTATTCAAGAAACTCTTTAGAGTTAATAATAAATTTACAATTTTATCCCAATACATGATCACTAAAAAAAAATAACTTATAACCATCGTATTGACATCGTATTTAGTTATTGAATTCTTTAATGCATACACTTCTTTACTGCTGCATAAATTTATTTAGTTTCTTCCATTACTAATTTTAGTGATTCCTAAATTCTTAAATGTATTATATTATAATTAATTAAATTATTCTTTACATTATTTGTATGTTCAATTTGGTTTTGTACTAATGGTATTAATTACCATTAATTGATAAAAGCCATTATTATGTTTATAACAATTTATTGAAGCATACTATTGATAAAAAGTCAATACTTTTAAATCAATATTTTCAAAAAAACTTTGAATACGTGGTAATCAATGTTTAATTAATAAACACAATATTGAGTCTTGTTCTTTTTTTAATTAGTTTTAAAATCTCCGATAAGGTTTCGTGAAAAACCGTCAAACAAAATTTATTTTTACCTCATTTTACCTTCCCTACCGCAAAAACATCGACTAAAAGGATATCTTGATGAATTGCTTAAGAAAAGCTGTTCCTTATGATTGAGCTTTTAAAGTAATTTTTAAAGGCTGGCGCTTCGAAAATGCTTTAATTACTCCCGGATTAGTACGGAGTAAAGCTTGTATAGCGGTTTATCAGGAACAGTGCAACATTTAATGAAAATTCAGTTTACATTCCCTATCCAAATATTGCGTTCCAGTAAAATTGTCCGTTATAAAATTAGTTATCTATCTTTTAATCATTTTCAGAAGAAAAAGTCATTGAAAAAAATTTGTTAACGGTATTTCCGAATGAGCAATTATCTGCTTATTTTACTAGGTTTTAGTTTCTCAAATTTTAACCAGTTGATATCTAAAACATGTTAGTGTAGTTAGTTAATGTAAAAAAGCTGTCAAAAATTTTCATATGATATAATAGCTACCCTTATAGCAGTAAGAAATTTGCCTCGTTACATATAAAATTATAGATTGCAATAATTTGACAATGGGCAAGTTAAAATGGAACAAATATTGGAGTCTATAGGAGAAAGCACGCCACATACCGATGTTTAATTAATCAACTCGAAGCTTGCTTGGTTTATTAACAGCATTGATCATTGGCGTATTCATACGGCCAACCACAGACAAGATCAAAACCTGCATCCTTTTCTCCCTTTAATTGCAAATCCTTTATAATTAAATTTAGCAACGGTGCCACTGGATAGTAATATCGATAAAGTCGGTGTCAAAAATTTTACCTCGATTCAGAAATTATTCATAAATTTGTCCGCTATCATTGTATTGTTTGATAAGTAAAATTCAATTTCATCGAATTATGGTCTTCAATTCCATCTGAATTTCCAATACATCCGATTTAAACAAATCTTTTTGCAATTGTAAAGATGTAAGAATTTATATTCCCCTGAATTAAAAATCACATCCTTTTTATGAATTTATTTTTTTATTCAAGTAGCCTACAGAATTAACTATCAAAAATGGAACAAATTATTTTATTTTTTGACAATATTTTATAATAATAATACTATACTTAACATATATTAATACTCTTATTACCTAAATTTTATTTAATTCCTCCAAACAAATTTCCAAACGCTATTCATTAATTTTACGAAAATTTGAGTATAAAATAATTAGAATAGTATTAATAGTATCAACAATATTCCAATATTGTTGAAAGATAATTTGTGCTATTTTATATCGTTTATTCTTTATATTACTTAATTAAGAATATTTGTTTTTTAATTTTCCTACAAAGTTATGAATATACATAATTTTTTCAATTTTAATATTAATTAAAAACTGAATTAAATTAAAAATTGTTTTATTTAATTTAAAATTAAAAAACAATTAAATATTATATATATATATATATATATATATATATATATATATATATATATATATATATATATATATATATATATTGATTTAATTAAAAAATAATTATTTTGAAATTGATTTAAATTAAAATTATTTTTTATTTAATATGAAATTTAAAAAAGCAATTAAATATTAAATATAAATTGATTTAAATTAAAAATATTTTTTTATTTAATTTAAAAAAAGACAATTAAATATTAAATATAAATTGATAAATTTTAAAAAATTATTGTTTTATTTAATTTAAAAATAATTATTTTATTTGATTTTATTTATAAATTGATTTAAAATAAAAATAAATGTTTTACTTAATTTAAAATTAAATAAACAATAAAATATTAAATGATTTAATTTAAAAATAATTGTTTTATTTAATTAAAAATTGAAAAAAAAACAGTAAAATATTAAACATAAATTGGTTTAATTTAAAAATACTTGTTTGGGGACAAACAAAATGTGACAACTCCTCAGTCCGTATTTTCATGCTTTACAATTGAAAAAAAAGTTTGTTAACATGGTTAATGGGTCACACTGAATAACTAATATCACCATATTGTTTTAATATATTTGAAAGAGATCAAAACTGGTTACAAAAAGTACTAATTTTAAATATACAAGATTTTTTCGTTTTACTAATTTTTGATGTCACAACTGGAAAGAAAAGATTTCCTAATTAATATCTATATTTGTTCGGGTTTATAGAACTACGTTTGTTGGAATTATTTCCTGACCTATAAACGCGAACAAATATAGCTATGGAAACAATGGTCTCGAAGGCCTTAACCCTTTATATTTCTAATTAATATTAGTCATATTATTTATACACTATTTTTTATTATTTTTACTTTTTTCAGTTTTTAAAAGTCCAGCTAATTTTACTTATACTAAATAACTATTTTTTCGTATGATATCCAAGTGCTTTTAGTAAAAAATACAATTACTTTAATTTTCCTCGATTTCAATAACGTTATTGGTAACAGAATGGGATTTGTGAAACAGCATTTAGAAGATTTAATAAAAAAAATTCTAGGATCTGGATACTAAAAAAAATAATTTTAGTTTTGACCACTTCTTCAGAGTTAATTCATTACATAAACAATGCGCAATCATAAAAATAAATGTCACTCTCCCTGTATAAATCATTGTCTAGACTGACGAGAATTGTCCTAATCAATGTATTTTTTGTCACATGTAACAATATGATTAAGTAGACAATTGACAATTGTCAAACATAAATTTGTTATCTTCACTTATGTTGCTTCATCGCAATTTAGTGTCTGACCTATTTTTAAATGTGTTGTACGAGATATTGTTTAATTTCTTCTTTGGTGCAAATTTCACGAAAGATCTTCAATACTCTTGTTTTGACCTAATCACTTACTTCTATTGCTTTTAGCGGATTTTTGAACTCATAAAGTAATTTACACGAATTAGTATTTAAACCCAAAATAATC
The DNA here is from genome assembly GCF_024364675.1 of Aethina tumida. Classification (NCBI taxonomy): domain Eukaryota; kingdom Metazoa; phylum Arthropoda; class Insecta; order Coleoptera; family Nitidulidae; genus Aethina; species Aethina tumida. Next base: position 26,622,920 of record NC_065436.1, on the reverse strand, counting down.
ATATAAATAAAATACAGGAAAAAATAATAAATAAAGATTACATTAAAACAAAATAACTAAACTAATTTAGTAGTTATAATTGAATTGTAAAATACAAATGTAAATTACATTTTTCGGATAATGATAATTATACTAATTAATAATAATAATAATAATAATAATAATAAAACTGAGAAACAGAGAACAGTAGTTGTAGCATTCCCGTCGGAATACGGGAAACCTAGACACAATATCAATCCAGTAATTCATATTACGCGATGAAAAAAAATTCAATACTCTTTTCATTTAATAAAAAAAACTTAATCTAGAAATGAATTTTCTTAGACGGCTAAAAGAGAACAAAAGTTTACGAATATTCGTTTCACGAAATCAAAAGGGACGAATAAAAAGCACTGCAATACAGAAAGAATGTGGATGAATAAGAAAACTTCAATTATAAAATCATCTCTTTTAATCTAAGCTTTTTATAAAACGACAATGGTTTGTTGCAAACACTCTTTTATGTACAAGAAACAATACAACAGTCTTATTCGAGGAAAATATACATTTTCAGTTCTTCAGGAACGGCTCGACAATATTCTCAACGAACCACGGCCACTCGAACTGCAGATGATTACCAGGTAGTGACAAGAACTTCAATCGATTTTCTTCCTTCAATTTCTGCAAGCCCAATCGATCCTAAAATTAAAATTTGATTATTAACAATGTTAAACTAAACGTGGTATGACTGACGTCAATGTACAAAGAAGTTTGTTCCAAACTCTCAATTTCTTTGGATTGTCCCGGTTTGTAGAATCCAAACCACTCGCTTTCTATGGGTTGTACCATGGTGTCATTCTCAAATTTGACCATAACGAAGTTGTCCAGACTCTGAATCCTCTTGATGTAGTCCAAATTCAGTTGTTGTTCGTTGTTGATGTCCGAAAGGAACGTACTGGACTTTTTGTATAGTTCTTCGTTCAACGGATCGTGCCAGTAGGTTGCTTGTACCAGCCTCTTTTGCACCCAGCTACGCAATTAATCGACTTGATTATTTTAACCGCAGCATTGTTTCAATTTACCTAAAGTAAGCGGCGTAATTCAACAACTGCCGGACATAGTCGCAAGCCGGATGAGAAAGCGATCCACAATTAGGCAACCCATATACCCCTTGGTGCTGTCCGCCCAACGTGATTAAATTCTTCACCTTCAAGTCGCCGCATCTCTGCACCAAACCACGTCTAAAATGCAATGATGCTAAACATCTTTTGTTAAACTACGCTTTCTCTAGTCTTACATGAATTGGCTTCCTTGCGAGAAACCGATGGCGTTGAAGCCGTCACGGAGTTTCGGATCGGCTTTCAGTAGCTTGCAGACCTGGTTGATCTGTTTGTCGGGGTGCAGGAAGTAGCTGTTTTCCACATCGACGATAACCGACGAGCCGATTTTGAGGGAGACCACGTAAATACCCGGCAGCGTCTCGTTCAGCTTGTGTTTTATGGAGGACAGGCCAAAGCAACAACTGTCACCTGATTAACATGTTTTATAAATTTTATTATGATTTATTTAATATGAATATAATAAAAAATGAAACTTTACGAGTGTCAACTAAAGGTTAATGCTTTCTTTTTGTTTGCAGTAAGAAGGGATATAGCACACATTACTATTTAATGTTAATTAGGAAATTCACACCTAATTCATTCTAAGTAAATGCGATTAAAATATTTATTTATTTAAAATATTTTCACTAAATTCTTCCTACAATTATGAATGTCGAACTTAAATCAAAATAATAATTTTTACTTAAATGAAATTTTAAATAAAATAAATGCTTATTGTGGATGGTTACTGAAATAGCACACATTTAAAAAAAATTATATTTATTACTGGTAAATTATCGTTGGCATCATTACATGTTTCATGACATTTCTATATATGAAACGGTCCATGTTACCAATAATTTTCTGTAATGGTACTGCACGATGCTAAGAAAAAGAATCCCAGAACATAAAGTTCCTTCCATCGTGTTTCAAAGTTTTTGTAGTGTATCTAGAGTTCAAACAGTATTGAGAGAACGACGAAAGTTTTGTTTATCATCTGATCCTATTCTGTTGCACTTTGATTCGTCAGTCCAAAGAACTTGGGGTCTACCACGAACCCGAGTGAGATATCTCACCCGGTGAGTTAACTCACTTATGACATCAATGTGGCAACAGCGCATTTCGTCTTTGTTTACAATATTTTCTCCACTATAAAGTCCAAAATAATAAAAATAATTGAAGCATTGTATTAATAAGTTATTACTTGGTAATAAAAAAAGTCCAGGAGAACTTCTACGAAAATCTATGAGATATTTTATTCGGTTCGAATGACGTTATTCTTGTAAGGGTGTCCAAACTCCTTTTACAATGCCGGTGACTTGTATTATAGGTGAGATATGTCACCCAAACCCGGTGACTTTACACGGTTGGTGTTTAGTGAGTGAGATTTGTCACACATATTGATACCTTGAGTGTTTTAAAGACATTATCATATTTATTTACATCAATTAGGAATATATCATATAATTAAGTGAGGTAGAGTTTATTAAGTTGTGTGGGGTACTAATAGATATCTTTCATATATTGTTGAAATATTCCACCTATTTATAAATCTTTAGCTCAACACCAAAGGTTTGTTAATATATAATTTGAAAATTGTAGCTCCTTGCAGCTTTGTGTTTTTATACCTCAGTTAGTTTTCAAGCAGATATCATATGTAACTAGCTTATAAGTCTCCCACTACTAATTGCTTCAAAAAATAAAAAATACATTGAATCAACTTAAGTTATTAACACTCAAGATAAGAAGGATATCTTCAAAATGTTGTAGGGTTAAATATTTATAGAAAAAAGATAAATAGTAAAACTTAATTGTAAGTACAACATTATAATGTATATATTCTTGTTTTTCTAAAAAATATAATTTCCCAGAAATCACAAAACGTATTGTTTGCACACATGTAGCCATTATTCCTCCAAAAACTGATGTACATATTTGTAAGAATTGGACACATCCTGGAAAATTAAATTGCAACATTGACAATGTATTTGGGCACATACGTTGGATTGGAATGAGAGAACAATGACAAGATTGGATTTTAATCAAAGTATCAGTATCGCTCTCTTTCTATATATTTGGCTCATCTCTCAAGAAATTTATGGGTACCATTCCAAACAAGAACTTCATCTTCCATTGAACTCCATTGATCATTTGTTGTCGGGAACGGACGTAGTTCACTAGTACTTTCGGATCCCACCGCACACATTACATCTTCATCTACCCAAATCTATCCGATCTCGCACTCGATGTTGTTAGCGTTACCCATTACCCATTATTTTTTGTCTTTGATGTCAAAATATATTAATTTTTGAATGTGATACCCTTTCGTTATGGCGTAAAAGTATCATGTCACGTAGTTTTTCGTTTTTCCGTCTGTTATTCCTTCAGTTTGTGTGAAATCTATTTTTCAACCTTTTGAATCTTTCCTATGGCTTTCAGGCGATCGGAAATGGTTTACCGAGTAACATTCAACTCCTCCACCATCATTTGTTGTGTTTATATATCATGTTTGTCCAATAATACTTGTAATTCATCTTCAAACTTCTTTGGTCGATTTTCGTATTCTTTGACAATAACATTGAAATCGCCACTTGATGGTTACAGCACGATTGCCGTAAGTCTCGATAAGAATTTAGTCACTTTCCTATGCCTTTCTCTTTGATTAAACAAAAAAAATATCACAGACCACAAATGCTATTTATTTGGCTCAACATTCGTCATGTTGACCACGAAAAAAAATATCTTATTAATTCATAAACAACTAAGTGAATATGTTGTATTGTAGCGGGGAGTCCTACCAACAAAGCAGTTGTTTGCGATTATCTTTTGATTCAATATGTTTTTTATGTACGGACTCTTGATAGAAAAACATTTCAAATTTGCACACCTAATAAATAAATTGATAGTTCACAAAATGTATTTTAATGATTAAAATATACACAAACCTTTCTTTAACCATTTCAAGTTAATTAAACATTATTTTTTGCACTTGTATGAATTTTGTTTGGATGTCAAATTTTAAATTTGTAAATATAAATTAACCTAAAATTTGATTTTCCCCTAAAATTTACCAAATATAAACACGAAATGCGCTGTTGCCACGTTGATTTCAGAAGTGAGTTAACTCACCGGGTGAGATATCTCACTCGGGTTCGTGGTAGACCCCCTTGTCGCCAAAATTCTGGAGGTTAATTAATATATTTTTGTGCCAACTGTCTTTTTGCACTTTTCTTTTTTTATATCAATGGTTTCTTTAATGAAATACATCCTTGCAAGTTATGTTCATTCAGTCGACGTCTGATTGCTCTACATTATATATTATGTGACTCAACTAATTCATTTTTTATTTGATTAGTAGACAAGAAAAAATTTCGTTTATTAATTCTTCCTCTTTGTTTATCTATAAAAAGAGTCGGTGCTTTATTCAAATACAATTTAACCTGTGACTTAATTATTAGTCAAACTTTATTACCTATAGATTATCAATATTTCTATATGTATAAACTATTTATTTAATTTACTATACGTATTGTAAAACAGTGAACCAATATTTAAATTAAATTAATTTTTATACAACTTACTTGTTCGTGATACTTCTACTCTAACGACTGAACTGAACCTAAAATGTACTAAATTTTGTTTATCGGAATCAAAATTCGAGTTTCGCATTTGTCTCCACAAGAGTAAAAGAGAAGAAAATACGTGTGGTTAACAGTTCGAAAAGGACGAAAATCTTGTGCCATCTGCTCGTCAACACAATCATTCTAAGAAAAACAATTAAATGCGCCGAGTGTAAAAAATGCACAGCTTACTTAGACGGCACAAGATTTTCGTCCTTTTAGAACTCTCATCCACATATATTTCCTTCTCTTTTGCTCTTGTGGGACAAATGCGAAACTCGAATTTTGATTCCGATAAACAAAATTTAGTACATTTTAAGTTCAGTTGCAAAATTGTCGTTAGAGCAGAAGTATCATGAACAAGAAAGTTGTATAAAAATTAATTTAATTTAAATATTTTTGGTTCACTGTTTTATAATACATATAATAAAAGTTCTCTTACTTTTTTTTAGAATAATTCGTTTCAAGTTATTTAATTAACAAAAAATATTCTATTTCTACTCTATACACATTTAAAATAATAATTATTTCACCAAATTATTAGATTAATCCACAAGTATGAAAAAAGTTCAAATTAACATACACAAATATACGAAATATGTAAAATAAGTTAAAAATGAAAAATAATAATTGTAACTGTTAGCCGTATTGAATTTATTTCGAAACATCAAAAATCTTCTCGTCAACACAACAATTCTAAGAAAAGCAATTAAATGCGCCGACCGTAAAAAATGCACAGCTTACTTAGATGGCACAAAATTTTCGTTCTTTTCCAACTCTCATGGACATGTATTTCCTTCTCGTTTACTCTTTTGGAGACAAATGCAAAACTCGAATTTTGATTCCAATAAACAAAATTCAGTACATTTTAGGTTCAGTTGCAAAATAGTCGTTAGAGCAGAAGCATCGAGGGCAAGTAAGTTGGATAAAAATTAATTTTATTTAAATATTGGTTCACTGTTTTACAAAACGTATAGTAAATTAAATAAATAGTTTATACATATTGAAATATTGATAATCTGTAGGTAATAATTTGAGTACTAATTAAACCACAGGTTAATTTGAATTCGGACTCTGTTTAGTTTAATTTTTGATATTTGTATATCAATATGTAATATTGAGAGCAATCCATTATTGTATGTTATATGTTATAACTTTTGAAACACAGAAAAGTTCTTTTACGTAAAGTAATTCGTGTGCACTGAACTCGTAATAATTTTATTTTTCATTTGACGATTTACATAAATAAAGGCAAATTTGTGTTTTTTGTTTTATCGTTTTACTTAAATTAAATTTGTTATATTTTTTAAGATACATGTAGACGAAAACATTAATAAATTGTTTCAATTTATTTAATTAACAAAAATTATTCTATTTCGACTATATACACATTTCAAATAATAATTATTTCACCAAATTATTAGATTAATCCACAAGAATGAAAAAAGTTCAAATTAACATACACAAATATGCGAAATATGTAAAATAAGTTAAAACTGAAAAATATCAAAAATCTAATATTTACCACTTCTGGTCAACACAATTCTAAGAAAAACAATTAAATGCTCCGAGCGTAAAATATGCACAGCTTACTTAGATTGCACAAGATTTTCGTCCTTTTCCAACTCTCAACCACATAGATTTCCTTCTCTTTTACGCTTGCGGAGACAAATGCGAAACTCGAATTTTGATTCCGATAAACAAAAATTAGTAGATTTTAGGTTCAGTTGCAAAATAGTCGTTAGAGTAAAAGTATCGCGAACAAGTAAGTTGTATAAAAATTAATTTAATTTAAATATTTTTGGTTCACTGTTTTATAATACATATAATAAAAGTTCTCTTACATTTTTTTAGAGTAATTCGTGTGCACTGAACTTGAAACTCATATTAATTTTATTTTTCATTTGGTGATTTACATAAATAAAGGCAAATATGTGTTTTTTGGTTCATCATTTTACTTAAATTAAATTTGTTATATTTTTTAAGATATATGTAGACGAAAAGATAAATAAATCATTTCAATTTATTTAATTGACAAAAATTATTCTATTTCGACTCTATACACATTTCAAATAATAATTATTTCACCAAATTATTAGTTTAATCCACAACAATGAAACAATTCAAAGTAACATACACAAATATGCGAAATATGTAAAGTAAGTTAAAACAGAAAAATGTCAAAAATCTAATATTTACCACTTCTTCTCGTCAACACAACAATTCTAAGAAAAACAATTAAATGCGTCGACCGTAAAAAATGCACAGCTTACTTAGATGGCACAAAATTTTATTTCTTTTCCAACTCTCATGGACATGTATTTCCTTCTCTTTTACTCTTTTGGAGACAAATGCAAAACTCGAATTTTGATTCCAATAAACAAAATTCAGTACATTTTAGGTTCAGTTGCAAAATAGTCGTTAGAGCAGAAGCATCGGGGACAAGTAAGTTGGATAAAAATTAATTTTATTTAAATATTGGTTCACTGTTTTACAAAACGTATAGTAAATTAAATAAATAGTTTATACATATTGAAATATTGATAATCTGTAGGTAATAATTTGAGTACTAATTAAACCACAGGTTAATTTGAATTCGGACTCTGTTTAGTTTAATTTTTGATATTTGAATATCAATATGTAATATTGAGAGCAATCCATTATTGTATGTTATATGTTATAACTTTTGAAACACAGAAAAGTTCTTTTACGTAAAGTAATTCGTGTGCACTGAACTCGTAATAATTTTATTTTTCATTTGACGATTTACATAAATAAAGGCAAATTTGTGTTTTTTGTTTTATCGTTTTACTTAAATTAAATTTGTTATATTTTTTAAGATACATGTAGACGAAAACATTAATAAATTGTTTCAATTTATTTAATTAACAAAAATTATTCTATTTCGACTATATACACATTTCAAATAATAATTATTTCACCAAATTATTAGATTAATCCACAAGAATGAAAAAAGTTCAAATTAACATACACAAATATGCGAAATATGTAAAGTAAGTTAAAACTGAAAAATATCAAAAATCTAATATTTACCACTTCTGGTCAACACAATTCTAAGAAAAACAATTAAATGCTCCGAGCGTAAAATATGCACAGCTTACTTAGATTGCACAAGATTTTCGTCCTTTTCCAACTCTCAACCACATAGATTTCCTTCTCTTTTACGCTTGCGGAGACAAATGCGAAACTCGAATTTTGATTCCGATAAACAAAAATTAGTAGATTTTAGGTTCAGTTGCAAAATAGTCGTTAGAGTAAAAGTATCGCGAACAAGTAAGTTGTATAAAAATTAATTTAATTTAAATATTTTTGGTTCACTGTTTTATAATACATATAATAAAAGTTCTCTTACATTTTTTTAGAGTAATTCGTGTGCACTGTACTTGAAACTCATATTAATTTTATTTTTCATTTGGTGATTTACATAAATAAAGGCAAATATGTGTTTTTTGGTTCATCATTTTACTTAAATTAAATTTGTTATATTTTTTAAGATATATGTAGACGAAAAGATAAATAAATCATTTCAATTTATTTAATTAACAAAAATGATTCTATTTCGACTCTATACACATTTCAAATAATAATTATTTCACCAAATTATTAGATTAATCCACAACAATGAAACAATTCAAAGTAACATACACAAATATGCGAAATATGTAAAATAAGTTAAAACAGAAAAATGTCAAAAATCTAATATTTACCACTTCTTCTCGTCAACACAACAATTCTAAGAAAAACAATTAAATGCGTCGACCGTAAAAAATGCACAGCTTACTTAGATGGCACAAAATTTTCGTTCTTTTCCAACTCTCATGGACATGTATTTCCTTCTCTTTTACTCTTTTGGAGACAAATGCAAAACTCGAATTTTGATTCCAATAAACAAAATTCAGTACATTTTAGGTTCAGTTGCAAAATAGTCGTTAGAGCAGAAGCATCGGGGACAAGTAAGTTGGATAAAAATTAATTTTATTTAAATATTGGTTCACTGTTTTACAAAACGTATAGTAAATTAAATAAATAGTTTATACATATTTAAATATTGATAATCTGTAGGTAATAATTTGAGTACTAATTAAACCACAGGTTAATTTGAATTCGGACTCTGTTTAGTTTAATTTTTGATATTTGAATATCAATATGTAATATTGAGAGCAATTGATTATTGTATGTTATATGTTATAACTTTTGAAACACAGAAAACTTCTCTTACGTTTTTTTAAAGAAATTCGTGTGCACTGAACTCGTATTAATTTTATTTTTCATTTGACGATTTACATAAATAAATACAAATTTGTGTTTTTTGTTGTATCGTTTTACTTAAATTAAATTTGTCATATTTTTTAAGATATATGTAGACAGAAACATTAATAAATTGTTTTAATTTATTTAATTAACAAAAAATATTCTACTTCGACTCTATACACATCTCAAATAATAATTATTTTACCAAATTATTAGATTAATCCACAAGTATGAAAAAAGTTCTAATTAACATACACAAATATGCGAAATATGTAAAATAAGTTAAAACTGAAAAATATCAAAAATCTAATATTTACCACTTCTTCTCGTCAACACAACAATTCTAAGAAAAACAATTAAATGCGCCGACCGTAAAAAATGCACAGCTTACTTAGATGGCACAAAATTTTCGTTCTTTTCCAACTCTCATGGACATGTATTTCCTTCTCTTTTACTCTTGTGGAGACAAATGCAAAACTCGAATTTTGATTCCAATAAACAAAATTCAGTACATTTTAGGTTCAGTTGCAAAATAGTCGATAGAGTAGAAGCATCACGAACAAGTAAGTTGTATAAAAATTAATTTAATTTAAATATTGGTTCACTGTTCTACAATACATATAATAAATTAAATAAATAGTTTATACTTTTTGAAATGTTGATAATTTATTGGTAATAATGTTTGAGTATTAATTAAATCACAGATTAATTTGAATTCGGACTTCGGAGGACCCACTCTCTTTTTTATTTTTTTCTTATTTGAATATTCTATTTCGACTCTACACACATTTCAAATAATAATTACTTTACCAAATTATTAGTTTAATCCGCAACTATGAAAAAAGTTCAAATTAACATACACAAATATGCGAAATATGTTAAATAAGATAAAACTAAGAAATGAAAAATAATAATTGTAACTGTTAGCCGTATGGAATTCATTTGGACACATCAAAAATCCAATATTTACTATTTCTGTTCGTCAACACCATAATTCTAAGAAAAACAATTAAATGCGCCGAGCGTAAAAAATGCACAGCTTACTTCGATGGCATAATATTTTCGTCCTTTTCCAACTCTTATAAACTTGTATTTCTTTCTCTTTTACTCTGATGAAGACAAATGCAAAACTCGAATTTTGATTCCAATAAAGAAAATTTAGTACATTTTAGGTTCAGTTGCAAAATAGTCGATAGAGTAAAAGCATCACGAACAAGTAAGATAAATTAATTTAATTTAATTAATAAATATTTTTGGTCCACTGTTTTACAATACGTATAGTAAATTAAATAAATAGTTTATACATAATGAAATATTAATAATCTATAAAAAATAAATGCAAAATGTACTAACACATTTGAAAAATATGTTTTTAAAATAATTTATACATAATTTAAACAAAATTATTTTGTTGGGTACTCTTTGTTATAATCTCCAGTACACGGACAGGCAAAGATTCACCTAAAAATCACCATTTCTATAAATTTCATGCCTTTTGGTGTTTTATTCAAGATTCTACAAGTTTTCAATTGTATTTATATCCGTAACATACTAGTAACTACTAACGCTAGCCATTCGAGAATCTTAACATTTTTATCTTTTAATCAACTTTAAACAATTTTTGATTCATGTTTTGTATCATTATCATGCTTAAAAAGCTATATAATTGGCAAATGGTTTCTTTACGTCTCTCATTGTGTCTCTATATAAGATACAGTCCATTTTACTAATAATCACTTCAAAGTATTATTAGAATAATCTTTTTTGATACCAATGGTTTATATATATATATATATATATATATATATATATATATATATATATATATATATATATATATCCATGCAAGACTTGTTAATTCAGTCAGATATTTCCAATTGGTCCGTCAATAAAAGGAGTTGCTTTTTGGTAGGACATTTTCTTATTGTATTTTCAATTGAATTTCATATATATTAACAAACATTGAAAACAAATATAAGTTTTTAGGGATAACAGTAATGTTTCATGCTAATTATTACATTCCTCTTCTTTTCAATAAATAAAAATATAAATCCTACTAAGAATAATTCTTTTGATTAGAGTTTTGTGAAAAGGTACCACAAAATATAAACATATTTGAATGTGCCTTTGACCAACCAAATCAGACTAACGTGTGCATTGAAAATAATATTTTTGCCATTTTTAATATGTGTGAAAAAAAATTAAAAAAAAAAAGTATATTTCACATATTTACTGCACAAGTTTAAGTTAAATCAATCAAGAAATACCTGAGAAAATGTATAATTTTAAATTTGGTGTTATTTATCAGGCCACTACTGTAAATTAAAATATAACACGTATAAGCAGTTAATACATGTAGTCTAATTATAAAATATTTATGTGGCACATAATTTCATAATTTTTGGGGAACCCATTTAAGTTAATTAGGATAATTTTTCGAAATACTAATTATTCTTATTAAACGCACAAATTGGATCACAGAGTTTCTCTCTTATGGAATTAATTAAAATTAATCAATATATTCATTAGCTAATTAAATCATTTGGTTAAAGCTGAACTTTAACAAATATAACTTTATTAATTAGTATTTTATAATAATTGTATAAAATGTTGAAACTGATAAAAATTCAACAATGTGCAGTGATAATGAAGATATGTCAAATATTATATATAAATTTTTAGACGTTATACGTATATTCAACAAATATTATTTGCATATATTATGCAATACATTATCTATATTAATAACCTTTGAGCTGTGCAAATAATTTAGTGTCATAAAAGATTTTTCATAGTTTTATACGATTTTAATATACTTATACTCTTATATTACCAACATACAAATGACTGATGAACGGAAATTAAAAAAATAAAAGAGTGATTAAAAAATATAAATTACTTGTAAAATATTAATTAATTTCGTAATAAGTAATTAATGTACAGTTTCAAAAGATGTAAAATAAGATATTTTACCCAATACCACTTTTGCAAGATTTATTGCTATTATGTAATTTATGACCGTTGTTGTTTCTAGTTATTTGTAATATTTATTATTATTTTTCATTCTTATGTTGACATACCTAAATTGTATTAAAGTATATAAGAAAATTAATATGTAAATTCAAAACAGGTACATAAAATTACCACTGCAATTGTATTCCCGTCAGTAATTTATTTGATTAATTACATTTTACATTTTCTTAGCAAATATAAATTGGTACAAAAGGCTTTCCACGTGTCAAATTAGTCCTTAATTGGTTTTTATTGTATAGTGTTCATATAATAAAACAACAATTTGCGACACATGTTCTTACAATTTTCAAATATACATAATAATAAAACAATGATCATTAAACAAAAAGTCATTAATAAAACACCGACAATAATCTATTTCAGTTTAGGTTGTGTGCAAAGTTTAATGGGATAATTTTGACCAATCTTCCAGACGAAAACAATTAACCGACACCGCTGACTAGAATACACAGTTCAATTTTAGGGAGTAGAAAACACGTCGACATCATTAACTTTAATCAGTCGTTTCATTAACAAATCGTGCAAATAAACAGACACAAGTTGAGATGTAAACAATGGGGTGTCATAACCTATAAACATACATAAACAAAAACAACTCACCCATTCCGTGCCACATGACAACAGGTAAGTAGCCATGACAGAAACAAACAAGGCTCAAAACGAGGATTGTTGTAAAAGCCGGCGCACTCATGTCGAACGATTTATAAATTAAATAATATTATTGATACTGGACAAATCTTCGTGTGGCGGTGCTGCGCAGGCTCCGCGAACGCCGATTTAGATTAAGCTCGCTGTGGGTCACTGATACGGGGCGACACAAGCGATTTTCTCTAAGCTCTTACTAATATTTATGTTGACTGGCTATGTCGGGCTTAACTTTAAGCAATTTCTGTTTTTAATTATAGTAAATTTACAATACACCCTCAACTGGTTGAATTGAAATGTTACTACTTTACTGAATTATTTAAAATTTTAAGTTTAAAGTTTAACTTCATTGGCCAATGACATAGTTAACTTTGAGAAATTTCTGTTTTAATTTTAATGAATTTATTTATAATAGACACTCAACTGGTAGAATTGGAATAATAATTTTCTGAATTTTTAAAATTTTAAGTTTCAAGTTTAAGTTGATTGGCAATAACAAGCTTAACTTTGAGCAATTTATGTTTTTAATTATAATGAATTTACAATAGACGCTCAACTGGTAGAATTGGAATATTAATTTTCTGAATTATTTAAAAGTAAGTAAGTTGATTTAAAATAGCAGGTTTAACTTTAAGCAATTTCTGTTTTTAATTATAATGAATTTACAATAGACACTCAACTTTTAAAATTAGTATATTAATTTTCTGAATTATTTAAAATTTTAAGTTTCTAGTTCAAGTTGATTGGCAATAACAAGCTTAACTTTGAGCAATTTCTGTTTTTAATTATAATAAATTTACAATAGACACTCAACTTTTAAAATTAGTATATTAATTTTCTGAATTATTTAAAATTTTAAGTTTCTAGTTCAAGTTGATTGGCAATAACAAGCTTAACTTTGAGCAATTTCTGTTTTTAATTATAATGAATTTACAATAGACACTCAACTTTTAAAATTAGTATATTAATTTTCTGAATTATTTAAAATTTTAAGTTTCAAGTTTATGTTGATCGGCAATGACGGGCTTAACTTTTAACAATTTCTATTGGAACATTAATTTACCGAATTAATTTTAAGTTTCATCTTTAAGTTGATTGGGAATGAGAATCTTAATTTTGAGCAATTTCTGTTTTTAATTATAATGAATTTACAATACCACACGTCTAAAAATACTCCAATCTAATAAAAATGCAAATTAATTGCGAAACGTCGATCTATGTAGACTATTTTATTTTGTTTTATTGTTAATTTATTGCGAAAGAGATTTGTGTTATGTCACGACACTTGTACGTTAGATGCATTAGATAATGGGTTAGATGTCAAGATTCAAATGTTACACGTAATTTCCTAATCTAAAAACCTTGTATGTGTTGACTTTCGTTTACAAAAGTAAATTTACATTACTTACTTACTTAATATATTAATCTTTAATTATTTAATTATATTATTTAAATCAATATATGAATTATAAATTAATAAACTAAATATTGATTTAAAAATACAATCGTACAACACACATATCGAATAATTGATGTAATGTTAAAACGCAACATAAATTTAATTTTCAATTTAATTTTATCTGTACAGCTTAATAATGAGTAATATTTATTCATAACGTTGAGGTAAATCATCGCTGAGGAATGTTGATAATTCATATTTTACAACAAATATTTATATACCATTTTATATAGCACATTTTTTATAAAAAGTTCTATATAATTTTATTATTTAATTCCTGAAATGTATTGCGTTTGCCAAATGAATTGAATTGGTTCGTTAAATCTAGTCCAAATTGCACAATCAAAATTGTTTTACCAACAGTGAGAGGTTTAACGGGTACAATAGTCCAACGACAGTGAATATTATTAGTCCTTTCAATTATTATCGATTTTTTAGAAACTACTTTATAGTTTGTTTATGGTAATTATTGCATTGAACACAATTTTATTGCAGGAAGTTTGCTTATAATAAACTTTAATTGGAGCTAGTTGGGGAAAAGTTTTACGGGATACATATGTCATTTTGTGTACCGTTTAAAGTAAAATGTTTATTTTCACATTATTATGTTGTTCGATGGAAAATTTAAAACAATTTACAATTCGTGTGGAATTAAAAGAACGCAATTCCCAGTTGCGTGATCAGTTCCTTCACAAAACACAGCAATAATACGACGGAATAAATGTAAAAAACAGTGTATTTGAAGCATACATAGTCTAAAAAACTTACACATACGGCTTAAAAACTAGCAAAATAATTTATCACTCGTACATTTGGTACAATAAGTCTTATAATTGAGATTTTTTTTGGGTTGCCAAACGCCGTCAAAAATCATACAGTCATGACGAGAGAGTCGACCCAGTCGTTGGTGAAGGACATCCTGGAGACCACTTCCTTTGGAAGTGTCGGTTCCTCCACGTTGATAACATTCTCGTTGGTGATGCCTTTGGCGCAAGCCCTTCGCAGTAGCTCCTCCTCGAAGGGCGATATCACCTCGTGCACTTTCATGTAGCACAACGGACGGGCGTTGCCTCTCGGCTCGGTAATCAGCTGGATGACGTGACGTTTCGATTTCGGATCGTTCGACGCTATGCTCGGCGACGATGCTTCATTCTTTGTAGGTGTGTTTCTGAAACAAACGTTGAAATGCATCTATTAATTTGTCTGTGTCGGACATCTCTATTAAGATTCGCAATAGCTTTTGATAACACTCTATGTACATTTTTTATAATTACTTGAAGATTTCCAGACAACTTTCTAGAAAATTTGAGAAAATTCTTCTTAAAGAAACTAACAATGTGTGCATAAATACTTGTTTAATTTATATTTAATTAATATCCTAAACAGGATATTTGTTCAAATATTAGTTCAAAATAATATTTAAGAGGTTTATTATTAACTAATAATTGTTTGATAATATTTTCAATCAATCAAGTTTATGAAATTTATCAAAATTGATACAATTTGTATTGTATTGATATGATGATATTGTTTTATTTTTCATTCCCATTCATTCATTTTATTTATATTTCTTATTTTATATTATTAAAAAAATTAAATTTGAAAATTATTGAAAAACGTGTAATGAATAAAATGAATTTGTATATAAATTTATAAAGATGCATGAATTTATAATGTTTAAATGAAGAAAATACCATAAATGAAATGAAAGAATGCATGAATCAAAATTAGAACAATAACGTGTCTACAGTTTTCATTTATTCAAAGAAATTCCAGTAAAAGTAAACATAATGACGTTTATGAGATAATATTAAAATTATGCAGTAGTAAATACCTTTCAACATGATAACGAAAATATTAATTTTGTTTGCAACTTCGGTTTCTAATTTATTGAAATTTATGATAATAACATATCTAATTTTATTTGTTTGTCAGATTTTAATATCCCAAATACGTCACAAAAATAAGATGCGTGCTTTTATTTAAAAGTATCCAAACAACAAGAGTATAATAAATCATTCTAATTAAATGATAATTAATAATAATCCTAACACACTTAAAATTATTAAAATAGACATATTAATTTTATTATTTGTTTTTAGATTTTAAATTTTATTGTAATTATCTTACTTTATTTTTTCTTATACCCGCCTCAAGCATTTAATATATACTGTTCTTAAATAAATAGGTTAAACAAGTATATTCTTTAAAATCTGACTAATTACCGTTAAATATGAAATATTAATCACTGCATTCGTTACATTCGTACAATATGACCTTTTTATATAATAATACGTACATTTAAAAAAATTATCCTTGATTTTTAAATCGCCATATTTTAATACTTAATGTTAAGTTAAATATTTTACAAAATAAATATCAACATTATCAATATGCTTAATTGTTGCAAACTTATCAAATTCTAACTTTATTGAATTGCTTCATTTTTAACAAACTTTTAATAAATACTGTGCGGAATCATATTTTCTTAAATTTATGAATTAAATTCAATTTTTAAATTGATTGATTTAAATATAAAATGTAACTCATTGCATTTGTTTATGTTCTTCAAAATGACCTTTTTTAATAATAATACATTTCAACAGATACACACCAAACTGTGGTTCATAAAGAAAATGTTTTCAATCTGTTAATTGAAGTAGAACAATTTAACACTCGACTATTTTTTTGAAATCTAGCAAAAGTTTTATTTTTGATCTCCATTTTTAAAAAATTAGATAATATATGACAATGAACATAACAAGTATAATATGTATAAGTAAATAGGTATTTGTAATTTATATTATAAGAGTTTTTGCAAGTGCAGTACAACAGTAACAAGAAAACACTTAAAAGAATATACTGAATTATTCTTATTAAACAGCAATTAAAATGATATTTATAAAATCATAGTATACATAAAATTATTGCAAAGAGTATATTAAGAACATATTCTTAAAATACCTTAAAAAATCAATATATACGAAAATATAAAAAATATAAAAACGTCAAAAAAATCACCTTTGATTTTAGATGTCATATTTTAATACTATTATCTTATGATAAATATTTTATAAAATAACAAATATTGATTAACATTATCGACATGCTTATTTGTTGCAAGCTTATCCAATTTTAACTGTTGAATTTATCTTATGTATATCCGCCTCAAAGTTCTGATAAATGCTGTACGAATCGTCGTTTCTTAAATTTGTAAATTAAACAAGTAAATTTTTTAACATTTCCGTCAGCGCTTTAAAATCTGACTAATAAATGTTCATTGAAACACAAAATGTGACTCATTGCATTTGTTTATATTCTTCAAAATGACCTTTTTTAATAATAATACAGACCAAACAGTGAATTCGAATTTATAATAATTTAACACTCGACTTTTAACATCTAACAAAAGTTTTATTTTCGACCACCATTTTTAAAATATTGGATAATATATGACAAAGAACTAGATGTCATGTTTTAATACAATTATCTTAAGATAAATATTTAATAAAATAACAAATATTGATTAACATTATCGAAATGGTTATTTGTTGCAAGCTTAAATACTGTATGAATCGTCTTAAATTTATAAAATAAACAAGCAAATTTTCTAACATTTCCATTAGTGACTTAAAACTTGAGTAATTACAGTTAATTTAATCACAAAATATGACTCACTGCATTTGTTTATACTCTTCAAAATGACCTTTTTAAATAATATTGCATTTCAGCAGATACACACCGAATTGTGGTACATAAATAGACTATGTTTTTAACCTGTTAATCTAAACAGTAAATTGGATAAATAACTTAAAAAATCAATATGAGCATACGAAAATTCGTTTATAAAGGTAAAATTATTAAAAAAATACATTTGATTCTTAGATGTCATATTTTTAATACAATTAATTATATTAAAATAAATATTTTATATTATTATCGAAATGCTTATTTGTTCTAAACTTATAAAATAACTCATATTCTCCTCAAGCTTAAAATAAACGTTGCGTGAAATTGTTGTATTATTTATACTTTTCAAAATGATAATATATAATTCTTCTTAAATGATAATATATTTCAACAGATGCACACCGAACTGTGGTTCATAAATGGACTTAGAAAATGTTTTCAACCTGTTAATCGAAACAGTGAATTGGAGTATAATTAAACAATAATTTAACAACATCATCTGTGATTGTTAGATGTCATGTATTTTATGACAATTAATTATATTTAGATAAATATTTTATAAAATAACAAATATTGATTAACATTATCGAAGTGCTTATTTGTTGCAAGCTTATCGAATTCTAACATATTGAATTTATTTTGTATCCGCCTCGATCTTATAATAAATGTTGTGCAAAATCGTCGTTTCTTAAATTTATAAATTAAATGAGTAAATTTAATCATTTAATCATAAAATATGACTCACTGATATTGTTTATACTCTTCAAATTGACCTTCGACTAGACTTACAAACTGTTTTCAACCTGTTAATCGCAGTTCTTTGAATTTAACTTACCATTTATTTGGCAATCAACTATTTTTCAGAAACCCATCAAAGAGTTGTTTTCGATGTGAATTTTTAAAATGCCAACAAATATGTTTATAATTAATAATTATTTTTATTGATTTTGAGAGATAAGGTTATTGATAATATCTTAATTCCTCAAAATTATTAAAGATCTATTAATATTATATTCTTAAAATATAAAATAAGACCATAAAATATTAGTAAGAATATACGAAATTTTGTTAATGAATGTAAAATTATTCAACAATGTTACCTTTGGTTTCTTGTTTTCATATTTTAATACAAATATCTTAAGATAAATATTTGGAAAATAACGCATATCTATTTGTCGGGATGTTTATTTGTTGTAAGCCTATCAAAGTCTTAGTTTTGTTAAATTTGTCTTACATCCGTCTCAAACTTCTGATAAGTACTGTGCGAAACAGTGGTTTCTTAGATTAGAAAAATTTACATTTCTGTCATTGCTTTAATATCTGACTAATTACTAATTATATTAATCAGAAAATGTTACTCTGTGATCTCTTTAAATAATACAATAACACATTTGCATCTACTCTCTGAAACGCGATCGACGGTTCATCAGTAGACCTAGAAATTGTTTTCGCAATTCAATAATTTACCGACCGACTATTTTTCTGAAACCCATAAAAAAACATGTGCTCACTTCTAAATTCAGCAAGTGCATGATTTGCATATTTCGAATAAACACCTTGAGTCACGTCAGGTAAATGAGCTCCAAATCCATTTGCCACAACAACAAATCGGAAAGATAAGAGACATTCGTAACGTCAAACCAGGTAAAATACGAAAAAAATGAAAGGCCGAGTGCCAGGAAGCGATATTCTAGGTGCACTCGCACCGAAATCATCGAAGATCGGCTTTCAATATCATTTTTTACGACATTCAAGGCGAACGGGGAGACTGAAAAAGGAAACAGTTCCGCGGTTTGTGATGACTCACTAGCGATTAGAGGTTCCAGAAATCTCGTCACAGATAACACAGAAAAGTAATTGCTTATTTGCAAGTCTTGGCTGCTGCTGCTGTTGCTGGATGTGTACCCGATGAGATAAATTTGTTTGTTTTGTTTGACGTAACTTTTTGAGGAATTGACACTAAATTTACATCAGTTTACACATCTAGTGGAGCGTTACGGATCTTCGATAATGTGTTAAATTAGGAAATAAACAAATCAATTAATTAACACTTTTTTTATACATTTATATGTGTTTTATGCATTTAAAGTATTAAATAATAACTATAATATGTATTATTAGCATTCAGCACCAAAATGACGTAGACAATAATAAGTTGATAATCGCTGCGTTTTAGGAGCGTGAAATGTTCATTGTTGTTAAATTAGTTTAAATATTATAAAGTTAAAAAATAGTTTTTTCGATCTCTAAACAAACAGAAATATTTTTATTGATGTCACTAGATAAGCAAATAGTGATAAAATTAAAGATATTTAATTATTGTATTACTGTATAATTTTTTGCCTATTTTACTATAATATTTTCTAAAATAGATAGCCAAAATTTTTCTTAAAAATAATACAATCCTTCAAATTTAAATTTCCTTTTTTATTTCTATTATTTTGTATTGTAACTTAACTTCCTTCAAACATTAATATTGAAATTTCTCAAAAACGGCTATGACATTTTATAAAGGGTTTTTCCAAATTGTGTAGAGAATATGAAAAGTTTATTAGTTTTAAAAAGTATTCATAGGCATAGAAAATAGGGCCAAAAAAAGAGGAAATTTCTCCAGTACCTAAGCTACTGTATCATTACAGAAAAAGTTTATTACAGTGAATTGTAGGTGTATATTTTAGAATAAAATTAAATAGATTTAATTAATGTTTTATTTTAATTAAATAATGATTATATTATTGAAAAATCTCAAAAATGGTTATGACAATTAATAGTTTTAAAAAATATTCATTATGGAAAAAATTTATTATAGTAGTTTGTATTTTAGAATAATACGTGAGAATACCGAAATACGTGAGAAAAAAAAAAACAATTTTTGAAATTTTATATGATGGACTGTATTTTCTTCAGGGGAAACTTTAAAATTATTTAGATTTTCTTCATTAAATTGTGACCACTTATATTAGAAACATTTTGTGCAGTTAAATTAATTTTAAAACAATTTGTTAAAATTTAATTACATTTGTGACAATAATGCATTTCTGTTAATTATCGACAGGCATAAATTAATAGCTAATGTAATTAAATAGAATTCAAAGAAAATAATTTTTTGTTGCGTATTTTTCGTAATTTTACGACTACAACACATATTCTATATATAGAACTCATAAAATTTATTTTCTATGGTACTTGGTACCTCCAACTTTATTAATTGATAATAATGACTCCTAAGTAAATTCTGCAATGATGAATTTAAGTTTGAAATTTATTTTTCATTTTTGTACATTATTATTTTTTTTTTGTACAACTGATAAAAAATATTTTAATATAGAACACATAAAATTTATTTTCTATGGTGCTTGGTACTACCAAATTTTTTAATTGTATGTAATTGACACCTATGTAAATTCTACAATGATGAATTTAACTTTTAAATTAATTTGTTATTTTTATACATTATTATTATTAATTAATTGTTGGTAGACCTCATTTTAAAATATTTAAATTATCAATGAGTATGAGTTACATCCTCCCTTAAATTCATTTACTCATCGTATGTATGTTTTTAGCTAGAAACGTGACTCAAACTGGACTCACGTTTGATAACAAGATGCAAGATGAATGTTATAAAAATCTAGTTTTGCATTGATCATTTCATTTGCATAATATGAATATTTATTATTATTTCTGAATATTTATTATTACTGATTTACATGTAATTATAAATATTTGTATATATTATTCATCGAACAATTTACTAAAAATACCTAGTACATTTTATGGTACATGACGATTTAATTTTATTTAAAAACAAATAAACAATAAAGCTCTGACAGATTTCAATAATATTGTCCTAAAAAATTTAAATTCTTGGCAATTGTACATATTTCTTTTTATAAATCCACTGATGTACAAATGTTATTTTATTTTTGAATTACTGTTGATAAAATTTTGTAAGTTCATCAATTTTCTATAGCCAATACAAAATATTCAAATATTAATTGTTGGCAATTTTTGTTTTGAATTCAGTTTATTGAAATTAGAATTGGAATTGGTGTTAGAAAAATTAGTATTATAAATAAAAAAAAATACCTTTTTATCCTCAGAATATAGTGTTCGTAAAAGAGATGAAGTGTCCAGAACACCTGGAGTATGATGAACGATATGTCGCGTGCCAATTTCGAAGGCATCATCTGTTCACCAGCATTTCACCAACACACCAGACCGAATGCAAACTGACGCGTCCGAAATTTTTTCTCACAGTCTTGGCCCAGCGCTCGTCTTCTTATCGCTCCGCGGAACCTGTGATCGGCGACGAATTGAACCGGCGTGCCCAAACAGCCGTGTATAAATAACTCACAATGGCAATAATCTGACTGATAATTAAATTTAAATGTCGGAATACGTCACCTCGACTAGGTACACATGCACCGAATGATATAGATTTAAGATAATGTTATGGATAATTGTTACGACCTTGGATGGGTTTGTAAGTGGTCGGTGTGCGGACGCGTGAACCAAACGCAGGGGACACTTGCTTACAACTTACTTACAAACAACCAACCACGAATGCGATGTTCGTGTGTGTATGGCACGTTTGTTTATTGGTTGCGGATTTAATTTTTCCGACGCTTTTGCGTCGATTCTGTTCTATTTGTTTACAAGACAAATATGTGTTGCTAAACAACAACAACAAATCACAAACGGAATATTCGGACATTCCATTCCCGATTTTCGTACCAGGAACCGACTCATCTTATTTTGTTATTTATTAAATGTCAATTTGAAAGTAATAGTAAGCTTCAATAAGAATTTCTTATCAATTATTAATAGAAAATCTATAAATTTCAAATTAAACGTTTGTCCGGTCCACCTATCACGACCAGTTCCTGAATAAAATATGAAATAGTAATGTATTGAAAACGCGTTAGACAATACTACGAAACAAAGAACATTAAACGTATGAAATCACCCAAATTCCAAAATTCATTTACGTCACTTTAGATTCACAGCGATTTGCCTTCCAGCAATTACAATGATGGCGCAAAATTTAACGCCATCATCATATTGCATATTTTATTGGGCTAATTTAAAATTTAAAATGATGTGAAGTGGCTAACATTACGACGCACCGAACAGTTTTAAAATAACCAACTAATGGCTATTGATTAATTAAACTCACATTTCATGCAATTAATTTGACTGCGAATATTAAATCGTTTAATGTGTTTTAAAAGATAATGTGAAGTAGTGCAATTAATCGTTGGATATGCGCATCAAATTGCTCAGGAAGAATGACTGCAAATATGATTAATAACTGCTATTAATAATGTAGAAAATGTGAATTTTTTTCATGTTTAAACAATTATACAAAAGCAGTAATTGGTGCAATTGAGTTATAGTATCAGAATAGTCGGATTAGAAAAATAATTAGTCATTATTAAATGGTATGTGTGAAATATTATCTAGTTAAGTGATTTATCTTTTCGCAATTTCAATTTATCTATTTATAGCATTATTCTCAATTGATTTGCACTCTTTTTTATTTGTTTTCTGTGTAGGATGAGCATTGGGAAGTAATTCCTATAGTAACTATGTTACATATTTTTTTAATTGAGCATTTTAATGTAGCATTTAATAATAACTATGGAATTTTGAATTTTAAAAAGAATTTATATCACTAATGCATCTCCATGACACACACACGACCTTCTTTTGAATTTGTATAATTTTTATGGGGAATTGGGTTGTCAACGTGATCCCATATGTTTTCTGTAGAGTTAATATTTAGAGACTGCGACGACCAACATCGATGCTTTGATCTTTTAACCAAACCATTCCAATTTTGGATTTTTGTTTAGAATTTTGATACACATTTCTTAACGGCATCGTGTCTTCAATATGTGGAAGAAATTGTTGTTTAATATGTATTAGGAGCTTACGTCAGAAGCAGAGAAGCATTCCCATAATATAATTGAACCACTACAGTATTTCGCAGGATCTTAAATCCCAAGAATTTTTAATAAATTAAATTTAAACTAATCAAATGGTCCGGAGCAAAGCTAAGTCAAGTTTTCACATTTTTACTGGAAAACAGAGGAGAATAAACTTCCAACCACTAATTTACTCATAGTCCTTGAACAAATGTCAGCAAGCCCCATTTCCTCCAGCCAGTTACCAATTGTCTTTCAGGTTTTTTTGAATTAGTCTAAAATTTTTTGTAGCTTCGTCAGGTTTCTCCAAATGTTGGAATAATACAGGATACGATTGATTTTTAGCAGTAAACTCGTTGCTGAATTATAGTTTTTCTTATAGAGTATACAACAGTTTCATTACTAGCAAATAATAGTAAGAAATTCACCCGAAGCAGTGAAATAATGTGAAGTAAAAAGTTTTTATAATTTTGTCTAATGAAAAACAAAAAACGTACGTAAGGAATTTATATTTAATAATTTTTTATTAATCCCTACGAATTATTGCCACCACTTAAAACTAGTTAAAACTCTGTTATTTTTCTGTTTACTTGTTTTTAGCAATAGAGTATTTTTTCACGGCCATCAAATGTTAATGAAAATGAAAATATTGCTGATGTAGCCGGTGCTTCAAACTTAAAATATAAATATCTAGACTTGACGTCATTTTTAAATAATAATCAAAATATCTGTTCAAATTTGAGCACATAAATAATCAAGCACATCAAGTACATCCATCAGCCACAAACACCCAAAATAACTCGACGTAGTTCGATATAGATTTATTTTTATTCAATAGAATCATATACATACAAATAAGTTACACAATAACAACGACATAATAAAGCTAATTAAGATTAGGTAACAGAGGCCCGTTTAAATTGGCGGGGTTGTCCTGGATGCTCAGGGATGCGAGCAAGGTGAGGTTATCCATTTCGTCGTAGTTCGGCTCCGCCTGACTCTGCAGATCTGGTAACAGGGCATGGTTCTCGCCGACCATGTTCTCCATGCTTCCGCCCAAATTCCGTATCAAATTTTCGTTCGGTCCGTTGTCGGAGATCTCCTCTCCGTTTTCGATCTCATCCTCCACGTCTTCGGAATTCTAAAATGGAATTTGTGTAGGCGTGCAATGAGTAATGATTGTGGTGCAATACTTGGAATACTGGTGTGGTGCTTTTGTATTGGAACGCGCTGTTGGATAAGTCCACTTCGACTGGAAACAAAGCCGGGCCCTGGAACAACTCTATGGTGCTGGTGTGGAGTTCCGAAAGACCTCGGATCAGTTTGGATAAATGGCCACCCAAAGACTGGACGTGTTTGTTATCCAACAGTTCCATTTTTACCAGAACGTCTGAGCGAAGTTTTGCAAAACGAGCTCTGGCCAATTGTCGACACCTCAGGATTAACCTAAATGGAAACGTTTAACATAGTATACAAATTATTTTATTACTCATATTAATCATATTACTAAAATGTAATGAGTAATATAACACATTACTAAAATATTTTTTATTATTAAAATGATGGTGGTGAATAATCATCTAAATAAATTCTAAATAGCTCTGTTAAAACTTATTTTATTTTATTTTAATATTAATAATGTTTTCATTGTAAATATTGAAACCAATTTGAAAAAATCTGTCATCATAGTATCCATAAAGATTAAAATTAAGCGAGAAAATCGGTAGTTAATCTTTATATCTTTATTACAGTTTATTTTATGATAAAGTATTAAGTTCATTTTGATTTTATTATTAAATTTTTGAGAAACAATTTTAAACTATGGCAAAGTATTTACCAATGTGTAAAAGGGGTTGCATAGCCTTAAATTTATTTCCATGATCACAATTGAACTGAGAATATTAAAAATCAGCACAAATTCATCAGTTATGCAACAAACATTTAGTTTGCCTTACAGTTCTATAAAATTTGTTTTTACCTATACTCATAATTGCCAGTTTCCACCCTGTATAAAGGTTCTTGAATGGCTGCATAACTGCATTCCTCATCATCCATTTCCTTCACTTTCAAGCAATAGGCCAAATATTCAAATTTGGCGTCGGCATACTTCTTTACAGTTAATCTTGTGTCTGGGATTGCCTTGTATAAATACGTGCCTAAATCCGATAAAACCTGAAAGAAGTTAAAATTTGGACTCCGATTGAACAACAATATAATCCAACTTACTGGTTTAACTTTTTTGACCATATCGATACCGACTTTCTCCAAGTTCCTATGTTGCTCCCCGAACAACCTGAAAGCTTCACTGGCCCTGTGTTGAGGCTCTCTTACAGCCAAACTGGCGAAAACATCGCCCATGGCTTTGATGGCCTGGTGAAGCTCCATGTGAGCCTAAAATCCCAATTTTGAGGAACGAAACTTCAGAATAAAATTATAAATATACCTGAAGGACCCGTTTACTGTGCTCCACCAAACCCCTGTACATGATTTCAGTGTCCTGCAATTCCTGCATTTTTTTCACCAGGGTATCATTGCACAAAATCGCCCGTGATAAACCCAAGGCGTCGGCAGTTGACGAGCTCATATTCTCCACTAGTCTGTGCTTCATCTTTTTGAGCACGATGTCCAGACTTTTGCCTTGACCGGCGTCCGCATGCAACTTATTGTAGTTAATAATGACTTCGTCCTATAAACGTACAGGTTTAAAACTATACTTTGATGTTGTCTCAGATGCACCTTTGTGGACTGGATCATTTTCGCCACCTCCACTTTGGTCTTCCCCTTGACCGACTGGCCGTTGATGGAGACGAGTTCATCACCGGATTGCAGGGTGCCATCTCGACTCGCAGCAGTGTTGTCAAAGATCTGGACTATGTACAGGCAAGGGCATAACGGTGCGCCCCCGCCGATGCTTATGCCTATCAAATTATTGGCATCCTTCTTTATGGTTACACTGCCCGAACTCACTGTCATCCCCCTAGAATTGTATTTAAGTTTAATTGTTTGCTTCGTTTTACTAATTTAATACGGTTTATTTTGCTAGTTCTTAAAACACAGATACTAAAACTAGCCAGAAAACAGAATTTTTTTACCTTAAAATTCGGTTTTTTGAAATAAAATCTACACTTGGTTATGCAAATGTTTTATTTTGTAATTGGTATACAATACCTAGCTAATAGCAAGCTAACCTATACTAATATGTGTTTCACTATGTGCATTCGGTGCTCCTGTAAAACAAAAAATCTTCATCATCTTCATCGAAGTCAAAGAAAAATAATTATTTCGGCATATTATGTGTCGGTTAGTGTCAACAAAAAACGTTGTATAAAATTATTGTAAATATAAAATATTCTGATTATTAAACAGTTTTAACAGGTTTATTATAAAATAACAGTAAAATTAATCTCCAGTTATATTATACTATATTCGCAGAATTCACAAAATTTATGAATGTATCAATTTACACGCATACTTTCACTATTTGTTACCATTTTTAATTGATAATTTAGTTCTTGTATTAATCAACATGTTTCTAATTTATTTTTTTCAATCTCTAGCCTCTACCAAAATAACATTTGTCTGGAAATTAATTACTGTTGTCAATATCAAAACCAATTATACTGAATATTGTTATAAAAACGTTTAATTCATGTGTAATAATCGTGGAATATATTGATTAAATATTATAAATTACCTAGAATTTAGAATATGATTTAGTATCACAGAGAGAAAATCTTGCATGAGTTTAATTCATGTATAGTATATTAGGATTTAAAGTATTTGTGTATTGCTCTAAAAACTAGCTCCATAATGTGTTTCAAAAATAGGTTGTCAAAATTTGGGTGCAGATACAACACCTTATTTTCTACGTCACTAAATAGTTTTTCAAATTCTTTTCAAAATTTATAAGAAAAATGGTATTTTTGGTTAATTGAGATGATTTTTTAAGTTTTAATGCTTGAAGACTCAAAGTGATTTTCATACAAAATTTAATTTAGATAATTAACAAATAAAAAAAATTACTATATCTTTTTATTGATTTAATGAATATAAGATTCATTTAGATTTCAATCATATTCAGATTTTTATCATTTGCATTTATGCGTATTTTTTTTTTGTGGAACAAAATTAATCAAGAGTACCTTTTATTCAAAAAAGAGTTTATTAAATTGAATTGTAGGTATGTATTTTAGGATTATACATATCAATTTAATACACCATTGGACTAAAAGTCCAAAAAACAATTTTTGAAATTTAATTTTAAAAGGAGGTAGTTTCTTCAGAAGAAATTTTAGAAAAAAAAATATTTAGATTTAGAAATTTTCACCACCTATTTTACAAACACCATGTATATTGTAATAGAATTGTAGTAATTTCTATTTCTATCTACTTATCCTATATTCTAACATTTTATACAACGTCAATTAATAAATTGGTTAAATTGAGGACACTTTTATTCTGTATATAAATCTGTATTAAAATAAAACTGTTGTCAAAACGAATAATTTTTTCCACATTTTAACCAATAGATAAATATTGCGATCAATACATTATGTAAGTGTGAGTGTATGTGGGCTAGGTATATTAAACAAGCGAAGCGATAACTATATCGAAAACCATACTTACATTGTATTTTCGCGGCTGACTCTTTCCGGCATATCGAACAAAAGAAGTTCCTTGTCGTCGGATACATCATCTTTTTCCGTTTTTCCTGTTCCACTGTCCTCATTGTCACTGCTTTGCAGCAACTCACCAACTTCCACACTCATTTCTTTTTAACTTATATTTTTTATATTTGAAAGTTTATTATTATTATTAAAAGTGCCTGAAACTTTATATTCTGAGAGGGCTATGTTTGAGTAATTATTGTGGGTACGCGGATTATATCTATAATCTGGCTAATTGTATGTGTCTTACTAGCAAAACAACACTTAATTAATTTGATTAAAATATATACATACAAACATTCAGATTAAATGTGTTTGTGTCAAATTAAAAAATTGGTACAGATCACAATGACCTAAAAATATTTACTTTTTGTCCTCAATGGGATACAAGTCATCGAATGTCCATCTGTAGTACTCCCGATGGTCGTACATATCGATGCCGTACAGGTTTATTGGTAACATGCACTAAAACAAAAATACTAGCATGCAAAACTACGTACTACATAATCCAAAACATGCTGGTAAATATGGTAGAATGCACGGGTGTGTACACAGGAAGAGTGATATCGTAAAGTATGCGATAAGTTAAAATTTAAATATTAATTGGTATTCAAAGGTTTTGTGGTTTTTTTAATTAATGCTTTGTATTCTTTAACTTATATTATTAAATTAACAGACAGTGAATCTCTAAATGAATTTTTAATTCAGTACAAAATACTAAATAAGCAACTGTATTTAAATATGCAAACGAATGTTTATAAACAAATTATCATCAAATTAAACATAAATAATACATCACGATTTATTCCAACAAATACATTTAATTTTATTATTCGAAGAAGACATTTTCAGTAGATTAAGTACATTTTTAACACAATAACAAGACATTTTTTATCAATTAATGTGACAAATTATTATTTCAAACACTTGTTTCATGAATAAATCTTTAAATGTTTCAGAGATGAGATAAATATACTTGAAAACAAAGTTTCAAAAAAACGGTGAATATTCAAATATTCCAGTATTTGCAACCAAGGGAATAACTTCAAAGAGAAGGTTAAATGTAAAAGGGGAATAACATAATTAACATGTTTGTGACACAAAGTATTTTGTTGGAAACGAGCAATTATTTATTAAATGAACAAAGTTACCATTTTAGGAATAAATACGCTTTGAAAATATTATGCAAGTAGATAGTATCTAAAAAATAAAATGACTGATGTTAACAAAGATTTTTCAGACAAAACTTTGTCACATAATTTTTTTTGTAATAAAAAGTGCACACGTTTAAACTGTATGGAACTTTAAAAATGGACAATATACTTCGAGGCAGTGCATTTAAAACGCATCAAAAAATTCGTGACACCATCATCTGATAGAACACAAACAAACAGGCTGTGGAACTGGAAGCGAAAATCAATAATCCTACTCACAATGTGTCCTCCTCTAAAAAATAGTCATCGTCAAAGTCCATTGCAATACGAAAAACGTACCGATTACAGTCGAACTACTCCATAAAAATTTAGCAAGTGCCACGACGACAATCAACTGACATAGTTTTGATAGTGGACGTCGTTTGATAATACGTCGTCGCGACGCTACTTGTTTGATGGAAATCGAGCGCCATCTGTGAATGCATTTTGAGTTTCGTCACCCTTACTGTTATTCAGTTAGGGGATTCTTTTTATTACACACGTAATGTAGTATAGTTTTGATCATTTTCATCACTTGTTTTTATTTATAAGGGTAGTGTTATTATGTATAATAATAAAATTAGTTTTGATTTTTAACAGATCGTTTCATAATATTAATGCCCCCAAATAAGAAGAGAATATTTCTTATACTATGATCAACATTTTTGTATTATTATTTTTAATATTATTTATTTATTTATTTATGATGTAAAGGTAAAGACTATCAGCCCCAAATAATATAATACTGGAAATATTAATATTGATGGTTTAAGAACGTTAAATATCTAGAAACCCATTAGATTCCAAACTCATCAAGAAGCTCCACATGTTCTTAATGACAAGTAAAACTCGTTATGAGCTGGTAGAAAGAACTGTGAAGTTTGCGATTATTGTTATTACAAGAAGTCAGCTTGAGTACGGCTTCTCAGTAAACGTTTCATTCCAATACTCTTCAAATTTGTGCTTGCCAGAATGGCCTGTAGCATCCTATGGTTCTTTCACAATACTGAATTGCATTAAGACCTCAAACGGATGGATTTCCGTTCCTTTATCTATGAGAAAGTTTATGCCTTCATTTGCAGGCTGTTCATAACAATAATACCAATCTGAATAAATCTAATAATCAGCATATTAATAATAATATAATGATCATTATATTCACAATTTTTTACTTTTTTCAATAAAAAATCAGATTGATCTGGAAAAAAGTACTTAATATTTTATTAATATTCATAAACCATAACCTTTGGCTTCAACATGTCAATAGGAATTTGTTGCCACTACTTCTGAATGGTTTGAAGAAGTTCTTGTTTGCTTTTAATGTTTTTTGTTCGGATGTTATAGTCTAATACTTCCAAAGGTATTCAATAGGATTTAGAGCTAGGATCTGAAACGGTCATTCAAGCACAGTTAACTTTTTCATTAGAACTCACTCTTTAATAATTTTATACGTGTGTTTGATATCGTTGTCTTGTTTTCCAGTATGTACCAGTATTGGAAACAATGTACGTTGTTTCTATGTATGTATTTTACCCTCCACTTGAATCAAGGGTCTCACTTTGGATTGAGAAAAGCTTTCCCAAACCATAATGCTTCCACCACCAAGTTAGTCATGGGCATTTGGTATTTAAAATGGTATCGTTGCCCCATTAACGGTCCCATAAATGTTCTACTATCCGACCCAAATGATAAGTGAGATTTTGCAAATGCCAGGCGGGACTCTCTGTTTTTCTTTGATAGCAGTGGTTTCTTACATCATATTTCCTTTCTAAAACTAGTAATAAAATTATGTATGAAAACGTAGGAGGTTGAACTTAAATTTCTTAAACAATGAACAATTTTATTTTATACGTAAAGGAAATATTATTTTTATTGTTATTGACTTGTGTTACCTAAAAATTAAAACAGGTTCTTATAATATTTAATTGATTATGTTATATAATTTTAAAGGTTTTAAATTGTGAAAGCTTTATTTATAAATTGTAATTTGTATTTCTAATGTATTTAAAAATATTTCTTATCAAGTGATGTTTGGGAATTACCATTTGATACTTTCTTTCATGCCATGAAAAGGTTATCTATGTTGAATTTCAAATTTCTAAACATGACACTTAATTATTTTCATTAAAAAAAAGTTTTCCTACTAGAACCATCATAAAGATTTAAGTAGAAACATTGCGTGTATTCAAAGTGCGCATGTCGCACTGGCAACATTAAACATCTACTACTCAATACGATATCCAATCAGTAGAAGATCCACGCCGGTTTAAAGTGGTCCCGTCACCGACCAATAGTGCAACTCCAACCAATATCTTCTGCTCCGCCACTGCGAGTTCACTCGCAAGGTCAAAGTGTTGTGTACGAGCGTCTGTTGCAGGATTGTTTATCTTCTGGCCGTTGTTCGGTCAGTTTAACATTGGCCAACAATTATAATGTTGCATATCGTGTTCCTGTTGACGGTCTCATGTTTCGTGTGCGCCTGTGGATATGTCATCCCGGACCCGCTATTGGAGGTCTATGAATCTGGCGGATTCAAGGTTTCGATTCCAGGTAAATCCCGGTATTTTCCAAACTGGAATTTCCAGTTTGGATTATTGATAATTTGCAGGATTGTGGCACAGGTTTATGAAGTTATTTTGATTTTGAAGAAGCAATTATTAGCTACAAATGTATGTTTGTTTACATAGTCGGATTGTTATATAAAATTGGAATATAAATTAAACAATTGTTGCATATTTGTATAAACAATAGTTACCATTATAGTAAATCTGTGAGAAATCATTAAATTATTTTAGAAAACATTCTGTAGATATTAAGTATTAATTAACCTTGAATCAAGTATAATTGAAAATATTTATTAATAATTTTACAACATAAACAAATAATTTGTTTATAAATTTTGACTGTTATTGAATTTTTTCTAAGACTCCAAACAAAAATCCAAATCAATATAAACTACGACTTCGAATTAAATTTTCCCATTGAGCAATGGATTTATATAAAAATATAATTTCGTATTACTCCGGAACAGGTTTGGAAACTCTCGTAAATATTATTTGGAATTTTAATTATCAATGGAAGCGTTAATCTTTCACAAAAAATAACTTACCATAAACCGCAACAAAAATAATGCTCACATTAATAATATAAGATTTTTTATTAGATTTTGTTTTTAAGCCGAGGATGATATGCAGTTGCTGGGATTTCATGCAAATCTAAACAAAGAAATCTCACAAATTGATCCAGGCATTTATAAGCAAGACATAACCGCACCAGAAAATGGCCTTTTTGCATTCACAGAGCCCAGTGCAAAATTGGCAATAGGAGATACTCTTCACTATTGGCTTTTTGTTCAGAAAAGCTTCTTAGGCTATAGAAAATTGGGAAAACTGACTGTAACTAGTAAGTACTTTTATACACACGACGATTTAATATATTACTTTTTTCATATAACTACAATTTTTACAATACTGGCTAAAACAATTTGATTAATAATTGAAGAGTAATTAATATAAACAATATTCATTACTCTACTGCACTATCTAAATTATAAACAAAATAATAACATGTTGTTGTAAGATCGATTTAATATTAAATTATTTACATTTGTTACATCTTTTTTACTTTAACTAACAATAAAAAACATTATTATTGTTTAGAGTACTCCCAAAAGGGTGCAGGAGCATGCATCAAAGCCCAAACTTTAGTTGATGGAGCCCAAAGTGAATGTCGAAATGACGTCGTATTGGAAGATAAGTTTAATTCAAACGCAATAGATGAAACCAAGTGGCTTGTTGAACAATATGTGCCAAATGATGGACCAGTATGTAAATATTTTTCCAAACAACTATTTACAATTTCTTTCAATTTTTGTTTGAATATTTGTATCAATTTTCTTGTTGCAGGATTATGAATTTGTGTCCTACCAGAAGCCACAATGTCAAGTGGGTGGAGACGTTTTGAAAATATCTCCGTCAGTACTGACCGAGGAAGAGATTGTGAGGCCGTTAGATTTGACAAATGGGTGTGTATTTAACTTCGCATTTTGTAGAACAAAATAGTATGAGGTTTAATTTCAGCTGCACAAGAAATGTGTGCAACCAAACTAAGAAAAACACACTTTTATACCCAATAAAATCGGGCAAGTTAACGTCAAAAATCAAATTGACTTATGGTAGAGTGGAGATTAAAGCCAAATTACCGTTAGGAGACTGGATCTATCCTGGTATTTTATACTATTATCATATTTGAAAAAGTAATAATCCAAAATAACTTTACAGAAATATACTTAGAAACAGATTCCTTGAAACGTATTTACATAGCTTTCGCCAGAGGCAACAAAAACTTGCAGCACAATGGGCAAAACGTTGGCGCAAATAAACTGTACGGAGGTATGACGGACGCAAATCAGGGAGACATATTTACAAGACTGTTTTTCAAAGACTCTGCTCAACCATACTCTAACGGTTTCCATGATTACAAAATAATCTGGACTCCTAGCATAGTAGAAGGATATATTGATGGTACTAAATATGGCGAGGCTCCTGTCACTCCAGACTTCCAACAACCGGTATGATTTGTTTAATTTGATTTGTGATTAATGTCAATTTATAAATTAATTGTAGGCACGACTTGTATTAGGTGTTGCTGTTGGTGGCATAAAAGCCTTCTATGACATATCAACTCCTTGGCTGTATGGGGACAGAGACATGCAATCGCAATTTTATGAGAAGAAAAATGACTGGCAAAGAACATGGACTGAACCCTCGCTACAAGTACAATCTGTTAAGATTAAAGCTGTATAAGATGTGATAATTTTTTATTAAATATATTTATAAAAAAGTGTTTTATTTTGTTTAAGTATTTTTGAGTTGAAAATTTAGTGTATATTTCTCTCATTTCAAAATGTAACAATAGGTCTTATTTAATATCT
The DNA here is from genome assembly GCF_024364675.1 of Aethina tumida. Classification (NCBI taxonomy): domain Eukaryota; kingdom Metazoa; phylum Arthropoda; class Insecta; order Coleoptera; family Nitidulidae; genus Aethina; species Aethina tumida. The sequence continues at coordinate 26,588,399 of NC_065436.1, read as the reverse complement.
TACATAAGAGAAATAGCACATTTTAAATTAAATGAAGTCGTACTAGATGATGAGTTTAATTCAAACACAAAAGATGAATTTAAATTAAACACTTACTTCATTGATACTTTATATATATTCCAATAATGTTGAAAAATAGGATAATTGCTATTTTTAACAGTTTATTTGAGTTATTCTTAGTAGGTTTTATATTATTTAATAGAATAACTTACAGTGGGAATAAAAAACAAGACTAAAGATTGCATAAAAATATATTAATTATTCTACAACTTTAGGGTGATGAATTCAAGTTCAATAGAACGGGATCATGTTCATTGTCACTTGATAAACTTTGAGCTTAAGTGGAGAAAAGGTTATAGTTTGAGGTTTCTTTTCTTGGCATAGTTCAGTACTATTACATTGTTAACATGAACTTTTTCTTTAAACATTAAATAGTAATGTGTGTCTGCAATTAATTATATTTAGTTTTTTTTCACAACCACAATCACTTTGGACAATAATAAACAATATTTAAGAAGATAATCAATAGATGGCGCTGTGTAAAAACAAAATAACTCGCTAAATATGCATTAACGTTGGTAACAATTTAAATTATTTATTATCAGTTTTAAACTATTTTAGTAGATAATTTTTATAATTCTTCTTTATATAGTCTAAATATATTTAACAAAATTGTAGAATAAGTGTAAATACATCATTTAAATGAATTTTTAACACAAAATTAATTCAAAATATTTAAGTTGGTAGTCCGAAAACAATAGATAAAATAGTCGATTAAAATTTATTCAATATTTATTAAAAAAATGAATAAACCTTTGAAACAAACAAAAATTCTTCAGGGAACTTGCTTCGCAAATAATCACGTGAAATAAAAATAGATTTTCGCCCTCAATTAAAATTTAAATTTAAATTGATTAGAAGGGTAGTTTGTAATAATGATAAATAACAAGTCGTTAGTAACGACATTGTGTAAAAACGAAAGGCACATCAACATAAGTCATAATGGAAAATCATCAATTTCTTGGTTCCGATCCCAGACTTACACTTTTTGCCAACCGGTACGTAATACTCTTGCAATAAATAACCCCAATAATAGAATGCTCGCCTGTACCATATATATTAATTGAAAATACATCAAAGTTGAAATGTGTCACTCCTTTTCGAAGTGCATATTTCACTTTCTCATATTTTTACGTGAATAGACTACATTTATTTCAAAGACTTGGCCGTTTTATTAGACTTATTGAGACCTATTTCTAATAGAACGGCGGCCATTCTAAATCGGATTGACGGTCCTTTATATTTCGTCAATGCATTATAGATTGGACAGGGCTGAGAACGACGGAGAAATAGTCATGTTCAATCAGATGGGCGAACACAACGCATCCTTCGAACTAACTCAATATTTGGCCAGCTCCAAAGAAATGAACTCGCCTCCTTTTGGGGACACCAGCAACTCCTTGAAAATCAAAATTGTCAACGGCAAGAAGGTCAAAATCTGGCAATGCGGAGTTTGTACGTTCTAATTATTGACAAAGGGGCCATTTAACTTTGATTCCTTTTTTAGGTGCAAAGGAATTCAATCATCAATACACATTGATGCGTCACCTCCCCACACACACTGATGAAAGAAAATACCAGTGCAATGTTTGTGGAAAGGGTATGTATATTTTTTGTAACGATTTATTTAAATATGAACTAGTATTGTTTAAAAAAATACTTTTTTAATTTCACGTGTCCTCTCAGAACAGGTTTGGATCATCAATTCAACATACAATCAACCTTCAACAACATACCTCCGTTCAACACCAAGCAACAGACGCATCATTTTACAACCACAACTAAACATAACAACCGCCCGTGCACATGTTTAAGTTAACTTGATTCTCTTGTTTTTCGTTTTTCTCTCTCTACAGCTTTTCGTCAAATGTCAACGCTATCCCAGCACAAAGCCATCCACTCGGTGGAGAGACCATACGTATGCGAGGTGTGCAGTAAGACCTTCAACCGCGTATCTACCCTGATTTCCCATAGAAAAACCCACACTGATCTTAAACCGCATAGATGTCATTTGTGCCACAAGGCCTTCCATCAGAAAGGTACTGTTCCTAATACATATAAAGGTAATTATAGTCCGATGTTCATTCCTTTCCCCCAGGCAACTTGAGAAACCACATCTTTACTCACACTAACGAACGACCTTACAAGTGTGACATCTGCCAAAAAGGTTTCAATCAAATGTCCAATTTAATGTGCCACAAGTTAAAGGTTTGCATTCCCACCCCGTAAATCTTCCTAAACTTATAATTTTACCACGCATAGATACACGATCAAGCAGAAAAGGTAAAGTTTACGTGCAAAATCTGCGGCGAGGAGTTTCTGAAGCGCCACGCTCTTCGCAACCACGAGAGTTTCACACACGGAATAAAACCTGACAGCGTCGAAAATGTAGAGCACGATAACGGATTTCAAGATAATGACATGTAAAGTATTCGCAATAAGTTTGTTTTAACAACTGATTGATACTCCTTTCAGGTACGATAACGCAATAATCGTCGATGCCATTAAGACTGAAGCCATGCAACTGGCCTTGCAAACTAACCAAACTCCGTTTGCGTTGTTGAGACCAATCAATGGAATTCCGGTTTTGGTTCGCGTCATGGCTATCAGTGAGGAGAAACAGATTTTGGTGCCCGCTTCTGCCGAAGAACTGAAAAAATGCGGACAGATTTCCATCAAGCCGAAGGACGATGATGCTACTAATGATGACAAATCAAGTGTCACAAGTAAGTCTCTAACATATTTAGTAGTTGGATTAGCTTCATTGATTTCAGTACAAGAAGAGAAGCGCAATGGCACCACCATACAAATTAAAGTACCGGTTGTTGCCACTGTCATACAACAACGTGGAATTGAAGGTCAAGTCTCCACCGAAGTCATAAGTCCTGGACCATCAGATGCTGAGTTCTACAACTCACAGAATTCGGAGTACCCCAATGTAACTGAAATTAAAGAGGATTCTGCGGATGATAATTTGAACAATTCAAGTAACAGAATTGGTTGTTTATTTATAGCTATCTAAATTATCTCTGTTTTATAGATGTGTCTGATGACATTAATTTTAAAAATGACTTTTCAAATGATTTAGAAAACGTTGATCCTGATTTGTTGATAGACAGTTTCAACAGTGACCTTACTAACTCTTCAACTGATGAAATCGAACAACTGATTTTTAATACATATGCCTCTGAAATCGACAACTCACCTGACGAAACTGATCAACTCGTCATTGATACTTATAACAATGAAGTTGGCAATTTCATAAATGAACCAGTAAATACGGCTGACATTTAAATTTTCATTTTTCAACTATAATTTCCAGATTCCTCAAAATGAAGTATCTTGTACAGACGCAAGTCAAGACTTATTTGAAGATATGCAATTCATTTTAATGTAATGGTGTGATATTTAAGCACACTCATGATTGTAATAATTTTGAAAATCGGTGGTTGACAAGTGATGATCAAATCTTTTGGTATTTAAATGTAATTTTGTTGATTCCCAAATTTTTAGAAAATCATTCTAAATTTGATTAGGATAACTAGATGTAATTCATTTAATTTACTGGTATGTAACTTTTTAGCAGTAGCAGGATTTTGCATTTATAATTTAGAATATTATTTAGAATTATGTCAGCTTTTGTAATTTGGATTTGAGACAATAAATTTTAAAAATACTATACGAGTTTTACTTTTATTACTTTTTAATTGCTATTTGTACTATATATTTAATGAAAAAATGTTCATAGAATTAAAATTAACATGTTAACATTTAATAAGTTTACTAATTATTAGATTAAATAAATTGGAACCAATCGTAGAGTGGTGGACCATAAGATTTTTGTGATTTTTGCACTTGAGTTTCGATATAAAGTTAACAATTGACGTCGGATAAGAAATATGGTGGACGTCATATGTCCATAAACAATAAAGTTTCGTTTCCAAAGAGATGGAATTGTTGTTGTAGCTGTTTGCATTAATTAGATTTGTACCACTGACAATATGAATTACCACAAGAAACTGTAGAGGTTTATTATTTATAATATTTAAATTTGTGCATTTTTTTTTAAATTCAATTTTTTTCCGATGATCCGTGATGATCAAGTCCTTTGATGTCTAAATGTAATTGTGTGATTCCCAATTTTTTGGAACCAATCGTAAAGAGGTGGGGAACCATAAGATTTTTGTAATTTTTTCACTTGACCTCGACAAGTTTCGATATAAAGTTAACACTTGACGTCGGACAGAAAGTATGGTGGATGTTATCCGTCTATGAACATTAACGTTACGTTTTCAAAAAGATGGAATTGTGGTTGTTGCTGTTTGCATTAATTAGATTTGTACAGGGACAATATGAAGTACCACAAGCAACTGTAGAGGTTTATTCACCAAGAGGTCTAAAAGTTTCAATTCCAGGTAACAAATATAATATTTATATTTGTGCATTTTTTTAAATTTAATTTTTTTCACGAAATAGTGATGTCACTGTCTCAATTTGCAATTTAAAATTATTTTAAAAACAGCTATAGTGGTTTAAATGACATTTTATAAATATAAGAAATATATATTAACCACTAATGTTCATTCAAATATTTCTTTAAACTACAAATCTTTTCAATAGAGACAGCAATTTATTTTATTATTTTATTTTAATAAAATGAAATTCTAGCTCACAATAATAACGATTTTTATTATCTACTTTATGAATTTAATTATCACAATACTATTTTTATTTGTCTTGTCAATTATTTATATCTACCATTGGTGTATTTTAATTCTTATAAAATTATCACTAGAGAACATACTTTTCTTTCGAATTATGTTAAATTTATTCATGATGTTTCATTAATTTAATGTTAATATTAATTACCTATAATGGTACTAATATACTTTTATATAACAATTCTAGAAACTTTGTGGTCGCATTAATTAACATTTATTCTGACTTTTGAAGACTCCATGTAAGGGGGATTTTGAAATACTTGTCTACGATACTAATTTCCTGAATGCATATCCATCATGACTCCCAAATTTTCCATTTCAGATGAAGAAGGAATTAAACTATTCGCATTTCACGGAAAAATCAACGAGGAAATGAATGGCAGAGAAGGTGGTACTTTCTCAAGAGACATTGTGAAACCCAAAGATGGAAGATGGACTTTTTATGAACCAACAGCAAAACTCAACATCGGCGACAAATTATATTACTGGACTTACGTCGACTATTTCGATGGAAAAAATAAACTAGGGTATACAAACGACGATCAATTTTACGAAGTAAAAGGCAAGATTAACTTTAATATTTTACATCCAGATACTTACATAGGAATTAACAGAATTTCAGAAGAAACCTGGTGAATGCAAACCATCACAGACGGTGGTACATGGTAAAACCAAAATATGCAGTGGAGACTTAATTTTCTCAGAGCATTTCCTAAATCTAGATCCAGCCCGTTGGAACACCGAAATTAAATTTGGCGGACCACCTGTAATATTACCTCAGTCACATTTTGCCAGAGTAACTTTATTCAATATTTTAGGACTATGAATTTGTTATTTATGGAGATTACTCCCAGACTCTCTCTATTAAAAATGACAAACTACACATTAAACCTCTACCAAGTGAGGACATCTACGGAAAGGACTTCGTGTTTAGCAGTTTAGATTTGAACACGCAAACCCCCAAGTACATCAGATAATTAATCATAATTAACATTAAACTAATAAAAGTACTGTTTTAGATGCACCGGTTCCCCTTACACTTGTTATAGAAAAGCGCAAGGTCAGTTCATTGTTCCACCAGTATTGTCCTCTCAAATAAACACCAAGAATAAATTCGCATTCAAATACGGCAAAATTGAAGTCAGAGCTAAACTGCCCGAAGGAAATTGGATATACCCAGGTCAGAATTAAATTCATAAATAGAATTGTGGCATTGCTTTTTCACCACAACAATTGGAACATAGATAAGGATTAATAAATATGTGAATGAATCATACAGATTACGAATATGACTTTGTGTCTGAATATATCAATGTGTTCGTAATTATAAACTTTACCAATATATTATTGTGTTTCTAGAACTATTCTTGAACCCATTGACTGAAACGTATGGTTCAGACTTTTTATCCGGTCAGATGAGGATAGCTTTCAACGGAGGCAATCCGGAATTAATTAAAATGGTTAGTGGCGGGGTGATGATGGGAGACGGTACAATTACTAGAACCTACGGTATGAAATCTAAAAAAATTCCTAACACATCAGATTTTCACAATTACACCCTTCTTTGGGCACCAGGTATTTTTAACCTTGAGACAAAGTCGCACACGCTGGTAATTTTATAATTTTAGACAAAATTGTTTTGTCATTTGACGGAGAAATTTATGGTGAGATTTATCCACCTACTGGTGGATTCAAAGTGGTAAATGGTCTTTTAAGCGATCAAAAAAGGGATATTTGGGATGAAGGATCTGATTTGGCACCATTTGATCAAGAGGTGAATAAACTCAATTAAATTTATTAACAAAGCTTAATTCAACTGATTTCAGATGTATCTTACTCTGGGGGTGGGCGTTGGAGGCCATAATTTTGAAGATGATGATAGCAAGCCGTGGATAAATTTTGATCCTTTAGCCGAAAGAAACTTCTATGAAGACACACAAAATTGGAAAAAAACTTGGAATTCGCGGAGTGCTCTCGAAATTGAGCACGTCTTGGTATATGCTTTATAAAACAATGTTTATATAAACAGTAAAATTATAAATATTTATAATTTTACTGTTTAATTATGTGATCTTAATGTACGTAATTTTATATAGATTACATTTAAGATTTATTTTAAAATATTTTATACATAAAAATATAACGACAAATTGTATATTTATTATGAAAAAAAAACATGAGAAAACAATAAATATAGCTTATATTAAATAATGAAAATTTTATTAATTATTCATTATCATATTATTTTACAATTGTATTGCGAAACGTGCGATAGGGAACCATGAATAAGACTTTTGTGGTTTTTGCGATTGACGTTGTAAATTTTCTATATATATATATATATGGATCACATTTGACGTTGGATAAAGAGATTGGTGGATGTCATTCGTCTGCAATCATTAACGTTCAATATTCAAGATGATGGAGCTGTGGCTGTTGCTGTTTGCATTTATTAGATTTGCACACGGACATTATGAAGTACCACAAGCAACCGTCGAGGTTTATTCACCGAGAGGTCTAAAAGTTTCTATTCCAGGTAATTAAAATATCATATTTATATTTGTGCACTTTTTTGTTAATATTTTTTCTAAAATAATGCTGTTAAATTAGTTGTCATTGTTTCAATTTGAAATTAGTAATTATTTTAAAAATAGCTATAGTAGTAGAAACAATATTTTACAAATAAGAAACATATATCAACCACTAATGTTTATTCAATTATTTCTTCAAATATCTTCTGGTACACAAAAATAACTATTTATACTATCTAGTTTATGAATTTAATTATTATAATACTATTTTGATTTGTCTTGTCAATTATTTATATCTACCTTAGGGGTATTTTAATTCTTATGAAATTGTCCCTAAAGAATTTACTTTTATTTATTTGAATTATGTTAAATCTATTCATAATGTTTCCTTAGTGTTGATTATCTATAATGGTGTGCTTTTATATAATATTGCCAACTTGATAAAGACTATTTTATTCTAGAAATTTTGCATTAATTAATGCATTAATTAAATATTTATTGTGACTTTTGACCGCCCAAAGTAACTAATTTCCTAAAATCATATCCATCACGACTCCCCCATTTTCCATTTTAGATGAAGAAGGAGTTAAACTATTCGCATTCCATGGAAAAATCAACGAGGAAATGAACGGCAGAGAAGCTGGCACTTTATCAAGAGACATTGTGAAATCAAAAGAAGGAAGATGGACTTTTTATGAGCCAACAGCAAAACTCAACATCGGCGACAAATTATATTACTGGACTTATGTCGAATATTTCGATGGAGTACATAAACTGGGTTATCCGAAAGACAATCAATTTTACGAAGTAAAAGGTAAGATTAATTTTAGGATTTTAAATCCAGGTAGTGATATAGGAATTAACAGGATTTCAGAAGACACCAGGCGAATGCAAACCATCACTGACGATGGTGCAGGGTAAAACCAAAATATGCAGTGGTGGCTTAATTTTCTCAGAACATTTTCTAAATCTGGATCCCGCCCGATGGAACACCGAAATTAAATTTGGCGGACCACCCGTAATATCACCTCAGTCGTATTCTGTCAGAATAACTCTATTTGACATTTTAGGACTATGAATTTGTAATTTATGGAAATTACTCTCAGACTCTCTCTATTAAAAATGAAAAACTACGCATTAGACCTATACTGACGGAGAAGGTCTACGGAAAGGGTTCCGTTTTTAACAGTTTGGACTTGAACACCCAAGCTGCGAAGTACATCACAGAATTAATCATAATTAACATTAATCTAATAAAAGTATTGTTTTAGGTGTACTGGTACCGCTTACGCTTGTTATAGAAAAGCAAGAGGTCAGTTTATTGTTCCACCAGTATTGTCTTCTCAAATAAACACCAAAAACAAATTCGCCTTCAAATACGGAAAAATTGAAGTTAGAGCTAAACTGCCCAGAGGAAATTGGATATACCCAGGTTAGAACTAAATTCATAAATAGAATTGTGGCGTTGCTTTTTTACCACAATAATTGGAACATAGAAAAGGATTAATATGTCATTGTATCATACAGGTTACGAATATGAATTTCTGTCTGCATATATCAAATGTGTTAAAATTAAAAACTTTACCAACATATTATCATATTTCTAGAAATATTCTTGAACCCATTAACTGAAAAATATGGTTCAGAATTTTTATCCGGTCAGATGAGGATAGCTTTCAACGAAGGCAATCCGGATTTAATTAAAATGATTAGTGGCGGGGTGATTATGGGAGACGGCAGAATTACTAGAACCTACGGTATGAAATCTAAGAAAATTCCTAACACATCAGATTTTCACAACTACACCCTACTTTGGGCACCAGGTATTTTTAACCATGAGACAAAGTCGCACACGCCGGTAACTTTATAATTTTAGACAAAATTGTCTTGTCACTTGACGGTAAAATTTACGCCGAGATTTATCCACCTACTGGTGGATTCAAAGCGGTGGATGGTCTTTTAAGTGAACAAAACAGGTATATTTGGTATGAAGGATCTGATTTGGCACCATTTGATCAAGAGGTGAACAAACTCAATCAAATTAATTAACAAAGCTTTACTAAACTGATTTTAGATGTATATTACTCTGGGGGTGGGCGTCGGGGGCCATAATTTTAATGATGAAAAGGTCAAGCCGTGGAAAAATTTTGATCCTTTAGCCGAAAGGAACTTCTATAAAGACAGGAAAAATTGGACGAAAACCTGGAATTCGCAGAGTGCTCTGGAAATTGAACACGTCTTGGTATATGCTTTATAAAATAAGGTTTTTATTTGTAATTTAACGGTTTAATTAAGAGGTCTTAATCTAGGTAATTTTATGAAGATAATGTTAAAGACTTATTTTAAAATATTTTATACATAAAAATATAACGACAAATTGAGAAAACAATAAATTTAGTTTATATTGAATAATGAAAATTTTATTAATCATTCATTATCATATCATTTTACACTTGTATTACAAAACATGCGATGGGGAACCATGAATAAGACTTTTGTGGTTTTTGCTCTTGACCTTGACAAGTTTCTATATAAAGTTCACAATTGACGTTGAATAGAGAGTATAGTGGATGTGATTTGTCTGCAATTGTTAGCGTTCAATATTCAAGAAGATGGAGCTGTGGTTGTTGCTGTTTGTATTTATTAGATTTGCACACGGACAATATGATGTACCACAAGCAACCGTAGAAGTTTATTCACCGAAAGGTCTAAAAGTTTCTATCCCAGGTAATTAAATATAATATTTATATTTGTGCATTTTTTTGTTAATAATGGTGTTAAATTAATTGTTATTGTTTCAATTGGTAATTTAAAACTGTTATTTTAAAAATAGCTATAGTGTTTAAAACAAAATTTTACAAAATAGAAATATGTATTAACGATTAATGGTCATTCAAGGATTTCTTAAAATATCTTTTCAATAGTGATGGTAATTTATTTATTAATAAAAAATAAAATAAAATAACGATTTCTGTTATCTAGTTTACTTTAATAATTGTAATATTATTTTTTTGTCTTATATGTCTACATTAAAAGTTTATTTTAATTCCTATGAAATTGTCCCTAAAGAAACTACTTTTCTTTGACTGAATTATGTTAAATTTATTCATAATGTTTCATTAATATTTGTGTTAATTATCTATAGTGCCAATCTCCTTTTATATAATATTGCCACCTTGATAAAGACTATTTTATTTTAGAAATTTTACATTCGCGTTAATTAAACGTTTTGACCTCCTCACGCAACGGGGATTTTTAAATATTTATCTACGCTACCAATTTTCTGTATTCATATCTATCATGACTCCCCCATTTTCCATTTTAGATGAAGAAGGTATTAAACTATTCGCGTTTCATGGAAAAATTAACGAGGAATTGAACGGCAGAGAAGGTGGTACTTTTTCAAGAGACATTGTGAAACCCAAAGATGGAAGATGGACTTTTTATGAACCAACAGTAAAACTCAACATCGGCGACAAATTATATTACTGGACTTACGTAGACTATTTTGATGGAAAAAATAAAGTAGGTTACACCAACGACGATCAATTTTACGAAGTAAAAGGTAAGATTAACTTTAATATTTTACATCCAGATACTTATATAGGAATTAACAGAATTTCAGAAAAAACCTGGCGAATGCAAACCATCACAGACAATGACGCAGGGTAAAACCAAATTATGTAGTGGTGACCTAATTTTCTCGGAACATTTCCTAAATCTGGATCCCGTCCGATGGAAAACCGAAATTAAATTTGGCGGCCCACCCGTAATATCAACTCAGTCATATTCTGTCGGAGTAACTCTATTTGACATTTTAGGACTATGAATTTGTAATTTATGGAAATTACTCTCAGACTCTCTCTATTAAAAATGAAAAACTACACATTAGACCTATACCGACTGAGGACGTCTACGGAAACGGCTTCGTTTTTACCAGTTTGGACTTGAACACGCAAGATGCCAAGTACATCACGGAATTAATCATAATTAATATTAAACTAATAAAAGTACTGTTTTAGATGTACAGAAACCGTTTACACTTGTTATAGAAAAGCAAAAGGTCAGTTCATTGTTCCACCAGTATTGTCCTCTCAAATAAACACCAAGAACAAATTCGCATTCAAATACGGAAAAATTGAAGTCAGAGCCAAGCTACCCGAAGGAAATTGGATATATCCAGGTTCGAACTAAATTTATAAATAGGATTGAATTTTCACCACAATAATTACAACATAGATAAGGATTACTAGGTCAATGAATTATATATCGGTAATTATATGTAAACATCCTTTTAATATTAGGTTTTTGAATTTCTAGAAATATTCTTGAACCCGTTGACTAAAAAGTATGGTACTGACTTTTTATCCGGTCAGATGAGGATAGTTATCAGTCAAGGTAATCCGAATTCAATTAAAAAGGTTAGTGGTGGAGTGATTTTGGGTGACGGCACAATTACTAGAACCTACGGTATAAAATCTAGGAAAAATCCAAACGTATCAGATTTTCACAACTACACTCTACTTTGGGCACCAGGTATTTAAGACGAGGAGAAAAATTTGCAAATATTAGTGCGTTTATAATTTTAGACAAAATTGTTTTGTCATTTGACGGTGAAATTTATGGTGAAATTTATCCACCTACCAATGGATTCAAAACGGTGGACGGCCTTTTAAGCGAACAAAAAAAGACTCTTTGGAACGAAGGATCAAATTTGGCACCATTTGATCAAGAGGTAAATAAACTCAATTAAATTAACAAAGCTTTACTGAACTGATTTTAGATGTATATTACCCTGGGGGTGGGTGTCGGAGGCCATAATTTTGGTGATGAAGAGGTCAAGCCATGGAAAAATTTCGATCCTTTAGCAGAAATAAACTTCTATCGGGACACGGAAAATTGGAAGAAAACTTGGAATTCGCAGAGTGCTCTGGAAATTGAACACGTCTTAGTATATGCTTTGTAAAACAATGTTTTTATCTGTAATTTAACTGATTAAATATGTGATCGTAATGTACGTAATTTTATAAAGATTATGTTTAAGATTTATTTTAAAATATTTTATACATAAAAATATAACAACAAATTGTATTTTAATTATTTACAAGAGAAAACAATATATGTAGTTTATATTGAATCACGAAAATTTTATAAATCATTCATTATCAAATCAATTTACAATTATATTACGAAACTTGCGATGGAGAATCATAAATAAGACTTTTGTGATTTTTGCTCTTGACCTTGACAAATTTCGATATAAAGTTCAGAATAAACGTCGGATAGAGAGTCTGATGGATGTCATTCGTCTGCAATCATTAACGTTCAATATTCAAGAAGATGGAGTTGTGGTTGTTGCTGTTTGTATTTATTAAATTTGCACACGGACAATATGATGTACCACAAGCAACCGTAGAAGTTTATTCACCGAGAGGTCTAAAAGTTTCTATTCCAGGTAATTAAAATATAATATTTATATGTACATTTTTTTGTTAATATCTTTTCCGAAATAATGATGTTAAATTAGTTGTCGTTGTTTCGATTTATAATTTAAAACTGTTATTTTAAAAATACTTATAGTGATTAAAACAATATTTTAGAAATAACAAATATATATCAACCATTAATGTTTATTCAAGTATTTCTTTAAATATTTTTTCGATAGTGATGGTAAACTACTTATTTTTATAAAATGGCATTCAGGCACTCGAAAAAAAAAAATGATTTCTGTTATGAAACTAATTATTATTATTATAATTCTATTCTTACTTGTCTGGTCAATTATTTATGTCTACCGTGGGTGTATTTTAATTCTTACTAAATTGTCCCTAAAGAATCTACTTTTATTTATTTGAATTATGTTAAATTTATTCATCATGTTTCATTAATATTAGTGTTAATTATTTGTAATGGTGCTAATCTATTTTTATGTAATATTGCCAGAAATATTGCATTCGCGTTAATTAAACATTTACTCTGACTTTTGATCACCCTAAGCAACAGAAATTTTGAAATACTTGTCTACGCTACTAATTTCCTGAAATCATACCTATCATGACTCCCCCATTTTCCATTTTAGACGAAGAAGGAATTAAACTATTCGCATTTCACGGAAAAATCAATGAGGAAATGAACGGAAGGGAAGGTGGTATTTTCTCAAGAGACATTGTGAAACCCAAAGATGGGAGATGGACTTTCTATGAACCAACAGCAAAACTCAACATCGGCGACAAATTATATTACTGGACTTACGTCGACTATTTTGATGGAAAAAATAAACTAGGTTATACAAACGATGATCAGTTTTACGAAGTAAAAGGTGAGATTAACTTTAGGATTTTACATCCAGATACTGATATAGGAATTAACAGAATTTCAGAAGAAACCTGGCGAATGCAAACCATCACAGACGATGGCGCAGGGTAAAACCAAAATATGCAGTGGTGACTTAATTTTCTCGGAACATTTCCTGAATCTGGATCCCTCTCGATGGAACACCGAAATCAAATTTGGTGGACCACCCGTAATATCAACTCAGTCATATTCTGTCTAAGTAACTTTATTTGACATTTTAGGACTATGAATTTGTAATTTACGGAAATTACTCTCAGACTCTCTCTATTAAAAATGAAAAACTACACATTAGACCTATACCGACTGAAGACGTCTACGGAAAAGGCTTCGTTTTTACCAATTTGGACTTGAACACACAAGCTGCCAAGTACATCACAGAATTGATCTCAAATAACATTAAACTAATAAAAGTTCTGTTTTAGATGTACCGGTTCCGTTTACACTTGTTATAGAAAAGCAAAGGGTCAGTTTATTGTTCCACCAGTATTGTCTTCTCAAATAAACACCAAAAACAAATTCGCCTTCAAATATGGAAAAATTGAAGTTAGAGCCAAGCTACCTAAAGGAAATTGGATATATCCAGGTTCGAACTAAATTTATAAATAAAGTTGAATATTCACCACAATAATTATTAACATAGATAAAGATTAACAGGTCACTGAATCATACAGATCACGGAGATGACCTTTTCATATATCCATAATTATGTGTAAACATCCTTTTAATAATAGGTTTTTGTATTTCTAGAAATATTCTTGAACCCGTTGACTGAAAAGTATGGTAGTGACTTTTTATCCGGTCAGATGAGGATAGCTTTCAGTCAAGGTAATCCGAATTTAATTAAAAAGGTTAGTGGTGGAGTGATTTTGGGTGATGGCACAATTGCTAGAACCTACGGTATGAAATCTAGGAAAAATCCAAACGTATCAGAATTTCACAACTATACTCTACTTTGGGCACCAGGTATTTTGGATGACGAGAAAAATTTGTACATATTAGTGTTCTTATAATTTTAGACAAAATTGTTTTGTCATTTGACGGAGAAATTTATGGTGAGATTTATCCACCTCCCGGTGGATTCAAAACGGTGGACGGCCTCTTAAGCGAACAAAAAAAGGCTCTTTGGAACGAAGGATCAAATTTGGCACCGTTTGATCAAGAGGTAAATAAACTCAATCAAATTAATTAACAAAGCTTTACTGTACTGATTTTAGATGTACATTACTCTGGGCGTGGGCGTCGGAGGCCATAATTTTAATGATAAAGGGGACAAGCCGTGGAAAAATTTTGATCCTTTAGCCGAAATGAACTTCTATCAAGACACGGAAAATTGGAAGAAGACTTGGAATTCGCGATGTGGTCTGGAAATTGAACACGTTTTAGTATATGCTTTATAAAATAATGTTTGTATTTGTAATGTAACTGTTTAATTGTGTGATCTTATAAAGATTATGCTTAAGACTTTTTTTTAATTGTTTTCAAATAAAAATATAATGACATAATGTATATTAATTATTTACATGAGAAAACAACAAATTTAATTTATGTTGTGTAATAAAAATATTTTATAATTATGCTACGAAACGGTCAGAAACGATTTATGCTAAATCGTTGTTTATTTACGTTTCTAATCAAACTCATTTCATAAATAAATAATGGGGAATCAGTCGTAATGCGGTGGGGAAGCAAAAGTTTTTGTGATTTTTACACCTGACCTCGACAAGTTTCGGTATAAAGTTGACAGTCGACTTCGGATAGAGAGAACGGTGGATGTCATCCGTCTGTAAACATTAACTTTTAGTTTTCAAGGAGATGGAGCTGTGGCTGTTGCTGTTTGCATTTACAGAATTTGTATACGGACAATATGAAGTACCACAAGCAACCGTAGAGGTTTATTCACCGAGTGGTCTAAAAGTCTCTATTCCAGGTAATTAAAATATATTATTTATATTTGTGCATATTTTGTTAATATTTTTGTCTAAAATAATGCAGTTAAATTAGTTGTCATTGTTTCAACTTGTTTGAAACTGTTGTTTTAAAAATAGCTATAGTAGTGGAAATAATATTTTACAAATAAGAAATATATATCAACCATTAATGTTTATTCAAGTATTTCTTCAAATATCTTATGGCACTCGAAAATAAAGATTTATTTTATCTAGTTTATTAAATTTAATTATTATAATGCTATTTTGATTTGTCTGGTCAATTATTTATATGTCTACCTTAGGTGTATTTTAATTTTTATTAAATTGTCCTTAAAGAATCTACTTTTCTTTGTTTGAATTAAGTTAAATTTATTCATAATGTTTTATTAATATTTATGTTAATGATTTATAATGGTGCTAATATATTTTTATATAATAATGATGTCATCTTAATGATGATTACTTTATACTAGAAATATCGAATTGACCTTAATTGATATTTATTCTGACTTTTGAAGACCCCAGGCAAAGGGGATTTTGAAATACTTGTCTTCGCTACTAATTTCTTAAAAACGTACCCATCGTGACTTCCAGATTTTCTATTTTAGATGAAGAAGGAATTAAACTATTCGCATTTCATGGAAAAATCAACGAGGAAATGAACGGCAGAGAAGCCGGTACTTTCTCAAGAGACATTTTGAAGCCCAAAGATGGAAGATGGACTTTTTTTGAGCCAACAGCAAAACTCAACATCGGCGACAAATTATATTACTGGACTTACGTCGACTATTTCGATGGAGAACGTAGACTGGGTTATCCGAAAGACGATCAATTTTACGAAGTAAAAGGCAAGATCACCTTTACTATTTTACATCCAGATAGTGACACAGGAATTAACAGAATT
This sequence comes from Aethina tumida, assembly GCF_024364675.1. NCBI lineage: Eukaryota > Metazoa > Arthropoda > Insecta > Coleoptera > Nitidulidae > Aethina > Aethina tumida. Next base: position 26,571,901 of record NC_065436.1, on the reverse strand, counting down.
TCAGACGAAACCTGGTGAATGCAAACCATCACAGACGATGGTGCAAGGTAAAACTAAAATATGCACGGGAGACTTAATTTTCTCGGAACATTTTCTAAATCTGGATCCCGCCCGATGGAACACCGAAATCAAATTTGGCGGACCACCCGTAATATCAAGTCAATCACATTTTGTCAGAGTAGCTTTATTTTATATTTTAGGACTATGAATTTGTAATTTATGGAAATAACTCCCGGACTCTCTCTATTAAAAATGACAAACTACACATTAAACCTCTACCAAGTGAGGACATCTACGGAAAGGACTTCGTGTTTAGCAGTTTAGATTTGAACACGCAAACCCCCAAGTACATCAGATAATTAATCATAATTAACATTAAACTAATAAAACTACTGTTTTAGATGCACCGGTTCCGTTTACACTTGCTATAGAAAAGCACAAGGTCAGTTTATTGTTCCACCAGTAGTGTCTTCTCAAATAAACACCAAAAACAAATTCGCATTCAAATACGGAAAAATTGAAGTTAGAGCCAAGCTGCCCAAAGGAAATTGGATATACCCAGGTTCGAATTAAATTTATAAATAGGATTGTATTTTGACCACATTAATTGCATCCTAGATTAATAGGTCATATAGATTATGGAGATGATCTTTTGACATATTCGTATTTGTTTATAAACATTCTTTTATCATATTTCTAGAAATGTTCATATTTCTAGAAATATTCCTGAACCCACTGACTGAAAAATACGGTACTGACTTTTTATCCGGTCAAATGAGGATAGCTTTCAGCGGAGGTAATGCGAATTTAATTAAAACGGTTAGTGGTGGGGTGATTTTGGGCGACGGTCCAAATGCTAGAACCTACGGTATGAAATCTAAGAAAAATCCTAAGGCATCAGTTTTTCACAACTACACTCTACTTTGGGCGACAGGTATTTTAAGCGGTGAAAAAAAATCGCACATATTTTATATTCTAATTTTATGATTTTAGACAAAATTGTTTTGTCATTTGACGGTGAAATTTATGGTGAGATTAGTCCACCCACTGGTGGTTTCAAGACGGTGAATGGTCTCTTAAGTGAACCAAAAAAGAATGTTTGGAATGAAGGATCCGATTTGGCTCCATTTGATCAAGAGGTACAAAGCCACTTTTAAATCAAGCCACAAAGCTTTACTTAACTAATTTCAGATGTATATTACACTGGGAGTGGGCGTGGGAGGCCATAATTTTGCAGATGATGATAGCAAGCCGTGGATAAATTTTGATCCTTTAGCCGAAATAAACTTTTATGAAGCCACAGAAAACTGGAACAAAACTTGGAATTCGCGGAGTGCTCTGGAAATTGAGCACGTCTTGGTATATGCTTTATAAAACAATGTTTTATAATTTTACAGTTTAATTTTGTGATTTTAATTATTAAGGAATAAAACGAAACGTTTTCAATTCCGCACATTTATTTACTATATTTAGTGTGCAAAATGACCAAAGGTCAAGGTTTTGACTTAAATAAGCAAAAGTTCTGTGGGTCAGGCAAGTAATTGATAAATATTTAAAATATGGCCATTTAAAAAAAATCAGGATAAGCAACCGATACGTGGAGCAAGAAAATAAAAATAAACTTTAAATATGTATAAAATGCATAATGTTTGACGTGTGTATACTTAATAATAGATGTTATACATCGACTGAAAACCTTGTATGTAATAAGAAATATAATGTTAACGTTATTTTACTGCCAGGATAATGAGAAATAAACAACAAAATAATAATATTAAACATAATATATCATATTCATTGTTTATTTAGAAATAATTAATCACAAATCTTAAACAGTAATCATGAGAGTGGAATCAGACAAGTGATAAACAGGAAAGTAATAATTTTGAGGTTTTTTACAAATAATAAAAAAACACTGTATTTAAATGCAATGTTTTATTATATTTATAGTACATATATCAAAATCTTCGTCACGACCGTCTGATTGGTTGATTGGCAATAGCAGCAACTGCGCTTATTATTTACTTTATTGGTGTTCTTCACATGTTTTTAACAGATAGGAACAAGTCGTGTCACCTCTATTCTGTTATGGAAATTTGAAAAAAATTAGGGAGATATGATATGTCTTTTTAGGTTTCAGCAAATCTGTGTTGCTTGTATTCTTACTTTACTTTATTATTTCGGTATTTCTATCACAGGAAAGTGACATTTTTCTCCCATAAAATATTTTCTTACCTCTCAGAATTTCACTGGCCAATTAGTTTCTTATTACTGTCTTAAAATATATCTGAATTATTAAAAACTATGGAGTTATGAGTTGAGTCCACCAAAATTCCTTCACTATAAGAATTAGCCCAATGAAATTGATTTTATGAATATTATGTTTCAGTCTTTTTTAAGACTTGGTTTAAAATATTTTATGCGTTAAAGGATAGTAACAAATTGTATATTTATTATTTATACCAGGAAACATCAAATTTAATTTATGCTGTATAACAAAAATAATAATTGTTCATAATCACATCATTTTACAATTATGTTACGAAACAGCAACAAGCGATTTATATTGAATTATTGTTTATTTACGTTCCCAGTTGGACTCGATCAATAAATAAATAATTTGGAACTAGCAGTAGTGCGGTGGGAACCATATTTGTGATTTTTACACTTGACCTCGACATGTTTTGATACAAAGTTAACGTCGGACAGACAGTATTGTGGATGTCATCTGTCTGTAAACATTAATGTTCAGTTTTTAAGAAGATGGAGTTGTGGTTGTTGTTGCTCGCATTTAGTGGATATTGGATACATGGACAATAAGAAGTACCAGAAGCAACCGTAGAGGTTTATTCACTAAGAGGTCTAAAAGTTTCTATTCCAGGTAATTAAAATATATTATTTATATTTGACCATTTTTTTTCTGAAATAATTGTGTTAAACTAATTGTTTAAATTTGCAACTTATAACAATTTCTTATTTGCAAAAACTACATTTTACAAATAAGAAATATATATAAACCATTAATGTTACGTTCACTTAAATATTCCTTGAAACTATAGTTCTTCTCAATAGTAATAACAATTTGATTATTTTTATAAATTGACTTCCGGTACTCAGAAATAATGATTTTTATTATTTAGATTATGAATTTAATTATCATAATACTATTTTTACTTGTTTTGTCAATTACTATTAGGTGTATTTTAATTCTTATAATGTTCTCCCTAAAAAATATATTTTTGTTTGTTTCAATTATATTTATTTTTCATTAATATTAATGTTAATTATGTATAATTTAGCCACTTTTTTCCAAAAAGATGTTTTCTTTCCAAGGTGAATTTCAGTGGCCAAATAGAAGCCAATTAGTAGTTAGTAAAAAGGCAAGAACAACTTTACTATTTTACATCGAGATAGTGACACAGGAATTAACAGAATTTCAGACGAAACCTGGTGAATGCAAACCATCACAGACGATGGTGCAGAGTAAAACTAAAATATGCACGGGAGACTTAATTTTCTCGGAACATTTCCTAAATCTGGATCCCGCCCGATGGAACACCGAAATCAAATTTGGCGGACCTCCCGTAATATCAAGTTTTGTCAGAGTAGGTTTATTTGATATTTCGGGACTATGAATTTGTGATTTATGAAAATTTCTCTCAGACCTATATTAAAAATGACAAACTACACATTAAACTGTTACTAGTTTGGACTTGAACACGCAAACTTCCAAGTACATCACTGAATTAATCATAATTAACATTAAACTAATAAAAGTACTGTTTTAGATGCACCGGTTCCGCCTTCACTTGCAATAGAAAAGCCCAAGGTCAGTTCATGTTCCACCAGTACTGTCTTCTCAAATAAACTCCAAGAACAAATTCGCAATCAAATACGGAGAAATTGAAGTCAGAGCTAAACTGCCCAAAGGAAATTGGATATACCCAGGTTGGAACTAAATTCATAAATAGGATTGTAACATTGCACTTTGACCAAAGTAATTGCAGCATAGATAAGGATTAATAGATCAATGAATCATACAGATTACGGACATACCTTTCTGAGTCTAATATGTCAAACGTGTTTTAATTATCTTATACCAATAGATCATATTTCTAGAAATACTCTTGAACCCACTGACTGAAAAGTATGGTTCAGATATTTTATCCGGTCAGATGCGGATAGTTTTCAGTGGCGGTAATGCGAATTTAATTAAAACGGCTAGTGAAGGGGTGATTATGGGCGACGGCACAAATGCTAGAAATTACGGTGTGAAATCTAAGAAAAATCCTAACACGTCAGCTTTTCACAACTACACTCTATTTTGAGCACCAGGTATTTTAAACAATGAGAACAAAATTGTTTTATCATTTGACGGTGAAATTTATAGAGAGATTTATCCACCTTCTGGTGGGTTCAAAACTGTGAATAATCTTTTAACCGAACAAAAAAAGGATATTTGGAATGATGGATCTGATTTAGCACCATTTGACCAAGAGGTGAGAAGCCTTAATTAAATTAATTCACAAAGCTTTACTGAACTGATTCTAGATGTACATTACTCTTGGAGTGGGCGTTGGAGGACCTCATCTTCCAGAAGTAGAGGGCAAACCGTGGAAAAATTTCGATCGTTTAACCGAAATAAAGTTCTATGAAGACACAAAAAATTGGAGGAAAACTTGGAGCTCGCAAAGTGCTTTGGAAATTGAACATATCTTAATATATGCTTTATAAAATAATTTTTGTATTTGTAATTTAACTGTTTAATTATCTGATCTTAATGTACACGTACGTGATTTTATAAAGATTGTGTTTAAGACTTTTTTATTTTAAACTATTTTATATTTTTATATGAGATAACAAATTTAATTTATCATGGTATAATCATTATTCTAACGTAGTATAATTTTCTGCGTAGTTGTAATCGTTGTAAAAACCATGTTATTGAAGAGGAAATGATGATTATACCAATATATATATGTTAGCTTACGTCATCACCTTCACCGATGGACCGATGCGACGTGCTCACATCTATTTAGACTAGTTTTGTTTTATAAGCAAATCTGAAGTATTTGTTTACATTTAATATTCGGGGCAGTTCTTAAGAAAGAACCAGGCAGTCAAGCTTTAGATGTCGAGGGTTAAAGTACGTTTGTTGTAATAAAGCGTATTATTGTGAATTTAGTGTTTTAATCAAACTAAAAAGACAGATTAACAGTCGCTAATCTATCATCAGAAGTGGGATAAAGGATATCTTCTCGTGAATTATTTCCGGAAGAAAGGACCTAAAATTTTTTTTTTTTTTTGTGTTTCTTTGTGAACGAACAATGGCAGACAATAGTGAAAAACGCGACCGCGCAGTGAGTCCGAACGTTGTGAACATTACCGAAAGTGTATCGGAGACAGACAATAATATGGCGTTGTTATTTAAAATGCAGCAAGAAAATAACAACAGTTTCCAAAAACAAATCATGGAAATTTTGTCGACAATGGCCAACGCCCAAACTACTCAAGCAACATTGAGGGTGACTGCGCAGACGCAACCTGTTTCCGCTTCAGTATCAGAAGGTGTAAGTGCCGCGGCGGCGCAGTTTCGACTTGCAAGTTTTGACCCAGATGATACACCGTTTACTATGGTTGAGTGGATGGATGATGTTACTAGGATCCAACAGGAGCTGGAAATATCCGATACTCTTATTGTTTTAAAAGCTGGTCATGCTTTACGAGGACGTGCAGCACGCTTTTATCAACATTGGAAACCTATTATTAGAGATTGGGCTTCTTTTCGACGAGATTTTGAAATTGCGTTTCCTGAGTTAGGTACTCCTGCTACTCGTATCAGAAATTGTTTAGCAATTAAGAGTTCAAGTTTTGATTCACTAGTAGAATACGGTAACGCCAAATTAACAGCAATTAGAAGATTTTATTCAGACTTTCCATGGAATGTTGTGTTAAGTCTTGTTGAATACGATATTCAAAACACAGAAGTGAAAAATCGAATCTCCTTGCTAGCTCCTACATGTGATTCTGAACTATTAAAACTGTTGGCTACCTGTGATGCGAATAAATTGAACGCTGGTGTGCGAGAGCGTGAATTGTCACGAAAACGACCGTATAGCTTTCGTGATCAGCGTTCGTTTCAAGGAAACTGCAGAAGATGTCAACGCTATGGACATAAAGCAGTGGATTGCAAAAATGCGGAAAAAATACAGAATATGTCGGAAAAGGTACAGCCGGGTCCTTCTGGAGTACATCAAAGAAATTTTTCGTCTGGCAACAACACCTCAGCAAATAAGAAGTTTTGTAACATCTGTGGAGTGAATGGACATTCAGAAGATACATGCTATAGTAAAAAACAATGACATGAGGCATCAAAACGAGTGCTCCTGGCAAAAAACACTCGTTTTATCCGTTCATTTCCATCAGCTACGGTTACTAACAATTCCATGATCAGTTCAATAGCATACTTAGTAGACACAGGTGCAGATGTCTCAATACTTCACGAAAAAATAGCGAAAGCCTTAGACTTGCAAATTCAACCGGATTGCCAAATACTGTCTGGTGTAGGAAATTGTGTTATGAAGCCTCTGGGTCGCAGTAGTGTTGTGATGTGTACACCAACCATGACATTAGAAATTGATTTTCTAATTGTGCCAGATGGATCAATTCCTGGATGTGATGTTGACGCTTTAATTGGACTTGATGTTTTAAAACGACCAGGTATTAAAATTGAATTTAATGCAAACAGTGTAGACATTGTATATGATCATAGTGATAGGCAACGAATTTGTGCTATATACGCGTTTGAAGAAAATGACTTAAATTTGTCAGGACTGGACGAGTGGGTTATTAAGGAAATAAAAACAATAATCCAAAATGGAATAAGTCAAACACCGGCCGCAGTAACAACAAACAAGTTAAGAATAACATTACGTGATCTACAGCCAGTGGCCTATAAACCCCGTCATTTGTCATATGGCGAAAGATTACAAGTGAAACAAATAATAAAAGAACAAATTGAGAGTGGAATAATACGACAAAGTGAATCTCCTTATGCAAGCCCAATAGTCCTTGTCAAAAAGAAAAACGGAGACACAAGATTATGTGTAGATTATCGTGACGTAAATAAAAAAGTATTACGTAATAATTATCCTCTACCACGGATACAAGATCAGATTGACGCCCTTGCCAAAGCTGTATATTTTTGTACTCTTGATATGAAATCGGGATTTCACCAAGTTGAAATAGAAGAGAATTCAAAACATATAACTGCTTTTGTGACACCAGATGGACTTTACGAGTACAATCGAATGCCGTTTGGTTTTATAAACTCCCCATCGTGTTATCAAAGTGCCATCGATAAAGCCCTTGGACCACTTAAAGACGATATTGCGTTTGTTTACGTTGATGATGTGTTGTGCCCCTCTCGAACCATTCAAGAAGGTCTTAAGAACTTAAGAAAGGTCATTGACGCCCTTTCGAAGGCCGGATTTGTTTTAAACATAAAAAAATGTAACTTTTTCCAAACATCTGTGGAATATTTGGGTGTTGTGATCGAAAACGGTACGGTAAAACCTAGTTCGCGAAAAGTTGACGCGCTCGCTCAAACATCAGCTCCTAAAGATGTAAAAGGTGTTCGTCAATTATTAGGACTGGCTGGATACTTTAGACGTTTCGTGAAAAACTTTGCAACTTTGACAGCACCGATATCTGCACTGTTACGTAAGGGAAAAACTTTTGAGTGGACAAGTGAATGTGAAAATGTGCGATTGGATTTAGTGAAACGATTGACTTCTTATCCGATTTTGAACATTTTTGATCCGGAACTGACTACCGAACTACACACAGACGCGAGTTCGCTTGGATTGGGTGCCATACTTATGCAAAAAGACTTAAATAATGTGCTTCATCCAGTGGCGTATTACTCTAGGCGTACAACTGATTGTGAATCGCGATATCATTCTTATGATTTGGAAACTCTAGCGATAGTGGAAGCCACTCAGTATTTTCGCACATATCTGTATGGTATAAAGTTTACAATCTATACAGACTGTAATTCAGTAAGGGCTACAGCACTCAAAAAGGAACTACACCCCCGCGTTGCAAGATGGTGGATAAAATTGCAGGACTTTAATTTTGATATAGAATATAGACCAGGACATAAAATGGCACATGTCGACTATTTAAGTCGAAATACAGCATCTCCGACAAAACGAATTTTAGCAGCACGAATTATTGCTAACAAACCAAAGACAATTTGTGAATATCAATCAGAGGATGTGTTTTGTCAGACAATAATAAACAAAACGCATCATGAGACGGGATATATAGTGAAAGACAATTTAGTGTTTTTACAATGTTCAAATGATGGTCGCGAACGTTGTTTTGTACCTGTAGCAGCTCGACTAGAGATAATGAAACTGTATCATGATAACTCGTCTCATATTGGTGCTGATAAAATGTTAATGAAATTACGTGAGGACTTAATATGGCCACGCATGGGTAAAACAGTACGCAAATATGTTGCAAATTGTAGATCGTGTGTGTTGGGTAAATCTTTTACTGGAAAACGGAGTGGATTGTGTCAACAGAAAACGAAACCTTCAAGTAAAATGGATACGTGGCATATTGACCATGCCGGACCTTTGGTCAAATCTAATAAATGCACTCAAATTTTAGTGGTTATAGACGCTTTTACTAAATTTGTGCGATTTTGTCCTATTAGACAAAAAAATGCCGAATGTACTATAAAGGCATTAGATGCATTATTTATGGAATTGGGTCGACCAAAACGAATAATAGCTGATCGGGGAACAGCATTTGTAGCGAGTAAATTTCGAGAATTTCTCAATGATAACTCTGTTGAGCTACACCTAATTGCAACAGGAGTTCCTAGAGGTAATGGACAAGTGGAACGCGTTATGAGAAGTTTGTTTAATGCGATGCGTGCTGTGTTGAATGAAAAAGACGAAAATAAATGGACAAAAGTGCTACCTGATATTGAGGACGATTTTAATGTAACTGTGAACAAATCGACAGGATTCGCGCCGTGGATATTAATGTTTGGTGAAAATCGACGTCTGAGAGCAACTAACGAACTGTTAAATGGTGTGCCAATACAGACAAGTGATGTGGACGCTGAAATACTTAGACAACAAGCTCACAGTCGCGTGTGCGAAGTAACCAGTAGAACAATTACAAACTTTAATAAGAAAAGAGTGCCGGCAATACCATACGCTGTTGGTGATAAAGTTGTTATTGAAAATAGTCAGCTGTCGAATGGAGGAAAATTGAAACCAAAGTATCACGGACCCTTTGAGGTAACGCATTGTTTACCTAATGAGAGGTACGCACTCCGAAGGATTGGCAGCCGAGGTAGAACTACAATAGCAGCGCATGAACAGTTACGAACCTGGCCAGATACAGAAATTCTATAAGGTATGATGGATATAGATTTATTTAATAAGATTGATGTGTGAATGTGTGTAAAGGTCCCTGCTTAGTAGGCTGTTTAAGGTCCCTGTGTATCAGGCTATATGTGAAGGTCCCTGCTTAGTAGGCTATGATTAAGGTCCCTGCTCGGCAGGCTATTTTTAAGGTCCCTGCGTCGCAGGCTATGTTTGAGGTCCCTACTTTGCAGGCTATGTTTAAGGTCCCTACTTTGCAGGCTATGTTTAAAGGTCCCTGCTCGGCAGGCTATTTTTAAGGTCCCTGCTCTGCAGGCTTAGATTGTTGTGTTCTGGGTCTGTGAGACAAGCGGGTAATAGACCTGGTAGTGGTTGAACCGCCTCTGAGCTCCTGGCTAGAATATGGTATCTTTTGATAGCACTTGAGAGTCATGGGTGTAACAGACCTGTTGATGGTTGAGCCGCCTCTGAGCTTCTAGTGGTTGTTAACTGTGCCACATAACAGTCTATTTTGTTAAATGAAATAAGGTTTAGACTTAGTTCTTCGAATATATTTTGAGCTTGTACTGCTGTTATAATGTTTACAGATTACCGGTGTCAGGTGAATCTTTGCAAAACTGTGGAAGGGTCGAGGACGCCCCACATGTCAGGAAGGCCGTGTTAGCTTACGTCATCACCTTCACCGATGGACCGATGCGACGTGCTCACATCTATTTAGACTAGTTTTGTTTTATAAGCAAATCTGAAGTATTTGTTTACATTTAATATTCGGGGCAGTTCTTAAGAAAGAACCAGGCAGTCAAGCTTTAGATGTCGAGGGTTAAAGTACGTTTGTTGTAATAAAGCGTATTATTGTGAATTTAGTGTTTTAATCAAACTAAAAAGACAGATTAACAGTCGCTAATCTATCATATATATTATTTTGTTCGTGGATTTCATCAGTTTAATTTAAACAATTTAATAGTGTTGATTGCTCCGTTACTAGTTACTTATCAAAGTAAGATTTATTTATTTTAAGAATTTAATTTAATTCCTTTTGATAACATTTATTGGAATAAGTATAAATTAAAATAAAAATTCGACACATCCGTAGAAAGTTACAAAATATAATAAATATTATTAACAACATCTCATTATCTCAGGTATCATCATAATGACGGCGTAAATTCAGTTAGCAACCAGTTTAATTGATAAACAATGTCAAGTGTTTTATTTTTATATTTAAATTTTTCTAATTTATTTTGTTATCCTACTTTCTATGATTTGTTTAGTTTTTACTTTGTACATGAATCTTAAAGATTACTCATGATTAAATAAATATAGCATTAAAGATAAACTTAATTTAGATAAATACAGGTAGCAACGAAAAACTTCAATTAATTAATGAATTTCAAGTGCTTGATAAGTACCAATTTAAGGCCAAATTAAAGTATCTGGCACGTTCTAAAAATAATACTGTTTATGTGCATGAAATTTAAAAAATCTATTGATTAATTTTATATTACACAATTTGTTTATAAAAATTTTAGCAATTTTTTTGCCTGACAATAACAATAATTTCTTCAAATTGTATGTTGAGAATGATTTATACAAATACATTTAAATTTGTACACATTATGCAGACATTTCAAATGTACATATCTGTATACACTTATTAAATTTTAATCATTATAATTATTTTTATTAAAACTATAAAAATAATTATGTTTCATCTACTTTTTAATCTATATCAACAAAATCATATCAGTTGAAGCTATTTATAAAATAAATAAGTTAAAATAATTGAAATAAGAAATTATAATAAAAACAATATTTCGGAATATTGCCAAAATTTTAAATGCTTTAATATGTAAAACATTACGTATATTCCTTGTTTATATACATTAATGTATATAGACAAAGGTAAAATGCATATCACAAATAAGATAAAAAGTGCATGACTAATGTAAGTAGTCTCGAAGACAATTGTTTATGTTTAAGGTTACAAATACAATAAAAATTTCTTGGGAATTTACCTACGCAAGTTTAAAACATTGTAAATTTGCCTAAATGCAAATATTTGCGATTTATATTCGAAGAAACATAACTAAAAAAGCAAATTATTAATTAACGTACAAAAGAAACAATCAAATGCATAGTTCTAAGGTTTAACAAAAACTGAATAAATAAAACTGATACCGGAATGTATAAATACTTGTAAGGCAACAAGCCGTGATTATGTGAAAATAAATAGGTGCTTTTACTTATATGAACAAATTTAATTTAATGAATCACTTTAAAGCGTTAAGGACATTATGATTTCCACTTTAAAACAAATTAAATGTGTTTTACACTTCTCCTTCCTGCATTCATAATTAACCACTTCTTGTTTCTGTTTTCATTTTCATTTTTAAAACGTACAAACCTGTTAATGAAAGATACACTTATACGAAAATTATTTATGGCTATCAACACTTAAAACTTCCTTAAAACAATCAAACACAATTAGATTCCGTGCGCATGGAGATAAGATACGAGCTCGTTTTTTGGCAATAAAAGGCTTCCTCCACACCAACTCCACATCCAGTAGCCGGTGCTAGTTGCAAGATGCTGAAACTGGTAGCCATCGCCGTCGTTTTGGCAACTGTTTGCCATAGCTCCCAAGCACAGTGCACACCAAGTGTCACCACAGTTAGTGGTACTCACGCGCCATCTGAAATCTGCTCCGGGGACCTGATTTTCGAAGACAACTTCGATAAATTGGATCTGAAGAAATGGCAACACGAATTGACCCTTGGTGGTGGTGGTGTAAGTGCCATTTTAATTTTAATATTGTCATGTTTTTAGATTATACTGTTGCCATCGTTTGATAAACATGAGTCACTTTAAGTGTTTATTATTTTTATCGCATTGACAATAAGTTTATTATCCGTTTTTCAGAACTGGGAATTCCAGTACTACAACAATAACAGAACCAACAGCTATGCCGAAGGCGGCATTTTGCACATCGTTCCAACCTTGCTTGCTGATGATAGCGGTGAAAATTTCCTCTACTCTGGAACTTTGGATATCAACGGTGGATCACCAGCTGACGAGTAAGTGTTTATGAAATATCAAATCTACATTTAAACTAACTGGTATAATTAACAATTAGATGTACCAACCCAGCTTGGTACGGATGCAGTCGTACCGGAACCGCTGACAATCTTTTGAATCCCATCAAAAGTGCCCGTTTGCGCACCGTCAACTCCTTCAACTTCCTTTACGGCAAAGTTGAGGTACGTGCCAAGGTACCATCAGGAGATTGGTTGTGGCCAGCCATTTGGATGTTGCCAAGATGGAACGACTATTCCGGATGGCCAGCCTCTGGTGAAATCGACATCATGGAAAGTCGTGGTAACAAGAACTTGGTGTTGAACGGCCAAAATATCGGTACTCAGTTGGTGGGAAGCACCCTTCACTGGGGACCAAACGGCAACTACAATAGATACGAATACACCCACTTCGAAAAGAACCTCGCTGAAGGATTCGACAATGCCTTCCATAACTACCAGGTGACCTGGACTCCAGACAACATTGTCTTTTCCATTGACGACGAAGTGATCGGAACCGTCGCTCCACCAGCAGGCGGTTTCTGGGAACTGGGCAATTTGGACCAAACTGGAGTGGACAATCCGTGGAAGAGAAACTCGAAAATGGCCCCATTCGACTCCGAATTCTACCTCATTCTAAACTTGGCTGTGGGTGGTACCGCTTATTTCCCGGACGGTGCCGTTAATCCGGGAGGTAAACCGTGGTTGAATACATCTCCAAGAGCAGCCGCTGATTTCTGGGAAGGGCGCAACGCCTGGCTTCCCACATGGAACAACCAAGACGGAAGTTCTCACCTACAAGTCGACTACGTCAAAGTGTGGGCTCTTTAAGTTAATTTAATAAAATAATAGAAAATTCCAATGGTAGTTTTTATTTTTATCTATTTACATCACTTATTCAAATACTTAACTTCACCTACTCAACCTGAGTTTATTCAAACGCCCTTCTAAACTAATCTACGAGTTGATTTTGACATCTTCTGCGTGGTGTCTTTGCGGTGTTGGGCAGCAAGCAAAGAAATCCAACCCTGCTTCTTCTGCATCTTCTAATGTTTGGGGAAGGTGTTTGTTTAAAGTTTCAGGTAGTAGTAGCGAACAGGCTCCTCCAATTACTAACATTGTTCCCATTATTATTAGTGGTAAAGTCAACATATCTGCTCCCTTCATGTCCAGAACAAATTAAATTAATTCTATTAACATTTCACATGTTTAAATTTATAAACTTACCAAATAATTAACGAGAGGTATAAATATGGGACCTAGCATTCCCATAACCGAACTTATGCTCATGCCCAAACCTCGAACAACTGTGGGATATAATTCTGAAGCCATTAAAGGTAAAACTACGAAGGAAGATGATATTCCCATTTTTCCGATGCAGTACAATCCCAAAGTAACAAAGAAATCTAAAAGTACAATATGTAAACAAATTATTACAATTATCATATAATGTTATTACCATTTTGAACTAAAAATGTTGCCAGACAAGCAGACCCTCCAACAACCATACTGATGCAAAGAGTCCACCTTCTTCCCCATTTTTCCATAGCGGGCCAGAGAAATAAGTACGTGGGCATTTCCACAGCACCAGCAAGAAAGAAATTTAAATATTCATCACCACCTAATGCCGGGGCGTAGTATGACAGTCCCACATAAACACTTGTGTTTGTAAACCAGATAAAAGTTATAATTATTGTCTTCCATCTCAGATTTTTCGATCGGAATAGATCTCTAATACCATAATTTGATGTTAACTGTGATATTCTTTTGTCCGACTTAGCTTTCTGTTGGACTTTAAACATAAAATTCTTCGGGACCTGTTTGCCATTTACCCTTTAAAGAGTTTAGTCCAGTTGTGAGCCAAAATGTGATGAGCATAATTACCTGGCCATACTAAGGAGTATTTTTCTTGCTTCATCATATCTTCCTTGTGCGAGGAGCCATCTGGGACTCTCGGGAAGTAGCCACCAATGGAAAAACAAAGTGAGGAAGGGTAGCGTGGTCGCCAAGGCCAAAATCCTCCATTCTCTTAAAGCCCACACAATTATGGCTAGTGATACAAGTGCTAATGAGTAAGCAACGTTGATTAAAATGGTCACCAACGTTCTGTGTTTTGGTCCAACAAGTTCAATGGCTAAAATGTGGTAAAACTATTATAGGTATGTATCGAATTGAGTTTGTATTACCTAAAACGTATGGAGTACCAAGAATAGCGGGTACTGTGAATCCCACTCCAAATCTAAAGATGGTCCACATGATAAAGTTCGGAGCAAAAGCTGTGGCAATACCAAATATTGATTGTATTAGGAGGTAAATGAAAAACGCTGGTTTCCTTCCAATTCCGTCTTGTATGTAACCAAATATGTAATTACCTATCAGTCCACCAATTCCAAGGAGCACTAAAGCTAGAGTTGTTGATAAATTCTTAGAACACACTAGATCCCACTACAAAATAAATATATGCCTACATTAAAGTGATTACAAAAGTGTAATGGAGCTTACCTCCATGACAATAGTTTTAGTGTTTTTATTAGTATCATAAACCCATCCATTATTGCAAGGAATGACAGGAGATTCGTTAGTTTTAGCCGAATACACTGTAGGCACATCAGTATAATTAATGTCGTACATGTAACATTGACTGTACCTCACTTGTCCCTCCAAATTAGTTTCCAAAGGAATACTAGAATGAACACCAGTTGTGTAACACGATGACAGGACAATTATGAAAAAATTTTACCTTAAATTCCTCAACACTTTCACATCGACATTCTTCACTTGGGGTATTTTACACCAATGATCGGGCGTTGCCGCCATGAACAGCTGATTATAGGCGTGAAACCCGCACGGGAAAACACCCGGCAACAATATAAACCACAACACCAATTTCTGATATCTGCCGAATTCACCGACCGTCGGTAAAACATCGTCCAAATCCATTTCGGCCGCGCTGACAACAGAGCAAATCTGGCACTGCGAAAGACCAATCTCCAGCTTAATCCGATTTAATAATCTAAATTAATTAATTGCGCACATTTCGTTTTCGATGGAAATGAGGAAGGGAAACTTAATTAGGGCAATTATTGCGTACGGGTAATTTGATTATTGTTTTTATTAGTGGAGAAACGATGTGGTTAATGTGCAACGCGGCGATGGGAGATCGTAACGCGAGGGTGCTCAAATCATACGGATTACGGCGTGATTGCCGGTCATTAGATTCAAGATTTGTCCTGAATAATTTTTTTTTTATGGGAACGGTTCAAGAAAGTCTCGCCGTGGCACACCAAATTGGCTGTTGTAGACTGGTACTTGTGGTCGATGGCAATCCACATTTTGCACAAGATGATTTAACGATATGACTTTTTTTCGTGCACGTTTGCGAACCAATAGTGGACTGGTAGTTAACTTAATTAGCTGCATTAAAAAGTTATTAGCATCAATGATTGACTGCATCGTAGTAGTGCGGATAACGCGACCGTTTCCTGTACACGGCGCAGAATAATTGTCTTGTGCAGGATTGCGTGTGATTTCTGAGAAGCCGAAGGAGAGTTTATAGACCAAGTGGTACATAAATTCAAATGTGGCAAGCGCACACGTGTCTTTCAGTTATATGGAATTCCGAGATATTAATTTTATGCCGCGGACCCATATAATGTATAACCGGAGTTGTGTTGATAAGTTACCAGATATTAAGGCAACACGTTTGTTCCATGAAACGTTGTAAATCTACCGAGATGAGTTTAAGGTTTTTTCCTGTCGTTTATCATTGTTGGGATCAGTTATTAATCAAAGCGTGTGTTCAGATGTGACTTTGGGTCAAAAATACCGGTCAGTAATTGACTTTGAGAATAAAAATTGTAATGTTATTTAAAAAACAAATTACGAATTATAATGAAGCTACTTTTTGCCAAGTTGGATTAATGACGATAATGATCTTTAAAGAATTGTATTTTTGTATTTTTATTACTACTGATATTAAAAAGCACAAATCACATTTAAATAAAAAATTTTAGAAAATAAATAAAAAAAGTTTAGGATTTGGCAAATTAAATTTGTAATTAATTTCCTTGAACCAATATAATATAACCAGTTTCTTTCATTAATTAAATTATCCATTTGACAAAACAGATTTTATGCTCTCCTAATTAGTATTACTAAAGATAAAAACTAGACTTTAAAGTGGTCTTTTCAAACATGTGTTTAAGAAAACGCCGTTTTATCCAAAACCAATCGTCTTTAATTATTTAATTACAATAGTTATTATACCAACTTATGTAATTAGATATTATAACCATTATAACTATTTTATTTAACGTGAACTATTAAAATAATATTAATTTATTAATGTTGATATTCTCTTATTCTATAAAATGTTATATATGTTTTTTTGAATTAAGCTGAACATCGATGTACCAACTTTGATTTTGAAAGGAATTTTAACATTAATACCATTTTATTTTACAATTTCGGTACATTTCCGTAACGTAAACTTGACCAATTTCTTTATATTCAACACAACTATATTCCCCCAAATTTCTTTAATTATTGTGAAAAATTCGTTTAAATTGTATAATTTAGAAAATTTAGACTCATCACTAAAAATTATCCGTCTCCACTTTCCTGTAGTATAGTGAACGTGATCTTGAGTAAATGCTGGTAAACAAACCCCCATCCACTTAGCTTCTTCTCCCAGTCCCTGAACTAATTTCAAAGGGCATTATTTCTTCCAGGTGGGTTTGAATTTGAGTTAACAATAAAGATGGATTCGATTCGAGATGTCAATTTTTTTTTTCGTAGTTTCACTTGCCCCATAAAATATTGTAAAAAAAGTAAAAAACGTACAGAATCATTTAAATTTTCATTTGAAGAATAAGATTACAGTTACAGTTACGTAGTAGACACGGCACTAACAGGAAAAATTGAATATTATATATACTTCCCAGTTCATACTTTGATAATTTATATTTTTAATAAATTGTTACAATTATTGCCACTACTTAAACAAAGTTTAAACTCTTATTCTTCTGTTTATATGTTTTGAGCAATTGATTTATTTTTCATTGCTACAAAAGTTAATGAAAATGTAAATATTAATACCCATTTTGCTTTACAATTTCGGTACACCTCTGTGACGTAGATTTGACCAATTTTTGAATGTATAACACATCTAATTTTCTCCAAATTTCTTAAATTATTGTGAAAAATTCGTTTATATATGTATAATTTAGAAAACTTACTAAAAATTACCCTTCTCCTGTCGTACAGTAAACCTGACCCAAACTAAATTTATACCATTCTTAGTAGAAAGAAAAGGTTTTTTATAGATCTGCGAGTAAAGAAACCCCTATCCACTAAGCTCCTTCTCCCAGTCCCTTAACAAATTTTAGAGGGCACCATTTCTTCCAGGTTAGTTTAAATTTGAGTTGACAATAAGAATAGATTCGATTCGAGATATTGATTTTTTTTTCGTAGTTTCACTTGCCTCATAAAATATTGTAAGTGAAAATGAAAATATTTATATAGTTTGTGCTTTAAGTCAACGCTCAACACAATAACAATGTCAAAAAAAAGGTTGGCTAACACAGATTGACTTTCGATACCTGGTAAGAGTGTTTTCGTTGGACTCGTTCTCCATACTTCCACTCAAATCATATATCAAATTCTCGTTTGTCCCGTTGTCGGAGATTTTCTCTCCGTTTTCAATCTCTTCCACGTCTTCAGAATTCTAAAATGCGTGCACGTGATCCTAAACAAATAGAAATTTGGCCATGACATTCCTAGTAGAAAGCAGGGGTTGTTTTGCAGGTCTGCAGGCAAACAAATCCTTATTCATTAACCTTCATAAAACCGAACTAATTTTTTCTAGATTGGTTTTAATTTGATTTTACTGTAAGATTGGATTGTTTTTTCGAGGAAAAATTCTTCAGCAGTTTTATTTGTTAGATGGCTAGTAAATAATTTAATGAAAATAATAAAATTATATTGACCAGCTGCATAATGGAGACAACATTAATAGGAAAACAATAAACTATAAAATATATTTTAAACAGCTGCCGTATGCCATGAAAAAAGTTATTGAAACTGTAAAAATAGAAATTTGAAAAAAAAAATGCATATACACCAGTGGTCATTCTAGTAACAACTTTTTAAAATATTAAATATTATGACCAACTATTTTAGTTAGTTAGTTGATATGTTCTGTTAAATTAATATTAATGTTTTAAATTCTGTTCTAATATGTAGTAATATTTTCTTTTTCTATAAAATGTTTAAAACTTTTTTTCTGAATTGTGCTTGACATAAACATAACAATTTAATTTTGAAAGGATAGATAAAATGAGTAACGTTTAATTTAACTTCTTTGCTTTATAATTTCAGTATATCTTTAAGGCATAGACTCGACCATGACATGCCTACATTCCTTTAACCTTCTTGTATTACAGAGAAGAGTTGGTTTAAATTTGTATAATTTTTATGTCAAACTTCCTTGTCACCGTGATCCCAGATGTTTTCTGTAGGGTTGGTATCTGGAGATTGCGTCGGCCAGACATTGATCCAGAGAAAAGTTTCGTTTCTTTAATATGTGAAAGCAAATTGTTGTTTGATATATCCCTCTACATAAATCGGTCTGCGTGACCTTTTATACTATGAAATGGGCCTAGTCCAGGTGTGGGGAAGCATCCTCATACCACCCTGTTTCTCAGTGGGTGGTTTGTTGCTGTAAGACATCTAACATAAACTAAACCTCAATTTTTAAATAAATTATATGTAGTCTCATCACTCTAAGCTACTCACCGCCACTGCTTTGTGATCCCGTGGGTGTGATCCTGAGCAAATCAAAATTGGACACTAAACTTCTCCTCAAAGTCCTTAAACAACATTTCAACAAGTCATATTTTTTGTAGGTTGTCTTTATTTTGAATTCCCGATAATAATGGAATATTTTTTGACATTCAAATTATACATTTATCGATTTCTTCAAGTTTTTCTAACTCACGGAATATTTTATGTTGCTACCACTTACCCTGTTTCTTTAAACTTCTTATTATTACAGGAAACGACTTACATATCTGTAAACTTTTAACAATCTCCACTTGCTTCTGGCAGACTTACTAACCTTCCATATAGTTTGACTACGACTTACTATTAATAAGTAAAAAACCTCTCTCTGATAATAATTGACTATATCGACAGGGATCATCAAAATATCATAAAATAAAAAATGGACGCTGCTTATTACAACAATGACAGGAAAAACAATAAATATTATACATGCTGGAATCCATTTCGAGTAGTACAGCTCATATTTTTTAAATATCTTGGTAAGTTGCTATCTGTACGTCTAAGAAGAAAATATTGTATATTAACAAAATCAAAAATAGTAATAAAAATTATCTAAATAAATGAGAATTGACTAAAAAGTTATTTATAAAATATTCTAACATTCTTGAAGGTAATTAAGACAATTTTGATTGTACCCAATACATAACTAGTTCCAATTATCTTTAAACGACTGAAATTAACGGACAAAACAATGATTTATTCGGTTTCAATGCTAAACACCCCGACATAAGTATTGCCTCAACACAATCGCAACCATTGTGCTTAAGAAACTGGCGCAAATATAGAACATATTTGTCTTCCGGAAATACCAACGTATTCATGTGGAAAAGATACGTTAACCTTTCCTATGGCCGAGATAAAAAGCGCAACACTCGATTTTCAATAATAATGGCATTACGTGCGTAAATTACATCGATTCGAGGACGAAGATAATATTAGATGTGCCATAATTATTGCGTTATGTATCACTGAACACAGTTCTTTTCGGATTTGCCGCAATCAATGTGTGCTCGTTGCGAAAAGCTATGCGACATGCTAATTGTTCCCAGTTCTGTGCATTCCTTATTAATTTTACCAATTATTTTTGAGTTTTTTTTTTCTTTCGGAGTGGTACACCTGGTATTAATGTTGAAAACTGGAACTTGTGAATGCAAGAATGTGTGTGTATTTTACAACTTAATTTTACATGTGATTTTCAACTACTGCTGAATGTTTAGTGCCCCCAATTTTCATAGTTTTGCTGATTTCATAACAATCTTATAATATAATATATTATATAATATAATAATTATTTCTCATGTCTCTCACCAATAGTACACAGTAAAAAAATGTTTTGTTTAATGAATTATAATTCCCCAATCTCAACTAATTCCAAATTTTCAGTACCTGAGTTCCAGAGTAAATCCAGCAAGTTTTGACTCTTTTGGTAAGATTATTAAAAAGCATTTACTATTAGTACTAAAAAATATTCTAAAATTTAATATAATCATTATTTCAGTTTAAACTAATAAAAATAAGTAACATTTTTATGTCAGCAACATCCAATCTTCTTTAATAACGAGTTCAAATTAAAAATTGTATACTTTTTAACTCTAAACTAAATTTTTATTTAAAAAAAGAATTCTTTAAAAATAATTTGTTGCATCTATAATTATTTTATCAAATTATATATTATAATTATTATACTAAATTAAACTCCCAAGTTCCTGGCTCTTTTTGACGTTAAGAAGTGATTACTTAAAAATCATTTGTTGTTACATTTGTTAAATTTCTATCAATTTAGTATAATTTATCAAATTTATTATGATCTTCTGTAATATTCGACCTTCTAAATTCCATATTAAATAATACAATTTTTAGTGTTAAGTAAAAATTATTTAAAAATAATTTTAAAAGATTGATAAAATGTTGTTTAGCATACTCCTCTACTCTTCAATAAAGTTAAATTCTCAAATTTGAAAATAAATTCTCTAAATTTTAACTTACCCTAGAGTTGTTGTAGAGCTATTTGTTACTTCTATAAATTATTAATTTCATCAGTAAACCTACAAGACAATTTCATATTTTGAATCCACTGAATCCACTACTAAAATAAGACTAGTAAGTTTATTATAATCTTGAAATCTTTAATATTCTAATTAATGAGTTCTATAACGAATCCTGCAATTTTTATCGTTAAGAAAACAATATTTAGAAAACATTTATTGTTTTTATTATACAAGATATTTATTTCTCAAATCATTTTAAAAGTATAAGTTTTGTCCAATTTAATACATTCCTCTCTCTATTCTTTATTAACGTTAAACTTTTAGGCAACAAATTTGAAAATAAATTCTCTAAATTTTGAACGCATCCTAAAGCTTTTGTACAATTATTTGCTGCATCTATAAATTAATATCATCAACAATTTTAAGAGAACAATAAAGTTTTGTTCAATTTAACCTACGATTAACTAATTTCATATTTTGAATCTACTGAATACTAAAATAAATCTAACAAGTTTATTATAATATTGAAATCTTTAATATTCCAATTCCTGAGTTCTACAACGAATCCCGCAATTTTTAACATTAAGAAAACAATTTTTGGAAAACATTTATTGTTTTTATTATACAAGATTTTTATTTCTCAAATCATTTTAAAAGAATAAGTTTTGCCCAATCTAATACATTCCTCTAATCTTTATTAATGTTAACTTTTAGGTCACAAATTTGAAAATAAATTCTCTAAATTTTAAAGCATCCTAGAGTTGTTGTAAAATTATTTGTTGCATCTATAAGTTAATAATATCATCAAAAATTTTAAGGGAACAAGTTTTGTTCAATTTATTATGAACCTATGATTAGCTAACTTCATATTTTGAATACTAAAATAAGTCTAATAAGTTTATTATAATCTTGAAATCTTTAATGTTCCAATTCCTGAGTTCTAAATTGAATCCCATAAATTTTAACGTTAAGAAATGATTATTTAAAAATCATTTTAAAATTTTAAAATAAATTCTCTAAATTTTAACGTATCCTAGAATGCAAAATTATTTGTTACTTTTATAAATTAATAATTTTATCAATAAAGGAACAATAAAGTTCAATTTATTATGAACCTACGATTATAGCTAACTTCATATTTCATTCATATATTGAGTTTATTGAATACTAAAATAAATCTAGCAAGTCTTAAAATCTTTAATATTCCAATTCCTGAGTTCTATATTGAATCCTGCAATTTTTAATGTTAAGAAAAGATAATTTTGTATATAAGATTTTTCCAATAATATTGAACAATAACATGAAAATGAATTCTTTTTTTAAGATAACAAATAAGTCTGAAACGCAACAAAGTTTTGCTTACTTTATTCAATATATCTATGATTATTATTCATACTTCGTTCTACAACTCATAACTTAATATTGTGGCATCTAAAAACGTTTACCAATATGGGTATTATAATTCCAGAACTAAAACCAAACGTTTTTTATGTTGTGTTGTTTATCTGTCCGAAAAATTTATAGAGCGAAATAACGACTGGTCGAATTTACGACCGAAACTTTTCTAAGCTTTAGACAATAAGATCCAGACACATGAAAATAACAGAAACCAGTTCCATCGGTGCAGTCTTTGAAGTTTCTCGACTGACCCAGCATTTAAATCACCAAACTTGATTGAAGCATATTCATAGCACAAAAAGGCAAAAATGTGCTCTCACAAATTGTTTTATTTTAGTTGAGTAACTTATGAATAATTATTAGTAGAATTTATGTGTTAAACTAAAATATACGTAATTGCATGCACTTAAACATAATGTACGGAAAAGCCATAAGGTGCTTATGAATATTCTCAATTTTAGTGTGCAATTAAAATATCGCCTCGGATAGCACCAAGTCCTCAATGAACTGACGCGAAACCACTAAATCTCCATGGGGGAACGGTGATGGGAAGTCAACGAGGCGTACACAAAACCCAATCGACGACGACAAGATAGTCTGAAAAACCCTCCGATATCCCGAAATCTCGAAGATTTTACAGGTGTACACAGGTGAGCGGGGACAGAGCCGAGAGTCACGTGAACAGGTCTCAGGTAGTGGCCCGCCGAAGACAAGCCAGTGCACCGAAGAGTACGCGACCGTGCGGTTTGTGTGTCGGGTACGTTCGACGCTCCAAAGTGTTGTGCTATGCCTGAAAGATGGCCGAGTGTGCTTCTCTATCCTGACATTCTAATATGGCTACGCTAGGCCTATCCAAAGTATTCATCTTGGACAAGTACTTCACGGAACTGCAGAAGTTCTGGGAGACGGAGAAAAAGCTACAAGGTGTGTTTACATAGTACCGCGATACGTTGCTGGTTGTGGCGGTATGCTTTCTCATACATACATCAGTTATTGTTTAACGCAAACGGGTTTGATGTTTGTTTCGGCGGATTCATTAAGCACCACGTTGCTTTGTTGCTGGCGAATGTGTACCGATCGCATCGCGACACCTCTCTTTCGGTACTCGCCAGATTTTTGTTGCGCACCGACAAAAACAACCGTGTAATTACTAAAACAAACATTTTCGGATTAACGAATCGTTCGAAATCGGACCGCACAAATAGGAACATATATCTGATTTCTGGTCCAGCGAAATGCTATGTTTACAAATGTGTTGTCTCATGTTTTAACGGACTGGCTGGCTGAGATGAAGAATCGTAAATCTTCGTTCCTTCTTAAAACGCCATCTCTCTCTTCATTTACATTTATGCTCTCCGCCAGCCTCAACGTTTACACGTAAATAACCTTCTTCAAATTGGAGTTGGATATTGGTTGAAAGTTGCCTTGAACAATTGAATATCTAGGGCCAAAAAGTTTGACAGCAAACAGAAATCGAATTGGATGGAACTTCAATTACGTTTTTCCTCACAATCTAATTTGACTTGCTCAAATCTTTTCTTAAAATACCCTTCATCAAGTACATCATCAAATCAAGTACACAGAGATAGACCAGTACATGCAAACATGTTGTTGGTTTATAGGTTTTGTGGTCTGCTTTCTAGTTTTTTTTTTTCATACCCTTTCAAATATCAATTCTCATTCTTTAAGAGAAACGGGTTTGATGTTAGTATATTTATCAAGCCCACATCGCTTTGTTACAGTCAGATCACCAAGTAATGTGGTGTTGTAATAGTAAATGATCTAGAAACCTTACTAATTCTCATGAACTCGGTGCCTTAACAGAATTACGGTTGAACTTTAGCCAGTAAACGCCTACGCATACAAGAATTACTATTAAATTACTAGTTTCATTTTATTATTATTCTCATAAATAATTTTAACATTTTTTTACCACAGATGCAAGTTCTAATTTGTATTTTATTCAGTCTAAAATATTTTGTCTTCTGTTTTAGTTTGAAAAATAAAATAATAATCCTATTGTACAAGGTGTTTCTAAAATGGATGGTCAAAATTTGGGAGCAATGAGAACACGTCCAATAATCAAGAAATGAAAATTGAAATAAAACTTATTTCTACAGTTTCTTCTGAAGAAAATGCAATTTAAAAAATTGTTTCTTGCTCTCATTTTTGTAACCGTTGGTCCAATTGTGTTTATATTTGATATGTGTTATTCTAAAATACACGGCTACAATTAAATATAATAACTTTTTACCCAAATTTCATGTTCACTTTAATTTTCTTTAAACATTAAAACTGAAATCTCTTAAAAACTGCTGTAACAATCAATACGAGTCAAGAGAGCTTCTTTTTTCTACTCCTCCACTTTTTCTCGCCATATTTTCTGCGTCACTGATTTTTTTTTAATTCACATTCTTTTCACAATTTAGAAAAAAAGGTACTCTTGAGTAATATTGATTCTCACAACCGTCTAAAAGCAATTTCAGTTTTAATGTTTGAAGAAAACTAAGGTGAACATTAAATTATAAATATCTCAAAAACGGGTGTGATAATCAAAATTAATCAAGAGTATCTTGAGGTACTCTTGATTAATATTGATTATCTTACCCGTTTTTGAGATATTTCAAATTTCATGTTCATTTTAATTTTCTTTAAACATTAAAACTGAAATCTCCTAAAAATAGCTGTGAGAATCAATACGAGTCAAGAGTACTTCTTTTTTCTACTGCTCCACTTTTTCTCGCCATATTTTCTACGTCACTGATTTTTTTTAATTATTAAGCTTTTCAAATTCTTTTCACAATTTAGAAAAAAAGGTGCTCTTGATTAATACTGCTTCTCACAATCGTTTAAAAGCAATTTCAGTTTTAATGTTTGAAGAAAATTTAGGTGAACATTAAATTTTAAATATCTCAAAAACGGGTGTGATAATCAAAATTAATCAAGAGTATCTTTTTACTTTCAAATTGTTCCAAAAATGTTCTAAGTGTTCCTAATCTTTGACCGCTTATTTTAAAAACATTTTTTATGTTAATAAAATAAATCCGACAACAAGAAGTTGTGACCTGTAAAGCTACATAATTAAATATTAATGAACTGTATAAATCTTGGTACCATTTGGTTTCTGCAACTGCTCACAAACATTTTGTGCAATACAACACACTAATGGAGTATGTTCCCATTAACGAACAACACGTATTGTAATAATGACACAGTGATTTCCAATAGTCGAAAAAAAAATTACAGATAATGAATTGAACCAGTGCCGGTTTGCAAATTGCCAGTTGGTCAGTTTCGCGTCGCCGTGTCGGCAATTTGAAAGCGGCAAAAGATGTTTTAATACATCTAACGAATAGTATAACATTGCATCACACAACCCACTTCCCAATGTAACAATTCGCGATGGTTTTTACGCGAACAATATCAACGGTAACCGGTTCGCGAGAGTAATTACTAGAAAACCTACGTGGAAACGTAAAAAAAATATCTATATAGAATAAACACGGCCGGCCAACATTGAAAACAAAAGCCATTACGTGCAATGCTGGCAGGATATCGGGTTCTAAAAACATGAAAATCGAATTTGTCGGACTGACTCGCCCCGTTTATCGGCTATGTGAAAGTCGCTGCTAGAATAAACTTCTTTTGCGGTCGTACTGTACAAGAAAACAACAATATGATTTCGCATTTTAAAATATGTAAGTTTTAGTCGATGCATTTAAAACCGGAGAACCAGTGGGAACCGGGCATTATATGTTTATGGATCGTTGGTTTTATTGGATGTTGAAATGATTACGTTTTAATGGTCCCATTCAATGCAAAATTAACATCAGTTAACCATTTAATAAAAATTAGTTTTATCATTTTGACGCTCCGCATCATGTAAGATTAAATTGCCACCAGACGTGATACGGTCTGGTCTGGGAGGTTGTTGTTTTTCAAAATTGCAATGTACCATCAGAACATAAATAAATTGGTTAAAATTATTATTTAGTTAATGCGACATCAAAGCCTTAGTTATACATAATTGTTTAATGCATTTTATTAGCTGTAATACTTAAAACGTTTGTGTGGGAACCACTTATGTTACTAACGCTTTGTTTAATAATAAAATGGCTAACATAAAACACAATGCTAGAAGGGGACATGTGTGTATGAATTAAAGCTGGGTTCGTTCTAGATAAAATGGGAAGCATTCTTTTATGGTTGATGAATAATTTGAATATATCAACATATGTAGGAATGTGTTACACGAAAATTGTTTTTATTCGATAAAAATACCGAAAAACTACTGTTATATTTATAAACAACCATTTAGATTTGTCAGTTATATTGTATTAGTCATTTTATATAATGACAAGATGAAGAGATAAATACGAGTTGTATTCTGGATCTATTAAATTAGATACTAAAATATTTTGATTATGAACTACGACCTGTAAAATTTATACCTTGATAGTATTTTTTTATAAGGAGTTTTCTTAAATAATTTTCAAATTATAAAAATATTTTTAATTATAAACTAAAACTTGTAAAATCTTTCTTATAATAAGATTTTTTTACTAAACTTTCTTCAAGACTCTCTTTCATACAATATTGGCTTTAAAACTTTCTTATAAATATTCAAATTTTAGTTATTAGTAGAAAGTAGTTTTATAATATTTATATGTTATGACTGTAAACTACCACTTGTAAATTTTCTTATACGTTTCAATTTTTTACAATATTTTCTTTAGAACTCAATATGTATGTTTCTTATTATATACTTCAATTAGTAAAATCTCTTCCAAAACTTTTTCAAAATATTTTCTATATTAGAACTTTCTTAAATAATTTTCAAATTTCAATTATTCTAAAAAATGTAATTTTACAATATTTATATTATATATAATTATTATATTATAATTATATTTATTATTAATTTTTTTCTTCAAAAATATTCAAAATTGTAATTATTATTAAGAAAGAAATTTTATAATATTTATATTTTATGAGTTCAAAATTCAGATTGTACATTAAATTTGATAAAATCTTTTCCTAAACAAGATTTTTCATAAAATATTTCCTTTATAAGATCTTTTTTAAATAATATTCAAATTTTAATCATTATGAAGAATGAAGCATGATATTTATATTTTATGTGTTCCTATTATTAATTGTAAACTACATCTATAAGTTCTTTCCTTTTCTTTAGAACTCTATTCAAAAATGTTCAAAATTTTAATTATTATTAAGAAAAAAGTTTTATAATTTTATATTTTATGAGTTCATATTTCTGATTATACACTACAATTGATAAAATCTGTTCCAAAACTAGATTTTTCATAAAATATTTTTTTTATTAGAACTTTTTAAAATAATGTTCAAATTTTAGTCATTGTAAAGAATGTAATTGTATAATATTTATATTTCATGAGTTCATATTTTTATTGTAAAATGCAACTTGTAAACTCTCTTCTACAATTGATTTTTTTTACAATATTTTCTTTAGAACTCTATTCAAAAATGTTCAAAATTTAAATTATTATTAAGAAAGAAATTTTATAATATTTATATTTTATGAGTTCATATTTCTGATCTTACACTACATTTAGTATAATCTCTTCCAAAACAAGATTTTTCATAAAATATTTCCTTTATAATATCTTTTTTAAAAAATGTTCAAATTTTAAACATTATGAAAAAAGTAAGTTTATAATATTTATATTTTATGAGTCCACATTTTTTATTGTAAACTTCATCCTTTCACGACTGAATTTTTCTACAATATTTTCTTTAGAGCTCCCTTCAAAAATGTACAAAATTTTAGTTTAGGAAAGAAGTTTAATAATATTTATATTTTATGAGTTCATATTTCTGATTTTACACTACATTTGATAATTTCTCTTGTAAAAGAAGATTCTTCATAAAATGTTTCTTAAATAATTTTCAAAATTTAGTTATTATAAAGAATATTATTCATTTTTCGTAACAACTTTCTTAAAAAAGCTTCAAAATTTAATTATTATAAAAAAATATTTTATCTATATTTCTGATTATTCAAATTTTACTTCATATTTTATTGAAAATTAAATTAAAATCTTTTCCACGAATATTTTTATTAGGACTGTCTTAAATAATGAAGAAAGTGGATTTATATAATAATATTTATATTTTACGAGTTCATCTTTATGATTGTAACTACAACATGTAATATGTATCTCTTTCATGATAGAATATTGTTAAGAATATTCTCTTTAAAACTTACTTAAATAATATTCAAATTAGTAATTATAATTTTTTTTTAATTGTTGCATGTTCTTTTTTATAATATTGAATGAAATAACTTTTCTTCTTTGCTTTATGTGCCACACATTCACTTATTATCAGTTTCAACTATTAATTTGTATGAAATTTCTCTGTTAGGATTTCTCTTTTCATCACATGTGTATTACCTCAGACCGTTCAGTCGAACCGAATGGGTCTGATTAAACGCGGAGAAACGGACGGAAACCACAACAATAATCAATTTAAATTAAAATCGACAATCGTTAGATCTGTTTATCGTTCACATGTCCGTGTTTTGTTAGCCGGTATTAGGTCACGTCTCCGCCGAGTTCCAAAGCCGTTACAAGATTGAAAACAAAATTGATTTTATTTGGATGTGTACAGAAACCAGTTTTTGCAAACGCGAAGTCTACGTTCCTCTCGGTGTCACCCAATGTGCGGACGAAAATCATGAAAGTTAAATAAATTTATGGACGGCAGGAATGCATGTATGTACTTTATGCCACGGCCACGACAAACTGCCAGACACTCCTTACATAATTCCCGGTCTTTGTCCATAATCATTTTTCCGCACTAATTATTCAGTAGCGGTCGATGTGTGTGTTTTATTAACAATTGACCACGTCCCGTTGCAGATGCATCTTCTTCGAATGAGGCGGTCCACTTGCAGCAGCGTTTGCGCAGCCTGAGCACCGAACTAGTGACGCTCAGGAACCGACTCCATGTCCAAGGATCGACTCAGACCGCCCTGAAGGGTGGAACGAATGGGGGCGCGCCGCCCGTCGTCACGGCTGCGGCACCACTGCCGCCGACCGTCACCGGTACACCGGTCACGCAGCCGGCAGTGCCGCCTCGAGTCGTTCACACCGTACCTACGCCGCTGGTGAGTACAAATTTCTGTGGTAAATAATGCCCGTCAACGTCATATCAATTGGATCATTGGACTGAATCAACTTTTTGGGCTGAGAAAATCTAAAAGCAAAAATTTTAGTCAAATAAAAACTGTTTTTTAAATTTTGAATATTTCTATATAAAGGCAGTTTTACCTTACAGAGTTTAAACAGTTGAATATATCGAATCTGAAGTTTTCACAGTACAGGAATTTCGAGTACTTTATGGGCTGAAGCTGAAGTAAACAAATTTGGCTCAAAAAATTGTGACTGTTTTATTAATTTTTAAGTATTTCTATATAAAGACATTTTTCTCGTCGAGTTTAAACAGTTGAATCTATAGAATACGATGCTTTCACAGTACAGGAATTTCGAACACTTTATGCAATTAAGAAAACCAAAACGTAAACTATTTTGGCTCAAAAAATAGTGACTGTTTTTTAAATTTAATTATTTTTATATAGAGACATATTTTTCATTGAGTTGAACCTATCGAGTTGAGTTGAATTTATCGAATCCGAAGTTTTCTTAGTACAGGAATTTCAAACATTTTATTGATTAATGAAATCTAATCTAAGATATGTAAACAATTTTGGTTCAAAAAATAGAGAGTGTTTTTTAAATTTTAAGTATTTCTATATAAAGATCTCTTTTTCATTGAGTTTAAATAGTTGAATATGTTGAATTTGAAGTTTTCAATGTAGAAGAATTTCGGATACTTTATGGACTGAACCAATACAAAAAGTAAACAATTTTGGAACAAAATATAGTCTCTGTTTTCTCATTGAATTTAAACAGTTGAAGCTGACGAATCTGAAGTTTTCACAGTAGAAGAATTTCTGACAGTTTATAAACAGAAGAAAGCCAAAAAGTAAACAATTTAGGCTTAAAAAATAGTGACAGATTTAACTCAAAGAATTTTTCTTTGAGTTAAATTTGTCAAACTTGAAATTTTCACTGTAGAAAAATTTCGAACACTTAACTTTTTAATATAAAACATTTTTTTATTGAGTTAAATCTGTCAAATCTGAAATTTTCACTGTAGAAGAATTTCGAACATATGGACTAAAAAATCCAAAAACTAAACAATTTAGGCTCAAAAAATAGTGACTGTTTTTTAAATTCCAAGAATTTTTCATTGAGTTAAATGTGTCAAACCTGAAATTTTCACTGTAGAAAAATTTCGAACACAAGGACTAAAAAATCCAAAAAGTTGAAACAGTAAATCTAAAGTTTTCACAGTAGAGACATTTGAACTCTATATGGGCTGAATAAATCCAAAAAGTAGACAATTTTGATTAAAAAAAATAGACTGTTTTTTAAATTTCAATTATTTCCATATAAAGGCAGTTTTTTCATTGAGTTTAAGCTGTTGAATATGTTGAATCTGAAGTTTTCAAAGTAGAAGAATTTCAGACACTTTATGAAATGAAGAAAGCAAAAAAGTAATGTTTGTTAAATAAGTATTTCTATATAAAGGCAGTTTATTCATTGAAAATCAAAGTTTTCACAATAGAAGAATTGCGAACACTTTTTCCGTTGAAAAAAGCCCAAGAGCAAAAATTTTTGACTCAAAAAATAAAGGCTAAATTGTAAATATTTCTATATGAGTTTAAAACAGATTTCACACAGAATTCCGCCACAGATATACCTAACTGGAAATTTCTAGAGTTTTTTTCCTCAATGTAAAAATTTTGGGTCGTCTCAAAATTGATTACTCAAGTTCATCACACCCATTAAGTGCATTACTTAATTTAAAAATCTTAATAAAGTTAAAATTAGACAATTTACATTTAAATGTGAAATGTTATCTCCACAAATGCGTTTTACAACATTAAATTTATAATTAGAGTTTCCACTTAATGAAAACTAATCAACAGTTCTCTTCAAATCACATTAAAACCATCCAAGAAAATATGGATAAGGAAAAACATATTATAACACGCTATAAAGAATAGATAATAACAAACATAAAATGGGATAAGTTTTTTCTTTATTATTCTAGAACGAATTTAATTCAAAATGTACACGGTGACCATTCAAGTTCTTCGATGTCACAGTTTAATAACACAACCGCTCCTTTGCTAATAATTTTCCCCCCATATGGTGTCATGATTTATCAGCAAGTGAACTTAACATCCATGAAATTGATCGTCTTCATTAAACTACAACGTACTTACGTAACCTAAAACTACCTCACTATCGGTCATAGACACGAAAGCCCGAAGGATATGGCGTGACCCAAATTCACGAATTCCCCAAGCTCTAAACAATTCGGTATTTTTATTATTAATTTTTACAGTTATGATTATATATTACGAATTTTAATGTTCATTTAATTGATTATAAACTGGTAGCGGGGTCAATATGTAATTTTCTGGAAGTCGTAATCAACAAGTAGCAGGACTATGACTGTTCACATAAAACTTTTCAATGCTGCTATGGTATAATATTGTTCCGTGCAATCAATAACTTCTTACGTCGCATAACAAATGGCAAACTAATTATAAAGTTGTTCAAAGGAATAAATTTAATTGAACCGAATGCCACGGGAGATTTTCCTTCCAGACGTCTTGCCAATAAAACCGAACGAGGGAAAAAACGTTAACCAGTTCAAAAACGAATTGCGATGATAATCTGCACATAACTTATTAAGATATACGTCGGTTTCATTAGTTGTAGCTTGTGCTGTATCTATTAAATATTAATACGTGCGGTTCAATAAATTACCCCGTTTTCCATTTGATACGCGACAGATCTGATCATTCATTTATTCAAATTGCGATGATTCAACATAAATTATTCAACGGTGTGCGCAGAGCATCTTGGTCGTATGGTTTTTTACTCGATTTTCAGCAAACACGTAGTTGAGTTGTTGATTTATGGCGATGCTTATGCATCAGATTGAAAATTAATTAGTAATTGCCCGTGAAATTATAGTTATAACATTCAAATAGTGCGTCAGTCGGAATTATGAACGACACGAGTTAATAATCGTAAGAGGCAAATTTGTATTTTATTTTATCTGTTAATTAATCGAGATTTTCACCCGGTCCAGAAGGCGACAGTTTATTAACCGGTTTTAGGACAACGGTTAAGTCCGATGAATAATCGCGTTTTTGAACACTATTTGCATTCGGTAATTATTTTGTTTTGTATATATAATAGCTTAGACCACAACGGCCGGCCGTATAATTAATATTAACTGATTCGTAGAAATTGATTCAATATAATTCAATCTAATAATAGAACTAATAAGGAAGTGATTTTGCTGGATTTATACATGTTTTATTGATCTATTCGACCTTTTGTTACTACTTTTTTTTGTCTTTTATGGGATTTAAATAATGTTAATTTAAAAGTTTACCAAATTTATAACCATAACCACAAAATTAAACACTTTAGGAAAGGGTTCCTAACCTCAATTTAATTTGTGTTCCTCTATATTTTAAATAATACTTATCTTTTGTCTCATTTTTGTAAACACCAATAATATACTGAACTAATTTTGTTATTTTATAACATACAGTGGTGGAAAAAGGTATGAATATTTATTTGCTTGTTACAAATGTTATTCCGTGATTTCTATAATCTATTGCAAATCTAATTCACTGCAAAATTGGTCCATTAATCAAGATGGTTATTATATTCACGAGTTTTTGTTTTTCTTTAATAAGTAGTCAATTTGGTCTGGAAAAAAGTAGGAAATATTTTAATAATGTTCATAAAAAATTAACAATGATTCAAAAATTTCAAAATTTTGTAGCGTAACCTTCGCCTTCATTCTTGGCATCTTTTAGGCATCAGTCTCTACAATGTGTCAACAAGAATTTGTTGCCACTGCTCCTGTATGGTTTGGTGAAGTTCTTGTTTGATTTTAATGTCTTTTGTTCGAATGCTTCCCAAAGATTCTCAATAGGATTTAGATCGGGGGATTGAGACGACCATTTAAGCCACACTTGAATAATTTTTGTCGTGAGTTTAGGATCGTTGTCTTGTTGAAATATTCAACGAAATGGCATCTCTTCCTGGGCAAATGGAATGATGTTTTCTAGTATCTTCCTGTATTGAAAACGATTCATTTTTTTTATAACTTTGTCTATCTTGGGAGTGGTTTTTTGGCTTTCGTCCATTTTCATTACCACCTTGTGTGCGGAATTTATACAAACTATCCAAAATATTAAGAATTTAAGTACAACTGATTCCAAAAAAATAAGTAAAAACTTATTCGATAAAAAGACCTAAACACAAAAAGATGAGAGGCAATACTAGTACATCGGATGGTAAACACAAACTATCGAATTTGTAACAATATTGCAACAGCTATAAACAATCCCAGATGATAAAAATCCATAGATTTACTAAAATTAACAATGTGTGACCCCACATAATAGTTATTCTCTAAATAAAAATGTACCATCCTTATAATATGCACAAAAAACTATGATAATGAGTGAAATTTTTAAATTTAAACGATCTCCATGATTCATTTCAGTTTTTTTTTGGATATCTGAATATAATCTAATCCTTCTGCGCGTCCGATAAGATAATTAATCCCACTCAGTTCGCCATTTCTAACATTGTAAACACCTAATCATCAAATTACTACTGCAATTTAAAATGCCCACTCGATGCCGTCAGGGCATAATTAGAAAATCCGATTTTCGAATGATCCGATCATAAATCAGCCAATCAAATTTATTTGCCCGATTAAAAAGCGACCCGACAGTTTTTCTGAACCAGATATTTATGCATTAGGGATGACGTACGGCTTATTAAAACCGGCCGGGGGAAATACCAGGAAACGAGAATTTAATAACCGTCACGCCATCGTCGACGAAACGACTCGCGGGAAATTTGAATAATTACACGTTCAGCACGCACCCAAAAACTTAATGTGACCGAATGAGTGAAGTGTACGTTTTTCTTTTTTGTTATTCATAGGTGGCCGTCAGCCAGCAACAGCAGCACCAGCAGCAACAGCAGCAACAGCAGCAGCAGCAGCAACGGGCGCAGCAAATAGCATCGTCGCAGGCGGGTGCCGCCTTGGAGGACCTCATACATCTGCAGGGCCCGCTCACAGAAGACGCTGTTACGAAATGCCTCCAGGCCAGATTCGCCGCTTCCAACTTCTATGTGAGTGCCGTTCAGTGGCGTGCCTAGGCCCGATCTAGTCTTTTGTTCCGTCTAAACGGTTTGGTATTTAAATGTTAGGTGATTGAATTACACTCATTTGATGCCTTATATATTATAATATAATATTTTTTATATGTACTACTGAATAAACAAAGAACAATAGTACATTGTAATACAGATAATGAGAAATGGTTAAATCACAATAATTACAATCTAAAAATGACTAACATTAAAGATGTAAGCCGTTCTAATAATAACCCAATGCATTAACATGTTATTGACATCTTACAAAAACACTAAATACGGTGCCGCAGTCTTATGTTAAAGGTTACAACTAGTGTAATTCATAAATATACAATAACTGTATATGATTTGCATAATTGACATGGTAAATTTATCCAGGAGCGACACGAAACCGATATTCTCGCTTGATGACTAGGCTTCAAAGGCCAAA
Organism: Aethina tumida; assembly: GCF_024364675.1. Taxonomy (NCBI): domain Eukaryota; kingdom Metazoa; phylum Arthropoda; class Insecta; order Coleoptera; family Nitidulidae; genus Aethina; species Aethina tumida. The sequence goes on along the minus strand of NC_065436.1, from coordinate 26,536,447 downwards.
CTCCAAGGAAATACTCCTTCGATTCGGTTTATGCAACGACCTTAAACCTTGAGCACATGCATCACTGTTTTCAGTGGGCAGAAAAAATGGTTGTTGTTCAATAATAAAGAACGGTTTTCTGTCTTACATTCTTTCTTATATGTTTAATGCTCATGGTACTTTTCTGGCACTTTCCTCATTTCAATGCTCACTACTTGAACGTATGTAATTTTAATGGTAATAGGTGTAATTTAAAAAATGTAATCACTTTCCATAAATGAAAATGGTTGTTAGTGTCGGTTGTACCGCCATAGGGCACGTATTCGGGCGCGCTACGCCTCTGATTATTGGTCATTGAACAGGCCTGACCTTGGTAAGCACCTGTTGTACCTTGGGCCGGTCCTGTGCCTGGCCCGGCCGTGAACTTGCAATTAAAAAACCACAGCCTCCGCGGCCCGCATTTACATACATACCATTTCTTCTTCTGTCATTCTTTTACGCCGCGACGGTGGCCAAAGGACGGGGCTATGGGAGATTTTTTCCATAACATGCTTAACTACCGTTCTCAGCTCTTAGTTCCGCATCTTAACTCTTTAAATTTTATGATGCTGTCCAGAGAACTCCCCAAAACATGACCCTTATGTGTGATTTCTTTTCAGACGAACGTGGGTCCAATATTATTGTGCGTGAATCCTTATCGGGACGTCGGAAATCCCTTGACCCTCAGCAGTACCAGAGGTTTAGTATTAAGCCCGCAGTTGAATAGGGTTGTGCAGGAAGCCGTCCGGCAACAGTCCGAAACAGGATATCCTCAAGCTATTATTTTATCAGGTAAATACGGTACCTTCGTATCGGTCCATCGGACCAACTTCTGACGCAACTGAAAATATTTGGCCCTGGGCAACATCAATCTTTGCACGGCCCCAAAGCCATTTGTAAACATCTTTTGTGCTGAGACAAGAATTACGGTCTTAATGATGTTCCTTTTGCAGGTACGAGCGGGTCTGGCAAAAGTCATGCCTCCATGTTACTTCTAAGACAGTTATTTGCTGTTGCTGGCGGTGGACCAGAGACTGACGCTTTTAAACATTTAGCCGCCGCCTTCACAGTACTACGTTCCTTAGGCTCAGCCAAAACGACTACTAACTCCGAATCGAGTAGAATTGTAAGACCTATCACAAAATTCACTGTATGTAACTCACATGTAATTGTTTCAGGGACAATTTATAGAGGTCCAAGTGACTGATGGTGCTTTGTACAGAACCAAAATCCATTGTTATTTTCTAGACCAAACTAGAGTGATCCGACCCCTACAGGGTGAAAAAAATTACCATATATTTTACCAAATGTTAGCCGGCTTGTCCAACGAGGAACGGACGAAACTGAACCTCGAGGGTCACAAACCGTCTACATTAAAATACCTACAAAACGGTGACACGCGACAAAACCTCAGCGAAGACGCATCCAGGTAACATACCATACCAAAGAAACAAGCTTCAGTAAACCAATAACCAATTTTCAGATTCCAAGCATGGAAAACTTGCCTGGGCATCCTCGGGATCCCGTTCCTGGACGTCGTCCGCGTGTTGGCCGCCGTACTATTATTAGGAAACGTGCAATTCATGGACGGCAAAGGTCTGGAAGTCGACGTCAAGGGCGAGGCGGAGTTGAACGCCGTCGCCGGGCTCCTCGGCGTTTCCGGAGCCTCCCTGTTCAGAGGTCTCACATCCCGTACTCACAATGCCAGAGGCCAGCTCGTTAAATCTGTATGTGATGCAAACATGTCCAACATGACCCGAGACTGCCTAGCAAAAGCTTTATATTGCCGTACTGTAGCTACCATAGTTCGTAGAGCTAATAGCCTTAAACGTTTAGGATCGACTTTAGGTACCTTAAGTTCCGACTCCAACGAGTCCGTGCACAATCAAGCTGAAGTTACTAGTCAGCACGCGTCCACAATTGGTGGAAGCACGAATGCTGGCAGCAAATCGATGGCGGCGCTGAACAACGCAGTAAGACATGCGACTGACGGTTTCATAGGAATACTGGATATGTTCGGATTCGAGGACCCCAAGCCCAGCCAGCTCGAGCACCTATGCATTAATTTGTGCGCCGAAACGATGCAGCACTTCTACAACACTCACATATTCAAGTCCAGTATAGAGTCATGCAGAGATGAAGGAATAAATTGCGAGGTTGAAGTAGATTACGTCGACAACGTGCCTTGCATCGATTTGGTCTCCTCCCTCAGAACAGGACTGCTGAGTATGTTGGATGTTGAATGCTCGATACGGGGTACGGCCGAGTCGTACGTGTCCAAGATAAAAGTGCAACATAAGAATAACTCACGACTATTCGATCCGAAACCTCTAGATCCTAGGATGTTCGGTATTCAACACTTTGCAGGTAAAGTTATCTACAACGCTACGGATTTCCTGGACACCAACAAGGACGTGGTACCCGACGACCTAGTTGCCGTGTTCTATAAACATACATGCAACTTTGGTTTTGCGACGCATTTGTTCGGAAGCGAATTGAAGGCGTTGTATTCCATTGAAAACGTACCAAGAGGAGTTAGTTTTAGAATTTCGCCAACTTCTCACACCGACCTACTGAATGGCGACGAGCCCGTTTCGACATTAACCCAAGACTTTCACACCAGACTCGATAATTTACTGAGAACTTTGGTACATGCCAGGCCGCATTTCGTTAGGTGCATATGCAGTAATTTGAACGAGGCTCCAAACAGATTTGATAGGAACGTGGTTGTGCGTCAGATTCGTTCTCTCCAAGTCCTCGAAACTGTAAATCTTATGGCTGGTGGATATCCTCACAGGATGCGTTTTAAAGCGTTTAACGCTAGATACAGACTATTGGCGCCGTTTGCTAGATTGCACAGGACCGAAGAAAAAGTCACAGACGATTGTAACCTGATCCTACAACATGTTGTTGATGTAATCATAAAACAACACAGTCTGGTATCAACAAGCTGGGCTCTGGGAAAGCGTCACATTTTCCTTAGCGAAGGTATCAGACAACATTTGGAACGTCTTCGTTCAGAAAGACGTCAGAGAGCGGCGACATTAATCCAGTCAACTTGGAGAGGTTGGCGTTGCAGATACAGATGGTCTACGTTGAGGCGAGAGAAAGAAATCAAAGCAGTGACAAATCCTACACCCGCTACCAGAAACGTACTATGTGGCACACGTCCTCGTCCACAACCAATAGCCGGAACACCGCCTCCAGATCCAAATGAAAAATGTGATGCGAAAATCATACAACAAACCTGCAATTTGTTCGGCTTGGACTTAGAGCGTCCTCCTCCAGTGCCTCCTAGTAGATCATACACAGTTGCAGGGAATACAAAACTGGGTTATCCACAGACTAGAGTCATGAAAATGTCATATCCAGAGGATAGTGGTACAGAAGGTCCCGTTTTACCTAAAGGAGAGACGGTTTTGGTTGTGGGGGCATCTCACAGACGCGGCCATCTTATTGTTGAACACAAACATTGCACCCTTCATGTTCCCTTCCAGTACTTGGAGTTAAAACAAAGTGTAAATATTTAAGCTTGCCATTTAGAATAGATCTTTCCGAGCATATTATATGTATATTTTATTTTAATAACTTATTTTTATTGAATAATGCCATATTATTTTTTTACTTTATATTAAATATACAATTTTTATACAAAAGCAGTTTTATTTAAATCCACTTGTTAATTTGTTTAATCACATTGTTGTTCATTTGTGTCACTGTTTAAATGACATTAACTAATGTCATAATTTGATTTCAGGGGTTTGGTTAGGGTTTGGTGGGGTTTTCAGGATCCTATTTAACATTTCCAAATCAAACTGTATGACATCCTGGGTGGTTTTTTGTCCGCGGTTTGGGTTTGAAATCAAAATTCAATGGCGGTTCCGTGCGTAATAAATAGACCGAGAGTAATAAATTACAGTATGATTAAAAAGTGCATCAATGACCAATTACCAAAGGGAGTAGCTGGGGAATTGGCAAAACTTAATGAAACGATCGTCGAAGATACCGAACAAATTCGACTTGAGTACTTAAGTATTGATTCATATAAATAATTTCTATTTTATTTCATTTTGTGCCTTTAGATATTCTTCGAATTGACAGTTTATGGATATTGAAGTCACTGAAAGTGTTAAGTTTAAATAACAATTTAATTGAAAAAATTGAAAATTTGGACACCTTGGTCCATCTGGAAGAACTAGATCTATCGTTCAATAAAATTTCCCGTATCGAGAATCTTGATAAGTTGGTGAACTTAGTAAAACTAGGTTTGTACATGAACTTAATAAAAGTGGTTGAAAACCTGGAGAAATTAGTGAATTTACGAATAATCAGTTTGGGAATGAACGAAATTGCTCAAAAGGAGAGCGTAAGACTTTCATCATCAATATCTGTATTCATACACTTAATTTACATTTCCAGATCATCTACTTTCGACAATTTAGAAATCTGACAAGTTTAAATATGGTGGGTAATCCATGCACTAAAGAATCCAATTTTCAGTATTACGTGGCGGCCCTATTACCGAATATATCATATTATCAATATAAAAAATTAACATTAGAAGATGTAACAATTGGAACTGCAATGTTTTCGTATTAAAAACTTCTTTATATCTATGACTTAATTCTTAATGATTTTTTTAGGGAAACATTAAAAAGGTTACAACAGAAAGAAGGTGTAAGACATAGTTTAGAGCTGACGCGCAAAACAAAAGAAGCAGAAAATGATCTTCTTGAGAAGTGCTTTGTCAAATATTTAAATTCTGGAATTCTCTTTGATGAAATGTTTGAAAATGATAATGATGGAATAATATTCCTTGAAATAGAAGATTGCATAGACAATTTTAACTTATACAAGGAAAATTTTTTAAATATTTGTGAACAATTGATAGAAATTGGAAAGAAAAATTATGAAGAGCGTGAACGAGAAACTGAAAAATATAACTCAACTGTAAAAAACAATAAAGCTGAATGTCATAGAAGAGCTAAGGTAACTGTTATTATTATTAATAAGTTAAATATTGATTGAAAATCATATTTAGAATTTGTATGATAAATTTCATGATTTGGAACAACAGAATATCGATAGAGCTCAAAAATATTTCAACGATCACAATCGTTTATCTTTGGAAACAGGTCTCTACATCCATAAATTCTCTAAAGACTGTGATGTGTACTTGTTAGAAAATGATTCTCTAATAAACGTAACGCGAAAGCAACTTATGAAGAACGAAGTCGAATTGTTGGAAAGTATCGAAGAACTCAACACGGGATTTGAACAAATTATAGAAGAAATGGTCAATAAATTTATACAAGAAGCACAATTATTGTTTACCAGTATGAGGGACCTTGCTCAAACTTACAAAGAAGAAGTCAATGATCTGACTAAAAAATATATTTGTACAATGCATACAGTACACTCCTTGTCAGTTTCTCAGAAATTATTCAACGTACGTTTTTAATTTTTTATATTAAAAATTAAAATAAATATTTTTAGTTGTTGCTGGATAAAGACGCTTTACAAGGAGCACTCACCCAATCCTTTGATACACATTTATTGACAATTGATAATAGAGAAGATTTTGTGATGCAGAGTGCACGATCATGGTATACTAATTTTATAAAAGAAATTAAAATGTAAGTTTCAATAATGAATATTTAACATCTTTAAGACCAGGTATTTTTCAGGACAGAAATTTTGAGGAATAGGAGAAAAGTGTTAGAAATACACCATTTCTTTACAACTAAAAAAAACAAGTTTCAAAAATCACTCGTTCAAATATTTGCAAGAGATACAATTACAGATTCTTCAAGTGACAGTGACCTTTTATAAATTTATTTTAATTGAACATAATTTTGGATATTTTAAAAATGTAAGATTCAATAATAAAATATATTAAAAAGAAATACACATTAGTGAGCTTTTTGTATTACATTATGTAAAAGGAAGTTGTTCTTTATAAATTTCACAAACGTTAAATTATCTTTATGATAGTTTTAATCAAAACTGCAAATGGACTTTTCATCAATGCATAATAAACGTCCAGGATGGATGGATGGATTGGTTGTGAATACTGTATTAGAATGAACCTTGTTGGATCATTCTGTGACCAAGTTTCTTTACAAAATATACTTCATCAGTAATCACCACAAACTTTGTCAGTTTCAATATCAGGTCTTTTAATTATTACTGGCTGTCATTAAAATGCTTCTGCACTAAATGTAGTTATTTAATTTTCAGGCTATTCATTTATGATATGTTTTACAGTATATCATTGAATGTCAGTTTAATTTCATCTACATTCTTAGGTCCATCACAGTTGGCAAAGTATTTAAATCATGTGCCTTACTGCATTTTTTATTTTTTGCTGATTCTGAACTCTCATTTTTAATATTATTACATCTTTTGTGCCAAGTTTTAAACCAATAATTTAGATTATTATTATCAAATGTACAATTACCTTCATTGGATTATCTGTGAATTCATCTGGCAGTCTTTGACTTCTTGGTTTACACAATGTTTAAGGAAGCTTGATTGATCATTATTTCCTTTCTAATACAGAAAACATGATGATGTTTTAATTTAATATAAATATTGAATATTTATTTTTTTAATGACCCATTGTTTTACAACTAAAAAAGACGACTTCTCAAAAATCACTTCTTTAAATATTTGAGATAACTTACAGATTCAGCAAGTGACAGTAAACTTGAAATTTATTTATCTTGGATGTAAGTTTAGGTTTGATACATTTTAGAAATGTAAAATTCATTAACAAAATATATTAAAAAGAAATATATATTAATGAGCATTTTATAATACAGTATATAAAAGTAAATCAATTGTTCTATATAAATTTCATATACAGTCTACAATAAAACATCTTAATATATACACAGCCATTTGTATTTAAACACTACCATACTAAGACTAAACTCATTAGAAAATAACTAAACTGTCTCTAACAGTGGCACTTTCTGAGGATTTAAAATAAGAACACTTCAATTAGTCATATTTAACAACAATAAATCAATTAGGCCTTATCACAAATTTGATTAGCAGTAAAAACATTTGATCTTAGTATGGTAAACATTGCATTATAACATGGCTATATTTTCCACATTTTAATATCAGTTCAACTTTATAAAAGCTACATACATTTATAAAATATTAACATTTTTTTAAGTTATGATTTGATATATTACGCAATTATTGAGTCGAATTTAAACGAACTCTTGGCAATTTACGGACGTTTTTTATTCGATTTTACATATTCTGAAAAACACATAAAATTACGCTGAGAAAAATTAATTACCTGAGTAGGTGATTAAAATAATAAAAGCTTATAAAAATAAGATACACTCAATTGCAATTAAGATTGCACAGATATAAAAAAACAAATGGTTTATGAGATATTGCCATTTTACAGTAGTAGTATTTACAGTAGCACTTTGAGAATTACAAATATTTATGGAAGCAAAAAGAAATGTGCATTAATTATGAGATTCAATTTCCTATGATTTAAACCTGCAGTTAATTATGAATAAATCAACCGCACTAAAAATATATATATATATATATATATATATATATATATATATATATATATATATATATATAAATAAAAACTCTTTTTAACACATACAAAATATCACCTAGAACATTCAGATCTGGCATGCAATAATTAACCACATAAATAAACAATAAACACACATGTACTAACTAAACGAATCGCATTTTGATACCCTATATTTGTCTACTATCTGACTAAATGTAAGTTTTCCCATGTGAATGGTGACCATTTGGATACTTTTAAATAACAGATCAGACGACATATCGTCAGGCAAGTGAGTAAGGAACTGAGCTCCATGCAAGAAGTCCATATGCAACAATATTTCTTGGTTCAAGTGGAGGATCCCTGATAAAAATAAAAAGTTTTAGAAATGTTTTGTGTTTTAATAAACCACATACCTAATGCAGTCTTGAATATAAACTCGTATCCGTCTCTTAGAAAAACATCCCACACACGACATGCTATATCTAGAGGCATTGCCTTCGCAAATATCGTGTAGATCCAGTCCAACAGGTACAAATCGGGCGTGAGCCCGGACGACAAGAAGTGCGCATACAATTTAGGCAAATTGTAGTTGAACAGCTCATTGTAAGCGTCGTAGTACGCCTCCATGTGACGCTGATTCAAAGTGAATGCGGCCAGATGAAGCGGTTGATTCAGCAAATTGGCGAAACACACGAACGCCTCGTACGGTTCCATGTTGAGGATCAGGATGGCCGCGATGTAAGACATGCCTTGGACGTAGCCCACGTCAGGTCTGTAGCAAACGTAAGTGGCCAACAACGAATGCAACACGTCGGAGTACGGCCCACCCTCCTGGAAGATGCACAAGTTGGGAAACGTCCGCGATATGTCGAGCTGGATCACGTCCATGCTGCTCTCTTGGTCGTCTTGGGTGAGCGGGTTATGCGAGGGAGGTTCCGGACTGTTGAGACGGTTCTGGGCGCGGGACAAGCAAATGTCGTACAGCTGGCTGCTGATATTCAGTTCGTTTCCAATAGCCAAGCACCAAACGCGGCCGCGCACGCTGGATGGAAGACCCTGCCACCATAGGTCTCTTGTTTTTTTCGCCTTTTTCCTACAAGTCACAATATACTTTTTTGAAGGTGTATATTATATAAAATTTAATGCATACATGGTGTCCCAGTTAGGAAGGACATGGTTGACAAAGTGCTTAGTGGTAGACGCAAGTTGTTCCTCCTGTTGCAACTGTAGCTTCTCTAACTTCTTCTTGGCGACGGAGTTCTGAGTCTCCTTCTTTTTTGCAGCCTGAATCATGGCTTTGTACTCATCTTGATGACGTTTTTCTTCCTCTTGATTTTTGGCAGGTAAATTTGATGGTCTGGTGATGTCAAAAAGAACAGTTAATAAAAAATTTAATTGTTATTATTATTTTACCTTTTAAGCTGTATAAGAGCTGTGGAACTGGCAACACCATGTATAGGTGATATATCATTATTGCTGGATTTACTGAACAACTTCCAAACACTTCCATTTGTTGTCTCCCCATTTCTCCAAGAAAAAACATTCCTACAAAGAGTTTAAAATTAGTACCATAAAAAAACTACTTAAATATATTTTTACCTTGAAAAAAAATTTGAAAAACTGTTCTTCTTATGTGGATAGCTATTTTCATCAAAACTGGAAATAGACCTTTCATCAACATCTAATAAACTTCCAGATGTTGATGGATCACTCAATCCACTGGATGTGGATACTGTGCTGGAGAATGAACCTTGTTGGATCCTTCTGTGTCCAAGTTTCTTAACAAAATCTATTTCATCTGTACCATTATGAGTTTTATTGTCAATTTCAATATCAGGTGTCTTTTCATTATTACTGGCTAAGTCATTGTTATTAGAAGGCTTCTGGACTAAGTGTAGTTGTTTTGTTATCGGACTATATGCTAATGATATGTTTTGCAGAGCCTCATTGAATGTCAGTTTAGTTTTATTTGCATTCTTAGGACTATCACAGTTGGCATATGTTTGAGTATTTAAATCTTGTGCCTTACTGCATTTTGTATTTTCTGATGGGTCTGAACTACTATCATTATTTTTAATTTTATCACATCTTTCGGGCCAAGTTTTAAACCACAATTCATTGCTATTTAACTGGGAATTATCTTGTTCGGGTTTTGGATTGTTGTTATCACTAAAGGTACAATTGTTTTCACTGGTATCATCTGTGAATCCATCTGGCAGACTTTGACTTCGAGATTCTTGGTTTACACATTGTTTAAGGAAGCTTGATTGATAATTATTCCCTTTCTGACCCATTGAAATTCTACGCACTAGGGACAATCATAAATCACGTCTTCAACAGCATATCTGGGATTTAATGACCTTATTAATGAACATAGATAAAACTCATTTTGTAAACTATAATGTGTTGTCGAACGAAATAACGAAAATTGCATGTGATTCACTAACAAACAAATATACACGCACCAGATTCACATTGATTAATCTACAAATTTAATAAACAAACTACTCCTGTCACATATATAATCACAAAACAAAAATTCGCCATTTCGTTTTCAGTGCTGACACGTGCACGGATCGAATTTCCCTGTTAATTTTTGATGCGCACGCACAATAGAAGAAAAAGAGCTGATTCAAAAATTTGATAACTTGAGACGATATGGCATAAAGCGATTTATTTAAATAATCATTTTGCTTGGTAATTAGCTACAACGCACACTTTAATATCTCTAGGTCAGTCAAAAAAGAAACCTTTAGTTTTTAATTAACACATAAATTAATAACAAATTATTTCTTTTTCAGTTAATCTCATAAATAAATACAATATGATAATAGAAAATTAATTGTTACAATTAATATTACGACCTAGAATTATTTTGTTTTTTTATGCAACCATTATTGAAACATAAAAATTGTTGATTAAAACAGTTGATAAAGCAGTTCTTTTGAATTAGTCATACGTATATCAGTATCATATAATAATAAACATCCTTAAAATGTGTTTTAAATTATATTTATTCAATAAACAAATAAATCACTAATGTACAGTAAATATTTTCTTACTAATTCTAGATTTAATCTTAAAATTATTAATATTTAAATGTAGTTTTGTTCAGACTTCTTTAATTCAGTAATCCTGAGAAATGCAGTAAATCAAAATTCCAACAGTTTTTGGGCTTATTCAATAATCATAACGAAAAACAATACGATGAAATAAACATTTATTTAAAAGTTCTCTGTAAAAAAAATTCTTTATTATTATTATTACCATTAAATATTTACAAATATGTTATACATACCTGATGAATTGTTCTGATGATAGTTCACATTTTTTTTGTTTCCTAATTTCTTTATGGATTGGGAATTTAGGAGTCTAAAACAGAAAGGAAACGGGAACAGGTAATATGTCTAATAAAACTCTAAGTAATATAAATACTTTAATCAATTAAGGTCTCTATCCTCTAAATATTTATATTCAAAAGTAAAACCTTCTTTTTTCCTCTGACCCCACTTTTCATAATCAAAATAAATGTAAGTTCCCTGAAAAAAAAAAAAAAACACAAGTGTCAATTCTCAACTATTATAATCAATACACGTACGCAAAGAATCAACTAACCTGCTCATACTCTTCATTGATGATCTTCGGCTCCTCGTGTCGTTGGAACCACATCATGTACTTCGTGTGAAAACGCCAACTCTGCTTCTTGAGCGCCTTGGCAGCCAGATACTGCGCTTTCGTGCCCTCCATGTAGTAGAACACGAAGAACAGCGTTTCGGTGGCAAGCCTCTGGTAAAACTCGAGGGTATCAGAATGGGCCAGCGGCGATTGCACATAGTACGCGGGCGTATTGTACGGATTACGTGGCAGATACGTCCGTATCCGTTCCGAATCCGACGGATGAGGCATGTGGTAAAAGGCGGCTTCCATAAGTTGGAACTGAGTCTGATGCTCCTTTTGCAGTGGCACAGCGCCAAGGGGCGCCACTCCTAGCAGCGGCGGTATGTGCGCGTCCGATTTGCCCTGGTTCTGGGCCTTGTTGTTTGGCTCTAGGATGACTTGATTGTTGTCGAGGCCTGCACGGTCTATCACCTGTTGAGCCATGGACTTCAGGGATGTCATGCCTTCGGATATCTGAAAGCGGGACAGTTTTAGTGATGCGATTCGACGATCGACCGGCTTTTTTCAGTACCTTTTCGCCAACGTTTCCGTTCGTTATTGGTTGGCTCGTTTCGACGTTCAATGGCGACGTTTCATTGCTGTTGTTCAAGTCTGGACTTAGACAGTTGTTTTGTACGTGGGATTCGGTGAACGATTTTTGTAACGAGTTTGTCGAATTTTGCGTCGGCTGAAAAATACAAATTACGGTCACACTGACTCAAAGATTTATCCATGTTTACATTATTAAAAACACAAAATTAAGATAATGAGTTTTTACAAGACCACAAAGAAATATGTTTATTATTTAATAATTCCTTCATATTAAATATCCACTCCAATATAAATAAAACAGATAACACCTAATAAAATAAAATATAAATAAAACTGAATATAAATAAATATTTTGATGTAATCTTCACCTGAGCCAAGTGTTTATTAAATATATTATTTAATAATACCTATTACCAAAAATTACAATAAAGTTTTACAAAACCGTTCATAAAAAACTCACCCTGATAATATCTTAACAAAAAAAAAAATGGTTAGAAATAAATATTTTGATGAGGTTTTCAATTGAAACTAGTATCTAGTTTAATAATTTTGCTTATATTAAATATCTATTAAAACTCAAACTGATAAAATCTTAATAAATATAAACCTAATTATGTACAAATATTTGAATATGGTCTTCACCTGAAACCAGTGTTCAATAATCACATGAACTCAACAGCACAGGTTGATGCACAGAGTGGAAATGAGCGACGGTTGTTTTTGCATTGGTCATAAAACAATAGGCGATAACGCCGGTAATGGTAGTTAAAAAACGACTTGATTTATCGAGAGTTTATAAGGAAACTAACACGTTTAATTTTGTAAAGAAATCCAAAGTGAAGACTGAAACTACATCTTACTTACAATAACCCAAAATTACAATGAAAATTTTAAGGTATATATAAAATAAATTATAAAACTATGTACCTAAATGTTGAAAAATACATTACACAAATTACTGATAATAACCACAATTTAAAATATTTTGACTTACTTGTGTCGATGCGACCGAAGATGAATTCATGTGGATTGACGAATTGATGGGATTTGTTGTGTTTTGAACTGGAACTTGACTAAGATTGGTTATCACAGATGTCGGATTGGTTTCACCACTTGCTGCAAAGACAAACAATGCTACTTCTCTTTCTTCAAGACACAATCACTATTAAAATATAACGATAACAACAAGAATAAACCTACCAATTCCCCACTTACTTGAATTGTTCTTAGACGTTACCGTGGTGGCCGCAACTGCAGCAAAATTGCCACCCAGCATCTGAGCGGCTGGCGAAGGTTCGCGGCCGGGTTGCGCCGGCGTCGAATTGGTGGTTGGAGCCGGTGTCTGTGGCTGTTGCTGGACGGGAGCCGCCTGCGTCGGTTTGCTGGGCGTACTACTGGCCAGTGCCGGTTGTTGTGGCGGTATCGTCTGCTGCTGTTGCTGCTGTTTACTGCCTGGCGTCGAAGACGTGCTGTTGCAGCTGTAGTTGAGTACGGAGCCGCTGCTGTTGTTCAGAGAGGACGTCGCTCGCACTGGTGTCGGTTTTATCGGCTAGAATAACCAGACAGCCGATTACGAAAGTGTTACGGATTATAGTGATGGACGGCCGTACAGAACTTACTTTGGGCTGGTCCTTGCAGACAACTCGTTTCTCTGCCTCGTTCGAGCTGTCGCTGGAATGGTTGTAGTTCTGGTTATTGGTTGTGGCGTTGGCCGAGGCCGAATTGGCCAGTGGTGACGAGGAGATCGGCGACGATCCGGATATGATGGAGGTGGGTGTACCGCCGGTGTCGTTACTGTCCGTCGTCGCAGACGACGGCAGACCAACACCGCTTAATTCAACATCATCAAGGCCGATTATGTCGTCGTAAATGAACTCGCTATCTTCGAAATCGGGCTCTTGTGACGACTCGATGTAGTACTCCACATTGTCCTTTATCCTACGAATCTGTAAACGTGAAAACAATTAATACATGCATCTACAACCATAAGATAAACTGGGCAATCTTATTAGTTTTAAGTGGAACAAGGTGTTTGACTATTAGCATTTTAATAAAATTAAATTTAGTTAAATATGAACACTTGATAAATTATTATTCCTGTTTGTATGAATGAACAAGATAAGAAAACTTTACTGAAACTGCACTTAGTTACTGGTTTAAAAGAGAAAAATAAAAGACATAATAACAATTATATGAAAAACAGATATATTTATTTAAAACTTTGTAATCAATTGTACCAACATAAAAATTAATAAAAGTTTGACATACCTGCTGAACCTCCACAGACATGTTATCAAGCATTCTTAATAATGTTTCCAATTTTCGAATGTGAAATCTATGCCTCTCTAGCCTGGATTTGAGTTCATCCATTCTTTCCTGTTTGTCTTTATCAAGTTTTTTCTTTTTGTTTGCTAGAAGAGATTCAATTTCACTCTCAAAGGAATCAGTCTGCAATCAAATTGGATTTTAGCAAGACTAAATTACAGGCATAAACAAGGTTACTTACCTGTAAATTTAAGAGATCAATAGATGAAACTAACCAATGTTGGATTTCTTCACGTTCTTTTTGGGCAGGGTCCAGTTTTTGAGCTGCCCCCAAACCCTCCTTAGAATATGCCTTGGTTTTAGTTTCTCTTTCCACAACCTTAAACCTTTCCATTTGCTGGAAACAAAAAAAGTTTCAAAACAGTTCTAATTTGTATTTTGCAACTTACTGTTTCTATTAGCTTTCTGTTGTCCATCAAAGTACTTTTGTCCTTGATTTCACCAGAGGCAATCCAACTTTTAATTTGATCCCGGAGTCTTTGTAGTTTCTTAATTTCTTTCTTGAGGTCTGCCTCATATTTCTCCTTTTGATTGCTGTTAGTTGCATTGTGTACCTTTTGCCAAATATCCTCAAAAGTCTCAACACCCTCAGTTACTTTTTTTAAACACCGATCTATTTCACCTGTAAGAATTTAATGTGTCATTACATAACAGGTTATTTAATGCTGAAAATCATGGTGTAAGCTTTACATAAAACATATTGTAGAGGCTTTGTGTCAAAAATAGGTTAATATACAGTAATAAAATTTATGACTTAACACACAAATTGTGAAGTGCAAATTGGAAACAGCAATAACTAGAAGAACAGAAATTGATTTCGTATTTTGGGTTTGGTGAAACGCACTTGTTTGTTGACAGAAAAATTACTTGCCTTGTAGTTTTCTAGTAGCCGCCATGTCGAAATCATTCAGTTCATATTAAGATTTTTCACCTATCCAATCTTAAATCTGTCTTGACAATGTCCATGCAGTAATAAATTATATTACCAATGCTACAATAACAGAGCAAGCTATAGAATAATACAGTTAAATCTATAATCTGGAATAAAACATAAATAATCTGTCGACTGTCACGCTATACATCAAGATTTCAGTGCCACCAACGCAGCAGTCGTAGATTTCCCAAATCGCTACTCAATATTTAATTATAAACATATTTACATTAAAACGAATAAATAAACATTTCTCGGCTGGTCCCATTAAACTTACTTTACTATCTAGTTGGCATTTACTGTGTAAATTTTCCTACTTCAACTCCACCAATCCAATTGCCGAAATGAAATGGAGTAATCTGGGTTGCCGCCGATATTATAAAATCTTTGCTTAACAGCCCTATAAAAAAAAGCCACACAAAATAATACCAAATTATTGAAAATGAGCAACAAAAATTTAAACCGTTGCCGCAGATATAAACGGTTCCGTTATTCCGGAAGCAACAAACTTCTGTCAAACATGTCATATCGTTCTTTTTGTTTTTGAGGTTATGTTCTGTTAACATGTGATACGCGCTGTTTTTTTAACAAATCGTTAGAATGGCAGATTTAACACTATCGTTGCAAGAGAATTTTTTGATAATAGACCACCTGTTCGCCAACATAACCAGCAGCAATGATCCCGAGTGCATTGCCGATTCATGGATTTCGAATGAGATCATCAAAAACAGGGACTACTGGAAGATGTTTATGGAGGCCACATTTGATGGAGAACAGTTACTAGTCAAATTTAATTCACTGGCCGAGGAGGAAAAGCAGAACCACTTTAAGTTTGGCATTGCCTGTTTTATTATGTTTGTGCAAAGCAATTTTACAGGCCCTGATTTGGACAAAGATCTAACTGACTTTCTAGATGAAGACATGTTTAAACGAATTGATTTCGCGAGACTTTTATCAGTGAACAATGAAGAAGTTAGTGTAAATACAAGACACCCAGTGTTGTTTGTTGTTGCTAAATGTATATTTGCTTGTTGTATTGTTAATAATGTTGTCAATTATTGGTGGTTGATTCGTTCTTTGATTATACACCAACACATATTAGATGATTTAAGTCCAACTCTTCTAGCTACTGCTGATAATTTGTACAAAATAATAGGCAAAATGGTCCTACCTGGTAAGACTATTGAATCAGACAATTGAATTCTTAAAAAATATTAATTTTCATTTTATTTTAGAAAACATAAGAGCAGCTATTGACATTGAACTAAGTCAACTTTATCTCATCTGCAGACACATTTCAAAAGCCAAGGAGTACATATTGTCAGCCAGTAGAATATTAGGAATAAATTACAATCTAGTGGGGAGATTGGGGAGAAGAACAAGGTATCAGGAACATGAAATTGCTCAGCTTTCACTTGAAGTTCAAGTTAATGAGAACAAACAGGCTGAGAAGTCACAACAACTTGAACCCAGTGACACAGAGGTAAAAAATAAAATATTTGTTTAAATAATTTCTGTTCATTCAATTTGTAAGTAATCATAATAGAAATATATAAAATAACATTTAAATTGTTGATTGGGTTCTAATTTGATTGAATTGAATTGTTTTATACACAATCTAAATTAAGAATGTATGCAATCTTTGTACAAATTCACTAATATTAAAAATAATATATTGCTATTTTAAGATTTGTAAATTAAAAGGTTTATATTCTTTTCTATTTAGGTACCCACGGATGTACCTCTTGATGACGACGTCCGCCTGAACACAATCGAATTTACAGAGAATATCGGTTCGAAAATAGCTTTGAGCAATATCGAACAAAAATTGTTTTTAACCATTGTTTACGACATGTTTATTTCGAAGCCTCCTGACGAACTGCAGGCTGAAGAAATTCAGCCATTCGTCGATATGATCTTGAGCCAAAAGAACACCTACACCGTTCGGGCAGTAGCGCTTCTATACCGTTGCAAACTAGAGGCCAAAAACAGACGTACCATTGAAAGGTGTCTGCTACAAACTGAGGAGGTGATTAACAGTTTCAAAAAAGAAAGCCCCCCCTATTTGTACAGGGTTCCAGATGTGTTTGGAGCCGGCCTCATACCCATATGGAAAGTGGAGAGTCAATATGCTGATTTGCTATTAAACATTGGTTTGGTTAAAAACAGTTTGGACATATACTTGAAACTGAAACTGTGGGAGGAAGTTATAGTTTGTTACACAATTCTGCAATTGAAGCACAAAGCGGCGGAAATAATTAAAGAGCAACTAGATGCAAATCCCACAGTCAAACTCTGGTGTTTATTAGGTACAAATTTTAAAATATTCAACAAGAAATTTTAATTATGCAACTTAAATGTTACAGGTGACGCTACGGACGATCCAAACTGTTACGAAACGGCGTGGGAGATGTCGAAGAAAAGGAGTTACAGGGCGCAAAGGCACTGGGGTCAGTATTTGTTTGAAAGGAAGAAATATGAAGAGTGCATTCCACATTTCGAAAAGTCGGTCAGTATAAACCCCTTGCAACCAAACATTTGGTTTAGATTGGGTTTTGCTGCTTTGCAAACGGAAAACTGGCAAACTTCTGCGACCGCCTTTAGGAGGTACACCACACTCGAACCGGAAGGTTTTGAGGCGTGGAACAATCTGGCGCAAGCTTACATCAAGCTAGGGAACAAGAGGAGTGCCCATCAGGCGATATTGGAGGCTTTAAAATGTAATTTTGAGAACTGGAAAGTGTGGGAGAACCTATTAGTTGTAAGTTGTGACATTTCGAACTTTACAGACGTGATACGGGCTTATCACAAACTTTTAGACCTGAAGGGAAAGTATTTGAACGTGGAAGTTTTAAGTGTGCTGGTTTTCGGAGTTCTTAACGAAATGTTGGACGTTGAGGGGAAATCTTCCACGCAATATCTTAAAAAAACGCGAGAATTGTTGGGAAGAATTACATCAGTACATACTGGTGAAGGATATGTTTGGGAACTGTATGCTTTTTTGGCACCCACTCTCATACTGAGGGTACAAAGATTGCAAAAAGCTTACAGATCCTATACCCAAACAGGATGGGACAAAAATGTCACATTGTGTCAAAAGGTATTGCAAGTATGTGTAAAACTGTCTGAAGCTGTTTTGGAAGATGAGATGAGTCCCAAGGAGCCTACACTTAATTCAGTTAGGCTAAACATCAGTTCTGCCATCGCCGCCGTTAAAAAGCAGGACTGGGATGATACCAAAGATTTAGTGAAGGAAGTTACTGAACACTTGGAAAAGATTATCACAAAAATTAAGAGTGCTTTATAATTTTTAAAAAAAAAATTGTAATTGATCCTATTCTGACATATATTTATTGTAAAAATTTATAACTGGTGCTGATTATGATAGGCAAATCAATAAATATTACACTTTTAGTTTTTACTAAACTTTCGTTTTATTTTGTATTAAAATTGGTTTACAATAACAAACCAAATACATATTAATTGTTGCTTCTGTATGTGTTTGCTTTATTTAGAATCGTATTAATATTAATAAAATATAAAGGATATTGTTGGCAAGTTATAAAAAAACAATTATTTTTAAATTATTTATTTTTGCTCATAATTTCCATATAATTTGTTTAAGGTACTGGTGTTGTTGGTGACGGTATCTATAAAAAGTAAATACTATTTTAGACGATTTTAAAACAATTATAAGGTTTCTATTAAATTTGATTTATCAGTAAATTTTTGTAATCAATAAGATTCATAGCGTATATTAAAGCATCATACTAACAAACAATACTAGATTATAAATAATTACAATTGGAAATTACTTACAATGATAAAAGAAACAAACTCCTGAACTTTGATAATGCTATTCCACACCTGTAAAAATATAACATTTTAATAAAATTATACAGAAAAAAATTTATATAATTTATCCATAATAAAAAAGAAATCAGGTTACTGTTATCATCAAATAAGATCTTATGACAGGGATAACTAAATTCATCATTCAAATAATTTATTTATTATTTAATTAATTATAACATCTTACCTGTATTTATTGATCTTCAATATTTCAATCATATCAAGAGGACCTGAAACCAAAACAAATACCTATAAAAATGTATAAATAAAATATAACATATTAATATGGTTTTCTGAGATTCAGTGAGGGCAAGTACATATCATGAGGTATCATAATAGCGTATAATATTTGATCATCATATACAAATATAATTTAGAAAATTAATAACTTAAAAAAACAAACCTGTTTTATTTGTTAAAAATTTGTGCAGAATTCCAGAACCCTTAATGAAGATATATCTGCAAATAAAAATATTATATAAGTATCAGTCCAACAAACATATATTAATTGTGTATGTTTATAAAATATCAGTGAGGGCAAGTGAATTTCATAATTGGTATTCATAATAGCGTATAAATGAGTCATCATTAAAAAATATGTTTAATTTAAAAAGTAAGAAATAGAAATTTACCTTGACAAATCCTAAAATGTAGATTTATTGCTTTCACTAATGGCAATTCCTGAAAAAATAAACATAAAGTTAATAAAGGATAACGAGTAACAAATATTAAACAATTTAATTTAAAAATTTCAATCAGTAGTTATTTTCTCATCAATTATTTTTTTATGACAGGGATAACTAAGAACATCATGTAAAGGAACAAAAGTTTTAAAAACAATTTAAATTCTACTTACTTCAAATTATCATGACACTTTTGCTAATTCTTCAAATATAGGAACACAGTTGCAAGCCTGAAAGAAAAACTGTATATTAGATTGGAATTCAACTTCACAAAAGCATCTGAAAATATTATTTAAATCATAATATAAAAATGCAGCCAAAGTGTATAATCAAAGCAATCAGACGGTAATTATTTTAATCATTTTGTTGTTGTACATATAGAATATAAATAACAAAATATGTAATTACCTCATATATATATATTACTGATTGGCTTAATATGATGTTAAATGAGCCTGAAATGAAACAGACAAAATATATAAACAATCTGCTAAATTTAAGTGAAAAATAATTATATTTCAAACAATCAGTTACAAAAATGCAGCCATAATTACTAATCACAGTAATCAGACGGTAATTATTATCATCATTATGAAATATAAAATTATAAATGTTATAGAAAATACACTTACCAAGGCAAACTGCTTTATTTAACCCACAATTGGTGAATACAGACACTCTGGCAGTTCTGAAATCAATTTAATTAATTAATAATTTTGAACACCAGAGTATAGTAAATGAAGTTGTGTATAAGAATTAATCAGAACATAAATAATCACTGTTAATTCAGATTGACTAGGGCGTTATGATTGTGTTCATCATAATAACCAAAAAAAAGGAGAAAAATATTGTGAAGGCTTAGCTTACCTGTATCATTTAGGAAAGTCATCCAAGATTTGAATCAATTCTTAATCTTCTGTGAACAACTAAAAATTTATTAAATAGTGCTACAAATTTTTAAATAACAATTAAATGGATGTAGAAGTGTCAGAACATAAATAATCATGGTCAAATCAGATTGACTAGGGCGTTATGATTGTGTTCATCATATAAAATAACGAGTTTTATTAATTTATTATTAAACCTACTTACTATGTATTTTATCTTCTCATATATATTCTGTCCTAGGTATGATTGTATTTCTGTAATAAAGATATTTGTTTTAATAACAGAAGTTTATACACATTAGATCTTTAATTGGAAAGTTAGCTCAGTAAAATTTATCAACAGAACAATTCAGTCATATGCTTGTCAAAATAAATCATCATAATAATTGAAATCAGAAATATATTGATAAAAAGTATATACTTACAATTACATATGCATGTGGTGCCATTCTCAGACCGAAGCTGCAGGAAGTCTGACAAAAACCTAAAACAATAACTTCATTAAACAAATTTATAAAAACAAAAATAATTTTTGGTGGCTAGGTCGCCATCAGAAAAAAGTTATCAACAACAAGAATTCAGTCATATGCTTGTCTTAAAAAAATCATCATCAAATTAGAAGATTTGAAAAGTGAGGTTGGAATACAAACTTACCGGTCGTAACATTTTGCCTATGATCACGTTCCATGGTGAATTAGAACTGCTAGAAGAAAAATTTTTAAATTAATATACGCTTCCTCACAGAAATATATAATTGAAATTTCATGTGGAATCAGAATTTTCCGATAATATAAAATCATCGTAATCATACGAACGAGACAATTTGTCTCATCACATTAAAATTAGTTGAAAATAAAGGTTGAAACTAAACGTTGATAACATACTATATATAATTTATAAAAAATATTATGATAAACATTGATGATCGTTGGAATTAATAAAGATTATATATTACCTCTTCAACGACGTGCTTCCGTCGAGAGTTGAACAAAAAAGGAAGGAAAAAGTGGCTCACGTCATGACGAAAACATGCACACCACAAAACATCAAACTGCGCATGTCATGATAATAACGCGCGCATTCAAAAATTTCAAAAATATTTAGGATATATTCAATTCCATATTAAAAGTAATAATTAATTAGTAGATGGTATTATAATAATATGTTTCACTGATCTTTGTCACGTTACGAAGACAGTGAAAATCGGTGATTAAGAAATACGTGTACTGATTTTGGATTATGAGAAATTTTTACTTCCGCGGCGGCAATTTTAAATATCCAAAATATATCTTAACATATTAATATTATATCAATAATTTTTTTGTAAATATTTGATCAATTATTTGGAATACATACCTTGCAAAAAGGAATAAAAAATAAAATTAGTATGAACAACAACTGATTCTAGCGCCTCCTTATTGATTACCCACATGTCAAAATTTAACTTAACCTGTTGGGCTGAATAATTTCACTGAATTATCAAATATAATATAAAATATATACAAAACCTGTCATGGACGACAGTAACAAGTAAGAAGTACTTCTAATTTTGCGTGTTCATATAATTGACCTCATTTTAGTGAACAATCTGTTGCACCCTGCAACGAAATAATTGACGATATTGAAGACCTTATTTCATCCCAAGACATCACGCCTAAAGAGCGCTACGCTAGCCGTAAAAACGTGAAAGTAAAAGCCAAAAAGCGAGTAAGTTTCTTGAATAATTCAACTTCAAAATAACAATTATTTTAATTCATTTTCAGGATGTTAACAATGACCAAGCACCAGTTTCAGTTGGAGAAAACATACCAGGCACCCAAAGAATCTATGTCAAAACGTGGGGATGCGCCCACAACAGTTCAGATTCTGAATACATGGCAGGACAACTGGCTGCATATGGCTATCAACTGACTGATGACAAAACAAAAGCAGACCTGTGGCTTTTGAACAGCTGTACTGTTAAGAATCCATCTGAAGACCATTTCAGAAATGAAATTGAAGCAGCCAAAAAACAGGCCAAGCATGTTGTATTGGCTGGTTGTGTGCCACAGGGTGCACCCAAGTCCAATTTTGTCCAAGGACTCAGTATAATTGGAGTCCAGCAAATTGACAGGGTTGTTGAAGTTGTAGAGGAAACGTTGAAAGGTAATACTGTAAAGTTACTTGGCACAAAAAAAGAAAACGGAAAGAAAATTGGTGGGGCATCATTATTGTTACCCAAAGTTAGGAGAAATCCTTTGATTGAAATAATTGCCATTAACACAGGATGTTTGAATCAGTGCACATATTGTAAGACAAAGCATGCAAGAGGAGATTTGGGCAGTTATCCTCCAGAGGAAATTGTAGCTAGGGCCAAACAAGCATTCCAGGAAGGTGTTGTTGAAATTTGGCTTACTTCAGAGGACACTGGTAAGAAAACTTACGAGTTTAATTATTTCATTGATTATAACTGAATTTGTTAAGGCACTTATGGCAGAGACATTGGAACTTCTCTACCTGAACTGCTTTGGCAATTGGTTGATATTATACCGAAGGGGTGCAGATTAAGGTTGGGCATGACTAATCCACCTTACATTCTGGAGCACTTGGAAGAAATCGCCAAAATTATGTCTCATCCAAGAGTTTATGGATTTCTCCATGTACCAGTACAATCTGGTAGTGACCAAGTATTAGGAGACATGAAGAGGGAATATTGTAGGAAGGATTTTGAACATGTTGTGGACTTTCTTCAGAAACAGTAAGTTGCTAAATATTAATTGAAAATGATTTAATATATGTTACTTATAGTGTCCCTGGAATGACAATTGCGACAGATATCATTTGTGGATTCCCAACTGAAACTGAGGCTGATTTTGAAGAAACAATGTCACTATGTGCAAAATACAAATTCCCAAGCTTGTTTATCAATCAGTATTTTCCAAGGCCTGGTACTCCTGCAGCTAGGCTCCCCAGAATACCCGCCAATGAAGTTAAACAGAGAACCAAAAAACTTACAGATCTGTTTTATACATATAAGCCCTACACTCACAAACTTGGTGAAATTCAAGAAGTATTGGTGACAGAAGTGTCACATGACAAGAAACATTATGTGGGACACAACGAATTTTATGAACAGGTCTTGGTACCTATGAATGATAAATACATGGGCAAGCTGGTAAAAGTTAAGATTACAGAAACTAGCAAGTTTTCTATGATTGGACAACCCTTGGATGAAATTAGTATGCCAGGTCTAGCTAGACCATTGGAAAAAGGGGAAATATCTGGAGTTGTTGAAGAAAAGTGCGACTACATATTAATTGCAGCTCTGGTGCTTTTATTCATATCAATTATGTTAAAATTTTTATTAAAATTTATTTATTAAATTTTATCAACATCAACAACATATATTTGAATATATTTAAGATCAAAATGAATGTATACTTGACTGTTGTTTTATAGGATAGTAAAACATCTGGTATTGTAACATAAATATATATTTATCTGAAATATATTACATAATAATATATGTAGGTATCTAAAATTAATATTATACAAGTAGACTTAATCTATGTTAAAACTAAATTTTTGGATGAATAATACAGAATTATACACAATAGAAGAGGAATGTATATTTAGGACGTTCATTGTAATTGAAAACTGTCGTAATAGTTCTTCGTTGTTTCGTTATTACAAATTTATTTATCACAGTCACATTTGCTCGTAATTCCCAAATATGCTTTCCTTTCGTTAAAATATTGTGGCGAACCATACAAAATTAAATATAATTTTAAACTATTCCTGTTAAGAAAACAAAAATTTGGTGATTGTCCACAAAATTAATAGAACAGATGCCTAAATCATGGCACTATTGTTTACCTTCCCTAATAACTCGCTTAATCTAACATTTAAAATCAAAAGTATGGGAAAATGTAACTTACTATAAAAATTCATCGTCAGTCGATTGCTGCTGATTCCACCATCTTTTTAGTAAATGTTTGAATTGCATCAACCTTATTTTAAACTCGTTGTAGTTGTATTGAAAAAATAGGGTCGAGGAATTCAAGATTTCTATGAAGAGTTAAAGTATATGTACAAAGTTTATCTGGCAAATTAATAAAGCACACCTCTCTACTTTTACTCAAGAAAGTGCTTAATTAATTTGCCGTAATTTAAAGGCTTATTTAACATCTTTTCAAAAAAAAGTGTTAAGACTGTTGGGACATTGAAATTATGCCAAATAAGTAATCAATGTGAATCAATAAATAAATAATGAAATTGATAAAATTGTCTAATTATCGAGTTGTACTGTAATAATCATACAAGGTTGTCAGTATCTCTTATGGTCGCGGTGCGGGGGTGGTCTTGAATCGCGCCACTCCCTCCCGTCCTTCTGAGGCCTTCCGTCGTGATGATGATGGTGGTGGTGATGTCGTTTCTTCTCAGCCGCCTTAGCTCCATTAAAAGTCTCGCTGACGAGTTGAGATCCGTCGCGATGTCTTTCGCCACGGTACGGTTCGTCAAGGGTCTCCTTTCGTCGAAGAGGCGAGTGATTAGATGCGCTTGCTTTCAACCCCGTTTTACTTCCAGCCGATTCGTGCAAATTCTCCCAGGCCTGTCTGTAATATCGGTTTAAACCGTTACGTGACTCTGAACTGGAGGAATCGAACGATGCGACTGTGTTGCAATCGGGTGATGCGCGATGACGATAATGTTTGGCACTTCGATTTCTGAAACCAGACCACACTTTTCAATAAGAAATGCTAAGATTATAACAGTAAAAGTTGTGCAATGCATATAATAACGTTCAAATACCTCGAAACAAACCTAAAACCAGGTGCAAATAGTACAGTGCTCAAATTCAAAACCAAAAAACATCAATCAAACACAATTAAGAACCGTTAAATGTGTGGTGTGTCATGCAGTGCAGCAGTGCGGGCCCCGTTTCGTACCTTTAGGTCGTACCCCGGGGGGACGGAGTGCGTGGACTCTAGATCGGGTTGGAGAAGTATCCGGCTCGATGGTGGGACCGGTAGCTGCGGCTGAACTCTCTGCGGCCGATCTGCTGGTCGGGAAACGGCAGCGCCAGCAGCGTGTACCATCTGGAGGGCATGGCGCCAGAAGGCGGCAGCCGGTGCGACGATCTTGTCGATGCGCCCGCACTGCGACCGCAACACACACATTTATGGGTTTTATTTACAGTGGACCATATATACCATGATTAAATTTCTACTATATAATTTAAAATGAAAGTAATAATAAAAGGCACGGAAAGCAGTAGCTAACTAGTCACCATTGAAATATTTACACTCACCTTCGCACTAAAATGACGATGGTAGTGATGATAGCAGCAAGGAAGACGAACGCGCCAAAACCACCGAGCGCAATGATGGCTCCCACGTTCAGTTTGGCACCAAACGTTTCACGTCTTTCACCATCAACGCTCAAGGGAACATTCACGTTGGGAACCTCTCCATGTTGGATGTTGGAGCTTCCAGCAATTTCATTGTCCTGTGGGTGACCAGCTGCGATGATTATAGACGGCGAGTTGGTGGTCTCCGTGGTTGTTGTGGTTGTAGTGAGGGTGGTTCTTATTGTTGGTCTTCGAGATTTTGTCACTTTCACAATTTCCGTCGCTCTGATGGTTGTTGGCGATGGACGAGGTGCACGTGTTCTTAATTTTGTGGTTGGTAGTCTGGTAGTTCTTGGTACTTCTGGTGCGGCTGTCGTAGTTGTAGTTGTTGTTGTAACTTCTTCTGTAAAATTACCGTTTGGGATTTGTTAAAATGTAATAGATTTGAATAAATATTCCATTTACCTTGACAAGTTGGAGGGAGTGCGTCGTATTGACCGTTAGCCAAACAAGTTAAAACTTTGGGACCCACAAGCTTGTAGCCAGTTTTACACTCGTACTCTACTGTTGATCCAAACAAAGTTTCATTATTGGGGTTCTCAATGACTCCATTAGGAATTTCTGTAGGTGGTTCGCACAATATTGCTACAACAAATCATAAAAATTACAAAAAAGAATTCTCATAATTGGGTTTTACTTACGTTCACATCGTGGTGGTGGTCCATTCCACCTCTCATCAATATCACAAGCTAGTTGTGCCCTTCCAATCATCTCATAACCTTCGTCGCATGTGTATATGACTCTGCTAAGGTATCCAACGCTGTCATTTACTAGTTGATACTCACCATTAGCTATATCTGCCGGGTAACCACATTGTATGCCTATAAAGAATATAAGTGAGATTCGATTGGACGAAATCTGGCAACCTTACGTTTGCACACCGGCGGAAACTCGTTGTAGAATCCAGTCTCAAGACACGTTCTGCTGGACGGACCCACCAGAAGATGCCCTTCGTCACAGGTGTATTCAATGGTGGTGCCTACGTTAAAGTCCTGTGCCACCATTGTTGAGTTTGGAGGTTGTTCCGGTCGGCCACAGGCCTTTGGTTGGTGTTGACAAATGTAGTTGAGATGCATGTTACAATCGGTGTCGGACCACAACCATCCTTTAGTTCCGTCGTATCTGGCGCATTCGCCATTTCCAACAGGCAAATTCCAGAAACTGACGGTGACTTCGTCGCCGTTCAGCCAGTTCCATCCACCAAGCTTGGGATCTCTGACGGCCGCCATCCAATATTGGCCGCTGGCATCGCTGCGGTGTCTCCTCCACAGTTCCCAGCTGATGAAACCTTGTAAAGCTGGATTACTCTCGTCGACCAAGGTGCCACCACGGCTTCTACAGAAGGCCAGGGCATCCTTGAACATCATAGGTTGCCGGTTGTAGAAGATGTAGCATTTTCCGTTGTAAGTGGCCGTGCTGCCCGGCGGTTGATCCCTGAACTGGGGACATCTTTCAATCGGTAAAGCTTGATCCGTGTAAACGAACGCCTCGCAAATGGATAACTGACTGGCCGTCGGCGCCTCCAGATGCACACTGACGAACGCTCCAGGCATCGGAGGATTGCACGGCAGGAACAAGGGCTGTCCTTCCTCCAAGAATCCAGTGAATCTGTTACAAATGGGATTCGTGCCCAAGTCTGGCCGATTGTTGCCCACACGAACAACTATGGTGGCAGGTTTGTTAGCACCTACGGGGAAGAAAAAGGATTGCGTAAAACACATATCGTGGCAGATGACACGCAATCTGATTACTAAACAAGAACCTTCGTGCCGCCGTTTTAATTACATTCATAACAGCGTAATTGCAACTGATAAATGAATATGATAACTTTCGCCTGAAATCTTCCACGAGAATAAACAAATAGAAGAATATATAATAAACATGCAAACGGGAAGTGGACTAACGTTACAGTGTTTACACTAATTAACGGAAGGGAACTTGCAGAATTCATATGACAATGACATTAATTTGATATTAATATTTTCCGGTGGGTTGCGAAGTGCAAGAGAATTACATATGCGTCTAACAGTTAATAAAATGTAACCACTTGATAATGTGATTAAGGGATAATGGCAGTTTTTTGTTTGTTATAAGCCTATTAGGTCTAACAAATAATCTTATAGCAATTCAGGTTAGATACAAAATTCCGTTAGAGTGTGAAAAAACTTGGTTAGATTGGAGGTGTTGTTTTGATTCAATTACTCAATAAAATGGGTTAAAACCAAATGGGTTTTTATATGTGACAACATTAAGATCTATTTATAGTAACACCGTTATCAATTAATCCGAATAAAGATATTATGTGGTTGCAAATTGGTACAAATATTTTGTAATGGCTGTTATTATCTAATTACAAAAAATTAATAGTTGATAGAAGAATTTGTTAAAGTGTAACAAGTATTTTAAAGTCGTTCCAATAACACAGAATCGTAATAGCTAATTAACTCGGTGAGAATTGAAAAACTAATTAATGAAATGAACGCCAATTTGAATTGATGAACAATTTATTAGATCAATGACTTTTTCTCACATTTCAAATTAAATATGTCTCGATCTAATTATCAGACGAAATAAGAAAGTGAAAATTGATCGTCGCTGAACCGTTTAAAACTGTGGGAACTGCTCTAAAAAACAATGTGATCTTTAATTGGATCTATTCAGCAATAGCGGATTTATGTCGTGAAATTAATGACCGAAATTACTTCTATTTAAATTCAGATGCAAAAAAATTTTGAAATTATCGTATGAAAATGAAAGTTTTAATAAAGGAAGCAATAAAAATGCTTTATTAACTTATTCAATACAGTTTCTCGCTCACATAATGCATGTATCAATTAGAAATTATTTGTAGAGTTAAATTAGTTGTTGTTGCAATAATTATTTTGCTTTATAACAGTTTTTCAATATAGGACTTTCGTTATAAAATACATGCAAGAAACAAACACAGTTGTTTGTTCGTTGCATTATAACGAGAGTTATGTATAAAATTGCATAAAACAAATTTAAATTACTTTCTTTAGTTAAGACTTTCTTCATCACGCCAACTAATTAATCGAGCGTTGTTATGAAGAAGAATCTACTAATAATAATATGCGCAACTTGTTCCTGATTATACCACAATCTTACCACAACACGGTTTGCCGAAGTCCAGCCTGACAAGTTGCACCATGTACGGTTCCAGCAGATTGACGTACCACCACGGTGTTTTTTCAGCCTTCGTCAACGTGCAGGTTTCGCTGCTGAAAAAGGCGCTGGTACTGCCGTCGATGGCTTTTTGCGGTATTCCTCCAGCCTCCGTGCTGACTTGCATCGGCGCCTTTCCCGCTGCCACGTTCAGAACTGCAACAAAATGGAAAACGTTTAGTGCAAAATCCCGAACAAAACGCGTATTCTAACATAAAAGCATTTAGAAATCTCGTTAATAGTCCGGAGAGAGTCGAGCAGCGCAGACAAAGAATTACGCGGTATCATTCCACCGGTGAATAATGAGCATGTTATTTATCTTCATTTTATTCTTCCAATTTCTTCATGAATAACATTAAAAATGTAATTATTTCACTGGTATTGTGCACTTGCACAAAAGTACCAGAGAAAGTAAACCAAGAGACCGCAACTGAACAAAGTGATTATGGTTTAGATCACATTAAAAGGGCGAGTACTGGCTAGATTAACAATGGTACTTGAATTCGTAATTGAGGTAATGAAGGTGGATATGTAAAAGTCCGGAAACTAGATAGGCATTTATTAATCTCCTTGATGTTTTTAGGAGACTTACTAACTTATTATATCTGATGTTAGTTGAATATGAAAATGTGAAAGTAAATAAAAACTAATTATAATTGTCAACTATTTTATTTTTAATTCCTAAATTGATTATATTATAGTATTTTACTTTTACAATTTACAAAGGAAGATTTGCTTAACTAATGAATTCATTTAATTTGATAATTTACTTTCCAAATGGACAATTGAGAACTAGAATCTAGAAATTGAATATTATTTATTAAAACCATTTCTTTTAAAAATTGTCAGGCTGATCCAAATCTACCTTAAATGATTATAATAAATTATCTTTGTTTGAATCATTTCATTCAAAATCATCAGTGTGGTTCAGTCTTAAGATAAATGTAACTTTTATAATTTATTTTCTTTATTGGTATTCTTCTAAAAATTATAGAGATGATCCAATCCTGACATAAATTATTATAATAAATGTAACTTTTTATAGTTTATTGTATATTTTAATACAGTATTGAATTTAGAATAATATCTATATAGTTAAGATTTTCAAACATAGATTTCTTCTCTTTCTTTTGAATCAATCACCATTGAATGAGTAGTATTCCAAAATAAGAATAAAATGGCAAATTCTTTGTACCATCTGAAACTGTCTCTTCTAAATTTATTATTTCTTTTCTGGAATCATTTTTTCCAAAAATCATAAAGATGATCCAATCCTGACATAAATTATAGTAAAAAAGACTTCCAAACACAGATTTCTTTTGCGATTGCTTTGTATTAATCTACAGACATTGAATTGTCTTCCAAAATATAAAGAAATCTATGTCAAACTGTTTGCAACAACTGAAACTGCCTCTTCTAAATTTACTTTTTCGTTACTAGAATCATTTCTTCCAAAAATCATAAAAATGGACCATTCTTACATAAATTATTATAATAAATGTAACTTATATTTTATTGTACGTTTTAGCATAGTATCTACTTCATCTTGATATTTAGAATAAAATTTGTATATTTAAGATTTGCAAACCCATATCTTTTGTATGCATTTGTTTTGTATCAATCTCCATTTAATGAATCCCAATATATAAAAAAATAATAATGTGAAACTATTTGTATTAAATGGAAGTGCCTTTACCACATACTCTTAGTATAGTACCTAATTCATCTTGACATTGGAGAAATAAATATTTAAAGTGAATATTTCCAAGCCTTGATCTCTTTTCTTCTTGTATCAACCTCCATTGACAGAATGGCCTTACCAAATATAAATAATAGAATGTTCAATAGCTCATATAAATTGAAACCTCTCCATCTAAGTTAAATTTCCTTTTTCAACAAGAACATAACATTGACAGACCAAAGTGGAGATTGATATTTACATCCGATGATGCACCAACACAGGATGCGTCCGTGACAATTCAAATACGCAAACATAAAATTTACCAAAAAAAAAGTGTGCCCTTTAAGTCGTTTGTAATACTTTCCCGCGACGAATTCGAGAAACGAGTGGGCGCTTAGAAGTGGTTACAAGGTCAGCGTGAAATTCTGAAATTCTCGGTCGAGGTCACTACGGTATTTGACCCTATCAGGCCAGCGATGCTGCGTCGTTGTTTCATCATTATGCACCGGTCGTTTTATTAATTTCGCCAGAATGTGAATACAGTTACAGAAACACTTGTAGCCGCGGCCAGTTTATCGCTTATTTACATACACTGATACGACGATCGGATAATCTGATTGATAATTATCATCGTTTGGATACGATTGGACGTTGGAATTTCCATCATTTGTGGAGACGTATTAGAAGTGTTTCGTTTTATAGCTTATTTTTTTAGTTTAAAAAGAGGAGAAAATAAGGACAATTGTATCGCCGCATTGTGTCTCGTTTCACACAAGACAATTAAAATCGCCTTAATACGTGTACCCGTAATTAATTAATAAATTATTGAATAAAACGATTCGAAAGAAACATTGACCCATTTTGTTTGTGAGAACTGTTCTACTCTACTAAATAATGTGCTTTTTATTGTTTTCGTCAGATTATCCACTAATTTTCTTGACTAGCAAATTAACACATATAATTTACAAAAAAAATTTACACTTTTTGAAGTTACACATTATAACAACCACCTATTATAGAAAGTTAGAAAACATACTTCACTTGTAATTCAATAATAAGGGCTTTAATTGCAAATCTATAAATAATTAATGGTAGTAGTTGCAATTTTCACTTGTATAATTTCAAAGATGTGGGTCTTCATGTCACGAAGGTGACTAAGAAATGTCTTCAGGTCAAATAGTCCTGTTTTTTTTACTTGTTACTGATTTCTATTTACTTTGTCAGGTTGGATCAACAATGTATTGATTTAGTTTATTTATTTATGGATACGAATATGTGTAGAAGAAAATATTATTAGTAAAAGTGACACAAAAAAACTTAACCTAACCTAGCCTAACCTCACTTAACTTAACTTAACCTAACCTAACACGAAGTTTATTTTTTGTTTTCTGTTCAACTAAATTGAAATTGCAAAGTTTTATATTAATAATCTGCAGTTATATCTTCTTCAATATTTAACGTGTTAAGTTAGATTACATTTTTTCAGCGTCACTTCTGTCACCAATAATATTTTTTCTATACATATTAGTTTTTTAAACGACTTTGAAAGAAAACTAAAAAATAAACATTATAAAAAAGGTGTAAAATATAGAAGATAGATCAAAGAAAAATCTTCCTTTTGATACTAATAGTTTATTTTTTGTTTTCTATTCAACTAAATTGATATTATAGTTTTATATTAATAGCCTGCAGTTCAATCTTCTTCTATGTTCAACGTGATGCAACTACATTATTTTAAAATATAAGTCAAGAAATTTACTATTAAAAATATGAATATATCAGTTTTAATTTGCAAATTGCAAAAATCTATTTCTGAAGTGAATGGTGATAGGTTAGGTTAAGTTAAGTTAAGTGAGGTTAGGTTAGGTTAAGTTTTTTAGTGTTTTAGTGTTTAGTTCTAACGTGTTAAGTTACGTTTGATTTTTTCAGTGTCACTTCTGTCACCAATAATATTTTTTTCATGCATATGTATAGAAAAAATATTACTGGTGACAGAAGTTAAACGTTAAACACTGAAGAAGATATAACCGCAGATTATTAATATAAAACTTTGCAATTTCCATTTAGTTGAACAGAAAACAAAAAATAAACTTCGAAAGAAAGAGTTTTCTTTGATATACATATCTTTTATATTTTACACTTTTTTACTTCAATCTTTAAAAATATGAACCAGAATTAGGGATTACCTTCCAAAATTTTATTCACCAAATTTAAGCTAAATATTATGAAGACATTCACGTTCTCGAAGTTTTGTGAAATTCTGGGATTATTTAATAATTCAGTTGAATAATTCAATTTTCTACCATTTCCCAGATATTTAAATAAGTGAAATAACACTGACAACTGAGTTTGTTGGAAGTATTTATGGTTAATACAATTTTTATATAAACTTTAGTACACTTCAAGGTAGTGAACATGTTAAAAATGAATAAAATCTGATGCTGTAAAAACAAATGCTAACTTTAGTTTATTTTACGCTATTTTAGTTTAATAATTTGTCAAATTGCAAATACTTTAAGTGATGGCAAAGGCAATTTAAAAATTTTAACTGTAAACTCATAAAAAAGATCACAATTACAACAAAACAATAAAACACCCACATATAAATTTTATACGAATTTAACCCAAATATGCTTTTAGTGGCCTTCATTACAGTCGTTTCGCATTTAAAATGCAATTTAATGCCAGTCGCGTCACTGCTAAAATCAATGCAATTTTTTATCCGTTCCATATTTCGGAATTGCTTCACGCTCTTATTGTTCCTTAAACTACAATCAAGCTAATTGATTTAATCTTGCAACAGTTAAAAGTTTGTTGTTGAACAGTTTGCCATTTTATTAACACGGATAATTTATTGAAAATTCGACGTGTCAATTTGCCGTTAATTGATATCAATGTTTTAAATCGTTAACTTTTTAGATCTAGCAATCACTTTCACCCATTAATTACGAAAGTTAACATAATCCAACAGGATCACGATCGTCGATCAGAAAAGTCGTGTGTGTGCGACAGATAGGCTCCATTAAACACATCACACTCTATTGTATCAATCGACTGCACTTTCTTTTTTTGCAGCTATTTCACAATATTTACATGAAAAACCCGACGTGACTGAGGTAAATTCAATTTATTGGATTCTGCTGTTCATTGATGTCTCATGCTGACCCACTTACGGAGAATGCATCACAGTTAAATGTTACTTTATTGTCTGACCAAATCATACGTATGGTTCACTTGGTTGGGAACAGTTAATTAAGTTTTGAAGATGGAACAACTGGCTGTTGAACCGCTAAAATTCACTTCACTCTTTTATGCATACAGTCCATAAGTTCACACAGCTTCACAGATGAAAGTAGATTGGAGCCTGGTCCACTAATTTATTCAGGGGTTCCAATATGGTATGGGAAGGAATTACATGTCAAGACACGATGATATGTGAGATATACGTAAGGGACATTGTTTATGGTATACTATCAAATTTTTAAGATGCTATCAACAAGAAGTCTCCGCATCGATCAGAAATTGTGCTAGAGAAGCTCGAAACGCTGGGTACTGAAACATCCCCCGAGATAACCAGACCTAAATCCTATCGGGCATGGGATGTACTAAAACATCGGCTTTCTAACCATCAATCCTGATTTAATAATAATAATAATCTTCCAGAGCTTCAAGATAAAATTTCACCGACCAACAAGAATTGAATAACCTCATAGAAAGCATGCCGAAGAGGCTCATACAATTTTATGTACTTATGTATAAATTTGTTTAAAAATAAAAATTTCTCGATTTATTATTATTAAGACGTGTATATTTAGTAAATATTTTTTTATTTTTCTACTTATTATTATGCTTCATTCAATATCCTTTAAACTTGAGTTTATAAAGTGATGGCCACAGAAATAGCACAAAATTTAAAATTAAACAATTCGTAAGATATTTCATACAAAGATTTAATTCAAATTTTGTCCAGTCATTATAAAAAATATACAACAAGATTAAAGGTAAAAAATATATTCATCATCCTCCTAATAAAAGTGTTGATCCCAGATACACTACAAAACACGGTAGAAGAAAAGTTTTGGTTTGGAGTTTCTTTCCTTGGCATTGTAGAGGACCAATACAAAAAATTATTCGTAAAATAGACATTATGATAGCTGTAATGGAACCATTTGCCTTCTATTATTTGCATGATATGATACGAAGCATGCACCCAAAGTTGTTCAAAGTAAGATAAAAGTTAAAAATATTGAGATTCCGATTGGCCAGCGTAATTTCCAGATCTAAATGCAGTTGAAAAATTGTGGAAGCACATGTAAAATCGATTAAAACACCAAACAGAATCAAATTTAATTGTAGTTATTAATTGAAGTCGTGAAATTTAATTTCAAACGCCTGTTGTCAATATTTCGTTGATTCTTTGTCATACCACTTCAAGGAGATTATAACGAACAAAGAGTTTCCAACAAAATATTAACAACTTAATGTTATGTATATGTTATTTAACAAATATATATTTTTCAAAAGTGTGTTCGTTCTATGACCAGCCACATTTTGTATAATTATTCTAAGTAAAATAAAATATTTTGATTGCATTTAATTAGAGGTGTTCGTTTCCTAATTACCGTTAAAATATAATGAATAAAATGCATCTTAGGGACTGTTAATGTTTCACAATGAATAAAATGTATTTATATGTTGTGTTATTCAATTAATTAAATAACCTCTCCCAACACTTAATAACTGGTTATCAATTTTTTATATTATTGAATGAAAGAACAACAATGAAATCCAATCATGAATAAACGTGATAAAATCTCGAATCGAAACTCATTGAAAATATCCTGGAAATGGCATCCAATTGAACGAAACAATTAAAAAAAAACAATAATAATAGTGATTGAGGCAGTGCGATGGATAATTAATTAAAAATAGCAGTAGTAAAAACGTTCGTGTTACTTAATATATTATAAATTACTTTCTACATAATGATAATAATGCAGATTCCACTTGAGAATGCATGTGCAAAAGGTGAATATTATTAACGATCCTTTGGTGGTGGAAAAGTTTGAGAAATATTAGAAATTTATTATAATTATTGTAATAGGCGTTTTCTCTTAGACAATTTTTCATTGCATCTCGATTATCTTTTATGCGTTTTATGTAACATTTAAAAGTATTGTCCTTAAATAATTTATTGTTGATCGATGCCCGCAATTAGTTTTTTATTGTGACCAATTAACGACGCCATAATCTAGTTTTACAGCCGTGCTATAAAGCTGTTAACTGTTATAATTGAATTGTAAGTTACGAATAATAAAAATCGTTAAAATCCTCATTATCAATTATGTAAAACCCGAAGTAACTGGAACAGAATATGAATATCGTAATAATTGTGAAAAACATCCTGGATTTTGTACGAGTCGTAAAACTTTATTGTTTCGATGCTATCTTAATTTTCACGAAACCAGATGAAAGGATTATGAAACTGACGGCGGAATTATCTGCAGGTGAATCTGTCAAACATTTTTCTGCGATGATGTAAACCAACAAATAATCACAGATATAATTGAAAGATAATTAAAATTATGAAATAATATCTCTGTTCTGTAATTTTTGTCTGGTGCAATTTTATCGGAGTGGAAGAACAAAGCTAACCGATGATTGGCACATTCTTGTACCACACAAAAGCAACAAAAAAATTATCCGTTGCTTCCTCTTGTTTTGGCACATGCTGAAACTGTGTACAATTGTGATACTGTCAGGTAAGCTGAGCCTTGCGGTAGAAGATATACAAAACAAAACATTAATGAAGTGTAAATTACACTACAGTTTAGGAAGGATGAAAGAAAAACCACAAAAGGGGAGGAAAGAGGAGGAGACCGGTATTTAAGTCGCCAAAATAAATTTGTATGCAAGATATTTATTTATTTGAACCTTTTTGTGTATTTTCTATGATATTTACTTTTTTTAACATAGATGCTGTAAGTAATGAAGATGCAATATTTTTTTGCAAGTGACAATGAATGTATTGAAGCTGAGCTACATCAAGATCATTTTGAAACCTGCTCCATCTATGATATTAAGCAGTATCTCATGAAAAATCCTCGTAGAACATGTTTTTTACCCATCCCTTTAGAAAGAGCTTAATTTGATCACAAAATTGAATAAACGGATTCCTCACAAATGAAGTGAAAATTTCAACACAGGTGTTTGACAATTATCAATATTCTTCTTGCTCAGAAAATAAATGAGTATTTTGTTTAACCTAAAAAGATTTTGATGTCAATATGGCTGCTGTATACTGCTTGAAAATTATCAAAATTTCTTAATGAACTTAGTTAATGGAATTTTCTTTGACGACAATTTGCATTAGAAACTCAAAGGAAGCTTCAGAATAATAAATTGGAAATACTATGTTTTTAATTATTTTTTACCTTGGATATTCTCCCATTTAATATATAATAAACAGTTTAATTATGAAGAGGTGATCATAACTGAAGTTATCTCTTTTCGTGACATGAATTTTTTGTAGAACGTTGACAAAAAATTGTTCATTATAATGGCGATTATTCTGTTGAATAAAAGTTATTTTAATAATTTATGATGGGATGTTTAAAATTAAAAGAAAATTACTTAAAATACTAGATGTGGAAAATACAGTTATATACCTACTTATCAAACTAAAAATAAACCGTTTATTCACATATTTATTGTCCAAAAAAATAAAATAATTTAGCAAACAACTTGAAAATTATTACTCGTGTAACGAATTTCAGAGGCGTTTAAGTGTATAAAATGTAATTAACGAAAAAAATACTGCCTGTGGAGTTGCTCTTATCTAAATTAAGAATCTGGCAGTAACTGCGATACAGTTACAAATAAACGTATAACTGTTAGGCGTACGAAGCCATTTAAATTATCGAGTGTTTGATATTTATCTCGAGTGTCAAGTGTATCCAGTTTCACATGAAAAATACATATTCAACACGGGTATATCACAAACAACATTCAGAGAAAATATTTTCTTAGATACATTTCTACATGTAGCTACTGCGAATGTAATGTAGGTCTGTCTGCATGCAAATGAGATTTATTTCGTTTTTACGGCACGCACAACTGTGCTAAACCCATTTGGACCCATCTCCATGACAACATAAGTGCTCCTCTAAGGATTTTTTTTATCCCAATCATAATTTTATTGTCGTTATATTAGAGAACGACACATCTGTGATTTTATTTTTCATCAAGTGACGTATTAAATCTATTTTAAATTATCGGCAAACCGTATCCAAATTTTAACCACAAATATTGTATGACAGAATAAATTGAATTGTCCCGGTCCGCTTTCGAACAATTATCACTTTGTTTTGTCGTTCCGTAGAATGTTCGCTTACTGTAAAGTCCAGGTGTAATGTTCAATTGTCGTACATCCATATGCGGTTGCGATCGTTTTGTTAGATTTATCATTGAGGCCCCGAGTTAAATTCGTGACGACGAGCAGCAGTTTTACATACGTGTGTAGCTGGTCGATAATCGATATAAACAAGAAACGACGACGCACTCATCCGTCTTTCTCGCATTCCCAGAAGTTGTTATAACAGAACACCTTTTAAGGTGAAATTGTTGCGTTTTCTAGTGGAATTTCCGTTGGGTGAAGAAAAAATCTGGTGCATCGGGTATCAGGAAAATCACTTAACGCCTGCGAAACTCCGTAACGGAGAAAGTGTATCGGTCCTGTTTAATCTGAAATCAATGTTTGATGTAACGTTTCAAGATCACCGGTGGGATTTACGATTGTTTTTGCCATATCGATACCAAGTGGTATGACGGTGCCGCATTCCTGCAACATGGTCGATGACCGTTTGCCAACGTTCACCCGCCATTCAACAGTTCAACGGCTACGTGCCTTATCTTAGTACAACTATCAATATTTATGGGTGTATTTTGTCAAGGACGTGTGCGAATACTACTACGCCATTCATGAGGTACACGAAGCAACGGAACTTTGTTCAAAATTTGCCGATTTGCCGGAAAGTGAAACTAAAAAAAGACTATTTTTCATGTTAAAGATGGGGAAATATGAGTTGAGTAAATTTGTGAGTATTACAACCGATGGTGAAAAATCATTTTTGTAAAATGAATTTTGTAAAGAATATTGATTAAATAATTTATTAATTGGTAAATATTTTGAAGGATCTGTGCCCAAGAATCATTGCTATTATTATTTAACGTTGTCATAAAGTGTAAATGTGCAGATTTATTCACAAATTTATTTTATATTTTAAATATGATTTAGCTTTAGTTTTATTTTCGATAATATGTCTTAATTTACAGATTTGTGTTAACTAATTCCTTAATAAAGATGAATATTTTTGAAATGTTACTGTTTTTCAGTAAAATAATTCAATTCGAACATGCATAATTAGATTTTTTAATTTTTGGAATTTTAGATTTATAATTTTTAAATTGTAAAATATTTTAATTATTAATAAAAAATAAATATTTTAAATTTCAAGTAAAATAATAATTGCTCTAATTTTCACAATTTCAAATAAAATAAAAATTTAAATTGAAAGACATTATTAATATATAAATATATTTAATTACTAATAAGTAAAATAAATATTAATGCCCTTAATTCAATTCGAATAATTTTTTGAATTTTAGAATATTAGATCTGTATTTATAAATTGTGAACTCTAATTTAAGTATTAATACAATTCAAGTAAAATAACAATTTAAATTAAAATACTCTAATTCCAGTATTAATGCAGTTTGAAATAAAATAAAGAATTAAATTGAAAAGCAGTATTAATATATAAATTTATTTAAATACTTTATAAGTAAAATAAATATTAATGCTCTTAATTTAATTCGAATATTCATAATTAGAATTTTTTGATTTTTGAATATTACATCTGTATTTATAAATTGTAAACACTAATTTAAATATAAATAAAATAAAGATTTAAATTACAGTATTAATAATAAATAATTATCATTTTTTATTTTGCTAAATAAGAAACAGCAACTCAAAATATATTTTTGAGTAAAATTTTATTATAAGTTAATTAATAATTTTCAAATAAATCGTATTTTCTTTTAAATTACAATAGGAATTAAGATGAATATTGAATAAAATCTGTTTAAATTTATTACATCTTAAATTTCTAATAAAAAATAGCAACTTAAAATATAATTTTAAAAATAATTTTGTATAAAATTTTTCAAATAAGTTCATTCACAATTTTCAAATGGATTTGTGTATTTTCTTCTAAATTAGAATTAAAATGAATAATGAATAAAATTTCTTAGCAACTCAAAATATATTTTTGAGTAAAATTTTATAAGTCCATTTATAATTTTCAAATGAATTGATGTATTTTCTTCAATATTACAATTAGAATTAAAATGAATAATGAATAAAATCTGTACAAAATTATCATTTTTTATTTTTCGAAATAAGGAATAGCAACTCAAAATTTTAGATTTATAAAGTAAAATAATGATTTAAACTAAATTGCTCTAATTTTTAACACAATTTCAAATAAAATAAAGATTTAAATTGAAAGACATATAAATATATTTAATTACTAATAAATAAAATAAATATTAATCCTCTTAATTCAATTCGAATACTCATAATTAGAATTTTTTGAATTTTGGAATATTAGATCTGTATTTATAAATTGTAAATTCTAATTTAAGTATTAATACAATTTCATGTAAAATAACAATTTAAATTAAAGTACTATAATTCTAGTATTAACACAGTTTGAGGTAAAATGAAGATTTAATTTGAAAGGCAATTTTAATATATATATTTATTTAAATACTTTATAAGTAAAATAAATATTAATGCTCTTAATTTAATTCGAATATTCATAATTAGAATTTTTTGAATTTTAGAATATTACATCTGTAATTATAATTTAAGTATTAATTATAAATATATTTGAATAATTTATTAGTGAAATATTTTATTTATTCAATTTTGAAAATTGTAATAACAAATACAAATATTAAAGTAATCCAAATAGAAAACAAATTTGCTC
The DNA here is from genome assembly GCF_024364675.1 of Aethina tumida. Lineage (NCBI taxonomy): Eukaryota > Metazoa > Arthropoda > Insecta > Coleoptera > Nitidulidae > Aethina > Aethina tumida. The sequence continues at coordinate 26,495,676 of NC_065436.1, read as the reverse complement.
AACCGTTAGCCAAGAAATAGAAGATCCGAGACGAGAAATCCGAATAGCAAAAATACACACTATCCCGAGATTTACATAACTCGAGATAATTTCAATAATCAGTTGCATAAATAACACGATTACGGAACTGATATCAAATTAATTCACGTTACGTCCGCGGTGTGTTACACTTTACGTCTATTATTACGTCCGACAACGTCGATTTAAAAACCAATCAATAGACAGATAATGGCGCGGATCTAATGAATTCGTTGCTCCGAAATGCCATATTGGTTACGAGATCGAAACGAGGTCGCGGAACATATTTCGTCTTCGTTGTTAATTGAATTGTTGCCGTTTTGTGGGCAATTTTTGTCATTTCTATGACGACATACGCATTCATCGTTGACATTATAAGAGGTATACAAATAAATTTAATTAAAATGTGCAGAATTTAAGAATTAAAGTTTATGAAATATGATTAAAAGGCTGTATTTCTTTAGGAGAAACTTTGGAGAAAAAAATTGCTTAGCTGTCCTTCATTACTGATCATGTTCTACTTGTCTCCAATACACAGGACTAAATTATAAAATCAACTGTATTGAATATACATACAGTTCGGTTGCTTCACTGCTCAAAATACAAAGTTATATAAAAATTATGGGATAGAGATAACCGTACATAAAGGTAGGTACGAAATGTTTAGACACTTAATAATTATAAAATTAATTTAAATTAATAAAATAAAATAGTGTGCAATTCCGCGGCAAAAACGCATTGCAAAACCAGAGATTACATCTGCGCAAACTGCAGCAACACCTTTACAATGGAGCAGAAGCGGTCGACTTGCGTTGCCCGATGATCAGAAATACCGAAACGAGGCAATAAATTACGTTTTATGGGTCAGCGACACCGTGTCCGCATAATTGAGCATCGCAGGAAGTTACGCCCAACGCAGGAATTTCGCCTGGGCACGCGAACTCACGGAAGACGTCGACTAATTGCGGATCCATTATCGACGAAAGAGGTGGAGTACTTTCTGATGCCGCCGTTGCATCCACGTCGCTTTCGACCGCGTCAAAAATTGTAAAATGGAAAAGTTCCTCCTCAACAACGGGGATCTTAGTAGCACCCTACGACCGGCAATAAATAACGCACTTCAAACAACATAATCGGTTCCATTAACGCAAGAACTAAACGAAGAAAGCAAACAAAACGCGTAACTGTTGCTTTGAACAAACACGCGTTTAAACATCCAGAACTTCAAAGTAATACAGTTCCTCATCGCTTTATGTTTGACATAATAATTGGGCCTCGTTCTAACGTCGATAATCATCAGTAACCACAATGCAGTTTATATAACCTCGATTGTTTCAGCAGTTTTTTCATGCTTGAAATCGACGATTTGAGCATTATTTAAGCACATCGGTTTTTCGAGTGTCGGCTCGAATATCTGTCGGTTTTTATTGTTCTATTGTAATCGTTCTGTTTTTGATGTGCTGGTTGCAAAATGTTAGAAAATTGGCATCAATATGTGTTTTGATGAATTTTTGTTTGGGTGTTGAGTAACTGTTCATTAGTTGAGAAACGCGTCGTTTGAACACATAAAAGATGTGACAAAATATTTTAATATTGCGAATCTTAATGAATACTTATTTGTACATGTTTTATTAAGATCTAACACATCATTCAATTTGTCAATTCGACCTCAATTTAAACTTTTAATTAGCCGTAATTAATTATTGTAATTTTTATTATCCAGTTAAATAACTATAATTTAATAATAATCCTAATAAAAAATTACAACAGTTTTGTAATAAATTCCTTCATAGTTTTCAAAAAATTAATGTTAGAATTATAATAAATTTGAAGTTGAAATATTTTGTTTTTCTTATTTTTTGTATAATTTCGCCTTAAAATTATTTTTTTTTAATTTCTAATAAAAAGACAGTAACTCAAAGTATAGTTTTTGAATAAAATTATACAATAAACTCATTAACAATTTTCATATTATTACAAATATTACAATTATAATTAAGATGAATAATGAATAAAATCTGTATAAAATTATAACATCTTAATCTTCTAATAAAAAATACAAACTTTTATGTAAAATTTTACAATAAGTTCATTCAAAATTTTCGAATGAATTTGTGTATTTTCTTCTAAATTACAATTAAAATTAAAATGAATAATGAATAAAATCTGTATAAAATTACACCTTAAAGTTCTAATAAAACACAGAAACTGGAAATATATTTTTTATGTAAAATTCTTGAATAAGTTCATTCACAATTTTCAAATGAATTGATGTATTTTCTTCAATGTTACAATTATAATAAAAATGAATAAAATCTGTACAAAATTTTCATTTCTTATTTTTAAAAAGAAACAACGACTCAAAATATATTTTTGAGTAAAATTTTATTATAGTTCATAATTTTTAAATAAATCGATGTATTTTCTTCTAAATTACAATTAGAATTAAGATGAATAATGAACAAAATTTGTATAAATTTATTTCATCTTAAATTTCTAATAAAAAATAGCAACTTAAAATATAATTTTGTATAAAAATTTTCAATAAGTTCATTCACAATTTTCAAATGAATTTGTGTATTTTCTTCTAAATTAAAATTAGAATTAGAATTAAAGTGAATAATGAATAAAATTATCACTTTCTTAAATTTTTAATAAAAAAAAATAGCAACTCAAAATATATTTTTGAATACAATATTATAATACGTTCATTCATAATTTTCAAATAAATCGATGTATTTTCTTCTAAATTGTAATTAGAATTAGGATGATTAATTAATAAAATCTGTATAAATTTATTACATTTTAAATTTCTAATAAAAAATAGCAAATTAAAATATCAATTTTTTTTATTTTTCTAAATTGCACCATGTTGAATATATATTATTATATTTTTGACACATTTTCATCTCCTCTCCTTAATTACCATACGTACAAAAAAACATAAAATTTCTATTAAAAACTAACAGTAATATTCCACATAAACATGCATCAAAATCAGCCAAACAAATTATCAAGATTAATTGAACAATAATCAAATTATTTGACTCGATGATAAATGGTGTGCGTGTTGGCGAACAACCTGAATTGATTTATTGAATGCTCAGTGTTGAGACGTATCGCCTCTATTATTACGAACCATTTATTAACGCGCTGCTCAAATTATTTCGATTGGAATCGTTAACGCACTGTGCAACAACATAAATTACATCTGCATTATGTACGGAAAACATTCGCGGTTGTTTAACGATCGTAAATTAGTAGTTGTCGAATTATGGTGTTTGTGCCATGATAAATTGTCGATGCCGAATTTAATTTGTAAATAGACAACCGGTTTTATTTTGTTGTTGGTCATTGTTGAATAGCATTCTTTCGTATTGTTAACAGATAATGCCGTAACAGTAATTTTTCTGTTGTATTCGATCCGTGATGGAAATTATGGTGTTGGTAATGTGATCAATTAATCAGAAGTTCTGCCGTCAATCAATACGTTTATTAATCCTATTGACCGGCGACGAAGTGATAATTTATTCGGCGTTTCGTGATTTAGTTAAACGATTTCAAGAAGACTTTCCGGTTTTTTGAACTTCTGCCCGACGAAATCACAGATCAATAATTTTTTCTGCACTGCCAAATAGTTGACGTTTAACGAACAATAAGATAATCCAATCATAAAATTGGTTAACAATTTAGTGGGTCACCTTTTGTACTTCACTTTGTTCATTTTATCTGCTACCAACTTTGGCTGGTACAGTTATTGCTGTAATATCGTTTTTTTTTCTTCAGGCCTTTTGTAGTGTTAAATGCCTCGGTTAGATTCGGTTCTTGAATACACGTCACTTTTTTGGCTTCATAAATACGTAAAATTTAAGATAATTTATAATGGAGGCACAATTTTCAATGCTGCAGCACCCAAGCATGTTTCGGAACAAATAGAGCAATCTAAAGTTTGGTTAGTTGTTTTATTTAAATAAATATTAAATATTTATTTTTGTTTAATGACTATAATAATTTTTCCATTTTCTTTATTATAATTAGTAAGTAAGTTTAATTAATTTATTGGATTCTAGTATTACCAATTTTGAATATTATTCCACCCCCTTATGTCTATTACAAGCTATCTTTTGTTTTCTAAATATTGCTCAGAAATATTTATTTTTTGTAGGAATATCATTTTTTTAAATACACCCTGTATATATATATTTTTGAATATATCGACAATTTTTTTGTTTCAAGTTCAAAATTTGAAAAGTTACTCCACCCCTCATAATTATTATAAGTACATTTATTTAGATGTAAACGAGATAGTGAAACTATATTTTGTTTTTTAAATATTGCCCTGAAATATTTATTTTATAGGAATATTTTTAGAAATACACTCTAATGGTATTTTTTTGAAGATACTGACAATTTTTTTTGTTTCAAGTACAAATATTGAAAAGTTACTCCTTCCCCTCATAATTATATAGCACAATAATTCAAACTTTCCAATATTTTCCAAATATTGCCCTGAATTATTTATTTTTATAGGAATATTTATTTAAATACACTCTAATGGTATTTTTTTGAACATTTTTGACAATTTTCTTTGTTTCAGGTTAAGACTTTGAAATAGTATTTTTTTGAAGTTCATCTCACACTTTAATCTAATCGTTTATAACTTTTTAATTGCTCAATTGATTTTAACTAGCAATAATTGAGTAGACAATAAAAGTATCTTTCAAATGAAGTGTTAGAAGATTTCCCTTTCCGATGAAGTAGTTAATAGGCCCCAATTTGGTACTGTCAACTTTATGGTTCAATTTAGTTAGATTGACAATTTTTACATGGTTTTTACTTGAAGTGGACATCTTATTCCATACAAAAGCTTTTACGACCTAACTGAATATTACAATTAATTTTTACAATTGTGTACAAACTAACCAATAGAAAGTAAGTCAAGTATGTTCAGTTTATATTTAAAATGAGTTTTTTAAGCTTTATAATATAAACATACAATATAAAACCTAATATTTTTATATTCTTTAAAATATCAATTTTACTTTTTTGCAGTATATTGTATTAAAATTTTTTATTATTTAATTGGAAATCTATAACACAATAGCATTAATAGGTCAGTCAGTTTCATATCTATAAAATTATGTTTTCCTTTATATGAATATAGCTTGTTTTATTATAAACAATATAATTTAAGAATATACATTTTATTATAATCAATTCTTAATTGGCAGTAATCTATTGTCATTTTTTGTAAATAATAGCATATATTCATTAACATGTGGATCTTTCCAAAAGAGCTTTATTCTTATTTTATTTATTTTAAAAATTACTTTTTAATATGTTGTATTTTGTTATGGAATATGAATGTGAATTTAATACCTTGTTTTACTCTTTTACAATGTAATTTAAATATTTTATATAATCAACTCTTAATTGGTAGAAATCTAAGTTTACTTTTGTACATAGTAGCAATTTTATCATTAAAATGTAAGTCTATTCAAAAAGGCATATAAAAATAAAAGAAATTAATTTATGCTCAGTTTATATTTATTAAATTACTTTTTAAAACATATATTTCCTTACGAAATATGAGTGTACTTAATATTTTTATTACTATTTGACTATGAAATGTTAAACGTTATATTTATTTCTTATATTTAATTTAAAACATTATATTTATTGTTTTAGAGAAAATTTTATTATAATCTCTCTTTTTGTACATAGTAGCACATATTCATAAAAAATAATGACTAAAGGAAATAAACAAAAAACGAAATATAATGATTGGATTATTTGTAACAAGTTCAAAGTATGAGTTGTATAATTCCAAGAGACCTGTTCACAGATAGTCTGCTTAATCAAATACCGCATTCTTTGTGAAAGCATGCTCGCCGTGGGAACCTTGACCTTATTTTCTTGTTGTTTAATGTGTAGGGTCTAGGACAAGCGTGAATTTAGTTAACCACAAGAAATCTGGTCAGTTTTCATTCAAAAATTAACTCCACTTTAGTGCTTAACTATATTTTGTGTTCACGGACTGGAGACGTTGTAATTAACTCCCGAAAAATAATTTTGATCATTTGTGTAATTATTAACGAAAAAATGTACAATTTGAATTCCAGGTCGCTGTATGTGTGGTGGATGGTATAATCTGTGAGGAATTTCTTAAAAACCTGTTTGGATGAATATTAATATGATACGCCCATTCGAAAAATCATCAACGACCTACCGTCATGAACATGGGCATATCCCCATGGCTTGAGCCTTTTCGTAATTATCATAATTTCGTATTAAAATTCTTTGGAAAACACGCATAAAGAAATATATTTATGAACACCATTCAAATCAGAAGTTTAATCTCCATTGATATGTACAAAATTATATTTAAAATAATTTCAAAATCACCTAATATAAGAAAGTTTAGTTTTACACCATATATAATATTTTGGAAAATTGTTTCATAGCAGATATTTTTGTTTGTCACTCCATTTGTAAAATTATTTTGAATAAATAAATATATATCTCAAAAACAAGTAAAGATAGAAAATTGTTTCAAAATGCAGTGGGTCCAATATTTTGAACAGAATTCAAAAATATAACAAAGGTATGAAATTTTTCTAGTCATTTTATTTGAAACTGGAAAGTTATTGACCGTTAAGGTCGGAAAAATAAACCAAAATATATATATATATATATATATATATATAATATAATTTGGAATTCAGTTAATAATTTTTGATAGGATACTTGTTTGTTACCAGGTGTATACCAAGAATGAACTTTTCAACATTACAATTATTGGTAATACAGATATATATATGAAAATATTTTGATATAAAAATAAATATGTCAAAAAGAAGTGAAGTTAAAAAATTGTATCAAAATGCAACACGCCCAGAACTTTGCATAGAATTAAAAAATATAATAATGAGATGAAATTTGTTTGATCATTTTATTAGATGTAAGAAATTTATTGTATTTAAGATGAGAAAAGTATAAACCAAAATAGCAAACACCCTCTTTATTATTTTGGAATATAGTTAATAGTTTTTATAGGATACTTTTTTGTTAAGATTACAGGTATTTTAGTCACTCCGTATGTGAAAATTTTTGATCAACTTAAATATTTCAAAATGCAGTAGATACAAAATTATACGTAGAATTCCATTATATAATATTAAATTATTACTGAAAATATTTTAGATTTTCTCTAATGAATAAGTTGGATGAATCACACGTATATTGGAACAAGACCCAAATATCGTTAATTATCTTCCAAGTCTATTGTTTACAGTTTCGTCTCTCCCACGATACATGAAGTAAAAGTAAAGCAATTTGTGGGTAGCCGACTCTAGCTCGCAATTAGACGAAATAATATTCAAGCACCAACTGAATAATATGTAGGTCGTGCATCAGTTATAAAAGTAAAAAACCAAGTCCGGAACCGTCGAGTCATTTGGGCAAACTTCCTGTCGACGGAACGCCACTTGTGTCAATCGTTGGCGTACCCCAATTACATTAACCGACTTGGACAAGTGAAATTTTGCTTTTTTCCGTGACACATTACTCCTGTTGGCGTCTCCAAGCGCCTCCGTGAATGTGTAATGAATCATTTTCGGTATGAGGTACCGTTACGTCTATCGAGTACGTGTGTCAAATCGATTAAATCAACCCACATCACGATTGCATGAGGTAATTAGGCAAGATTACGAATTTCGAGACTTACCGCAGAATGGTATTCCTTCGGGTAACCATTGTCCGCCTTCACACACCCTGCGGGACGGCCCCAACAGTTCGAAGCCTCGTTCGCAGGTGTAGGTGGCCACCGAACCGGGTCCGAGGTTTTCATCGGAGAACACTACTGAGGAATGGGCGGGGGCACCTGGAAATCTGCATGCCGATTTTTCACCGGTCACTCCTGAAACAAGGTTAATTAGTTAAAAAATGAATGATTATTTTCACATATTACTTATTAAATAAAAGCCTTAATGAGATTTTGTGTTTATTTGTTGTACATATTATATATACAGTATAAAAAGAGTTTGATCCATCTGAATCCTGAAAGAGACATCATGTGCAATAGAGATAGGAAGTCTCCCACCATGGGATAGACTTCTACTGTCTCTGTCAAGCATGATGTCTCTCTCTCTATAGCAACATGATCGTTTTTTAGTTAGGTTATTTTAGTAGATATATATGTTGGTAGTATGTATGTAATCTCAAATGATATTAAAATAGTAATAAATTGAAGAAAAGATGAAGAATATACTATTTTCTATCATCTTATTTTTTAACAAATTTTGTTTCAAAGTTGCTACTATTAGATTATACAAAAAGTTACTAGAAAATTGGAGACAAATTTTATATTTGTTCTATTTCCATTTATTTACTAATAAAAAATAGTCACCTATTTCTGTCTTATACTGATTTACACTAATTATTCGGCAGTGTGACCAACTTGATCGTTTTTAGGTTAGGTTATTTTAGTAGATGTAACATGTATATATTTATAAACAAACTCGGGTTATGATTTGCTAGTATTAGATAATTCCAAATGTCATTAAAATAGTTTTACAAAACTGGTGAAAATAGGATTTATTCTATTTCCTATCTCCTTATTTTCTAATCAACTTTGCTTCAAAGTTGCTAGTATTGGAATATATAAACAGTTACTAAATGTTACTAGATAATTGGAGACAAATTCTATATTAATTCTATTTCCATCAATATATTTGCTATTTATATAAACAATATAAATTTAATTTATTTAATTTAGATTTGTTCAGTATAATTATGGATATGAGAATATTTGCATGTGAATACATAATTCGGATTGTGTTTTGTTACTGCTTTTATATGTCGTTTAAACACAATTTCACGATTGGTTAATAATTATCATATGACAACTATTAGGGAATAATTATTATGATAAGCATCACTATAATTTTAATGGTAATAGTTTTAAATAATTATAATGATGCGTATTATCAGCTGATCGTGAAATTATATTATTTTATAGTAATAAACATATTTTATTTAAATTTAGTTTTTTTCTACAAACTCCCATTTATGGAAGTTTTTAGATACTGTAGATCACTTTATAATAACCAATGCATAAAAGGTAATTATCAAGATAATACTTATTATCTTTCACAATATACTGAAAATATGTATTTTTACTACTAACAAACATACTGTAATGTCGTTTAAATAATATAATTTTACGATTAGTTGATAATTATTATTAACAACTATCAAGATGAGTGTCAGGTTAATTATGATTTAACCCAAATTTAGTATTTACAAAATATTTTCGTATAAATTAAAAAATGGTAGTTATTATTGATAATCAAACAAAAATACATTATTAATTTTGGACATATTATTCGATCCATCAATTTCTTGAAACTTGATAATAATCAAGGCTAAATATTTTTTTTATTTTCAGTCTTAAGAAAATAAAATTTCACGATCACTTGATAATTCTCACCTGACAATGATTAAATCATAAATTTCAATATAAGTATCGCGATCTTTATCTGTAATAATTATCATCGATAAATATAAGTGAACACTAATTCCAAACTATGTATGAAATATTTCACTATACATTAAAAAGTGACACGTATGATTGATGATCCAAGAAAGAGACATTATATTTTTGGTCATAAATTGTCCGTTTTGAGCCCATCAGTCCATATGTCTTTTAAACTTAATACGTGTTTACGGCTAATGTAATGCAAATTAAATAAACGCCATTTTCAGCAAACGCCATATGGAAATGCTTAATTTTACTGTACCTTTACTCACTTTTAGAATCTCGTTTGTAACTGATTTGTTCGGACAGATGTTGAATTTTCAAACAAACATTTTATCAAAACGTAATTTAATCATTGCAATGTAAAATTAATGCCGGATTTACATCTAACAGTATAAGTTAATGTGACGAAGTTCTTGTGCAAATGTTTATCTAGTTAAATTTTGAGGGCAACAATATTTGCACAAAAGCATTTTGAATGACAGATTTTTTTCGTGAACAATAGTTGTGTACAAATGAAGCAATTTCTAACGTTGAATTACGTAATAACGAACTGCAAGTTGAATATAAATTGTCACACATTCCGAAAATTGTTTTCCGCATACCATCTGTGAATTTGTGCATCAATAAAAATGTTTACGACCTTACGATTTTTACAAAGTGTCCGGTTTCTCTTCTTAAAAATAAAATTAAATTATCCATGGAATTATTTATGCATTGAATGAAAGCAAAAAAGTTTTAGACACGTTGTTTTTAACAGCCAATAAGTTGGGAAATATCGGAGTTTAAATGCGAAAAGGAGAAAGGCCATAAAACCTATGAACAATATGTGTAGGTACTTTGCAATTCAACCAGTTGCAAATTGTTTCAACATGAGCCACTATGTTTATTTATAAGTGTTATAAATGTTATATAATCTAGGGCACTTGAAAATAAATAAATTTGTTTATGTTGTTTTTTTTTCAAATTTTTATACCAATTAAAAATTATTATTATTTATCAACTAAACTATCAGGTGTTAAAACACATGTAAACATTGACCAATTTGTGTATTATATGAATAAATTTTTCATCGGTGTGGATAACATGATTACTTATAGGTTAGGTTATTATAGTATATTTAAATCCTTTGATCCTACTGAATTTTGAGAGAGACATCATACATGACAGACAGTAAATGATTTCCACTATGAGCCAAATTTGCAGACTTTTTCTGTCTGTGTTGTGCATGATGTCTCTCACAAAATTCAGTATTATCAAACGGTTTTCGATTGGTATATGTTTATAAACAAACTTAGGTTATAAATTGCTAATATTGGATGATATAAAAAATACTAAAAAGTTACTAGAAAATTGAACAACAAATTCTATATATATTTTTTTTATTTATATCAATTTATTTGATAAATATTGGATAATAAAGTCACCAATTAATGTATTATAAGTGATTATCACATAATTTCCATATTATAGCTAATAATTTACTCATAACAATTTATTACATAATTTATTGTCTAATTTATAGGCAGAAATTTCTGATTTCACATATTAAATATTCGGCTGTGTGAGCAACATGATCGTTTTTAGGTTAGGTTATTTTAGTAGATGTAACATGTATATGTTTGTAAACAAACTCGGGTTATGAGTTGGTATTATTAGATAATCCTAAATGTTTTAGGATTGTATATAGTTTACACAATTGGAGAAAAATAGGCTTTATTCTATTTTCTAACAAACTTTGCTTCAAAGTTGCTAGTTCTGGAATATATAAAAAATTACTAAATGTTACTAGAAAATTGGAGGCAAATTCTATATTTATTATATTAACATCAATTTATTTGCTAATAAAAAATTAAATAATAAAGTCAACAATTTCTGTGTTATACTGATTTCCACATAATTCTTTATTTCTAACATAATCTAATTTACGCATAACAATTTATTATACAATTTATTGTCAACAATTTGTGTATTCTACATATTAACAAACTTTGCTTATAACTTGGGTTAGGTTAGGTTAGTATTGGATAATATCAAGAGTTATTAAAATGTTTAACATTTACTATTAATATAAATAAATTTGTACGGACCCATTTTGAAGGGAAATGCTCAAAAGGACAATATAATTATATTCATTATTTGACTTTAAAAATCAATATATATTGGATGATCTCAGTTGAGTAATAGAGAAATAGAATTTAATTTTTATAGTATGCATTGAATTTTTTTGACCATCTTTTGAGCTACATTCAGTAACACCGCCATACAAGTATGATGGATGAAACGAAATGTAGTTATGAATTTTTTATTTAATCCAATTACGTTATAACATCAAATCGATTTTTTGTTCTGCCCCAACACATTTTTGCTCTAATAGCATTTTTCAAAGAACCGTTCCACCTAACGAAGTACACCAGTCCGTATTACAAGTTATTAACAGTATCCGAGTAAAGTGTTACCGCGTAAGCCAGTTCACTGCTGACTTTTTCATTCTGTTAATTTTAATCGAAAGCAAGAAAATCATTCAATATGGCCAGACGGGTCGTTTGCAACCGAACTGAACGGTAACTGTTCCGATAACTTCTGCGGAATTGCGTGAGGTCATTTCGAAAGACAAGAGAGAACCATGTCCATAATTACTAACTGCTCCTCAACTGATTTATTTTATATCATTGCGGAACGTCGATCGTTACTCGATTTGTTGAAACAGATTACGTCGCTGTTGTGACTTTTTAATTGTACGGTTGTAAGTCAACGTTGGAAATGATATTAGTTAAATTACACCAGGATCGTATTAAAGTGGAGATTGTTTATGGTGTCTCGTTTTGTCAACTGGGTTATCCTCTCACTAGGAATTCATGTTTGCCCGTCGTCTGCATGTTGCTAATCTGCAATTTATTTTTATGTAATTGCCTGGCATAACGATTAACACAAAATAGAAACTCACTTGAACAAAAGAAGGTTAAACTCCTAAAAGTTAGAAGATTATTACAATTAGTCAAGGCAATATTTGCAAATTGACGATTTACGATCGGCAATACAATTAAAAACGGCCGGGAGCACTAAATTGGAGGATTAAAACACGAAATTACCACGCCAGTGGTAAATCTCTGTACTGTTAAAGCAACTAACAACATTCGACATCTGGGAGACCAAGTTAATTTTCTAAGCAGCAACAGCTTTTATAATTAACAAATTCCCATCTCTGCTTACGGTTAATCATAAGCTTTATTGAGTCGTCTGTGCGTGCCAGGTCACGGTGTACGCAATATTACCGGGCTGTGTGATCCTGAAAATTATTCTAAAATAAACGTCGATATGGAGGAAGAATAACACGACCTAGGTTCAGAACATTATTCTGTTCCGCTCCGATTGGACTGCACGCGGCCACTTCCGCGAACGCGAGCTTCTTACCACTCGTAAATCTTCACAATGGCTCCAATATCAATAATCTCGTTATCTTCCTTGGCCTCAGGCTGAGTCCACTAGGGACGCGCCTCTGAGATTTATTGCCAGTGGATGTCTTGAACTATCGAAAGATCTAATGCATAGATGCTTTGGTGGTATTCACATGTGAATGATTTATTCATTTATGAATACATGGTGGCTCTTTAAAGATGGAAGTAACTAACTAACTTCTTTATTTGTAACATGATTTTAATGAATGATAGCTGAACAAGTAGATAATGAAAAACAGTTTAATTCTTTTTATCATTATGAACGAAACGTCTTAACGAACAAGTATCCACAAATGGAGATGCCAAACATTTTTTTATTAAGCATTAATGTATTCATTACTATTGGTTCTTCAGCTTCAGCTTCACTATTCAACATTTTTAGATATTTTTGACTCTATTCCATAATTCAGTTGTTCAGACGAAATAAATTTATTAGAAGAATCTGATTTTTACTTTTGCCACTTAATATGGTACTTGGTATGATATCCACATATAACAAACACAAATACAAACATAAATACAATCTGAGGTTACTTCAATATAGCCTAACTTCCTTAATTTAGTATTTATTGTATAAATATCACTTTACCTTTCTTAAAATATTAAAATTGAAATATAACTGAAAGTTTTGAAGAAAATACGGCCGCCCAATTAAAATTTAAAAATCGTTTTTTACTCATATCTCCGTAGTTTTAATCGGAATTAAATTTAATATGCATTATCCTGAAATATGTACCCACAATTTAATGCAATAAACTTTTTTCATATTGTTACAGTGGTGTGGATTCTCTGTGGTTCTTCTCTTTTTCTCATCCTATTTTCTATATCACTGAATATTTCTTAAAACTTTTAAGCTTCTCATAATATTTGCTCAATTTAGAAAAAGAGGGGTACCCTTGACGAATATAGATTATCACAGCCGTTTTTAAGACATTTCAGTTATAATGTTCAAAAAAATTAAAGTAAACATTAATTCTGAAATATCTCAAAAATCACTGTGATAATCAAAATTAATCAAGAGTAACTTTTTACTTTTAAATAGTTCACAGAATGTGGAAAGCTTAACATTTTTGAAAAAATATACAGTGGCGTAGAAAATGGGAACCCCCCAAAATCTAGGCTACTGTCGAAACATTTTGTAATAAGTTTATTATTGGACTGTAGATATAAGTCTTAGGATAACACGAAACAAAATTAATCACGATTGTACCAAAAGTTACATATGTTACATAAGAGAAAAAAATAATTTTTGAAATTTAAACTGTATTTACTTAAGGAAAATGTTTAGTTTTAATTTTTATTTAGATTTTATTCATTATTGGATAAGTTCTAATTGCTTCCTTGTTATAGTTCTACATATTTTTTTTGAATTATGCCAAAATCAATAGAAAATGTATTTTATTAATAAATAATGGTCTAATCAAAAGTTATACATTTTTTTACTCTAAAATTGCTTGAAGTAGAGCTTATAAAGACGATTTAGAAAACAATTTTTATGGTTAGTTCTGAATTTGTTGTCGTCCATATTTTGAGTTAATACCCATTAGAAAAAAAGTTATAAACAATAAAAGTTACGGTTGACTTTATATTTTAGATAGACCACCCTGAATGTGAGTTCCCAGAAACTAAAATGAATATACTAAATTATTTTTATCTCTAGCAAAAATTTAAGAACAACACATGAACCAATTAATTTAATTAAAATTGTAGCACAAAGTTAACATTGTACCATTCATAAATGATTCATGGTTGTCTCTCGGCAAGTTATTCGCAAAAACATGTATCCGTATTAGTGCCAAGTGAACAATAAATAAACATATTCTCCATTCGAGTTTTTCTTGGGCCGGTCCCTTTTGATTGCGGATGTATGTGGCGAGCCGTTTGTGAGCCAACCATGGGAAGTTTTACTACTTTCTCCGTATCAAAGCACGTAATTTTAGATCGCAATCTCGAGTAACTACACAAAACGATGGAAATTATGACGTACCGGTACGGCGTTTATCATCTTACGTGCCGGACTAAATCACCCATAAACAGAGGCGTTGACCAACAGGTTGTAATGCACTAACTACAAAGTGGTTTTTTTTCCTGTTTGCGTGGAACTTCACCTTGTTGTTAATAAAAATCATTGTTACTTGCGTTCGTGCATTCGTGTAAACGCATTTGTTGATTGTGTTATCGACGGTTTTCTTTCGTCGTTCATTCATAAATTTTAATGTTTTCAGTAGAATATAAAAATTAAATCACAAATTAGATAAAAAATATAATTTTATAGTAATAAAAGCTTTTATTATTTATGGTTAAAAATAAAGTAAAAAGTGATTGAAATATTCTTGATTAAATAATTAGAAAAGTTAGTTTTCTATTATGATAATTTTATAGTTTTACTGTGGTAAAACATGTTTTTTTTTTACTTTTTAAAAACTCTTTAGTTTATTTTATGTTCATATAAATATTTACTGCTTAATGTTACCATAATATTTTAATTAAAATATTCTTAATTATTATTTAACAATATTAATTACATTTTGATAATTTTATAGTTTTACTTTGATAAAATATATTATTTAAATAAAAAATCATTTATGAAAATATAATAAAATTAATTACATTCGAAATATTTCATAAATGTATTTAGCGTATAAAAGTAAATCTTAGGAAAGTTTATTTACTGTAAATATTATTTTATATATTGCTATTAAATTTACTGATTAAAGTTTACTCCCCCTATTTTTTTGAGTGTTGCAAATAAAATTATTAGTTTTACATTTTGATAATTTTATAGTTTTACTTTGATTAAATATATTTTTTTGAATAAAAAATAAAATTGTAGTCTCATTACATTATTTAATCACAAATATTTAAAATAAGAATTAAATATTCTGGATTAAACAATTATAAATAAGATTATTATAAGTTTTGATAATTTTAGAATATTAATTAATAAAACCTCGCGCTCATTTTTGTAGAAAAACAATAGTTTATGTTAAATGTTAAGTATTAAATGAAATTCTTAATCATTTATATAAAATAATAATGTAAGTAAAAATGATGCAATACATATTTAATGAAATTTAATATTAATAATTAAAAAGATACATGTTTACGTCATATTAAGAACCCCCCAATAAATTGAATTAAATAAGTGGACTTAAATTTCACCTTAACCGGTTAATAATAATTAATTAAACCAACATAAATCGTCCTTCATAGCAAATTTTACGGATAATTTCTTCATTAATCTACCTAATTGATGCCTCCATTAAACATTAGTTCGTTAACCATTGAGGGAAACTAATCAATCCGATTAAAAGCCCATAAATTGATCCAAAGGCACGACTTTGACCCAGTCCATCTTCGTTTGTGAATTAAAGACACCGTGACACATTTTATATTATAACAAATACCTGCATGAGTAATGTTATTTGTTTTATTTTTACACGGATTTCGATACGTGTATATTATGTGGGTTTAAACACTCATTGCTAAATAGAAAGTCGAGAAGATCTGGATTTAGGATTAATTGTATTTTACGTCACGTTGAGTCGGAAAATGGCAAAGGGATGTACGATTGAAGAAAACGGTTGTCAGAGAGTTCCGTGAAAAAATTTCTTTTACAGCAATGAACTTAAGTGGGAACTCGTTTAGTTACATCAAAACCACAACGTTACACGGACTTAAATAACAATCCATTTATCGAACAACCGTGAATGATCGAAGGTAACTTTCTTCAGGTGTCAATGTCCAATCTTCTTTTGTACGCGTCCCTTTCTCCATAACGAGCCGAACGATTAATCATATCCGAACGATTTTTTCCTTAATTCGATGTACGGATTTGGATATTTTTTAATTATAACGTTCGCAGAATTTGGCGGGAGCGGCCGCTTAATATTAAAATACTTTGCCAATTAATTTGGGTGGATACGAAAAAGAAATTTTGTAGATCTACATTCTCGGCAATTTCATCAATCGCATTTGGTGATTAAAAGAGAAAAGCAACGAACACGCACGTGAATAATTTAATATGTTTCGTTCGGTAGAAAAACGCATTTCTTGAGGCGATAACAGAAGTCATCACCGTTATATTAGGTTGACATGTTGCAACTTTAAACGCTTGTGACTGAGTATTTACATTTTAAACAAATCAACAGTAATTATGCCTAGGATCTTCGTACTATTTATCCGGAGTGTGCCATCGAGTGGACGCCTAAAATCTACAGCACACCTGTCGCATCACCTAATCAATTTTACAGTATTTGCATTATTGCAGATAATTTTTCTTTACGGTGGTTCTCATAAATGTTAATTATATAATTTTAGAAATCCTAAAACAATAATTATGTTTATTTAAACTAGGGACATCACTTTTTCTTTATATTTTCATATTTTATACAGTGTGACCCATATATATATATATATATATATTATTATAATTAAGTAAATCAGGAATGCCTTCAATCTCTATTTTATATTGAAAACACAATTCTATATATGAGGAAAAATTTATGAATACATTTAATATGTAAAAATAATATTTACAGTAAATAAACGTACATAATCTAATTTTACTTACTATAAATTATTATTATCTTATAAAAATGAGCCTACAATTTTAAAATGTATCAAAAAAAAATAAACAAACTAAAACTATATAAAAAGAATATTTACAGTAAACAAACGTACATAATATAATTTTAATATTTACTTTGATACGTCAAATACTTGTATGAAATATTTGAAATTTTAATTATATTATATTTTTTCTATAAATTTATACTTTTATTTACTTTTTTCTTTGATAACATATATTAATTTGAATAAAAAATAAAATTGTCATTTTTGTTTAGAATCAATAATTTATAGAAAATGTTGGATAAAATTAATTAGCAAATTTTAAAAATATCATTCACCACTCCTATTACAGCACTGGATTAAGTACCCCCTGAAATGGGTTTATACCAAATTTCATAAAAAAAAATATACATGTACATAATTCTGTGGAAAAATTAAAAATCATTTTAATATCAATTTTCGTCTTTGATAAATTAAACAGTAGATTTGGTTTTGAGTTAAAATACGTATACATTTTGTTTTTCATGTTTTACAATTGAGAAAAAGTGTTTTAAAATCGGCCAAAAAATACAAATTTTATGGAGTCGTCACATTGTATATTAATTGTATTAGTATTTTTTCCAATTTTGAACAAAAGTGTTAAATATATGTTTTTTTATATTAGTTAAAATCTTTATATTTCAATTTATTATTTTTTGATATTTATTATACATTTTTCATGTTAATTTTGTTACTAAATATTTCAATTTTCTACTAATGAAATTTTCAAGATTCTTAGTGAACTATTTCAAGCATCATTGTTGCTAAATAAAAATAAATCAAACAAATCTCTAAAAGAATATTTTAATATAACACATTATTGATACAACTTTTATGAAGATTCAAAAATCAAAAATACAGTAAGGGTAAATATTCGATTGTTTATTATATTATATTTATTTTATTTAAAGTATACTCATAAATTGTATAATATTTAAAACTATTATACATTTATATTTCTTGACATTCTTCGTGTATTTTCCAAATTAATCGTAATATTAAATATTTTAATTTTTCACTTACGAATCATTTTCAAGATTCTTAGTTGGCTCTTTAAAGAATTAATCATTATACAATTGATGATGAACTCTTAATAAAAATTTGAAATATTCCTAAAAATCAAACAATTCTCTAAAGATGATAATTTTAAATACATATTAAAGATATATATTAGATTTTTTATATTATTATATTTATTTTTGTTTTATTATTATTTGTTTTATCATTATTAAATTATACTCATCAGTTTTATAATAGAGTTTTCTAAAATTTAGGGCAACAACAAATTTACATTTATTGACATCCTTCGTATATTTTCTATTTTAATCATTTTTAATTATACTTATCAATTTTATAATGGAAGACTTCTAAAATTTACAACAATTACATATTTATATTTCTTGACATCCTTTGTATATTTTGAATAATATTTCAATTGTCGATATTTTCAATATTCTTAGTTAGTTAACTCTTTCTTATTAATAAGAATTTATAATGATTCTACAAATCTAACAATACTACATTCAAATTCATTTAAAAAATCCATTAAAGGTATATATTGGATTTTAGTAGATTCATTTTTGTTTACATTGTAATCATCATTTTTATAATAGAAACTTGTAAAATCTAGGGCATTGACAAATTTATACTTCTTGACATTATACTTATACATATTATACATTCCACATTAGACAAGTTAATAAATTTTTCAATTTTCGAAACATTTTCGTGATTCGTCAACTCATTTAATAGATTTAACATTTATGTATCGAGTCTCATAAAAATAAATAAATAAATAAATAGATTTTGACACAGCAACGTTAAAACTGAATATCTCTGTGGTCGTCCGCACATTGAGCGACGTGGGTTGTTACAGATAATTGGAAATACTGTTTCCGCGTTACCGCTATAAATCAGATATACCAGTAAGCAAATACAATTTAGATGATTTAGTGGAGAAACCGGTCGTACATGACGTTTCCGCTCTCAAGTGCAATTCGAATAATTGAAATGAAAAAAGACGATTCGAGAATCGTTTGTGTGTCGCGTGTTATAGACGATTTATGGCGGCAATTTCTATCGGTTTTAAATTAGCTAATTGAGTCATTTGCTTAAGGGGAGATTAAAAAAATGTGGAAGAAATTGTTTGGCTTGTCATCGAACTACGCTCGTTGAATAATTTCCGGAGTGGAGAGTGGGTCAGTGGCACACTCGGTACAATAACGTACGAGATAAAGAGCCGCAGAACAAATCTAAATGACGAATTCTCGTATATGATTTAACCATTGTTGATAAACTAAATCAATGTTTTATTGTGGCACGACGTGAACAGTTGTTTGACGGTTGATGGCTGAAAGACTCAGCTAAGCAGCGTGAAAAGTTGAGAATTGAAATATTTAATAACATAATTCACATGTCAAGCGTAATCAATAGATAAAAAATTATAAATGTAATCAAATTATCTAACTACAAAATTTTAAATCTCCATCTATTAGGTTTTCCAGAATTCCAAGGAAAAGCATAAATTGACCTGAATGAAAAAGCTAAACACTTATTACGTGGTTAAACATTTGTATCACTTTTATAAATTATCCCATAATTATGTTAGATGATATACTTGCTTGGGAAATCGTTAGACCTTCGTCCACCAGGTTATGCAGAATCCCAAGAAAAAATATAGAACATTTACATAGATAAACTGTTAGATATGCTTTTTTATTACTTAATCAATTTATTATTAATAGGTCATATATATGGTTTATGGACTTTGTAAGAAGTTATGCAGAATCCTAAGAAAAAAATATAGAACTGAAAGAAGAAGCTAAACATTTATTACTTGGTTGGATATTTATAATTTATGCCACAAGAAAATAATACAGTCGTTTGGGAGAACTCTAAATCTCCATATAATATACTTTGCAGAATCCCAAGAAAAAATATATATTGAGCTGAATGAAAAAGCTAAATGTTTATTACATGGTGAGAAATTTGCACCATTTTTATAAATTATCCCACAAGGATGATACATTTGCTTGGGTAAACATTAGACCTTCATTCACCAGGTTATGCAGAATCACAAGAAAAAATATATATTGAGCTGAATGAAACATTTATTGCGTGGTTAAACATTTATAGCACTTTTATAAATTATACCACAAGGAGATGATACATTTGTTTGAGAAAAAAACCTTCGTCCACCAGGTTATGGAGAATCCCAAGAAAAAAATATAGAACTGAAAGAAGAGGCTAAACATTTTTTACTTGATTAGATATTTGTAATGCTTTTAATTATGTCATAAGAAAATGGTCGTTTGAGAGGACTCTAACTCTCCATCTATTAGGCTTTGCAGAATCCCAAGAAAAAATATATATTGGGACTAATGAAAAAGTTAAACATTTTTTAGATGGTTAGATATTTGTAGTGCTTTTAAAAATTATCTATTAGGCTCTGCAGAATCCCAAGAAAAAACATATAGTCTTGAGTGAAAAAGCTAAATATTTATTGGACAGTTAGATATATGTAGTGTCCTTATTATAATTCTATTTCAAGCACTTTTTTAGACAAAGAAAACATTTGAATATGTCAAGTATTAAAAAAAATACAGAATGCTTTCCGCTACTCTCACAGAGGACCACCATAGTGCGTTGCCACACGAAATTATTTTGTTAATTACACGGCAAATCTTCACGTAATCATCTGTACAAACAACATATGCACTGGAACGGTACAGACTGAAGATTTATCGATGAAAAGTCATAGAGTGCGCTTGTACACAACTTCAAAACATTATTACTGTTACAACAACAGGTGTTTGTGTAATAAGTGCGAGTCCCTTTGGCACACAAAATTCATTATTCCGTTAATCACACCACCGCAAATCGCCAAAGACAACGAGACCCGGTGTTGTTTCATCGAATTTTGAAAATTCGGACGTTTTAAAACGTCTTAAGTCGCAGTTTATTTGTTTTTTGTACGATTTGCCGCCAATTAAATTTGTAAATTAATTAAATACGTTTACCGTTAAATGTATTAAACTATGAGTGACCCACTTCAAATCTGGGCATGCTAATGAGATTCATCACCAAGTCGAGTTGGTCGGTGTGTTTCGAGCAGCATTTTCTAGGTCGACTTTAAAAACACCTTTGAATAATATCATATAAGACGTTATTACTTTTAGTTGCTCACATTGATTATTGCACGCATTTCTCGTCTCCTTCGATTCACGTTCTGATACATTTGCATACGATAATCGAGGAATTCTGCATCTCCTACAATGTAGTCGTACCGTTACCGAGTAAATGATGTAGGATTTTATAAATAGTAATTAATGCCGATGATCATAAAAAGCAACTATGCATCTATAAGTTAATATTAATTTTTCGCGGTGGCATTTCTATTTAGGAATGCAACCGGAAAATTATTCACGTATCGGTTTGCTATTTATTCGTTAGCATTTTTGCCATCCTAGTTTCAACGTGAATTATTCACAAGGCATTTATTTGAATGTGTTATGAGAATGGGATAATAAGGCCTTTGCTGACATTTAAATTTAAAACACGCACATAAATAGAAAGTTTATATGAATAAGATAATGTATTGGAAGTTTTTGAGAATAATTAATCTGTTTTGTTACATTTGGCGAGTGCTTTTGTTTTCTTTCAAATACGTAATTGCATTAACCCACAAAAAAAAATCCGAATAAATTACAAAAATTTAAAAATTCCATGGTAATAAAATTTCACATTCGAACGGTACATTTTCTTGCCATACTAATTCCAATTTAATTTGATTACAGTTTTTTATCATTAAATTTAATTTTTTGTTGTAATGTCCATTTTTTTATTGAGTAAGTTAAATGAGGTAAAATCTGCACATAGTATAACTGTGTTTTAAATGTTCTAAAATTATTAATAAAAACACAATAAATATAAGTAATATTACAGTAATATGAAGAATATTTATAATCTGATTCGGTGGGATTCAAAAGAAATGTTAATTTAACTTTTTTGATTTTACATTTACATAAATAAACTGTTAGATATGCTTTTTTATTACTTAATAAATATATATATATATATATATATATATATATATATATATATATATATATATATATATCGTTCACTTAAAAACTTGAAATATTAAATTTTCCATTAAAATACACTATAAATCCTTTTGTAGAAAAATTAAAAATTTCTGTTTATGTTTTACAATACATTGTATATTTTAAAATTAAAATATATTTTAGGTATTTAATAAATTATGATTTAAAATTTAATAAACCGTAATATCTTAGCTATTTAATTATCTATTATTTAAACTATTTTTGACAAATTTATATATAAAAATGATGTTATCCAATAACATAATAAATCAGCATTAAATAAATGGGTTGAGTATATGTTGATGAACGGTAGTTATGAAATAACTTTTACTAAATGGTTTCAAAATTATTTTATAAATAAAATAAATAGAAAATTATAAATAAAATATATAGAAATCTCTTTAAATATTAAAAACAATAGTTCATTAACTGGAGATTTTAATACACTATTAGACAAGAAACTTTTTAGCATATTCAGTCTTATTTTGTTTATTACTTAGTTTTGCAATATGTATGCAAAATTTTAAAATGAATTTCAAGATGAAACTTATATTAATTTATTTTTATTCTACCTTTTTAATGTAAAGTAAACCTGTGGCATTTTAAATATATAGTTATTAAATTAAAGTTTAACTTTATTTAGATATTTCAAGATATAAAAATATGCTAAAAATGGAACAAAACAACGAAGCTAATGAACTCAAATATATAATTTACTCAAAATTATATTTGCGCATTATTTAGCGAATTTATGAAACATGTTAAGAGTTTCATAAATCGATTTATGAATGAATTTATTTAACATTAATAAAATTTAATATGTATTTCACTTTTTATGGTCCCTATTTATAAAATACAACTAATAATTAATAATCAATTTTTAATACTAATTTTTAAATTAATGATTTAAATAATTCTACAGTTCTTAAAAAATAGTTCAGTCTTTAGTGATTTCAATACCTCATTAGAAGATAAGTTTTTATGTTGAATCTTTTCATTTTATATATTTTTTAATTTCTACATTTATAATTAAGTACAATTTGCTAGGATAAAAGACAAGAACTAGAACGATATAGAAAAACGTCGAGTCACAAATCAAGAACTCCTATAACGTAATAAATTAGAACTTTGGTTAAAAATAACTTGAGGAATTCTGATTTCAATAGAAATTTTACAAATAAATGTGTAAAAATCTATTCAGTTCAAATCAATTCAAGGAACTTTTTAGCAATTTTATTTATGTTTCTTAATGAATTAGAAAAATAAATAAATAAATAAAAATTTACATACTACTACAATATTGATAAATTTTAATATCAAATTTCTCTTCAGTGAATTAAATTATTAATATTAATCTATATTTCAATCTTTTGCGGTTTTTGAATAAAACGTTTTTGAAATAAAACGAATAGAGTATCTTTTTACTACGTTCGATCTTTTTGTTACTATTTTAATACCTTTTTTATAATTTTAAACTCCACAATTTTTGAAACTGAATATAATTTGCTAGGAAAAAAATAAAAATTGATTTCAACATTTGAATAACTCATTTTTCAATATGTTTAAAGAAAAGTTGAGAATTTGAAGATTTCAGTACTAAATTAGACATGATACTCTTTAGTACGTTGTCTTTTTATTACTACATTTATATTTCTTTTTTTAGTTTTCTATTTCACAATTTTTATAATTAATTATATTTTGCCAGGATAAAAATTGAAATGATATAGAAAAAAATCGAAAAAAATTATTGAAACTCAAGTTTAAAAGTAAAATGTATTTCAACATTTAAATAACTCATTTTTCAATATTTTTAAAGTGTAGCTTAAAGATTTCAGTACTATATTAGACAAGAGACTCTTTAGTACGTTCAAATTTTTGTTACTATTTTTATTTATCTTGAAACTATTAAAAGTAAAAAGTAAAATATATTTCAATATAGAAATAACTCATTTTTCAATATTTTTATATATCTTTTTTTATTTTTTAACTCTTAAATTTTTTTATTAAGTACAGTTTTCTAGGATAAAAATCAATAATCAAAATAATATGAGAAGATGAGAAAAATTATTGAGTCATAAGTTTTAAACAAAAATATATGTGTTAATTAATTTTTTCAGTGATGAATTTTTTAACTTTAGTAAATTGAAATATTAAAAAAATACATATAAATATTTGATCAAGAACTTTATAATTTGTTAAAGTTTCAAAAAAAAAACTAATCTAATTGATTAGATTGTTACAACTTATTTTATAATTAAAGTATATTCTGTGATTGAATAACTATTTTAAATTAATATGGAGATTTCAATGACAAATTAGACAAGAAACTTTTTATTACCAATTTACTTGTCATGGTTTTAATGGTTAAACAATCGAAAATACACACAATATTCCAAATTGAACTGATTGAAAATCTCCAACAAGTTAAAAGACAATAACACCACGCGGCACAACAGAATCAAGCCGACCAGTTAACCGTAAACACGAGTAGCGGTGCGTGCGGCATATCGCCGAAAAACTCACCCTGCTTCTGGAGCAAAATAATAAGTCCAAGGGTTAAAACCGAGATGGCCCTACGGCCCTCGCACCACCACATCACAGAGTCGCGTGGCACGTCTCGAACAAAATCCTGCACGAATCGCGATTTTCGTTGATACGACTGGGTCGTATGAAAAAATAACAGTTAGCAAATGAAGAACGAACGGCGTGTGTTAAGTTGGACGGGCGCGCGTTTGCGACAGGCCGTTCCGTACTCGAGCCGCTCCTGCACCTGTCGGGTACGTTTGCAACACTGAGGAAGAACGAAGAACAGTTGGACGATGCCGCTCCGCGAAAACCAGGCCACACCGGCACACCGAGACGCGCTCATTCAAGGCGAAGGTGGGACACGACGGACGTTGGTACGTTGGTGGTACTTACATGTTACCGTGGCTTTGCACCCCGTCACTTTCTCCCCCCCGTTCCGTTTCTTTGGAAACTTTTCGATAATGCACTTCGAAGCTGTCGTAATAAATTATATCATGGTTGCAGTCAATGCAACGAATAGTTTTCTAGAAACAAAGATTACTTCCCTTATTTTTTATCATATGTTATGTACAATGGGTAATTGTTTATGCAGGAGCATAATTAAAGTCCTAACTTAACGAATGAATTTAATGTATAACGAAATTAATCCCAATTCTTCTTTAATTTAATTTTTTTTGAAGTATATAAAATAATAAAATCTGACACAAGATGTATTTTAATTTTAAATTACATATTTAATTGTTAAAATTTTAATAATTAACTTTATATATTGTCCAAAATATAAATATTTAAAAATTATAACACAGATGTTTCTGAGAATAATTTGAATAGAATTTCTTAGTAAGAAATTAATTTATTCTTCATTTTGTTAGAAATCCTCCAATTAATATGATTTAATTGTTTATAATGGAATTTTGAAATTAAAAGGATATAATTATACATAATTCAAAAATTCTTTAAATGTAACCAATAAATAAATTCTAAAAATTCGGAAAATTGTATTAAAACTCATTGTTATTTTCATTTATTTATTTCTTAGTAAGAAATTAATAAATTTTTTAGTTTGTTAGAAATCCTAATATCTAAAATTATAATTATAAAATAATTAGCAATTTCTCTAAAAATATATTATTAATTTTGAAATAACTAAGTTAACCAATATTATATATTATAATATAAATTATATATAAATGACTTTTCAACTTTATGGATATAATTTTAATAAAATTACTAGTCAGAAATTATATACAAAAAAGTGGAAATGGAAAAACTACAGAAAATACAAAAAATCTGAAATTTTGAAAATTAATTAAAAATAAACAAAAAATATTGTTAAAATTTCTTAATTTTATTAAAAATCTTGTAAATTGTTAGTCTCCTAATTCTCATAAATTATTTTTAATATTAATTATAGATTATGAGTATAATATTTAGTTCAATTCTTAACAGATTTTTTATAATTTATATTTATATTTGAATCTTATAATTTATATATTGTTTAAACATCTAAACAACTTCACTAATGTGACAAATAATAAATTTTTCAGAAATAATAATGAATTATATAAGCACATATATTTCAAATTAATTTATTAAAAATTGAAAAACATAATATACATAAAGTTACCTATATTTAAAAAATTTCGAAAAATAATATATATTAAAAGAAAATTATTGGAATGTTTAATTATATTTTTTATCATATATCTATTTCTAATAATTAATTTTATGTATTATAAAAAAATAAAATTCAAAAAGTTCTTTGACTTTCTGAGAATAATTTTATTTTTTTATATTTGAAAAACATTTTAAATCATAAAAAACATAATATAACGTGAAACTTTTATTGAAAAAAACATTATCAAAGCTTGTAATTTTCATTATTATTATTATTATTATTATTATTATTATTATTATTATTATTATTATTATTATTTTATTTTCCACTAAACACATACAAATTTAAATTTTTAATTACATATTTTAATAAGAAATTTTATCTAAAATAGAAATAATTAAACATTTTAAGGATAACTTTAACAGAATTTAAAAAATTGATTAATTCTTTAGATTGTTGGAAATCCTAATATCTTAAAATAAATATTATAATGAATTTGGAAATTTTAGTGAAAATGACAAATATTAAAATCTTGAAAAAACTATTTTTAAAAAAAAAGAAGAAAAATAATAAAAATTTTTATATATGGACATAATTTTAATATAATTATTAATCATAAACTAAATACAAGCAATATACTACTAAAATATTGATAAGTTTTAATATCATTTTTTTTTAAAAAAGACGAAAAATAATAAAAATTGTACGAATTATATATTTCTAATATGTCATTAATTTAGTATGTTATCCGAAGTATAAATGACTAAGAATGTTTAACTTTATGGACATAATTTTAATATAACTATTAATCAGAAACTAAATACAAGCAAAAAATGTAAATGAAAATTAACAAAATATAAAAAATCTGAAAATTAGAAAATTAAATAAAAATAAACGAAAAATATAGTTAAAATTTCTTAGTCTTATAAATTATTAAACAAGTTTTAAAACTTATTTGTAATTGTAAAGAAAAAAATAATTTGTGTTGTTTAACGATTTTCTAATATAAGTATAATACTTAGTTCAATGAAATAATTCTTAAGAGATTATTTATAATTTACATTTTCAAAAATAAAAATGAATTATAAGCACATATTTTAAATTAATTTTTTAGAAATTTATAACATGTTGAACATAATAACAAAAATACATAAAGTTATATTAAAAACCTTATTTTGTGTTCCACTAAAAACATACAAAATTAAAATTTTTAATTTTAATTAAGAAATTTTTTATAATTTACATTAATATTTGAATGTTACAATTTATATATTGTATAAAATTACCTTTATATAAGGAAAATATATTAAAAATGTAAATTTTGTCTGTACTATTAAAAACCCAAAAAAATCAATTTTTTAAAATATGTACTTATATAATTCTTATTATTCTTAGTGAAAATTTGTACATACAATTTATATTAAAAAAATATTATATAATATAAAAAAATAATAAATATTAAAATACAATTATTGGAATATGTAATGACTACTATTAATTAATTTTATGTATTATGAAAAATAAAATTTCTAATAAGAAAATAATTTGTTAATTTGTATTATTAATTTATTTAAGTTTTTCAGAAATCCAAACTGATAAAATTTGTTCTTCATGGAACTTGGAATCAAAAATAAAATAAAATAAAATAAAATTTGAAAGTTTCAATAAAAGTATCAGGAAACCATAAAAATTGTGAAAATTGTAAAGTCGTTAAAAATTCTGGAATTAATAATTTAGTATAAAATATTTTTAATTTTTATTATATTTTATATATTTTTTTAAATTTATTCAGATACTAATTTTTAAGAATTAAAATCTGCACTTTATAAAATTAAACATTATTATTAAAAAAAAAATTAGTATTAATTATTTCGTATGCTAATGCTAAAATACTAAAAGATGTTAAATTAAATTTTAAAATTAGCAAAATTATTAAATTTTTATAAATTTCATAAATTTATTACTTATTACTTTAAGAATTTAAACAGTACAACTAATATTTTAAAATTTGTATAAATATAGCTTTTTATTATAATTGCATTGTTATCCCAAACAACGTAATAACTTCATTAGTCTGTCAAACCCTATTACTTAAACAGCACAATCCTTCATTTGCAGTACTTTCACCGTCTGAAATTCACAGCAATTAGTTTTTCTGTTCCATGAAAAGTCCCGGCAAATGTACCATTACTCATCTCGATTTTCACCTAGCTCTCTATTCGGTGTAAACGAACTTACGCTGAAAAATAAACACGAAATTTCGCAGACGTAACACGTGGACGTCGTTAATGAATCGAATTAGGCGCGGGCTTTCTCTCGACGCAGGTGATCCCTTTAATTCGGTCTCGCCGGATGCAATAGCTGACGCATATTTCGCTGAAGATGTTCTTCGCCAACATCCTGCTCCGTTTTGGCGTATTCCATTGTCGGTTGACCGTTGTATGTGGGTTTTTGGGCGTCGTAAACTATTTCTGCAATGTTACCGCCTCATTGGAAACCGTCAATCAGTGAAAGTAATCAATACGATTGACATATGTTGCACTTATTATAAACAAGAGCAAAAAGTCAATTTTAATATTAATTTTCGCCTTTTGTTTCTTTTTGAAATATCACTCGGCTAACTGTAAACTCAATTTTTATTTCATACGTAACATTATTGACGGTTCGTGATAAATTGAAATCGTTTACCGTTTGCATCACAAAATGTTTGTTTTCTTTAACAATGAAACCAAACATATCTGACACCATTAACTAATTGCATGGCCGACAATCAGCTCATTACCCACTCGGATCACATGCGGCTGACGCACAAAGAATGGAAATAATCGATATAATTACCTGCGTCCAAAAAATATTCGCATCCACCTACAAGTCAGATGCTGCGTCAATGAAAAAATTATTAATTGCAGTTTTTGTTGGTGCACTCCGGGAGTCGAAGGTTGTACCGTAATGACTTCGGGCAAGGAAAACGTTGGAATGGGAATTTAAAAACTAATCACCGTTGTTATTAGGCTCAGAAAAAAGTAATTTGATTCATAATTTATTTAAATAAATTTTTGTAGAATACTTCAACATTTTTATGTTAAACTATGTATATTGAGTTTTTTATGCTCTTTTTAACTATGCTATTTATTTTGATGATGCAGTAAGTGATGAATTCGCATTAAACGCATTGAATGAAATGCAACATCAAGGTTGTATACCAATGAAGATATTGAAAAATATCTGGTGAAAAATCCTTATGCAACGTATGGGAATAAGCAATTCATTTAATTCAAATGAATCGATCATTAGACCATTAAAAGTTGACCACATATAAATTAACTGAATATTTTGCTCTCAAATTCTCTTCATGAGAAACTTGCACAAAAGGAGTTTCTCTAATCGATTATAAAGACATTCTGTGTTACTATGACAACGAACCAAAATTTAAAGAAAGCTTCAAAATGTTAATTGAGGAGTTATACCTCATCTACCACATTGTTAGTTAATGTCAGCTCCTCATGTGACTATAATCTATTTTATTTTTGTCATTATCCAATTTTTTACGTAACAAACAGTTCAAATATGATGAAGATGTCAAAAATGAAGTTAATATTTTCTTCAGTTCAAAAACCCAGTATTTTTTTCATCGTGACATGAATTTATATTGACAAAAAATTTGAATTATTTGCTGATTATTCAATTGAATAAACGTTAATTTAAATAAAGTTTTATTATTTTAAAGTACTATTCTATTTTAAAATACTTTTTTGAGTAATCAATGCAATTGTCTACTGCTCTCAAAATTAACCATGTTCATGAAAAACGTTCTCAAAGATGAGCTTCTCTAGTCGATTGAAGTGACGTTCTGCTTCTGCATGACAATCAACCAATCGTATTAAAGATTCAAAGGAAACTTCAAAATGTTAAATGAGATGCTACACCTGATATACCTCATATACACAGAGTTCCTCATGTGAGTGTTATTTATTTTTTTATTACCCAATTTTTTACGTAACATGCAGGACAATTATGAAAAAGAGGTCAAAATTGAAGTTAACCTTTTCTTCACTTCGAAGAACCCAATATTTTTTCGTCGTGTCATATATTTACATTGACAAAAAATTTTATTATGAAGCTGATTATTTTGTTGAAAAAACGTTAAAATGTTTTGTTGAAAAAAGTTAAACGTAAAATACTTTTTTCGAGTAATCAATGCAATTGTCTACTGCTCTCAAATTCATCATGTTCTTGAAAAGCGTACTCAAAGATGAGCTTCTCTATTCGATTGTAGAGATATTCTGCTTCAGCATGCAACTATCCAATCGTATTAGAGATTCAAAGAAAGCTTTAAAATGTTAAATGAGAACTTATACCTCATCTATCACACAGTCTAGACATTTCATTATGGGACTATATTTATTTTTGTCAATAACCAATTTTTTACGTAATAAACAGCTTAATTATCAAGAGGAGGTCAAAACTGATGTTGATATTATCTTCAGTTCCAAGAACCTACAATTTTTTCCTCGTGACATAAATTTACTTTGACAAAATTTTTTGGTTATAATGCTGTTTATTTTATGGAATAATTGTCCTTATCATTAAAGTTGTTATATCTGTACTGTATTAAACCATTTAATTTTATAAAAATATCTTAAATGTGGATGCCACCTACAAAGTGAAATTAAACGATTTGCACCATTAAGACAGTACAATTTCGGAATTCTCACACGGAAAATTTCAACTATTTAACCTCATAATCTAAGAAAATAAATCTTCCTAAAAAACACCCATTGGAATGTCATCGTAATCTCTACATGGGTCAAAGAGCTCGTATCGTGTATCTTTTAAGTATGTCTGAGTGCTACTTATTTTTATCTTTCGTCGTTCTCAGGTGAATAATCCGCAGGTAAAAAAAATAAAACACTAAAGATTTAACAATAAAAAACAAACACAAATTTTGTCCGATAGACATGCCGAATGAAACATTATTGGAAAGTAAAACAACACTTAACTGTAACCATTATTTGAAATTCATTTGGCAAGGCTGACTTTTTGCTGTTTCGAATTAAACTAGCCGTTAACTACGCCAAGCTTTATGGTATCTCGTTACCTAAAGAAGAATCGATAATACCGTTTATTATTATTTAATGAGAGAACACTTGAATACATTATTTAAATGATTCAGATTCTTTGTACGGTGAGCTTACTGAGGTGACCTATTTTTTTTAATTTGGCACAACAACCTTGTTTAGTTTTGAATTTCTTACGATTTTCAGTCCCTTTCGTCAATTGAGTATCCACTTTCAACAACAACAAATAATTCTGTTATAATATGTCAATTTTTACATTTATAATGATTGTTCATGCAATTATAAATACTTCAAGCATCGGTATACCAAGAAAGGATTCGTGAATGAAAAAAAATGTCGATATTTAGTTTCTAGACTTGATGTTTCTATAATTTTTATTTTTTCATCTAATTTTGGCCTACTAGGACATAACCTATTTATAATTAAAATTGCAATATTGGAATTAGTTGTTGATGAAAAAAATTACTCAAATGTGGTTAAGATTCGTGATAAATTCCATGGAACTTTAAGTTTCATCAGCTGTAACTCAACTATTTTCCTTCTGATAGAAACGATAGACCGCTGGACTCTTAATTTAATCGCCTTTCTGTCAAAATCTTGTTATTCATCTCAATCGGGCTTGCCGTTACTTTTGAAGACCACTTTAAGTAAAATGCTGAAGAGAAAATCACAAATTTGCCCTAATAGGTAAAGTGTAACGAATAAAGTTAAAATTTGTCTACTTTAAATCTTAAACAAAATAAATGGGCTCTAAATAAATTTATTCCATAATTCACTTTTTAGTGTTAATCTAGATTATATGTTGTTCCACAAGTTTTCAATTGCATTTTGATCCTGATTTTACGATAAGCAATCGAAAATATCAACATATTTAGCTTTTAACCAAATTTGATTGTTCGTATCATGCATAAAAATCCATATAATAGTTAAATTATCGTTGGCAAATGGTTTCATTACATCTCTCATAATGTCTTTTATATACGAAACGGTCCATTTTACTAATATTTTGTCCAGGAAAGGAATCCCAAACCAAAACTTTTCCTCCATCGTGTTTGTTGTGTATCTGGAATTCAACCCTTTATTAGGAGAACAATGAATGTATTTTTACCTCCTGATTTTGTTTTATTAAATAAAGATTCTTAACTTCAAAATATTCTTAGCCAATATTTTGGAAGATAATTAATAAATGTTAACTTTTACTCTCGAGTATTGTTTTTTGATATCAATGGTTTCTTGATGAAATATATTCTTGCAAGATATTCATTCAGTCGACATCTGATTATTCTACTAGACATACTGATAATGTATGACTCAATTAATTCATTTTTTGTTTACCTAGAAGTTAATAAAGATAACATTTACTGATTTATCCAATTTGTATGTCAATAAAAGAAGTTGTCTTTTTGTTAGGATATTTCTTATTGTATTTTCAATTGATTTGTGTTGTTAATATGCATTGTATATATTGTATGTTTCGGAAGAATCAAGGAGCTTTTAACAATGTCAACAATGTTTAGACCTTAATTTTCATGTAATTTTTTTTCTTTTATCCGGAGTGCAATGTTTCTTTCCATTAGTAAATAGTGCCATATATTTGAATGTGATATTACTTTTACCAACCAACTCAGAATAATATGCGCATTTAAAGTAACAAAAATTATATTTTATATACTGACTAAACAAAATTTGAATTAAATCCTTCCAGGAAATATCAAACTAAATGTTTAATTTTATATTTTATGCCATTTATTTGGTCGCCACTGTACTTTTCACTCTTATTAACTTAGCAAAGTAAATTTAATTATTTTTTGTATGACAAAATCCTCCCCCAAATGGGCCACACTGTATATCTTGTGCTAATGCACATGCGCCTTGGCAATGATCATGCTGTCATCTGTGATTCAACAACACAAAACAAAAATCGGGATTTAAATATAATGAAATTGTTTCGTACACATGTGTCCGGTAGGAAAAAAGAGTGCCAGAAACTGTTACGCCGGTGCCGCATTCCACCGCGAACTGTACCGAGCTGCCCATACGGAGACATCGGAATCAATAATTATGATATTTTACCGCTAACCTCGAATTCGTGTTATTCGTTCATATTTTTCGATTTGTATGTGCGACGCGAACGCATCCTGGACTACTTTTATTTCATAAACATCGGATCATTGTTATTAACAATTAAATAAGCGATCGCGCCCGCGGTTGATTGTTGGCTCGCGGCGGCCCGATCATTTTCTCTACGCTTACTTACCTATATGCAAACCTAAATACCGGTTCTTTCGTATTAATTAAATTATTAATTACAATACATCAATGACACGGTTTTATTATCTAGAATATTATGTAAATCTCGGGTATGCCGGAAATCGGAAATATGTGCACACGTACGGATTTCATTCATGGTGATTCATGAAAAATTGCTGCCTTTATGGAAATGAAAGTTGTTTATATTTTTGACAATGACGTCACTTTCTTTTTATTTATACTGATTTTTTCTCTTATTAGATAATAATCAAACATTAATAAATAATCAGTATTCTGAAGAAAACCTATTTATATTAATTTTTAAGTGACTCATTATGAAACTTTCAATTTATTATCAACGAAACTTTATTTTTTTAACTATTCAGTGAGGTCGTAAAACGGTATAAGCTTTTTTAGAACAAGTTATCACTAACTTCAAAAATATAAAACATTAAAATTTCGAAATAATGTGTACTTTTTTATTTCATACTGAAACTATAGATAATTGAATTCGCCTTTAAAATATTATGAACAATTTGTTTATTATTAAATTATTAAAATAGATTTTTTCTCAATATTTTAAAGGTAATTTCAATTATTGGTTTCATTTAAAATAAAAAGATGTTTTATATATTATCTCGAAATTTATAGGAGATATATATTTTTGTTGATAGCAAAAGCAGTTTATCACGTAAAAAAGTGTGTATAGATAGTTTTGTTTTATTAAATTCAATTTATTAAAAATTAAACTCAGATTATATAATTAATAAATAATAAACATAACATAAATAGATTTTTTATATTTTTTGAACTACTATTCATTAAAATTGTGTCAAAAGTAAATTGTTAGTTGTGGGGGTAACACTATATCTCTAATCACAAATATAGGGCTGATATTTCTAAATTGCAATATTATATCTTAACTAAATGTAATATAATGAACCACATTTTTTATGTTTTTAAAAACAGCTTGTTTGTTATTTAGAAAGTAAAATATATTAATTAAAAATTTTATTGTAAAGCTGACATTAGAACTGATTTTATACCCCTTCGTTTGCTATTCTGTTATTTATCTTAAAAAATGATGAAATGTGCAAAATTTGTTTCAACATTCAAAATGTTTTTCTTGAAACTAAGAATTAAACTGTTTTATGTCTTCTAATGCGGATACCATTTAATATTCTCAGATTCTTCATTTTAAGTCTTTTAAGCATAGTTAATCAGAAAACATGAATTTATAATAATAATGGGTCTCTTAAAACGATATATTAGGTCTTTGTCAGATGATATACAAAACAAATTTTATGCCATATATGGGTTTTTATTACCTATTCATAAAACATTTTTAGTATTTAAAAATTAATGAGTTCAAGCTGTTGATGGTATAAACAGCTAATTTTCTCGTTGAGACATCTTTAGAAAGTCACTTCGTAGCATCAAACCGGTAATTGAAGCAAAACAATAAGATCTAAATGTTCTTCCCATAAATACGAAAAAATGTTAAATTAACATTTCGCAATTATACATAGCATCGACAAAAACGACATCAATCTCGGAATGTCTAGGTGAGAGATAAACTGAGAAAGTGCCTTCTCTGTGGACGTGGGAAAATAAATATTATCCGCACAACAATGGTGGAATCCATAAATAGTAATTTTCAGTTTATTACACCTTCTCCTAACCGATCATAATCGTAATGATCATCTTTTTTTTACTGGCAAAGCCGGTAACAATACGAATTCTAAAGTGATGAGCACACATCCCATTGTTAACACCGATTTCCATACGACTCCACGTAAATTACGTAAAACAAAAGTCGGTGAAAACGCATGAAAATCGTCAGAAATTGATGTAAAAAAAAAATAGTGAACCTGATTGAACCCATCTGATTACATAAATAATGCGGAGAAAGGGGCCAATAGAAACAGAATTTCAGTGCAGGAAACCAACATGAACGAAAGTTGTGAATCGCACAAAACGAAAATTAATTCCACGCAATTTTAGATTGAATGAATCCCAACAATTCCCTGTCGGCGTTTCCGCCGTCTTGAACTATTAAAACACTCTCGGTGTGTCCATTGTAAAATTATTTGGATCGTTTGCTTTCAATTGCAAAATTCACGGTTGGTCCATGACACTTTCTAAGATCTCTTCAAATGCAGCAGTCGGTGCTGTATCTGTTAAAAAAAATCGCATGGCATTACAAAACACGCGGAAGATTCTATATTTTATTTTTATATATAAAATATGGCAAAACCGCATCGTTGATTGCACGCAAATGTGCCCAACTTTCTTTTATGCAACTAAAAAATATACACTTGAAATGATTCCTATTCATTTGCCCAATAAATTTGCATTGTCTTTTTATGATGCTTTTTCCTATTCGTAACTAATTTTAATAGTTGTTTTACGATTGCTGACTTCGTTCAAAACAATTAACACTGAATAAACCTGTAGAAACATGGTTTCATAATATCGCCTCGCTTAAATCTGGTATTTCCTCTTGAAACTTAGGTGACAGTATGAACATTCACGACGGTCGTTTAATTCAATTCTTTTTACAATGCCGTTTAGCAATAAGGAAATATACAAATAAAGGATGCAGGAATCCTTGTAATAATCGCTGTTGATTCGTTACATATTCTACGGTATGTACCATTTGATAGCGCAAGAATGACGAAACAATCCGATTTCATTAGCACCAGTTGCTAGGTTAAATATTAATTTATATTTAAATAATGCTTTTATTACTTGAATTGCATCATTTGCTAATTTAAGATTTGACAATAACAATTTTTGGGCCATGCTTTATAAAACATTTTCGGCAACTTTCATATGCAACATAAAACTGAGAGTTAATGATAGCAGTGACTTTTAAATGCGAACAAAAGTATTTAATTACGTGTTTAAAAACATTTAAATGTGGAGTAAGTAAAAGCAACTTTTTGATATAAATTACTTTCTTTCTCTATTACAATGCAAACGTGTTTAAATTTGGTCCACATGTGATGTTTTCTCTTAATCTTAAGTTAACAAAATTAAATGAAAAGTTTCAGTAGTACAATGAATCTAAGTACAATATTAGCTTACAGAAAAATTTTCATTTTTGGTTCATGATTTAGTTAAATTAGATTCCACATAACATATCATCGATTAATTTTGTTTAATCGTTTGACAATCGCCAATTCTCTCTTTGTTATTACATGTGATGAAATATGTTGTTTATGACAATTTTCGCCGATCTGGATAATGAGTTGAAGCTGACAAACCAGGTGTAGCAGTACTTAAAAAATCTAAACACAAAAAAGATTTTGATTACTATGTATATGTACACGTGGAACTGACTACCTTCCAAGAGACCAAACGATTAATGTAACAGATTACATCCTGAAAATTGGCCGTGTTCATAAAAAAATTACTCAAAGATGAACTTCTTAAGAAGCTTTAGATAAAGCGTTTTGCTTCTTCAATTTGCTATTTGATTGTGCATGACCAGATGTCGTAGGATCCCAAAGAAAGCTTTAAAATGTTATATGGTTCTTCCTCATCCACCATAAGGTACAGATTTTTTTTCATATGGCTACTATTTATTTTTATCATTGATTGTTACGTAATAAAAGGATTAGTCCTAACGAGGAAGCCAAAAATGAGGTTGATCTGTCCTTCAGTTTTAAGAATCCATTTTTTTGTATTAATTTGCTCGAAGAACATTACCAAAATAATGTTGAAAGTTATTTTTATGTTAAACATTAAAAAAATAAATTGCTTTCACTAATATAATATTAACTTAATTAGACAAATTGAAGAGATAAAATTTTAAACAAAATTACAAGATGTCTCAACTAATTCCTTTTATTAATTAAGTTTAACAATACTTGGCATAAAAATCAAAACAGATTTCTCAAGTGAATGGAATTAATATAAATACACAACAACACAAGCCAATTCATCAAATGTAAGTAAACAAATTTTTCCATGAGAGATTTAATTATTTTGTAGGCTAAGTTTGCGATTATAGTAAATAAAACAATATAAATAATAAAATAAATTTGTAGAAAAATTACTGCTAAAATATTTAATTAAATGAAACGAAATTTTAAGCAAGTATATCCATGAGATGATCTAACATAATCATTTTCTTTTTTCAAATATGTATTCTAATATGTTAAAAATAATCAGTAATCAACTAGCACAAAACAATTTCCATAATTTAATTAAGCCAGAGAATAGAACTCTAATGATAATGATTTTCTATGAACGAAGGAATGAGCCAACTTTACTATATTTGGTGGCTAGAGACAAAACATTTCAACTGTTTCCATTAGGAATTTGGTTATGGCACCACAACATTTTGTTAAATAAATGTTATTTTAAAGTTAAGCAATAAGTTAGCACATACAATGTGGCCAATTTGAAAGCGGGTCATCCCCATAAAATTTGTAATAATAAAACATGAATGTATATATTCCAATATTATTGAAAAATAAGATAATTTGTGCTATTTTTACAGTTTATTCCATAGAGTACTTAATTAAAAAATAAATTTTTGTAGCTAGATAAGCTATAAAAAATTTACTGCTTATTATTTATATATTCTTAAATTATTTTCATATATTACCATTTTTTAAAGTTTGTTAAAATCGGGAAAAAATACAAATTTTATGAAGATGTCCCGCTTTCAAATGGGCCACAGTTTCAAAATTATTTATGGTATTTTTTATAAATAAATAAATGTCAAAAAGAATTAAAAAAAAATTGATTTACGTTGTCAACAAAATAAGCAAATTTTAAATAAAAACTTAATTAATTATAATAGCATAGAATTGAATTAAAATTTCAGTTCATTATTTGTATTTATTTTTAAATAAGAACATTGAAATTCTATTTTGCAACATTTTAAAACGGCAGTACTAATTAACGCAACACTATTGTGAATGAAACAATCAAAATATTTATTTAATTGGTAATAAACAGTTTTAATGATAAAAATCTGCGAGCGTCCAGTTATTAAACATATATAATTAAATCCAAGTACATCAAGATATTAACACAAATTTTATTGCCTCACTGTTTCAAATAATTCGCCTCGTAATTGAACAGTAACTGTTAAGAAACATGGGACATATCCGAAGTGAACTATCAAAGAACCGTAGATGCGTAGCTGTTTTCTTTTATGTAGATTTTTGTAAATAAATAATAATAAAAGTCTTTGTACTGAGCATTCGCAATTAGTACTGGCGAATGAATTATGTAATTACGGTTAATAACATTGTAACATGCACGGAACTTAATAAAGTGGCTTTTAAAACTCACATAACGTGAACTGCACTTTCTTCTGCTCGCAACAAATATCAACTTAATTCATTAATCTGTCTATAGCTTTTTTATAATTCACATTCTCCTTTATTTTCTTTAGAATTGTCCGATTTTAATTAATTAATTCTGTCATTGTACTTCGAACATCCATAAATATGCAATGCGTTTAACAGTTTCATTACTGAACTGAGAGTTTTTGCTCTTTATGAAAATATGAACTTTGATTCAGAAAACGTCATTATTGTATATGTTTTATTCTCCATTGTTTATTGTTAAATGAAAATATGAGTCTGGACGTATCGGTAACAATTGCTTGTCAGTGTTTTATGGATTGAACTTGAATTTGGCATTGACATACCTAAAGTTATAATTGATGTAAAAATGTCATTATATATTTATACAAAAACCATGTCAAAATCACCGCAGTGCTGCGTTAGCAAAATATAAGCTGATATTTTAGAATTGTATTTGTTGGTACCAATTTCTGTTATGTATTTTGGAAGAGATGTAAAATTAATCCAAGATTATTGGGACGTCGACTCATCCGCACATTATTATTATTGGACATGTGCAGTAAGTAAATCCCCGCTTTCCAATTGTTTTTTAAACGTCACAAAAAAGGTCGAACATTGGACCTAAGTTTTCTTTTGTTCACAACACATGTGTCACAATATTTTCCACGTGCATATTGAATAATCGTATTAACACTTCCCGGATGTTTATAATAGCTGTGTCTGCGATGGCGAAAAAATAACGCAAGATCCTTAAGATTCACCATCTCTCAGTCGGTTTTTATGAATATTCAACGGTCCGATGGCTCAAGGAAATTATTAAAAATGTTTCATATTCACACCTTACGCTCATTTAATTCAAAACCATTTTTTTTTTTCGTGAGATTAGGTTTCAATTTTTATTACGTTAGTAACTAGTATAAAAGGCTGCAAATCATTCCATTTGTTCAAATGAAAATGGGAGTTAAATGATAACTTAGTTTTTCAAAATTGCCACTCATTTAGAAAATCAAATATACAGAGATGGCCATGGTCTACTTATCATTAATTAGGAAACGAACACAAGTGCTCCTTGCTGAAAAGTCGGAGCTGAATTGATGACATATTGTAGTATATCAAAATTTTGTTATATTTTTTATAGGAAAAAAGGACATACTATTTAATTTCTATAAATACCAGCCTGTACATGCAATTTTTGAGTCTGTTGTGTCTGTTTCGTGGAAAATCTTGGAATTGTAATCAATCCATGATAATTGTAGAGATTCATTAAACAATTTAACAAGAAAATATACTCGTCCGAAAAACACAAACACAATTTATGAATTCTTCATCAAACATATTGTTGATTCTTTTCTAAACTAGTGCATCAATTTTCAAAAACTAAGCAGTAATAGTATATAAAATTAAAAGCCCTTTTTAGTTACTTTATATTGTTAGTCTTCTGACTTCTACGAAACCATTAATAAACCAGATTAAAAGTTTTTTATTTATAAAGAGATGGAAATACATTCTTGCCTGATCTGGAAATCATTAAACATTTTATTAATGTGGTTTTGTTTTTTGTGCGTGTAAACTAGTGAAATAATTTCTTAACCGCTCACACATATCAAAAGAAATTATTTATGCTAATCGTTCCAGTGGATGGCAGTGGAGCTAAAAGAAGTTAGTGTCTCGCCGATTATTTGGACATCTTCTCCCGGTGACCGAGTTTTTACATGGGCAGTCACATGGCACATGCAAAACGTGCAAATCTAAACGGCTTGGAAAATTGTCCTGAAATTGCCTTCATTCAACTGTGCACATTATTCAGAGAAACGCCGTTTTAAAACATTTTATTCGACATTAGAATCATTAATTTTTTTTAACGGAATTAACTGTTAAAATCATAAATTATTAATTAATTTATGTGTGCATAAAAAGCCAAAAACATCTTTTTTGTTATTCTAAAATCGAAATTTATTACTTCGTGATTTATCAAAATAAAAATTATTTTCTCTGAAACCAGTTCACAAACTATTATTTTAACTTCCTTAATGTTATCATATTCTTGCACTTTATCAAGAACTGCTTTTAAACGTAATCTAGTTGTTATTTAAAACCAACAGTGCTTATTTATTCTTTGCACAAAAGTATGCAATCCACAAAGCTTCTTGAGGTGTTTAATGGGTTGCATAATGTTACATTCAATTGCAAAATTAATTTAAGTAGTTCCTTATCACCGAAATAAAATCATAATGGTGGTTTGCACCATATCGACTTACATTTTAGCAAATACAACGTTATCCGCGACGCAGTTTAAATTTTTTTTTCGCGTTCCCGCCCAATTTTAAACGAACAGACCACCATCTTGGAGAAGAACAGTGAACAAACCTCTTTTGGTTCGCCATATTTAATCCTCGTGTGGTGAAAGTTGTCACAGAAATGTGTGAATTTCTAAACAAGTTATCGCGGTGTTAATATTAATTTCAGTGCAATCATGGATAGGGACAGTAATGATAGTGATAGCCACAGCCCTTCGTCGTTAAATAAGTCGGATACGGAAAAGGTAGGATTATGTGCGTTGTCTTCAGTGTTCGCGCGTTCTCATCTCTATAAATAGCCCTACTCGCCGTAGTAAAATCATTTATTCGTATAATTGTCGCCTCTTTTTCTTATGTATTTGTTTGGTTGGTGGTAGTAAAAAGTATTTATCCTCAGGTGAAATAACCTAAATTTATATAACCTTGACGTTTAATGTTGCAAACAAATTTTCACAACACCGATTATTTCTTTCTAGTCGTTCGTGGGTAAATTTAAGTCGCACGTGTCTGGTATTATCAACAACACTCCGTTATCGAAGTGGTTCAGAAAAAATGACGAGAAACCGTCGAGAAGGCGCGATGAGGAGCATGATGAAGAATTGTACCAAATGCAACCGCCCCTAAAGCGGGCCAAACTACCATCCGCAAATGAAAGTGTCACGTTTACCAATCACTTCAGCGGAAACAGTTCAAGCACCCCACTGGGCAGTACCTCAGTCTCAAGGGGCACTTTCACAAATTTCTCTGAACCAGTGGCTGGCCCATCCGGTATCAAATCCAGAAAATTACTGACAAGCTCCACAATTTCGACTGCGACAAGTACAAGACACTCCTTTAGCGCCAGTCAGTTGCTTAATGGCCACAAAGACTCTGACAGTGAGGAATCTACAAGTGGTTATTCATCAGTGGCACGTATCAGCAGCAAAGAACAGGTCTTTGAGAGCAGGGAGAGTTCAAAACAAACTTCGCCACTAGAAAGCAGCCCTAGCAAATCCAGAAATATATACAATAAAAGTGAGTACAGTTTTACAATTTATATTTCACATATATGTATGAATAGTGATTGTCATCAAGTGACTAATATTTTTATGACTAGTATGGTGTTTTGTTATCCAAGTTATTTATGAAAATTGAGAGATACTCTCCATTGCTGAATTGAATGAACCTAAATGAATTTTCAGACATGAACAACATGAGTAGATCGTTGTTCGCCGACAGTAGCCTCAGTCCAGGGATGAACACGTCGGTGAGTTCGAGGCGGCCGTCGTTCAACGCGTCAGCGTTCGCGTCGCCCCATTTTGTGGACAAAACGCTCTCAACCAAGCGCATCTTAAACTCACCATTCTACAACGGAAGGACAACGTACGGCGGAGCCTCGGCGTACGGACGACGTTTGGCACGCACCGCCAACGAGCCCAGTCGGCTCCTGGCCAAGAACACGGTGCAAATAAAACCCGTAAACAAGGTTAACGAAAGTCACGTGGCATTGGGTAAGACAGCACAGCGGATACTGAACACGCTGGAGCAGTACAGTTCGCCGGTAAACGATGCTAAAAAGATCCCGATGATGAACAAAAGGCTGCGGTCTGAAGGGGGCATTCTGACGAAGTACACGGGTGCGAATCCCTACATGGTGCGAGATTCTAAGGCTTCTGCTAGGGAGTTGCAGGTGCCAACAGTGTCTGATTTATTGAAAATGAAACAGGGCAAGGAGAGGTTGCAAGAAAGTACTGAAACAGTCAGGCAATTGGCTGCTTCGTCCAAATCAGCATTAAATGTGGAAAGTTACAAGATTAGCACTAAGGATAGTGAGAAACAACAGCACACAGGGAAAATGAAGAACAAGATTACAAATGTAAGACAAAAGGCCCCACAGACAGAAGAGACAGTGGAAGAAATCCCACTAGTTTCTGTTCCATTACCAATTACGACATTACCGAAAATTGATTTTAAAATGGCGCCTCCATCGCCTCAAGTTCCTGCAAAATCAAGTCCTAAAACTTTGGAAAAAGAGACAACAGCAAA
The DNA here is from genome assembly GCF_024364675.1 of Aethina tumida. Taxonomy (NCBI): domain Eukaryota; kingdom Metazoa; phylum Arthropoda; class Insecta; order Coleoptera; family Nitidulidae; genus Aethina; species Aethina tumida. The sequence goes on along the minus strand of NC_065436.1, from coordinate 26,451,822 downwards.
ACCGTCTGTAGCCAACTTTGGAGCGCAGAAAACTGCCTCCAAGTTGATCTTTAGCGCACCAGAGACTGAAAGTAAATCTCCTAAAGAGCAATACGTAGAATTTAAGTTCTCCAAACCGCATGTCATCGCGGAAAATATTAAGGCCCTTGTCGGCATTAACAATTACAAGTTCACTGAACCAATTTCAAAAAAGAGCAAACTGGATGCAGTCAGTCCTCAATTTAACTTTAAGATGCCAGATAATAAACCATTCGTACCTCAGGTCAAGTCTACAAACAATGGAGACTTCAACATTAAACCAGCTCAACAGTTGAAAACTGGTAGTGTCATGGATGTCTTGGGACGCAAGGACCAATCACCCAAACTAAATTCAAGCACAGTCACCCAAAGTGAATCTCTTTTGAACAAATTCAAGAAGCCAGAAGGGTCTTGGGAGTGTTCAGCTTGTTTAATCAGAAACCAACCTGACAAAGAAAAGTGTGTTGCATGTGAAACACCAAAGGAAGGAGCCAAAGCTAAGACCGCTTCCACTGGTTTTGGCAGCATGTTTAATACGACAAACAAATGGGAATGTGATGCATGTTTGGTTAAAAACAACGAGACGGATAAGGCGTGCGTCGCCTGCACGACTCCAAGACCCGCCCCTACCTCCACTTCCAACACGAGTCTGGCCGATAAATTTAAACCCACCAGTGACACGTGGGAATGCGACTCCTGTTTGATTAGGAACAAGAAAGACGCGACAAAATGCATAGCATGTGAGACACCAAAACCAGGAGCTAAAGTTCCGCCCCCTACCACTTCAACCTTTGGTTTATCGGGCATGTTCAATAAACCAATGGGCACCTGGGAATGCAGCTCTTGTCTAATCCAAAACAAAAGCAGCTTGAACAAGTGTGCGGCCTGCGAGGCCAGTAAGCCTGGTGCTGCACCAGCTATTCCAAACCAATTTGGTGACAAATTCAAGAAGAAGGATACTGAATGGGAATGTGAGGTGTGCATGGTGAAAAACAATTCATCATTGACCAAATGTCAGTGCTGCGAAACTCCTAATCCGAAATCTGTATCAAGCGCGCCAGTTCCAGCTGCCGCACAGAGTAAACCCATCAGTTCATTTAATTTTGGCATCGATAAGAGCGTCAGCCAACAATTTAGTTTCGGCATACCTCCCGCCGCCAAACCAGACACTTCATCTTCTGGTCCCAGCTTGGCCTCCTCGGTATTCGGCGAAGCAGCCAAAGCAGCAACGACGTCGCCTGCAGCCTTCAGTTTCGGTGTACCGGCCCCTGCAAGCAACAAAATTATTGAAGAACCTGCAAAAACAAGTGAAAAGCCATCAGTTGTTGCACCTACGGCTGAAAAAGCTGCTGAACCATCGGAGCCTCCCGCGAAGAAGCCGGAGCCGACAAGTACCACGCCAGCTTTCTCCTTTGGCACCCCTAAGAAGTCGGATGTTCCGACAACTGAAGCAAAGTCCACCTTCGATTTTAAGCCGGCTGCCGTTAATGGCGATTTAAATAAGAGCGGAAGCAGTTTGTTTGGCGCGAAATCAGCCGACAGTCCTAAACCAGCGACTTTCGGTAATTTGTCATCGACTGCACCAGCTACATCGACGACGGGAGGCTTCAATTTTGGTGCCTCTAAACCTGCCACAGAACCTTCAACGACTCCCGCATCAGCTAGTCAACCAGAGGCGGCGCCTAAACCTGCATTATTCCAATTCGGGTCCGGCGCCTCTGCACAACCGGCCTCAAACACCAGCTCGTTATTCGGTGCTTCACCAAAGACAAACGGATTCGGCACACCGTCATCTACATCTTTTAACAGGTATTTACTGTTTTAATCAACCCTGTTACGTTTACTTTATGTTTGTCTTAGTTCAAGCACTTCCAACTTTGGCGCCACCCCATCGTTTGCGGCCAATTCGAAAACATTCGCGTCTAACTCGAAACCGTTCGCCTTCGGAGGTAGCGGCGCGACAACGGGCGACAACAATTCGGACAGCTCGAAAACAGCTCCTCTGTTTTCATTCGGCCAGTCAGCGCCGGCCCCGGCTGCTGCCCAACCCCCGACACCCGCTTCGGGCGGTTTCAATTTTGGTCAGCCCGCCACTCCGGCACCGGGCACTTTCAGCTTTGGCGCTGCTGCGAAAAACGACGCGACCGCGGCGCCTGTCTTTGGCGCATCCACGGCGGTCAAGAACGGCACGACGTTCAACTTTGGCTCTAACGCCAACAACAATAACCAGAAGGCGGGTTTCAGTTTCGGAGCTGCCAACAACGCGCCACCGGCTGCCCCTGCCGCAGCTCCGGTTTTCGGTGGATTCAACTTCAATGCGGCGCCGGTAAGTTTTGGTTTATTTTGGCGAGTTGACGGTTGAGGTTGACGGCTTTTGTTTTCTGCTTTGTAGGCCGTTCCCGCACAAGGGTCTTTCAATTTCTCGGGAGCTGCCGCCACACCGAACACCTTTAGTTTCAAGGCAGAGGAACAGCAACCCCCCGTCAATATATTCTCGTAAGTATTTTGGTTGTTTTTCTTTTTTTAGATTTGTTATGGATCGTACTTCTTACCATAAGGTAAGATTATTTTTAGACAAAAAAGTTTGACTTGGACATCGGGTTTTTATTATTTCAGAACAATTTTTATCCAGGTTTATTTTGTTATAAAACTAATTTAATATACAGGATGACCTACAACGTTCTGTTTAAGCAATATGCCTAAAAGGTTTAATAAAATGAAATTAGGAAGTTTTTTCTGTATAATTAATATTTATTGTAAAATATATCTTTAATATCTTACCTGATAACTAGAAACACAAACAAATATGTCAAATATATTGGTTGTTTCTTTAATTTTTTTTTATGACGAGTATATTGTTTTGTGTTTATTTATCTTTTGTGCTATAAGCGCTAAAATCATTTTATATGGATATATTTGAAAAAGTTTTAGATATATTTATTAATAAATTAATAATTAATTTTCTTGTAAACCTTGCAAATTTCTAGGATGTTAATAATTAATAACCTAGGACAATAGAGTAGGAAGTAGCAAAATATCATTTAAAATAATTTATTCAATAAAATAATCTCACAAAAAGTCACAAAGCGAAATATTTTGATTCTATGAGGATGGATTTAATTATACAAATTTCTTTGAATCTGCGACATGTGGTCATTTCGTTTCCAAATATAAGCAAAACGCCTTGTCCATTGACTAAAGAATTTCATTTTTGTGTCAATTATTCATAAATTTGCTGGCAGTAAATATTTATATAAATTGTTTGGTATCTTTTTAAGCAGATGATGTGTAAAAATCCAAGTGTAATTCACCATGCAGTCATCAAAATCTTTCTTTGATTAAGATTCTTTTCAAGTACTACAATCAACACAGTACAACTTCAATCCATTGTCCAGATGGGTCATAATACAATCCTTAAAGGATCATTTGCATTGCATATAAGAAAAGAATTGACATCTAATTTTGTTAGTTCCAATTAATTTTTGTGAAAGCCAATTGGAAATAAATAAATATAATGGATAAAAAGATGATGAAAAACGTTCAAATAATATATACAGTTTATTCTCTATTTTCATTTTACTAATAATTTTCAAGATATTACCTAGACAGAATGTCGTGTCTCTTCCTATATATTCTTGAATAATACAAGGTAAGTATGCAAATAATATTTAAATGTTAAAGAGTGGATCAACATTGTCGTTTCCTGAACTTACACATGTTGTATTTACAGGGTGCCTCCACAGAACGGACCCAGAAAGATAAAGAAGGCTCTAAGACGCGCACAGCGATAGTTTAATTGGACTTGTACATAGAGAGTGAATGGGGAGTGTGTAGGAGGCGCGGCGTGCCGATACGAAACTGTTTGTTTGTAACAAGTTGTGTGTGAGTGCGCTAAACTTTATAATTTACTCTCAATTATTGTATGGATATGATAGAGGTAATGTTTTTAAGGAAGTTGTACCGATATTAAAAGTGACATAAAAAAACAAGGGATTTTTTTCAGACCTATAGATGTTAGATAGGCATTAATATACATTTTGGGGCGCGGGCCATCTGTGAAGATTTGGACTTGCCAGACATTCGACTTTTCGAAACTCAATGTAATATAAACTGTTGTTAATATTTTAGAATTTATATATGTATATAAATAATATACACCATATCTGAATGTCGGCCGATTGAGTCATAGGAATGTTCACAGACGTGCCTCGACGCACTACGACCTGAGACATGTCGTATCCCGTCGTCTTACTATTATCTACCTACATTGTATACAATAATGTAGGCATGTTCGCAGGTCTGATCCATAGAATGTAGGAACTTGATTCAGATGAATGTGTCTGATGGTGAGGAATTTTCATAGAGCACTGCGTGCATATGGTGGAAATTTATTAGAAAATGTTGTAATATGAAATTTTCAAGCCAATGATAATGAAAAAATACATATAATATTTATATGATGACTGCCTCGTCGGCTGCTTTTACTGTGATATTCTTATGGGTCAGGCCCCATACATTATATTAATATTAATACACTTATATGGTTATTAATACTATCCACAGACAAAAATATAATTGCTCAAAACACTACAGTTCAAACTTATTTCCTATAATAAATATTATGCGTAAGTGATAATTTTGATAATCTCGCATAGTCAAATAATAAAAAAAAATTTCTCAATTCACGTTACTCAGTAATTAAACCCAACGCATTTATAGACGATTGAAATATTCCTGTTATTAGTCAAAAGAAAAAGAACATTTCATTATTGCAGTGCAATAACTAAATTTTCTAAGGGAAGCAGTTGTAATGTTTTGTCTGTGGCCACCAAATATTGCAAAGTAGGCTCACTCCTTAGTTCCTTGAAACTCATTATCATTATAGTCCTATTCTCTGGTTTAATTACGTTATGGAAATTGTTTTGGACTTGTTGATTACCGTTTTTCTTTGACACTGCTATTTATAACATTAGAAAAGAGAATATGATTATGTGTGAATACATGTAAATATTATTGTGTTGTGATTGAAGTGAAAAACAATGTCACATGTTTTGTAACTATGTTTTATATGTGGTATTGTCGGTCATTTTATTTGTGTAATATTAATTAAATCAATTTGTAAGCCAAACTTATTATTTTTTATAACTAAAAAGGAGTTAGACTGCTTCCTTGTACATAATCTCATCTAATGGATATACTTGCTGAAAATTTCGTTTCATTTAATTAAATATTTTAGCAGTAATTTTTCTACAAATTTGTTTTAAAATAGGTAATGGAATTTTCAGCATTTTTGTGCCTTTTTATTTTTTTATTTATATTGTTTTATTTACTACAGTCGCAAACTTGGCCTACTAAATAATTAAATCTCTCTTGGACAAAATTTGTTTGTTTATACCTGATGAATTGGCGTTAATGTTGTATATTTATATTAATTCCATTCAGTTGAGAAATCTGTTTTGATTTTTATGCCAAGTACTGTTAAACTTGTTTTGGTTAATAAAAGTAATTAGTTAAGACATTTTGTTATTTTATTTAATTTGTACCTCTTCAATTTGTCTAGTTGATAATATATTGGAGAAAGTTATTTACTCTTCTAAGGTTTAACTTTAAAATAATTTACAACAAACTTATTACCGTTATCATCAAAATTTTTTGTCAACATTTTGCCATGCTAAAATCAGGGTTGCTACAGCAGGTTTATCAGCTCTAGCCCATTGTCCAGACCGCCGATAATTGTCGTAATCAATCCATTTTTCGTTGTATGTGACAATACTGCTATCTTTAGTTAATGTGTTATCCATTTGTTATCGTTTATTCAAATAGATCATGAAACAAAAATATAAAAATATTTTTCCAGTACCTAATATAAAAAGGGGTAAATAAAATACAAAGTAGATTAAAAAGTTTTAATGTTACTTGTATGGAACATTTCATTTTATAAGATTATATATAACAGACATACACTCAAATACATGTAGACAACTATACAAAGTATCCTCAGCCATAATTAATCTGTGCTAAAGAGGCTTGAAATCGGTGAAAAATACAATTAATATTTTTTTTGTAAATCAATTTAAAAACCAGAAAATTTCTTTTAGTGATCCGTTTACAATCTTATAAATTGCAAGACTTGGTCCAGGGGTATAATTAATTTACTACAAGCATCAGCAGAAACGATCCATAATTGTAGGTTTTTAATTAATAAACAACAGACTCCCGATTCATCTAAAATGACAGTCTAAAACTAAAATGCCCACCCGTTTCTTAATTACTAGAGGACTGACGAAAATTTTTTTGAAAAATGTCTGGAATCGTTTTTGCGTTTTTATTACATCCGGCTTCTATCTGCTAAAAGAAACTGACTGATCAAGAATTTTATTCAATTTATGAGACTTGTACTTTTTTTTCATTAACTAAATAATAAATTACAAAAATGTAAATAAAGCAATCATATAAAATTCAGCGATCATTAATTGGAAATGCTTGCACCTACGATGCGAACCATTTTCAATCAACATCAATTCAATTCAATTAAAAAATAGTTACACTAATACGCAACAGAACAGTAACAGTGTTTATTATATCACAAGATATTTTGTAGCTTCCTAGTTATTTGGAAAAATATTTTTGCACTTGTGCATGATACGTAATTTGTTGATCCGTATTGGTTTGATGAAAGAACAAAAATCAAAGCTGAGACAATGATTTTTTCAAATACAATATTGGGTCCGATTCATTGCAGGTGATTAAATTAGCATTCGGTGCAAATTTGGGGATCAACAAACTCACATCACACAGACTTGACTGACTTGGTCAGAAAAATGCGTGTATATTTTCATTTGATGGAAATTCACTACGTATTTTCTCCAACTACTGATGATACACACATTTTCTCAATGTAAATACGAGAAGTGATTATTTCAATCTTGTAGACTTGACTAATAGCATAATTGTACAAAAATAGCGGTCATACAATGGTGCCATTCAATAAATTAAAAATCCACAGTAAAGAGCGGCCCCACAATAAAAAATAATACAAAAATATATATAGAAAAAAAATATATTTCACATTTTAAAATAATTACAATTATACGGGGTGATAAAATTAACTTTTTAATTTACACATAATCTTAACAATTACAATGATTAGATAGATAAATTAGATTTCCTCCGTTTCGTACAATTCAAAATAATTGTTCAAGACCTCCGTTAAAGACACTTTTAATGAGTCAGGACATTTCCTAAATTTGAATTTTAGTTACAAATGAGATCTTATTTAGATGCCCCCATTGAAAATATTAAACCATATCGGGCCTTTAAAATATAAACAACCATGTATGAAATTTTAGAGGCCCGATAGTGCAGAAAATTACCAAAGTATGTACAAAACTACTGTGCGCCTTAAAAATGAATCTACCGGAGGGCAAACTTGGAAAAAACACTACGGTACACAACCGAAAATGACATCAATTAATTAATCGGTAGCTACGAGAAACGAAAGAGTCGCTTTTGATAAATACAAATAAAAGAACAAATGAAAATATACACAGTCAATAGAAAAAAACTATGTCTATTTTATGTTATATTAATTTATCTAAATCTAAAACATAAAACCATTATAATACAAAGTCACATAATTCTACCTAAGAGAGATAGTAGTCTTTAGTAATTCTATGAATGGCCTTTCCATCATAATTTCGCGCCCTAAACACCGTCGTCGAAATTGGCGATAAAATAAAAAAACGGCTAGGGGGGAGGGTTGGCAATATACGACTTGAGCACAGCGAAAATACAATGCCGTTTTGTAAAAAATATTAAATTTACGAGGCGTAGCCAATAAGGCAGCGAAAACGTCGCTCCTCGAATAGACTGTAGAAGGAGAAAAAGTAGATTGGGAGAAGAAACGGAAAATATAAATATACACGGGCTCAAAAAAATAATAATAATACATAAATTAATTAATTTAAATTAAACGCGAAAACGAACGTGATTGAAACTTTTTTTAGCCGTCAACACAAAATCTTGTGATATACGCAACCACTAAGAGTCGTCGGACATGAATGAATTTTGTGACTTCAATTCTTCCAGTTGTTTTATTTGCTGGCGTAAAAATAATATTCTGAAAAAGAAACATTTATGAGTGACTGAGTTTACATAACTGCGGTGATGTATCAGTTGTAGTTTTTGTGTTTAAAAGTTCAGTTGGGAAATTTTACTAATTTCGAATTCATTACATTCGTGTATAATTGTGTATGTGTTCGAGTATGTGTTAAATATACCTCTGGGGATATTTATTTAGATTTTCGAAATACTGCAAACCTTCTTTTAAATAGTTCAAATCTGGACACTTAACGTGGTTTTCTATACAAAATAGCATCCAGTTTATTTCAATCACAATACGCGAAAACTGCAGCATCTCTAACCTAGAAAGAAACAGGGTGAATGAGATGAAGGGAAACCACGTGACTTATTCTCTTTGAGGTATCTGCATGACATTAACCAACGACAATAAACGATGATATATCACCCGATTATAAACAAATTACTTCCGTGAAAGACTAGAAGATCAACAAAAAGAAGAGGATACTGACCTCTGTTCCTGTAAGGTGGCCTGGATCTCGGTAAGACGCACAATAGACCGGGCGGTCTTGAGGTCGGCCGACACCTTAGAACACTGGATGCTGCCCATGATGTGCGCCTCCTCGGCCAACTTTTGCGCCTGCTTCTCGATCACTTCGGCCGGCCAGCCGCGTACGTGGTTCACCAGGTCGTCGCGGTAATGGTTGGCCAGTGTCGGCGTGATGGTGGGGCCCTGCGGTCGCAGCGCCTGCAACGCGCCCGCCATCACGCCGGATAACGTGGAGGCGGGCAGGGAGGAGGCAGACGCGACCACAACGCCCGCAGGCGCCGTCCCCGCCGGACTGCTTACAGGTACGGCTACTACTGCAACAAATAACACGACACAATTCAGTAAGATCATGTAAATGAACCAAAATAATTTAATTAATAGATGCTATAAGTATAATTAAAACAACTGGCTTGTAGTTAATAATAGTATATGGAATTTTCTAAATTTGTTAAGGAGTGCAGTGATAGATGCAACTTTTATTATTTTATATTTTATACTTACATGTTTGGAGATACCATCAAACAATAAACCGTTAAACATTAATTGTATGTAAAAGATACAAAAAGAAATTAATTAATAAATGTGTTAAAGTTTTAAGTATATTTTGCCTGTATTTAGTAGTCAAAAAAAATATTCAAATTTGTTTAATATAATATTAACAAATGAAAGGTTAGGCACATTTTATTACTTTAATAATGGGTTAGATATAAATAACATTCCTAATAATATTTACTTACATCTTTGGGATGAGCGTCATGCATTTTCAGATGTAGCATGAAACTATCAACCCACTACTATTCTCGTATTAAATTTATAGAACCTTATAAATAAATATTAATGCATATAAAATATATAAAATTTAATTAATAAATGTGTTAAATTAAAATTCAAAATATCTTATATTTACTTAACAGTCGCAAATTATTATAATACCTGTTGATTTATATAGAATGACAGATCAATTATCATTCCTAATTCTTATTACATACATTGTGATGCCTCATTTGAAAGCGGGGCAGCCTCATAAAATGTTTATTTTTTGACCGATTTTAACAAACTTTTTTCAAAATGGGTATATATCAAATTCCATAAAAAATTATGCATATTCATAATTCTGTGGAAAAATTATTAGGTTGGTGTCAATGTAATCTCAGATTCTTAAGTGATTAATATATTCATATTTTTCTAAAAGCTGTTTATTTAATCAAAATTATGCTCCATTTACTTCAATACACTTTTTCCAAAGAGATTTTAATGCATAGAAGCCTGTCTTGAAGAAATTCTAATCTTTAGAATCAATGAACTCTGATATGGCATTTTTCAGACTGTCTTCATTTTCGTATTGTTTAGCCCGTAAAAACCGTTCTAAATGATAAATGATAGTCGGTTGGCAAAAGAACCGATAAATATGATGGGTGCTGCAAAATTTCATATTTATTCATATTCTCGATTAAATGGGTTATCAATGATGAGCATACGTTCAAGCGATCCAGCTTATTTCGCTCGGTTAGTTCGTGCGGTATCCACTTATCCATTTTTTTCACGTTTCGGGTCTTCCACGCGGTTTATTTTGCAGGAAAAAATCACCAGACCTAAATTTTTCAAACTAACACTACACACTTGATTTATATTGCGTGCAGCTTTTGCATCATTATTACAAAGTTTATACTCATAAGAATATTACACAAATATCGGTTGAATTCATATCCATGCAAAATTCAAGGCAAATAACAAAAGGGAACACTTTTGAGAAAATCTTCTTTGCTAAAATGTGACTCTGGCAATGGACAGTACGACTATAAACCAGATTATGACAAAAAAAGCATAATAAAAACAGGGAGACAAACGTTCACATTTAAAGAAAATCTATATTCTTATGAATTTATTTTTTTAATTACGTATTCTACGGAATAATCTGCCAAAAATAGCATAAATTATGTTATTTTTCAACAATATTGAAAATTATACTAATAATACTATATTAATTATTATTATTAACATATTTAGACTAATAAACATAAGTCAAATTTTCGTAAGTTTGTATCACAGAACAATTGAATGAAATGAATCGAATTGAACGGTTGATTGGTGGAAGTAAATAAAATTTGGGTAAAAAAAGAGTATTAGTATTTATGTACAAGTATAGTATTATTAATATAATATTCCAATACTCTGGAAAAATAAGATAATTTGTGTTATTGTTGACGGTTTATTTAATAGACAAATTGATTAAAATATATATTCATAAAAAGGATTTGATTTTTAATTTTTCCATAGAATAAATATAAATATTTTTTTTATAAAATTTTATTTGTATATATGCCCATTTCAGGGAATAATTTAATTCATTAGTATGGTTACATTTATTATAAAAAAATGCTAGTATGATTTCTTCAATTTTTGTAGTTAAAAAATTACTCCGAAGGTTTTGATTCTGGGCTAAAAAAGGTAACATATTGTTTACAAGTACAAATTTACATGCTTACAAAATTGGAAAAAAGTTAGTAAACAGTTTGACAAAAAATACAAATTTTATGAAGGTATCCCTCTTTTTAATAGGCCACATTGTATAAGTTTAGAGTACCACTGAACAAACATTCTTAATTCATGTAAAATATACAAAAATAAATTAATTAAATTTTTGAAAACTATCAATAGTATCCTTTTTGTTCTTAATAGTAAAAAAATCACCCAAATTTGGTGAGAAGTATTGTAATACTTGCAAATTTGATATTCATTAATGGTGGACCAAAAATAACATTTCTAATGCTATTCATTTAGATCTTTGGAGTGAGCATCAAACAATTTTAGAGGTAACACCAGTCAACCCACTGCTATTTTTGTATTAAATTTATAGTATCATATAGATAACAAACATTAATTTCATTAAAACATACAAAAAGAATTAAATTAGTATTAAAATATAATTAAAAGTGTTTTAAATTTGTGAGTACTTCTAGATTGATATACAATTTAATATTCTAATGAAGAATTAAATAACATTCCTAATGCTATTTATTTACATTTTTGGTAATTTAATTATTTAAAGGTATTGAAGTATAATTACAAATTTCTTGTCCGTACTGTAAGAAAACTATTGTAATATTTTAATAATTTAATATATAAATAAATATTAATTCCAAGTAAAATAACTTAATTAGTGTATTAAGTTAATTGTCTGTACTTAAAGTCATAAAGGCATAAAGAAAGTCATTCAAACTTTGGTAAATACTGTTGTAATATATGCAAGTTTTTGTACAATTTAATATTTTCCTGTTTTATAATTAATTTATGATATAATTTCATTGGTTACAATTTGTATATTAAACGTACTAATAGTATAGGTGATAACATGGGTTAGTTTGTTTATTTTAGTAGTTCTAATCAGTATATTAGTAAACAAATTTTGTTTATAAGTTGGTAGTAACAAAGTTTAAAAATGACAATTGGCCATTTAATTATTATACATGCAACAACAAATTGAAGGTCTCAAAATTGTACAATAAATTGGTCTGTGTAAAACAGTCGTTGATTGTTGTAATAGAAGAGGATCAAATCCTTGTAGCGAGTATCATACATATTCAGAGGTAAAAAGTACACTCAATGCGCTCTCTTGATAAGTTTTAACACCCAGTAAAGATTAATTCCATGAAAAATACACAAAAAGATTAATTAATAATTGAAATTCAGCCGAATATTAATTTTAACACTGAATTCGACAAGTAGAATTTTGAAAAGAATCTTTAATTTTGTTAATGTTATTAAAACTCAAATTTGATTTGCCCCCAGATGCGACATCAAAGTTTCTGATGCCACAAAAATCGGGAAGTGCTGTCACCAAAAAATATTGAATAAATCTTTTAAAGAACTCCGGGAAAACAAAAATATTAATTAATAACATCGCATTAATTGTGGATTGTGTTGATGAAATACCCTTAACGTTAATATAAGTCTATTTTTAATGGTTTTAAAATAGTTTAATCAATATTCTGAATTGCAGGAAGATGAAGACATGCAACTTCCAACAGAATTTGAAGGTTGGAAAATTATCAGAAAGATGTCTAGAAGGCGGTCACACTGATACTTCTGAATTTCTTACATATAAAAATATTATCAAGGCCCTCATACCTGAATCTGTATCTAGTCAAATTGACAAATACTAATAACACCAACAAGTAACATGATGAAGGATTCTTTCAAGGAAGAAAGGCAAGAAACATCTTTAAAAGAAGTAGTTGCAAATTCACAAAACATTTTGCATATGGTAAGTATACAAGTCTATAAATATACTCAAAAGAACTCCCTGGTCAATCAAAATTAACTAACTTTTTTCACCTGTTCTTAAGAGAATATCATGAAAAATATACCAAATAATAAATAATAAAATATATTAAAGTATAATTAAATGTATCTTGTCTGTACTTAAAAAATCTGTAAAAAATATATATAAACTTATTCAATAATATTGTAATAGATGCAGATTTATGTAATCTATCATGGCTCAAATAATAATCCTATTAACTATTTACTTACATCTTTGGAGTAAGCATCATGCACCTTCAGAGGCAACATTAAACAATCAACCCACTAACCAACCAACCAACCATCCAACCAACCAATAACCCACACTCACCTTTTGCACAGTCTGGAGTCTCTGAATGTGTCGGAGTTGGCGGTCCTTCCACCACAATTCCCGTATGATTAGTGTCCACACTGAGACAAGTATGCACTGCACTGTTGTCCCCAGGCCTAGATAGGCCGTGTAGCAAGTTCTTGTCGTCTATGGAGCCAGAGGAGGCTCCGGAACCCGCGCCCGCCGACTGGGCAGTCGCATCCTGGCCGGGTTGCGACATGAGACGCGGGAGCGCACCGGGCGGTGGTGGACCCGGTGCGTTGCACGTGGTCACCGGCGCCAGCTGGGGCGTCGTTTGGGGCGACGCCTCGTTTTTAGACGGCAGCGGGTGGGATATGAGGCGTGGCAGCGCATTTGCCAGCAACACCGGACCTACAGTGACCGGCTGCTGTTCGCTGGCCGATTGGCTCGCGTTGTTGCCATATGAAACCTATAACAAATATCCACATGTAACTATTCCGTTCTATTTGTTGTTTTTACGAAATAATTATTAATTTTTATACTCCGAATTCTTATATGCAATAGACGAAGGGCAATTTCGTACCTCAGAAGTTGGCGTGCTGTCGCCAGGCGATATGTCCATATCCTGGGTGGATTGGGCATTGTTCTCGTCGGGTAGATGCTTGCGGGAACTACTGCTTCCGCCGCCTCTGCTAACACCGTCCTTGGTTGGGGGTACGTCGCTATCATCACGACTGCTACTGCTGCTCCAGTGCCTGCTGGCGGTGGCGCTCTCTCGGGCGCCACCTTCCTTGCTACTGCTGCTATTAGATCCCCTCGAGTTGGAATGTTTCTCATGTCCTGCAAGCACACCATCCGATCTTCTACTATTTAATGACTTAACTATTTTTAAGAAAATAAATTTATCACATATTAATGGCAATAAATAAATTAAAATAAGCTTATACTTACGCATACCCGAGCGGCTGGATCCGCTGTACCGGTCCGAATCACGGTCCCGGTCCCTGTCCCTGCTCCTGAATCTGTCTCGCTCTCGTTCGATCCATTCTCTGGGCTTCTCCCACTGGGACACTTCTGTCTTACAGTTGTAATAATACTTCTTGCCGTGTGAGCTAACATGTTCCGACCAATCACCTACTCTGCTCACCCTCTCCCTGTCGTCTCTCTGAGTAATTGTATACATTGAAGCTTTATTAGAATTTAACTTAGGCCCATTATTTTTATTATTATATAACCATTATTATGGTAACAGCTACAAACTAGTTTATTTTTAGTTAAGTCTTCATGATTTTATTTAAAAGCAATGCAGTTTCTTACTATTTACAATTAAAACAGTGCATTAAACTGATTCCTAAAGAGGAGAGACTGTGATGACAACACAATAATATCTAGGAATAAACAGTAACAAATATTAAATAAAAAAATAGAACTAAAGAAATAAGTATACAAAAAACTTGAATATTAAATAAAATACAAAACATTATACTCAATAAATAAATAAACAAATGGATAATTTAATTACTTAAAACATAAAAAATTAATGTTTATAAACATTCATTAGTAGACCTATGAAAATTATATATAAATGAAATATGAATTTAACCTTAATTAACAACATATGAGAAAGGTAACTTAATTCACATTTTCAATTTGCAAAGTATCTTAATAACTTCAAGTATTAGTTTAAAAAATCTTACCTTATCAACACAATTGTTGTGCATGGGTTTTCTGTCTCTTGAAGACAAGTTCTGTGATACTTTTATTGGATGCAAGATGCCCTTGTCATCACTTCGGTCATTGTTGATTCTATGTTCAGAATCTCTACTGCGTTTATCCTTTGGTGACCTGACACATTCTGTAACATAACAAGTTGGAAAACAGTCTTTCAATTGGATAATCCATACTGTACCTGAATACTTGTCTCGTGACATTTTGTAGTCTCTATTTTCTCTCTCCTTTTCACGCATTTTCTGTAGATAGGAGCTCTTAGATTGGTAAGATCTTTCTCTGTCCCGAGGCGACTGGGAGTCTGGACTATCTGAACGGTAGTTTCCATTTGGGGAGTCCCTAATCCTATCATACCTATCACTACTGGATCCATAACTCTTTGATGAACTATACTTCGAGCTCTGAAAGGGCAGAGATAAGGATGGTCAGGTCATATCAAAGTCTGGGTGTATTGATTGAATCTGGGGTAATTTTTGGGTCATGTTATGGGCAGGGGCTGGTTTTAGAGAAAAACTATACAAATTTGAGATGGAGGAGATCGCAATTTGATCAATTATTCAGAATTGTCAATGTAGGTTAGGTTACTCCTGCAAAAGGTAGCCATGTTTATTATTATGTTTTGACAAGTATTAAATATTTTTACAGTTAATTTGGACAAATTAACGTTTTACGTCAAATTTTTGACGTATTCCGTCGATTGAAATTGCCAAAGGCTGATATTCGTAGAAGACCACGCAAAAAAATGCATTTAAATCGAAAAGTTATCAAGTCATTGAAAAGCCTGGGAGTTAAAACAAAAACCGTAAATTACGATAGACTAGCAGATTAAAGAACAAATCGTACGAAATAGCACTCAACGATATCGATTTCGTACGCAACGTAACGGATCTAGTCATATTTGTGTACTCGCAGTTTCCCTCCTAAGAATAAAATTTGTTTACCTGATAGGGATGGGCTTGGTGCTTCTCGAAGTACCTGCACATAAAAAACAAACTCCATTAGTAAAACGGACGTAAAAACAGGCCACGATTTGATCAATATACAAATAATATTTGATAATCGTGAGGTTGTGTCAATAAGACCGAAATGCCTACCCATCGTTCATCCGCTGCGTTTTCCTTGCATGCATTACCATCAATGCAAGTCTCTAGAAAATGTTTGTGGCTTTTCGAATAAGCCGCTTCATCAAATGATGTCATAAAAACAATATTAACGACTGTACCCGTTCAAGAACTGACTTTCCTATCAGACGCCATGTCACATAAGGGAACAATTTGCAGTTGAAGGTAAATGCTCCTAATTTCTTCCGTCGTCTCATTGGTTGACGTAAGAAAACGTCACTCGTACCAACTTGGCGGCCCGAAAGCCACTATCTTCGATTGGGGGGTTTTGAATGTCACATTTTGCAACCGATTGTAACATGTGTCGTCCGTGTTTTCGCAAAAACAGACCGTGTTGCTCGACTGTTGTGGTTGTTTTTAATGTAGAAATTCGTCACCATCTTCATATACGGAAAAATTTGCTGGGCGTGCTTCAGTCCGGCGGTCCCAAAAATGTTACGAGGCCCCTTTTATTTTGGAGGGATATCACACCTAAACAAATACGAGATAATTGTATAGAATCAGTTATAAATTATACCACGACTGTTTCGGTATTTGACATCGACAGATTTGGAAACAATTTTCAAAATTTAAATACCCCGATATAAACAGAGTGTCCCAAACTGCATTTAGATATACTATACTGTATCTGAAGAATCTACAAAAATTGACATTTTGCTGATTTCCAAAAAGTATGATAATTTTTTTGACAAGTGGTAAAAGTCAACATATTTTTTTGAAATAAAAATATCTTAAATTATTCAAAAAAGTGCTGGAGAAGAATTTACTGTCTGCCCAAAAAGAAGAAACGATAATAAATATAAAAGTTACACTTTCGATATCAAAATGCGGTTTCTGACATTCAAAGTTATAAAAAATTGAGCTCTTCTCAGAATTCTGGTTGACAACATTCAAAATCAACTTATTTATGACAAACCGTACATATTTATTTATAAATAAGAAGTTTCAAATACTCACTTAACTAAGTATTATTTAAATCCTATCTTGTACTTATTCAAAGACCTTTGTTTGTCAGCTTTTTTCTTGACGTATAAAAGAGTGATCTATTACCAACAATATGAACGAAAAATTGGCTATAGAGCGTTCGATCTTGAAAAAATAAAGTTTCGACTTAAAATTTCACATATGAATACAGATTAAACGAATCCAGCTCTTAAATCTTAATCTCTTAAGATTGTATACGGTATTGGCCAGAGAAATAGTACGAAATTTAAAATAATATCTGTGTCTAGGACAACAATCAGTTCAAGTTTTCTATTAGCCAACGAAAAGTCTGGATCTAATTCATCTGAAAACTTGGAACGATTAAAACACTAAAAATCAAATTGAATTTTGGTTATTAATTGAAAAATGATTTCAGTTATTTTATTGTATTTAATTAGACATGATAAGCCCAAGTTAAAAAAATATAGTAATGTGTATTATGTTTCTGACCACCATTGACAAAAAAATATATTAATTTTAAGTATTAAAATAATGTACATTTAATTATACTGTATTATAATATAGGCAAATACAATAAAAATAAATGAGATGATCGTTTTTTCTTAATTTTCATAAACTATAATCATCATTTAATTATTATTTAGGTCACGTTAGGACGGAATTTCATATGATTTACTTATACCTAAAATATATATAGGAAATTTAAATTATAAGATAATTCAAACCAGAATAAACAATACCTGTAGGAATGTATTTTAAGACTGATGTGTGCCTTAAACAATTTAAACACTTTGCGTACGCTCTAAAGTAAACAGTGCAGCTAATAACGCTAATAAGTTTATATCGAAGCAGTTCCATCAATTTGTAAGTAAATATTATGAACCGATTTTTTTTGGGGCATATTCGTATACTTAAAATAGGCGGGACACCTAAAATGATTCACGACCACTGCTTTAGGGATTTTCCGTTGGCATCCTTGAAGTAGGGACTTTTAGTTCTAGTGAAGGCTATTGCAACAAAAACATGATAGGAATTGCGAGCCTACCGTTTACCGTATTAAAAATAACAATATTTTAACAACAATTATATATTTTTTACTATATCCTGTACAATTACATGCTGGATAGATGTGGTGAGTTATGTGATTGTGTTGGCGTGGCGCGGGTTTGGCTTAGTAGGGGAACGTGATTATTAAATTAGGGGGACGTCTGTTTTGAACTACTTAACTTTACGCAGTCGTTTGTCCCTGGATTTTAATTCTGCGTCAAAACATCTCGTTCTGTTTTGCAACGTCTTTACAATGTGTCTTAGGCCAATATAGGCTTTGTGATAGTTTTAAGGCAATGCACGCATTATGCGGATTCAATCAGTTAACTGTTTATTTTTAGTGAACAATGTTTAGAATCCAAAATGCCACTGCACAAAATTCTATGGCCAACATGGGCTTTCTGGTGCAGAATTCCCAGAGAGGTGAGTTATGCAATATTATACATAGTATTAATTAACAGTTATAGCTGTTCTAACTTTGTTCAGCCACAAAGCAAATAAAAAAATCTGAGCATCATTACTGTACTTTAATCTTTCATCAAATAGCTGTTCATGCTGTAATTTACCTATTTTGTAAACAAATGCAGTACTGGTGTCAGATCACAACTGGACACAATATACATGTGTGTAATTTTTTAGCTGATTACCATAAGAACAGGCGTATATCCAGGCAAAGACTTCTCAAAATGTACGATGATGTCTTCAGTTTGCCAGGATCTAGAAAAATGGCCGTTTCGGTCGAAAGGTATGTTTTGTTTTGTGCTATGATAGTGTTTATGTTTATTATTTACATCAACAATGAATGAAACCAATTAACCAATTGAAAATAAACAGATGCAGTTTCATCTGTTTAACAGAATCATCACTTTAAATATTCATCAGTTCTCATTAAATAGCATTATCTCAAATTTTGTGATCATAAATTTAATATATAATGCTTTTATCAAAACAAACATATTTATCTAGACTGTAAATATTAATGAATTTTATTATCATTTAGCAGCAAGAAGTCATACTTTCTTCACAAATGCTGAATATATGAAGCAATATTTATGTATATCAATATGATTTTTTAAAATTAATAACAGTTTCAATATATTTTAAAAGTAATTGAGAGGTAAATTAAGTAAATCATAGCTAGAAGTATAATAAGTAAACATGATAGTCTACAATATCAAGAACACCAAAGACGAAGAAGAAAAAGAAGAAGAATACAATGAAAAGAAGAAGCAAAACCAAGGCAGAAGACAGAAGAAAGAAGATGAAGACCCAGAAATCGAATGCATCAAGATTTTTAAATTAGTTAAATTCAATTAATTATAAAGTCAGTAGTTGTTAGTTCTGTAGTGTTGCAATAGTAGTAATTTTTGGCAACAGAATTTAGATCACCAAAATTAGACCGTCGACCGAATTCTACATTGCCTCTAAATTTTACAGATACATTAAACAAACACCAAAACATTATCAGCTTACAACAACTTTTGTCAAAGATATTCGCAGCAAAATCATCTTTATTCACGACTACAACTGCCAAGTAGCTCAGGTGAGTACCAAATCTTGAGTGAATTGAATAAAAAAAGTGTATTATATATTTCAATTGGGAATTTTGACATTTCTTTTAAATATTCTATTTAAGCTCATATTTTAATTATAAAAATATTTTATTTTTAACGCTATAAAATATAGTATTGTGTCGGAATTATACATACAATTTGGGTTGTAACATTGTATGGATGATAATTGGAATGATGTAATTAATTAAAGATAATTGTAATTGTTTATTGATAAGTTCTTTATATAATATATTTTCAAAAACGTATTATTAATGATACATAGAAAGTTAAAATATATTTTCACTTTTTTTAATTACAGTGTTTTTTAAATCAGTGTTTCAATATTCGTTTCCGTCATGTGAACTCTTAATTTATAGCTACGACCATGCGGGAGGTACCCGAAGACGCTGACATTCGTCCATCTCCTGGTCCACTATGTGGAATTGGAGCAGCAGGTGATTGTGAAGGAGGGACGGGACGCTGCCTATGCCGATGTTGTCGGTGAACGCGTCCAACGTCTCCTTCGGCATATCTTTGCCGAAGTGGTGTATTACAATAATCCCGGTTTGACCAACGAGCACCGCAGGAAATGCAGCTCGGCGTCCGTCATTAAAGTCCTGACCTTGGTACGTCACGAGTTTCGGCCCACCGACTCCTTCGTCGACAAGATTGCAAAGTAAGTAATGTATTTTATGTTTGGTGGTTTGTTAGCGTTATAACGTTAGGGTTTTCAGGATGTTCGAGTTTCATTGCTTATTTAGATCTAGATCAATTAGACATTGTCTAGTTTTACCGTTCAGAATTTGAGCTGTATCAAGAACATGCTATGTAAGATTTCCATATTAGTTACTTCTACAAAAAAATTATTGATTATATCATATTTCGCTTCATGATTAATTTTAAGATTTTTAAATTTTACATTTGTTTAGGATGTTGTTCGTCGCTTTGGGTATCGACAAGATAATCGAAAACATGAAGTCCAATCAGTCGCCATTTTCGAAGAAATCAGTTCGTTTGACCTTTCAGGAATTTTTTCCTGACTTAACTAGCACAAGCGACTATGAGAGCGAACACAGCGACGAAGAGTACAACTTCGACGACGTGTCGGATAACTCAGATGTAAGTTGTTTTTTAATTAAAATTACCAGTTTAAAACGTTACGTATTTTAGGACTTGATCAAGAAGGAGGAATGTCCGGATATTCCGGACGAGCACGATGACGTCTCCTCGTTCCAGGACAAGTTTGTTCCGGGGTACGACTCGCCCTCTACTGCCAATTCGCTGAGTCGTACCGAGGACTCTTCGTCCTGCAGTTCGTCGCAAATGTCGACGCCGCAGCAGCCGATGCAGCTAAGCATGTTAACGTCGGCGGGCATTGCGGAGTTCGAACTGAAACAGGAATCCCCAAACTCTCCCTCGTCTCAAGATTCCTTTAATTCCGCGTCGTGTCAGAGCACGGTGACGGAAAAGAGTGCTCTGCCGAAACGAGTGCCTGCTCGACGACTGCCAAATGGTAAATTGCCGAGGAGAGTGGCTACTATAATTCTGGATGACGACTTCTACATGTGGGAACTCGACTATGAGGTTTCGTCGAAACGGGACCTCACAGGCAGAAACTCCAAAAATCGCCAGGACGCGGGTCACGGTGTCGTTAAGGACGAATTTAACAGTACAAATCCTGACGGTGTTGAACACACTGTCGTAAAAACTGAAGTGACGGAACACAGTGTTAAGACGAAAACAATTGACGATGTAGTGCTTATTTTGTCGGACGATGAAGAAACGACGGATAAGTTGATGGAATCAAAGAACAACAGAAAAACCGGTGTAAAAAACAGTTCAATCTCACCAAGTAGTGTTAAACCTGTTTCTTTCAATAGTGCTCAAAAACAATCACAATCTGCCTTATTACCTGCCAAAGACAAAGCAGTTTTTGTAATTCTCGATTCCGACGACGAAGATGATGTAGATAATAAACAAAATAGTTCTAAACATGGTGCTGGACACACACACAAAACATTAGATACTAGTGGATATACACAAGAAGATCTCGCTGATAAGTCTATAAAATTAGAAACAACCTTGGTTGAAGATGATGACATGATTTGTACATCTAACGATGTAAATGTCGCCTATCCAACAAAACAAGAAATTCTTGACACAAGTGCCATAAATAATAATGATTCAAATGATGCGTCCAAAGTTTCAGAAGTAGTAGTAAAAACTGAAATTTTGACAAATTCTAATCCCCAACCCATAGGAGACAGTGAAGTAACTATTTTGCTATCAGATGATGAAGATATTGATACAGAAAAATCAGCAAGTAAAGGAACAGACATGTTAATAATTCCACAGATAGTATCCATAAGAGGTAGTTTCAATGAAAGCAATCAGGAAGATAAAGAATTCCTAGAAGAAAGTCTATTACTTTCAGACGATGAAGAAACTGGAACAAAGCAAGTCGTGGAAGTAAAAGATTCTGTGATAGATGAAGATAGATTACTTAATGACAATGAGGAATTAAATGTATGTGGATATCAAGAAAAAGAAACAGATACGTCCAAACCAATTGTAGAGACTGCAACTGAATCAAGCCAGGAATCAAGTGGTCCCCCAGTTAATGTTGAAGAAAATTTACTGAATGACCCTGAGGTTTCAGCAAATGAACCCCTAGAAGAAACAGAGGAATCTGTGTCATTCAAATGTGATACAATAGAAATAACAAACTCAGGAGAACAAGAGCCTTCACTTCTAGACGAAGACAAACTCCTCAACGACTCCGAGAATCTTCCAGAAGACGCAACAAAATCAGGTCAATCAGATCACATATTGTTACCCACTGAAGATTGCAGTGATGTGATTGAAACAACCGCACCTAATGAAGATAAGGAAGAGGAGAGTACTGAGAATATTAACCCAGAGTTATCAAATGTAAACGTACCAGAAAAAAATAACGACGACACCCTTACCCCAAATATAGACCTACCAGAACTAGATACTAATAAAAACTCGAATGAGCAAAATGCAGATGAAGATGACCAACGTAGTTTGCCTCCAGAACCATTCAAATTGGAATGTCAGGAGACACAAGATACATCTAGCAATATTGAGAAACAGCCCACTGAAAAACACGATCCTACTCATGATGAAATGTCCGATAGTGACGATTCTGAAATTATATACAATCGTAAAACTGTTACATCCGTTTTACCTATACAAGAACGCCAATATAGTTCAGATGTGGATGAAATTATGAATGAGTGGTGCACTTCTGAAGATGATATATCAGATTATGAATACCACATGAAGAAGGATGTAAATAGGAAACAGAGAATGTCTAAAATCACTAACAAACACTTAGTACTTGAAACAGATGATTCCTCAAGTAAAGAGACATTTAATATGGAAGAAAAGGATATTGAAAACGAAATTTTCAACAATGATGTACATCTTGAGGAAACAGCTGTAAAATCTTCAGAGCAATCTGAAAATGAAATTCGGGATATTGAGGTTGGTCACCAAGAAGTTATTAAGGAATCTGAACAGGAATTATCTAAAGTTGACCATGAATCTTCCGATCCAACTTCTGAAGACGTTAAATCCCCACTGCGATTAGAAAATGTGCCCGACGTACAAGAGGAAACAACTGAGGAGATTAATAAAGACTGTAATGAAGCATCTGAGTCCGCTTTAGCTGAAAACATTGTAGACTCCTCCATTCTATCCACTGAACCTTGTGAAGAGGCAAATGAAAATAATCAAACAATATTAGAAGTTGTGTCTCAAAACGAGGATTTACCTGAAGTTGTGTCTCAAAACGAGGACTTACCTGATGTATCACCTGCAATTACGTTTGAAGACAATGAAAAACAACTAATCAATGAAAATACAGTGTCAGAGGAAACCACTGTTGTGATTGAAAGTTGTCAAGAAAGTGAGCATAAGGAGCTTCAGGAACAACAATCAGAAACAGTTGAAAGTAATCAATTAACATCAGACTATCAAGAAGATAATGTATGCGATTCTAACAGTACAGAATCGGAGAATAAAAATCATATGAATGATGTGGATCCAACTCCACTTAACAATGATGTGAATGAAACAACAGCAAATATTGAAACTGATGATATTGTTCAAAAACCGGCTGAAGTTCTCCAAGAAAGTGACAAGCCTCTAGAAGAGCAAAAATATGAACAGGCTCAGGAGGATATAGCAAGTGAGGAGCGTGTGGAAGACCAAAACTCAAATCCAGAATTAACAATTAAATTGCCACAAAATGATTCAGAAATATCGCACGTGCCCTCTGAATCTGAAGATATAAGCAATAATAAACAAAATGATGAATCAGATTTAATTTGCGATTCAAAGTATGAAGAACAAAACGTTTCAACTGACGGAGACGTACTAAAAACTGAAGCAGAACCTCATATAGTTCCAAATCTTGATGAAGTTACTTCTGAACTAGAAACTGAGACAAATTTGAATGTTGAGCCACGAGACATCGATGAACCGAAATTGATAGAAAAAGTGTCAGAAAGTCTAGCCCCCGAACCTACGATAATTCCAGAAACGATCAGTAACATACCCATCGCTGAAGAACCTCTTCCAATTGCTAATCCCAGTGAAGCTTCTACTGAAGTCGATGCAGAGGCACATGTGGAAGAATCACGAGACGTCGATGAGCCGAAATTGATAGAACATGTGGCAGAAAATCTAGAAAGTGCAGTAGTCCGAGAACTTACGATAATTCCAGAAACGATTAGTAACATGCCCGTCGCAGAAGAACTTCTTGTAATTGCAAATCCCAACGAAGCTTCTACTGAAGTCTATCTAGAAACACATTCGGAAGTTGAATCACAGGACGTTGATGAACCTAAATTGTTAGAAACTGTGTCAGAAAATTTGGAAAGTTCAGAAGCTACAGAACCTACAGTAATTCCAGAGACGATTAGTGATATATCAGTCGCTGAAGAACCTCTTGTAATTGCAAATCCCAGTGAAGCTTCTACAGAAGTCGATATAGAGACACATTCGGAAGTTGAATCACGGAATGTTGATGAACCTAAATTGCTAGAAACTGTGTCAGAAAATTTAGAAAGCTCAGTAGTCCCAGAACCTACACAAATTCCTGAAACGATCGATGACATACCAATTGCTGAAGCAAGACCTATTATAATTCCAAATCCCGTGTGTAGTGAAGAGGATACAGAGACAAATTTAGATTTTGAATCACAAGATAACGATAAACCAACAATGTTGGATAATGTAGCAAATAGTTTGGAAATATCTGTGGCTCCAGAAATAATCCCTGAAACTAGAGTTCCTGATCTTGTGTCTGAAACAGCTGAAGATATAAATTTTGTATTGGATCTGAGCAATAAGTCTCAAGTAAAAGAAAAACCAATAATGGAAGATTGCAAATACTCATCAAACAATTTAGAAAACAGCAATATTTCAAGTGCAACTAGTGAAGCATTTCCGAAATTGGAAGTACCAATTCAGCCACCAGAAATTGTTGAATCTGCGATTAATGTACAAGTTAATCACATTCACTTACCCCAAGAAGATGAAACATCTAATACAGACACCCCTATCCAGACAGAGAACTATGAGATTTGCCACTACCCACCAGAAAATTCACTCCTACTATTATGCGATACCGCTCTGAATAGTGATTCAGTGCCAACTAAAAAAACCACCAGAATTGCAAGCAGAAGGAGTCCAAGAAGGAAGGCTTTTGGGCCCCAACTGAGCAAAGAAGTAAAGGATGTCAGTTTCAAACCACATGATTTTATGGCAACGTCACATGCCACACTTCCTTTAGTGACAAATGTATTCACCAACCAAAATCCAGCCCAGGAAACTCCAGAAAAATACACCAGCGAGGATAGTAATGACAGTGAAGATCAATTGCTGATTGACGAAGGTCCTTGTGAAGAACCCAAGCCCAAAAGCCCAGAAAATTACCATAAAGAAGACAACACAGTTCTGATTAGTATTCCAGAAACTGGCGAAAATTTCCCGATTTTGACACAAATTGAATCTCCTTTACTCACGGAAGTTTTGACGGGTGCTGTGCCTTCAGAAATTGTCGTGTCATCTTTACAAGAAGTTCAAAAACCTGAAACAGATAACATTGGAAGTCGATCTGCTCAAGGTCAAGAAGATTCCAACTCTAGTGAAGATAATGTGCCTTTGTCCTCAATTAAGGACAAAATTCTTACTACGCCTCCTAAAAATTATCCCGAAAACAAAATCTCCAATGAAATTATAGATACAAAAACAGTAGATGAGAAGTTTTACGATTTCTGTTCCGCAAACCCTGAAAGACCAGTAAGTAAATTCAAGACGAAAGCTGCTAGGAAAGAATATAAAGCGGAAGAACTTATTATTAAGTTGGAACGACACAAGAACATCGACCATTCAATTCCTAAAAAGACGCTTAGTAAAAAGAGAAGGTATGGAATGAACGTCGTTGTAAAACCACAAAATAGACGTGGACGAAAACGCAGCAATTTAGAAGAACATCATAAAGAAGAGCAACCCCAATCCAAAGTTGAAGATAATATTGTTATTGATGAAAAACCAAAGAATGAATTTGTATCCAATGATGAAAATATTGAAGAGATCACCGAAATACGAAAGAGTCTTGAGGATAAATCAATTCAGCTTCATAGTAAAAAGGGAGAAAGCAGAAGAATAACTAGAAGCAGTGGTTTTATAGAACAATTACATGAGGAACTATGTAATACTAAAGTTGAAGAACAAGTTCCCGTTGAAATAGCCGAAATCCCCTCCCAGTCTAATGAGGATAAACTCAAAGAGACCACGGAAATAAAAAAGATCGTTGAAGGAAAAATTAGGAGAAGAACTAGAAGCAACTATGCCGAACAAATTGAAGAAGTTGTGGCACAAATTGAAGTTGAGGATAAAGTATTAAACGAAGAATTGCAGTCTAGTGACACTAAAGATACGCCAAAAATTGAGCCCGTTGTTGAAAAGGCACGAAGGGGACGCCCCAGAAAGAACTCCGGCATTAATCTGGAAGCGGAACGAAAAATAAGTGACAGTGTTAAAAGTATTATTGAGTTTGTTATCGAAAAAGGTATTGAAGAAACCATGAAAAAATTTGAAGAAAAGGTTGAGACGGCTTCAGAAATTCAGGAATATAGAAATAAAAGGAAGCAGAAAAAATCATCAATTGTCAAAAACAAGTCCAAACCAGAGTCGAATAT
Organism: Aethina tumida; assembly: GCF_024364675.1. Classification (NCBI taxonomy): domain Eukaryota; kingdom Metazoa; phylum Arthropoda; class Insecta; order Coleoptera; family Nitidulidae; genus Aethina; species Aethina tumida. The sequence goes on along the minus strand of NC_065436.1, from coordinate 26,424,952 downwards.
TGCTGAGTCGATTAGCACTGAAAACATGATTTTTCCTGATCACAATATAGAAATGGAGAAAGATGTAAATGTTGAAACTACCAAAAACGTCGAAACTCAACCTGAACCACTAAAGGAAGGACATGAATCGAATATATCTGATTCAGTTTTAGAAAATAAATTCAATTCCCAGACAGAAGCCATCCAGTCAAAGACATCTGAAAAAGTACCAAGTGAAGATACGAAATCAATTCAAAACGTATCTGTTAAAGGTAAAAGGGGCCGAAAAAATCGCTCACATATGGAGGCAAATAAAAATAAAATTAAGGAAAATACTGAAATTGAGGAGTTGCCTGTTCCAACTGACAGTAATAATTTAGATAATAGTCCAGTTCAAACTAGCCATGTAAGTAAAATTGTTTCGGAGTTGGAGAGTACATCTAAAGACATTCCCGAGATATTAGAAGATCAGGCGAATCAAAGTGGAATGAAAACTAGAAATCAAATATCTTTTAAACATGGAATCCAACACTCCACTGAAGATGTACAAGAAGATAAGCTTCCAGGTGAGAATAATGACTTAGTTACGTTGGACAATAAGGAAGTTATTCCAAACATTGAGGAGTGTATACCCGATACAGTAGATTCAAACATAGCCACTGACGTCAAATCACACAAGGAAGACACTCATGTTACATCAGAAGACGGATTACTTGAAGATCTAAAATTGAATCAGAATGTCTCTGTTAAAACAAAAAGGAATCGAAAGGGTGGTGTGAATTTAAAAGATGCTAAGATAAAATCAACTGAAAATAGCAATACTGCAGATTTGCCAATGGAAACTGATCAGCTTGAATGCAGTACTACTCAGATAATAGGGACATCTAATGTATCCTTAGAAAGCAAGTCTGAATCACTTACAGAAGAAAGTTCAACTGTATTAAAAATAAGTGATGTCGACCAAGGAGTCTCAGTCAAAACCAAAAAAAGGCGACAAAGTCGGAGATTTTCAAATATTGAAGACAAAAAAGTTGATGAAATTAATGAAACCAAACCGAAAGTTGAGAGCAAATCCAGTATTGTTAAAGTGAGTGATGAACAAAAAGATTTGGATCAAACTATAATCAACACAAATATTAATATTAATGAAGATTTTAAAGATAAGAATATACCCGAAATAAATACCGATGAAGTACAACCATTAACATCGGAATTATCTCAAGATACTCAGAATGAAATTAAATCGGAGTTTCTAAGTGATGAAAAAAGTCAGGCTAATACGGAAGAAAAAGACCAGACCATGAAAGAAGAAACTAGCCAGATTGTGACACACGAAAAAATCAATGAAAAAGGTACTTCAGTAGAAGAGAAAATCAGTACGACTACAGCAGAAGAAAAAAGCCAGACTATAGCAGAAGGAATAAGTCAAAGTTCAGCAGAAGAAAAAATTGAAGAGGACGTTACTGAAACCGCTGATTTTGAATTTGACGAAAACAAATCCATTTTAGAAATGTTTAAAATACATTCTTCCCGAAAAACCGACAAGAAAAAGAAGAGGAAGTCGAAAAACCGTTCCAACTTAGAAGTGGTTGCCAAAGATAACCTGATTGATAAGAAACAAAAGAAAGAAAACACCGTAATAGAATCCGAAAAAATCACTATGGAAAGTGGTTCTGATATAAAAGAAGATCAGAAAACTGTTACAGAATCTCAAAAAATCACTAAAGATATTGTTAAAGATGTAACAATAGATCAGACAGAATCAAAAATGGACAACAGTAAACTGAATAAAGAAACTAAAAATTCTAAGAAAAAGTCAGTTGCTTTTAATGAGAAAGAAAAATCGTCAAGTGCTGAAACTGAACCTGTAAGTACCGAGTTGCCTTCGAAAGAAAATAAAAGTCAAAACTTACTAAAGCCAATAACTATGCGCACCAGAAGTAAAAGCCGAGAGGAATCTTCTTTGGATACTATAGTGGATAAGTTAAAGAAGAAACTAGAATCTGAATCTGATAACAATGTGATGGCTATACTGCAAAACGACTTGCCAACTAGCGGCTCCGAGAAGAAGAAGTCGAAACAAAAACCAGACAAAGTTGATTCATCAATTACCCCAGAGGAAAACCAATTGAAAACAGAAAATTCGAGCCAAAGCGACAAAATCAAAAAAGTTGATCCGAAAATTAGTGAAAAACCCTTGGACAAAGATACTCCAAAGGAAAAATCTATTAAAGATAAAAAAGAAAAAACAATTGTCAAAGAAAAAAATGACAAATCAGACAAAAGAAAACGTAAATATGAAGATAACAGTGCAAACGAAGATGAGAAATTGGCAAAAAAATTAAAATTGAACGAGGCCGAAAAAGAAATACCAAAGGTTGAAAAACTTGGTACCTCCAAGTCAACTATGGAGACGACTAATGATAACTCGAAGGATATTAAAGAAGAAAAATCTGGGTCTAAGAGCAAACACAAGCATAAAAAGCAGTCTTCAGCTTCATCTAAAAACTCCAGTAAAACGGAGAGTTCTTCCAGCAAGGCAGTCGCCTCTTCATCCAATCACTTCAAAACCGACGATGATAGAAAATCTCAAAACACCAAGGGGGTGATGGAAGACAATAAAATCGGTAAGTCCAAGTCATCTAGTAAAAATAGCAAATCCGATAAACAAAAAGGCAAATTCAAGAATGAATCAAAAGATGCCATAAGTAAAGTCAGGAATAAAAAATCAGAGAGTAGTAAAGTTCAAAAGGAGAATCTAGAAAATTTAAATAAAATCGACTCCGAAAATAAAACAGTTAGAAAATTGATTGATGCTGATATATTTGACTTTAAGTCTGAGGAAACAAAGGTAGTAGTATCAAAGAAAAAAATAAATCAGGATAAGGAAAAAGCAAAACCCATTCAAGTAAATAACGTAATTCCAACAGTTCTGTCGTCAGAGAAACCCAAGGATCCTGTTTATATGCCCAGAAAGCATATGATAAAGAAATATTTTGAAGAGAAAACGGAATTTGATCTTTCAATATCTCCATCTTTATCAGATAGCAAAGATTCCAATAACCAAGATCTAGATCTTAATTTATTAAAGAAAAAATTGAAACATAAGATTATAACTAGTACTCCCATTGATAAACCCACACCAAAAGCTACTTATTCAAAGAAATCGCTTATCGCAGAAGTTAGCGGGATCGGAGTTAAACGTAGACTTTCTTTGGAGAGTGAAGATATAGTGGAGACTAAATCTGGAAAACATCAAGACAATTTGGAAACAATAAATGACATTACTGAACCTGTTAACAAATTATCTTACGAAAATGAAGGAGGTAAATCAGACAACAAAGACGCTGACAAAAATATCTGTGAAGAAGTTGCATCTGACTCTACGTTGACGACTGACGCATTTGTAACGGAAGAACTCGAGACAAAGTCTACGTCTACTAGTTCCTTAAAAATATTGCAGAACATTAAGCTAACTCCAACAGGTTGTTATACAATGGGACAAAATTATGGCATATTTGATATCCCATATCTCAAAAATTCTGAAGCAGAATCTTCTGCACCAGAAGAAAAATTGTCTGAAAAATTAGCATCTTGGCAAGAGCCTTGTCCTAATTCAGTACTAACAGAAGAAGTAGTAAGTTCTAACAATGATGATTTAGAACCATCTGTTGTAGCCCAAGAAGTACAACCAGTACTTACGGAGAGCGAGGTAGTTCATGAAACTTATGAGCACCAAATCACAACAGTTGTGGAAAAAATTGATGAAGAAAAACCTAATTTGAATTCAACAGTAATCCATGAAGATCATAAAGAAATGCAGGAAGAAGTGCCACAGAACTCTGAAACGGAAGAACAACCGATTCTTGAAGAAGAAATTGTTCCTGCTGTGGGAGAATCCATGTATGAGGAAGTAGTTGATAATTTTGTACAAAATGAAAATTTATTAATACCTACTAAGGAAGAGTGTGAAAGTTTGGCAGTGCCTGATAATAATGCGATGGATGTGAGCTTATTAGATGAAGTGCAAAATGAGGAGATAATTCAAACAGAAAAAGCAGAAGATAATACTATTGTGGAAGCCCAACAAACACAAGAAACTGGAAGTGTTTCGATGGAACAAATATCGAATTCTGAAAATATTGTAGATAACTCTGTGATGGAATCCACAGTTATTCCAGAAGAAATTGTTGTCACCGAAGAACCTTTTATAAACGAAAAAGATGATATTACTGAAATAAAGCAACAAGAAGTAAATGATGTAGAATTAGGCCCTACTGCTGAAAAAATCTCAATTGAAGAAAATATCATGACCGACGAACAAGTGTCAAACGACGAAGTTACTCCCATAGGAGAAAAATTAAGTACTGAAGAAGTTGTAGATAACACAATGATAGAGCATGTACAAGAAAAAGAAAATACCTCCTCGGAAAACAACTCCAACATTACAGAAATTGTAGACAATGCGATAGTAGAACAAGTGCAAGAAGAAAAAATTATTTCATCGGAAGACAAATCTGTAAGTAATAAACTTGCAGATAATATGATGGTAGAAGAATTACGAGAGGAAACTATTACTTCAGAGGGTACATCTGTTACTAATGAAGTTGTAGATAATACAGTGATAGATCAAGTACATGTTGAAAAAATCATTTCCATGGAGGACAAATCCATTACAAATGAAATTGTAGATGATACAATGATTGAAGTTCAAGAAGAAGAAAATATTACCTCGGATGACAAATCTGTTAATAATGAAGTTGTGGATCATACTATGATAGAACAAATAAAGGATGTTCAAGATGAACAAAGTACTTCCTCAGAGAACAAGTCCGCTACTAGTGAAGTTCTAGATAGTATGATGATCAAACAAGCACAAGGTGAAGCAAATATTTCTTTGGAGGATAAACCTGTTGTTGACGAAGTTGTGGATAATACTATGATAGAACAAACACAAGATGTTCAAGATGAACAAAATATTTCCTTAGAGGAGTCCGTTACTGGTGAAGTTGTAGCTAGTTTGATGATGGAACAAGAACAAGGTGAAGAACCTATTTTCTCGGAAGATAAATTAGTTGCTAATGAAGTTGAAGATAATGTAATGATAGAACAAGCCCAAGATATAGCAGATATTTCCACGGACGACAAGTCTGTTGCTCCAGAAATTGTAGAACCTTCTGTAGTAGAACCAGAACAAGAACAGGATATTGAAATGTTTTCAACTGCAGATGAAACTGTTACTGAAGAAGTTATACATGATTTTATGGTAGAAGAACAAACAATTCAACAGGAAGAAATTGTTTTCTCTGAGGAAAAATCTGAAATCGAAGAAATTGTGGATAATTCTTTAGTAGACGTGCAACCAGAACAAGACAAAGAAGTTGTTTTTACAGATACAAAGTCAACATCTGAAGAATTGGAAAAACCTATGTTTAGCGACCAACCAGTGGAATGCACGAATACATCAGTTGAAATAAAAACCACAATTGAGAATGTAGTGGATAATTCCATAAATGACTCTCAGATTACGGAAAAAGAAATAGATTTAACTGAAACTTCAGACGATTCCATGAAAATTGCAAGTGAAGAAGTTAAATTTATTGAGGAAGTTGTCACTAGTGAAATACTTGACACATCTACAATAGATAAACATGACCCACAAAGTCCAATTATGGATAAGACTCAAATTGATAATTGTGAAAAACTCCAGCAAGATGATACATCCTTAACTGAAGAACAATTATTACCCGTAACAGAAACTATTCTCGAAAATATAATCATAGACCATACCGAAATAATTGATGAATATCTAGAATCATCAATTTTAGATAAATCAAGTGAATATTGCGTTGACGTATCAACTGTAGTTCCACCTCTATCTCAGGAAGTTGAACCTGATAACCTTCAGAACCTAAAAGGAGACGTACCAAAACTAGTGGAAGATGTTGCAAGTAAAACAGAAGCTGTAGATTTTCAAACTCTGGAAGATCCTAAAGAAGATCAATCGGTATCCATTCCTATTGTTGATGTGTGTCCAGAAATATCTACCCAATCTTTGTCTACGTTGGACGAATCGAATGTGAACGAGTCGCAACTGACACTGCCAGAAGCCAGCACCTCCGTCCAATTAAATCTGGCGGAATTCATTAAGACACATCCGATTCCGGAAGAAAGTCTAGATCAATCATACATGTACAGCTTCAACCTGGACGTGGCCGAGGTAAGTCATCCGTTTATTCGAGAAGTGACCTCGTCATTAGATAGCGGGTTCAATCTGGAATCAAAACCTCCGAATGTCGAGGGCGCCCGTGAGATCAATTTCAGTGACATCCTGTTGACGTATGAGGATGGAAAAGATATTTATGACACTCTGGTTACGTCACAGGCAGATCTCAAGAGCCAGTGTGTGGCACCTAATGACGTCCAGGTCAAATCACCAGCTGAACAGGTAATTGATAAGAAACTGTTCGCTAACCAACAAGCTGGATTTACGTCTAGATCGCCGTTTTTGCGTCAAGAAGGAGACGTTTTGAGTGAAGGCGCCAGAACTGCTACGGATGATTCAACTAATACCTTACAAGAGATACGAATTAATTCTGACAGAAGCGCCGAGTACAATAATCGTAAGTACAATAAATTAAATTTTTTGACAATAAATAAATTAAATGTGTATTTTAGGTGATCCAGTGTTTGCGTTCTTTGCCAATAAAAGCCTGGAAGATTCGCCTGAGGATCTCTGTGAAGTGTTCCCAGGCACGGTAGAAGAAACTCCCGACAACAATTTTGATCTCCAATTTGCAGACCACACCTATGATGATCCAAAAGGTGTTTTGGGTATTGACTATGCCATTAACGGAATCGTCGGTCTGGGCTCAAATTCCAGCAAAGAACCGTTATTAAGCAGTCGCATTGACCCAACAGTCGCACAATGGTCAGAGTTGATGGCTAACAATCAAGATACTAACAAGAAAGTGGTTACTTTACCAGCAGAACCTTTAACCACGCCCACGAAACATTTATGTCATAACGAATACATAAAATCATTTAATACTGTAGAGGTGACTTCGTCTGCAAATATGGAAAATCCTGACAGATATTTTAGGACTGATGATGCCAAGGTCGAACAGACGCATGTCGAAGTAAAGAGTCCTGAGAAACCGAAGAAATCACCGAAACCCACACCTGTTCAACAATCGAAAAGTCCAAAGGCCATACAACCAACCGAATCTAAGATATCACCTAGGAGGTCACCCCGAGATTTATATGCCGAGAAAGAATCGGCAAAGACAAAGAAATCTTCTAAGGATTTGGAGAAAGAAAAGGAAGTAGCGGCGATGATGCAGATACCAGTGCGATCTAACAGCAGGACAAAATTAAAAGCACCACCGAAAAAGGACAAGAACAAACCGTCTCCCCAACATTTCACCTCACCAAGATCCACTGAAACTCTCGAAAAAACCAAGGAAACTTCATCCAAAACAGTGTCTCCAACTAAACCTTTGTATGATTTTTCAATTGAATCGTTCCTCAGACCTGATGCTTCCAAGAAAACTAAAGATGAGGAAGTGGAAGTAGTCGAAACCGACTTAAGGAGGGAGAAGAAACCGCAACCTAGTATTATGGAACCTTTGCGTAACGAAAAGAAGCGTAAATCGTTCGAAGGTCCGCCGGAAAATCCTGACGCATTGTTTGATTGGCTGAAACAAAACAAAGACCAAGTCACGCCGAAACGGCGGGTAATGCCAAATGCTGAAGTGAAACCGAAAGTTGATGTGACCAAACCAGACACTTCAAAAAATCTTTCCAATGGTGTTTCCGGTGAATTTGCGAAGACAATTGCCGAGTCTACCAGATCTGCCGCCGCTTCTACCAGAACCACTCCGGAGTCTACACAAACTTCCGTGGATTCCACTAGAAAGACTATAGTTTCCAAGAGTGCCCCCGCAACTGCAACATCCACTCCCGAATTTACCAAAACAGTGGCAGAATCCACACGATCAGCTACGGAATCATTAAGAAACGCTGCTGATAAATTTTTCGCGGAACAAGCAAAAACGCTTACGGCATCTATGAGGTCTACAACAACTTCAAGAAGCTCCGTGGAATCTACGAAGTCAAGTCCGGAATACGTAAAATCTACCTCAGAGTCTGCAAAAGCTACAACGGCCCCTCAGAGAAGCTCCGGGGAATTTGTCAGGAAACCGAATGCGGAATCTTTGAGAAATGTTCCAGCTAGTAGAACTGGTCCGGAACCTGTAAGGCACGTCGCGGGATCGATGAGGCCGGAGAGTGCGAGGACATCTGAATCTATGAGGACTGTGCCACCCAGTAGGAACCCTGCTGATCCTTTGAGACCTTCTGCCGATGCCGTCAGAACAACTACTGTGTCAGCTAGATCTATGAGGTGTGTTAGGGAGTCTACTTCCAGGAGTACGCCGGACTATTCAAGGACGGTACCGGAGGGTTACGAGAGAGTTAATGACAATGGAAAACGGACCTTGGAAGCGACCGACGAGAGAAGAACTAAATATGCACGACATCCGTACCCAGGACAATCGACAAGTGACAGACCTGATGCGTCACGCAGAAGGGGCGAGCATGGAAGGTAAATTGACTAACATTGATAAATCGAAAAAATGAATTGTTATAGTTTAACTAAACTATTTTTTAATTTGACAGGTATTCGGAGTACTTGACGCCCGAAGAAATCCAGCAAGTAAGAAATTCGACAAGAAATATGATGGTCAACAGAGAGAGAGAGCGGACTGCGGCAGCAGCGGCAACATCATCGAATGGTCTGCGGATACCGTCGCGGGGCAGCAGTTCCAGTAGCAGTAGTGTGAACGGTCACAGCCACAGTCACGGTCACCGGGAAATTCCTCCAGGCAAGTGGCCGCCTGGCGGCTCTTCGTCCATACCGGGTAGTAGCCGACCTTCTTTAAAAGTAGTGGATATCAGGAGGTCAGATAGATTAACCAGGCCTGAGGAACGAAGGTATGTTGAAATAATTTATATTGCGTAGCAATAATGTCTTTAAAATATGTAATCGTTTAATTAATTGATTATTAAATGATTTTTAGGGAGAGCAGATCTAGTTCAGATCATTCACGGACGCATCATTCATCTGAAAGAGGTAGATGGCCACCCCGAGAAGGAACTAGGACGCGAGGTAGATCAAATTCGGGTTACCATCGGTAAGTTTTTTTATTTTTTGTATCAAAATGATGTTTTATAATTGATTGTTTATTGCAGGCAAACGGAAAGCGCTGAGGAAGAGGAGGATTGGATTAATAAAATGAATAGAATTGTAGATCCAAATCTACTTAACAGTTTTGGAAAAACAAATTTATTTAACTGACCCATACCCCACTTTTCTCCTCGTAAGTATTTTTATAAGAACCTTATAATGGTAAATTATAAAATTCATTTGTTATGTATCACTAATGTATATTTTTTATTTCAGCCACTTATATTAACAGCAACAACCATTTACCATGATGTTTCATTTATATCCTTGTAAATAGTTTTTTAGTATTTAGCTAGTATAAAATAATGTATACTTAGGTTTTTGATGTAAATGTTTTAAGAGCTTTATTAAGTGTAATTTATTTATTATATTTTACTTTTTTTATAAATATAAGTAGTGTAAACAACACTGTACATTTGTTAATAAATTGCATTTTTATCTACCTTATTACTTTAATTCAATCCCGAATCCTCTTCATTTTTTAAACTAATTTAAGCCAAAGACATATTGTGACACGTTTTATAAAATCATCAAAGTAACAAACTGTGATAAAATTTATAAACTCCCAATTATTGTAGACTATTGAAACAATTATTCAGACCTCAAGAATTTAAAAAATTTTCATTTTCTTGTCAATGTCTAGTTAAATATAAGTAATAAAATTATGAAAATTTGTACAGTTTCGCAATTTTGTTAATTGTCACGATGATCGATGAGTCCACACCACGGTTGATGACAACTGTGGGAGGTGATCCCGATCCCGGAGAAAGAGTAAAAGGGTACTTGTTGCGCGCATGTGCCCCGTCTATCAGACGCCAGCCGCCTGGCAATTTAGACACCCTCTCAACGTCCGGACGAGCACACGACGTCCCGCAAGCGTCGCGACGCCACTCCACTAGACATCGGAGACGGTTTCCCCTAATCGCAACCCTCCAGTCGATTGGATCGGTCGAGTGTTATCTTGGTGGCAGAGTTGCCGGTGATAATGATCCGTCTGGTCGGTCGCTGCTAATTTTGTGTGACTAACCCGGTGAGTTTTATGTTGTTTTGTCATGTCGAATGTGTAATGCGAGCGGCTCGATAAAATTTATTGGAACACGTGCCCAACTTTTAGGTGGAAATCGCGCCATTTGTTAACAGGATGTTCTTTACCATAAATTTATTTATCTCCGAAAATTGTGAATTGTACTTTGAATCTATCAATTTCCCAACGATTACTTTTGAATGTTACGTTCCTATATTAGAACAATCTTTACCATACTGAATCATTTATTTAATCATTAATGAAAAAAATATATATTCTTTGACGGTAAAATAAACTGGCGCATCCACCATTTATACTAATAGTAAGGTTTTTCATTAGTAGTGGTTTAGGACAAGACATCTAATAAAATGGAAAACAATACATATATTAAAAATTCTATATGGAATAGAACAATTAATTAAGAGACAATGAGTATTATTAAATCATAAAAACATGGATATTTAAATATTACAATTAAAAAACAAAAAAATATTTAGTTAAATTATCAAATTAGGAATGAATTTTACCGATAATACTCCAGGATGTATAAAACGTATATTAATGTGATACCGACATTGGGAGGTGTGTCACCTCAATTATTCGTGATAAATGCAAATTGTGCATTGAACATATTGTGGGCGGCAATAAATGTGGGTGGACTATTTGTGCCCTTATTCTCAATTTATTTGAATTGGCATTCCAAAACGATTCTAAATTAATACGGTCTAAATATAGAATTAATTAATTATGCATATTTTCGAAAGCAAGTTTACCCTGTGATTGACATTAAGACGTCGTTAATTAATGTTCGATTTAGCATTTGTAATTCAATAAAAATAAATCTTCCATCCTTTAAGAGTATGATTACATTCAGAAATAATTAATTAAAAACTAACTTGAATATTAAGTGGAATGTTGGTGTAGGTAGTGAGACCTAAATTAAAATGTGGGTGGTTAACTTCATAGATATTCATTTATAAACTGAATTTCAAAGTTGTCTAAATTAGAATCAATCAAGATGGAACAAATATGTTTCAATTTTCAATTTCATCTTTAATACGAAAAAGATAATAGCATAATCAAATGAATACTCTATTTAATGAATATATTAAATAACAAAATAGAATAAAAGTAATGTCTTAATATATAGGTGTTTTTTGTGACTAGTGTGAATATTATGTAACAGATGTTTCCATTCATCACGCACATAACATACATAAGTTATGTTTAGGAACGAATATATAAATTCATCATTTTTCTTGTCATATGACAAATAGATTTTGAAAAAAATGTAACTAGTTTATTAATTTATTAGAGTTATTTTATTAATACAATATTAATTGTTGATGATTTTGTTATATAATTTTGCCAGGAGAATGTCAAATTTTTAATCAAAAATTTACTGGCCATAAATTATTAACGTCTGATCTTGCCATATAACCCGGACATAAATTCCATTAGGTATATGATGCTCTACGAATTTTATGGTTGATTAATTTTTCTACTATCGCATAAACTTTGTGCATGATCACGCCAGTCTCATAGAACTGAAATAGACTGTCGAGAAATAATTATTGTATTATATTTTAATGGTTATAAATTTGAGTGACGTTTTAAATTCATTGTAAATGACTAAAGATTTAACCGTAATTTTACACAAATTACAGCGGGACAAGTCTGCACGTAACTAAGTGCGATGACTGATAAGCGTTCAACCCTTCAACGGGAAGTTCTATGAATTGTGACCAGTGTATTCGACATGGGAGTCGATATATTATTTCAATAATGGACCACACCTCTATTTCAACAGGTTGCCAGGACGGCAAAGTGTGAGATGTCCAATTAATTTTTATTAATATACTATTTCATATCGTGTCAGATCTGCTGTAGAAAAAGCGTTTGACCCGCCTGAATTTAGAGAGGGACATCGTGCATAACAGAGACAGTAGAAGTCTGTCCCTCAGTGAGAGACTTACTGTGTCTATTGTTCATGTTGTTTTTTTCAGGATTCAGATGGATCAAACTCTTTTCGTACTGTATATTGTCACACCCGTGACTTATTGGGGGTTGGGGAGTAGCTCAGATAAACACCAGTACAGAGTAAATACAATTTTATTCATAGTTTATATATAAAAAAAAACACATTACGAATTATCTAACTTACAGTAATAAGTAAGGGACCATCTTCAGGGCTACTCTTGGGGTTCACTGGTATCCACCGGGCGACTCGTGACCTCTGTTCTAGTTCACACACTTCTGTCCCCTGTCATCTTTGACGCGCTTTTATTTATAGTCTGTTATTACAAAACATTACAATAGTTTATTGACACTAGTAAAGCGTGACCCAGATATACCGCTGAGTCTTGGCAAGTCAGCGGAATGTGTTGGTGCTGACAATGCCAATCAAGACATTATGCGAAAGCAATAATCGCACTAGGGGCAATGTTCGTATGTTGATGATTAAGGATTATTTATGTGTCCTATCGTCCCTATGTGACAATATGTAAAAAAAAAATAATTTCAAAAATATAAATTATCTTCAAATTATTAAAATGTATATATTATTTCGTATAAATTATAAATAGTTTTCGGGAACCAATATAAGTTTGGAATAAAAATATTTATAATACAATAAAAGAACTAAAAATAAACTATTATTTTGTTAACAAAAATTTAATTATCAGCAATAATGAAACTAAATGAATAATGTTCTTAAAAAATGTTTAATATTCTTTCATAGCCTTTGGTTCCATCACCGATATAAACTCTAATCAATGTGGAACCATCGCAAACATAAGTCAAAAATTCCCCGTAAAAAGTTAACGAACTGTAAATACTGAATGAGAAATAATGTAATTCCATTGGCAAGTTTGTCGGTGGAACTCATAATACCAAAGATAAAGACACCACAGTTCGGTCACCTATCAAATCGTCATTATTCCCAAAGTGGTGACTAGAATAATAGATCCTCCAGCTCAAACAGCACATCTGTGTAGATAGATTTTGTGTAAAGAGCGTTTTCTGCGAAGTTAATCCAAATGCACGCTACCACTCCCAATAATGATTATTAACGTTCTATCCCGTCACATATTCCGGATATAAATTCCATTAGGTACATAATGTTTCACGAATTTTATGCCTGATTAACTTTTCCACTATCGCATAAATCCCCTGTATGATTATGTCATGGTCAAGGAACCGAAATAGAATGTCGAATTTCGATACATAATAGTTATGACGTTATGAAGTTATTAAATTCATCGACAATAACTGAAATTCCAGTTGCACACACAATTTTGCACAATTACAGATCAATTACAACGAATGAAGTTTGTACGTAACAGGCTGCGGTGACTGATAATAAGTGTTCATTCACTCCTTGAACGGGGAAGTTCTTTGAATTGTATTCAACGTGAGGGTTACCACCGATGTACTACTTCCAATAATGAATCACACCTATATTCCAACAGGTTTCCATGACGGCGAAATGCGCGATCCTCAATTAATTTTTATTAACATACCTTTTGATGTGGAACCAGATCAATATTTAAAAACATAAGCGTACCTGATTTTTGTTGAATTATTAACGCGTCATTGGGTTAAATAAAACAAATTAATTTCAAAATTATTTATTATATGAAAATTACAAAAATAAGAATGGTATTTTACATTAAATACAAGTTATTTCTGAAAATTAATGCAAGTTTGGTTAAAAACTGTTGCATAACAAAGGAGGGGAACAACAAAAATAAAAATAAATTGATTTCGATAAAAAAAAATCAATCAAAATTGCAAAGAAAATATTTTTGTCAACTGATACAATTGAATGAGTAATGCTTTGAGCCATTTTTAATTATACCTGACATATTAACACACTATAAGCGGGTCGGGTAAAAATACCCGTCTCGAGAACTGTTGATTGTTAGCTGGCCGGATAATTTTTACCTTTTTGAATGTACTTGCTTCAAAAGCAGGGTGAGATAATTTTACTCTATTGGTTTACATACGGAACTGAAAGAATTATCTCTTATTTTTTGATATCATTCAACAACTTAGTTTGGACTATTTTGCTGCCCGCCTATAGTGTGTTAATATATGTCACAATCACGGCACCAATCAAAATGGAACCATCGTGTAAAATGTTGAAAAGTTGTATAGATACTGAATGAAAAATAATGTGATTCAGTTGTCAAATTTGTCACTGGAACTCATATTACCAAAGACAAAGGCACCACTATCAGTTCGGCCACCGATCAAATATGTCATTACTCCCAAACTGGTGACCAGAATAATAGATACTGCAGCTCCCATAAGCAGTGTAATTATGTTGGAAGAGCGTTTTCAACGAAGTTAATCCAAACGTAAGCTACCGCTCCCAATGTTTAAACTAGCCAATAATGATTATTAAGGTTGGATCTCGTCACACATTCCGCATATAAATTTCACTTTTTTACTATCGCATAAATCCCTTGTATGATGACGTCATTGTTGAAGAACCGAAATAGAACATGGAAACAATTTATTAAGGCACATTAAAATTTCAATAGTTACTTTAAGAGTTATGACGTTATGAAGATATTCAAATTCATCGTCAATAATTGAAGATCCAAGTACAATTTTGTACAAATTGCAATATTCGGTGTGGAGGTTACCACCAATGTACTACTTCAATAATGGATCACAACTTATATTTCAACAGGTTCCCATGACAACAAAATAGCCGATCCCCAATTAATTTTTATTAATATACCTTTTCATGTGATACCAAATCAATATTTAAAAATATAAACTTTTCCTGATTTTTGTTGAATTATAGTATTCAACAAATACGAAGAGAAAAATTGTGAATGATGTAAGAGGCCTACTGGGGATTTAAAGTATCCTAATTACGAATTTCAGTTTGACGTATAGATTTATAGAATTACTGAATACATCACTTATTTAAATTTTCTTCTAATTTTTTATATAATTTATGACTAATATTCAAATCAAAAAATAAAATTCAGGAATAACAGGTTTTACTTATAACAAAAGACTTAATCTTTTGAATTAAATCATTTTTTCTTATAAGAAACCAATAGTAAGAAGTGAATTTTGAGATTTCATAGTTTTCTTCATTTTTGTTTCCTCAAATCTAAGCAACAATTCTTTTCATGAATCCAACCATGATATATAATGAAGGTAACAAAACTTTTTTGAGATCAACGAGAGGTACATATTGTTCAATTTAGTTTAGTCTGGAACAAATTAATGACTCTGAGGTCACTCATTTACTTTATAATAGCTTTGTATTGCTCTACTGTTCCCAAAGTATATAAAACATTAATACAATAAATCCACCCAAAAGTCCTGGTAAAACTTATAACTTTAATTTAATTATTTTTGCTAAATAAAAAATTAATCACAAATTTTAGGTGCCAGGTGTTACCATCATTTTCGGGACTAGGGGGTCAAAATTAACAAAAAACAGCCTCCAACACCACAGTGGCAAAATTACTGTTATTAAATTTGTCATCGGGATAAATAAAAACAAATTACTTTCAAAATTGTATATTATATGTATATTACAAAAATAAATATATTACTTTGTATAAAATATAAGTAATTGCTAGGAATGAATGCAAGTTTGATTAAAAATATTTGCATCACAATAAATCAGGGAAACAACAAAAACAAAAATAAACTATCATTTCGATAACAAAAATCAATAGAAATTGCACAAAGAAAATTATTTGTCAACAATAAAAATGTCATGAGACAATTGAATGAGTAATGCCCCTAGATAAATTAAATTAGACCTAATTTATTGTACTACTGTCTGGTATTCTTTCATACCCCGACAGCCTTTGGTTCCATCCCCGACATAAACTAATCACAGCCACGGCGCCAACCAAAATGGAACCTCCGCAAACATAAGTCAAAATTTCCCTATAATAAGTTGGCGAGTTGTGTAAATACTCGATGAGGAATACGGCGATTCCGTTGGCAAGCTTGTCGGTGAAGCTCATAATACCAAAAACAAAGGCACCACTATCTGTTCGGTCACCGATTAAATCCGTCGTTACTCCCAAACTGGTGACCAAAATTATAGACCCTCCAGCTCCCACCAGCAGGGCAACTATGTAGATAAAACATTTTTTGTAAAGAGCGTTTTCACCAAAGTTAATCCAAATGCAAGCTGCCAATCCCAATATAGTACCAATCACATAGGTGATTTTTCTTCCACAATGCCTGTTGATTTTTTCAATACCCAGCGAGGTTGCAAAGCTACCGACAAATATAGTCAGGGGCACAACCGCCAGGGAGCTGGCGGTCATGTCCAGAGTTTCGTGAAGGTAAAGCGGAATAAACATCTGCGTCAAGTTGACGAACAATCTAGAGGACATGTAAACAAAAGCGACCTGATAAACTTCAAACCTAGAGAGCAATTCGGCGACACTCGTGCGTAGCTGTCCGCCCCGCACGTTGTTGCTGCTGTTACTATCTCCTTCACGTACGAATATGTGAAAGATAGCTGAACACAAAATACCCACGCACAGTACGGACCAAATGATTTCCTGAAACTTAGGCCCGTCTTTCGGGCTGATCTTCGAGTTTTCGCCTTCGTGTAAATGAAGAACGATCCAAGTAACAACGTACACGAGTACATTTGATATCACAGTGAAACAGTAACGAACGGCCGTCAGTTTTGTGCGGTCGTGTTCGTTTGGCGTCAGTTCGGGGATCAAGGAGAGATGGGAGATCTGGACGGAGGCCCAGCCAAATTGGAAAATAATGATGAAGACCGAGTAATAAAACATGGACGACCACAAGGACGTGCTCGAGCAACCTGGACAAGGTGAGTATATAAAAGGGAATGCGCCGAGGACGCAGATCGTTCCGAGCAAATGCCATATTTTTCTTCGACCGTAACGGCACAGCCAGAAATTGTCGGCCTGGTCAGAATGAAAGCCTACGAACGGCGTGGCCAAGGCGTCGGCCACTTGTCCTATGAACATCAAACACCCGGTTTGCCATTTGGAGAACTGTAACACGTACTGAAAGAATACTAAGAAGTAAGTGAACCACATGGAGGCACACACGTCGTTAAGTACGTGACCGACGCCGTAGGCGATTTGGAGGGTCCAAGCAAGTCTGCGGTACACCTCGGTGTAGTCGTCACTGATTGAGTGATGGTTACTGCTAGATTCCATGATGGACGTACGGAACTGTTCGAAATTGCTGTAAATCTTACTTAGTTTTATGCGATATAGGCGTAGTGACATCGGAACTATCCGTTGCTTAGGTCACCTCGTATCCGGCGCATAATGATCCCAATCTGAAGCAAAGAATGGTTTGGGTTAAGATTTAGCGGTTAATATTATATAAAATATAATATAAATTACTGTATCGATTTCAAGAAATATAATTACTAACAGTAAATATTATAAACAATAATTTATTAACCTCAGACGATACAGATTACTTCAAAAATTGATTATAACTTATAAAGAAAGGGAGTGAATTAAAACAAAAATGTGTGGAAAAGTACTTCTTCAGTTTTCATTATCAATTTAATAAATTAAAATCTTTGAAAGATCGTTCTTTAAATTACTACTACTTTCACATTTATCCTAATCTATTGAAACAACAAAATAAAATATGAATGAATACAGTAATTAAATTTGTGATAATATATATGAAAATATATTTTGAATAATAAGTGGCCATAAAAATAGCACTATCCTAATGTTATGCACACTTCTAATTAAATGTAATCAAAATTATTTTTATTAAAAAAATAACAAAATACATTCTCTCTCCAATTGTAATTTGTACGTAAATCAAATTAATTACTACTTAAATTATATCTTAAACTATCACAGAAATAGCTTTTGAAAAATATGTACTTACTGTTTAAACAAAATTGTTAATATTTTGTTGGGTACCCTTTGTTCGTTATTAGAAGGACGATGAATGTATTTTTTACCATCTGATCTTGTTCATGAATTCATAAATTTAAAGTACCCTTCGTTAAAATTCTGGAGGATAATTAATATATTTTTGTGCAATCTTTTAGTCTTTATTCTGGTGGTTTCTTTACTGAAATATATCCTTAGATGTTTTGTTCTTTCAATCGACATCTGATTTTTCTGTTAGATACTCAGTTAATTCATTTTTCATTTACCCTAAAAGACAAGAAAGGATGTTGTTTTGATTGTCAATAAAATGAGTTGTTTTTATATTAGGACATTTTCATGTCATGATATTTTCATTTGAGGTGTTCTTTCATACTTGTTAATAAGTCCTGTACACCAATATTCACCAATATATATAAAAGTTTTTAGCCATATTAGCGATATTTAGACCTCGATATTTCTTGTTAATTATTATTTTCCTCTTCTCTGGAGAGCAATGTTCCTTTCTCCTCACTGGAAGCGGATTTATTTAATAAAATAATATAAATCCTACTATGAATAAATTGTAACTATTAAGAGTATTGCTAAATACATACATAAAAAGTAAATACATTTGAATGTGCTATTTTTTGGCCTAAACTAAATAAGACTAATAAATAAAAAATCAATTGAACTGAATTGAATTAAATTCTTTTATGAAATATCCTACAACATATTTGATATTAATTTCTAAATTTTGATATTGACAAATTTATTACTTGTGATTATTATTTTATTCATTATAATAATCTACAATAATAATTTATTATTAAATTCTGATATTTTATTACACTACAAATTGTCTATTACAAAAATTATACTACAATAACACTTACAACAATAAATTGTGAATGATGGGTTGAATTTATATACAATAATATGTATAATTACAATTAGACATGTGACATACGCACAATATTTTGCTATCTGATGATTCAAGAACAATTTATAGAAAACAATAAAGAAAATATAATGAATAATATGTATAATCTAATCAGTTTTGCGTGACTAAATTACATTATACATAAATTTACCACAGATAACTAAAAATTAGATACGTAAATCCAAACCTTGACGAAGCCACTAAAACAAATTTCAAAGAAATTATGAAAAACCAATTGAATTATCACTTTTTTATTGAAATGTTGCTGACTGTAACAAAATACACTACGTACTACTTCTGTATTTTTAGTTAAATAAACAAAATATAAAATAATGAGTCACTAATATCAACTAATCAAATAAATCTAAATATTGAAAAAATAATATTTTGTCTGGTCTGATGTCTAGTTTTAATAATTAAATCTGTTGTTTAAGTTATCTTATTAAAATTTTACGCCTACTTAATTTGTAATTACAGAATGTGTCTGCCTGGAGTTCAAAATGATAATGATAGACATGTAATAAAAAATATTTGTATAATAAACCACAAGAATTCCTGATTTTCCTGAACATTTATTTAGAACAAAGAAAATATCTCTAACTGAGAATCTTGGCAATCCTAACCACATAAGGCATATTAGATATTCAACAATTAATTTTTTAACTTTGTTAATAAAATCTTTTGAATTAAACTGTTTAACAAAACAGTACGCCTACTGTAGGTTCAATTTCTAACCTCAATTTTAACCAGCCACAAAAACATATTTCTAAATAAATAAAAACGCATAAACAATTATGCACAAACAGAAAACGTACACTCACCGTTTCAGTTACCAAGCATTTGTGGCAATTCACTTGTTTCCAATTGGCAGGAACAATAATAGTCCCCGTTATTGACAACCACAATAAACGAACATAACCTCAACCCTTCGCCCCTTCAATTTGTTGTCGTCCCGTGACTGTTGGCTAGAGAGTAGACAAAATTGTTCATAAATAATACTGTGCAGAATTGTTGTACAAAATGTTGTGCAATAACTTTGTGGTGGTAATTTGACAGCCGGACGGGTATGCAACGTTGTCAATTCTTCAACACACAACCAATAATATGTTACCCCAAAAAAATGTACACCAGAACGGGAACGGTAATAAACTCAAGAATTGTGTGGCGCTATTTAATGCACTCCCAAATCGATACACACCATAATTAATTATACACATCGAACAAGAAAAGTGGAACAACTGATAACGCTCAACATGCAACGCAGTTATTCGAATAATTGGAGTAATGTGATAATTGAAGTTCAACAGTGATTTACTGCGTGCGGTTAATTTAAATTAGTAGGGTGGTGTGTGGAGTTGTGAAAGTTAGGGAAGTTGTTGGTGAAATGGGCGGCAACAACGCGGAGAAATAGACTGCACATAGTTTTTATACGGGGAAGGATCGATAAGTTTAAATAACGAGAAGAGGAAGGAAGGAGAAGAAACGTACATTTTCATATTTTACATCCTTTAGAAAATTACTATTTGGTTGTTCAATGGAAATATTTTGTAGTTATGTATATTATAAATGTGTAAAATTATTTTAGAAATCCTAATGTCAGTACTCTAAATTAATACTTTTTTATTATTATTCAAAATATATAATTTTTTATTTTAGTTAAACAATCGTTTGTCAACAATGTTTCTAGGAAAAATGCGTTTTTATTAGCGTGGTTTGATTATATTTGAACTGTGTCATCTTACCACAAAATTGTTTATTAAGTTGTAAAGCTGTTAAAATTATAAAATAACCAACATTTAAGAGGTTTATTGAATTATTTATTTTTAATTACAAATATGTTTGGTACAAATTGAACAATTGTATAATTAATAAATTTACAAGGTGTTTTTAAAATAGGTAGTCAAAATTTTAAAGCAGCAGCAACACGTCCAATATTGAAAAAATCTAAATATATTTTTTGCCTAAAATCAATTAAGCTCTAAAATTTAAATTTTATAAAAATGTCTCTTCTATCTTTCTAAAACCTTTAGACCAATCGTGTTGAGTTATCTTTCTTTACAAATTCTGAGCGACATTTATGTGAGACGACCAAGAACAGTTAGAACAGTTGCAAATGAAGAGAATATCTTTCAGTTAGTTTACGTAAATCTAAATATTAGGAAAAATGCATACTTACCATTATCGATAAGCCCAAAATTTTTTAGTTAACAGATCTAAGCCTGTCATGAACACGATCACAGTTTAATCTGATGATACAACATTCACTGGAAATGGCGTTTTTAATATTCACAATGAATATGTTTGGATTCATGAAAACCTTAATGCAATAAAAATCACACACACACTGGAATCCTAGTAATTTGACTGGAGAAATGTATCTTCAATTTTTAGAGAGCTCGAAGGTATTCCATTGGACAGAAAACATGTTCTTTGGTGTATTCATGACGGTAATTCCATAAATTGGTCTCCGTCTTCACCAGACCTTAATCTATTATATTTTACAGTGTTGGACCAAATGAAAGAGATGATCTGCCTGTCAACAATATAGAAGAATTACATCAAAGACTTGAAAATTCATTTAATGAAATTTGCGAAGAGCAATGTCTGGGCCAAAAAGGAAGAAATTTATACATTAACAAAATTAGGGCTTATTGAAATATGAATGTTCATGTTTATCACATTAACATAGGATATAATAAATGATTTTTTTAATTCTTCTACTTTTAAATTTTAATCACATATTTTACAAACACCTTATGTATATACTGTTTCCGAAATTTATTGTTGGCTGGCTGTTAAGAGTATTTCCAGACCACTGGATAAATATGGCACCCGCACTATGTAATAATAAAAAAGAGGTTAATTAAACTTCCCAAAAGCTGCATCCGAAGCATATCCAATTAAAAAGTTAGATGGCAAGAACACATTGGCACTGTTTAAATTTTCTTGGAAACTCATCAGGAATGTTTGCCGTCATGTACTTAAATCCCTTCGACCTTTCGGATGCGAAACCTTCATTGCCGATTCTCTGAATTTTCCTCAGATCATTGTCCGCGATTAGCACAATCGGTGCCACTCTAATTTGAATGTTGGAGGCTCAAAAGTTCGAGACCGGTCCCCGTCCACCCATCGGCAACACGCAATTGCAACTGTTTTGCATGATTGCATGCCGATGACCCATTGGATAATGGTCCACGTTCGCTAGCACGAATACGTAGGCTAAATTAAATGGTAATTGGAAAAATGCATAAAATCAGAACGAGAATATGGTAATACGTGATAAAAATGCGAATGCTTCCGCTTGAAATGGGGGCACTAACTATAAAAACTTACAACTTATGGTGGCACTTAAAAACTATGTCCTGAATATGGAACTGGCGGCTATGAAGTAAGACGTCAAATGGGAAAAGTTGCTTCGGGCTCGTAAAACGAAGACTGGGTTAGTTGATGAAATTGGAGTTTTGTAAAATGCTAAAACAAATACCGAATATAATTGCAAAGATGGATTCGTGAAATTGTTGCCGAGATTTATTTATATCTGATCCAGTCGTAAGACTGGGGAAGGCAAAATTGGGTGTTTCCAACTTAAATAAGTGTGTTCCACTTTTTCGAGTAAACAGTATTTGATGCATTTAATTCGTAACCTCGTTTTCAGTGAAAGAGACTTCTCATTAAAAATGTTTTAAAACAAACTTTTGTTTTCTTGCATTTAGATAATTATTTAACTTCAACATTCTTCAAATACAATTTAAATTGCAGCGGTGAACAGAGAAATAGTACAAAATTTAAAACCAAATATTTTTTAAGATATTTCAGAAAAGGATTTAATTCAAATATCGTCAGTTATGCAGTATATTTGATAAAAACAATACATCAATATAATTGTTTATTAATAGGTTTAGTTAGGTATTTATTAATATTTGAAAAATATTTAAGAGTCAAAAGTAGAGCAAATAAAACAACTTTATGTACATTTAGCCTTCTTTTATTTAGTATCTAGTAGCATATCCATTATTTTTAATAACTTTTAAACACCTTTTGTTTATTGATTTTAGTAGCTTTTTAGCTATAATCGTTTGAAATTTCTTTCTAGTGATTTTGAACTTCTTCGTAGAGTTTTTTCATATTTAAAAGTCTCTTTGCAGGGATTTTCCGATCAATTTCTTCTCAAAGGTTTTCCATTGGATTGAGGTCTGGGTTTTGTGCTGACCAAGGCATGACACGTACTCTTTGAGAAGCGAATCATTTTCAACCAACTTAAACGTATGTTTCGGGTCGTTGTCGTGCTGGAAGGTTCATCTTAAACTGATGTTACCTTCGTCAAATGGAAGCATATGATACTAGAGAATGTTACGATAAACAAAACAATCCATTATCCCGTCTAACTTAACCAGTGGGCCCACGTCAAACCCAGTAAAACATACCAAACCATAACGTCTCCTCCACCATGCTTCACAGTGGGTTTAGTGTACTTGCGATTATACTTTTCAGTAATGTGTCCTCTCACCTATGAAATACCATCAGATTTGAATAATTGAAGCCCACTTTCATCGGAAAACAAAATTGTTTTCCATTACCCACTGTCCAGTTCACATGTTCTTTTGAAAATAGTAGTTTCGCCGCTCTATAGTTTGCAGAAATGAAGAGTTTCTTTGTTGGTTTTTTTCCATAATGACCAGCTCTTCGTTTTATGGTACTCACCAAAATAGTTTGTTTATTTTTTGTTTTGCTGTCCACAGCTCTGTTAGTCTTGTATGTTTTCTAGCGCTTTTGGGAACTTCTTCCAGTGTATTCGTTCTGTTAAAATTGGAAATCGTCCTTGAAATGATCGATTTGTTTAAATTTAAATCTACTGCAATTTTACTCTGTTTTTCACCATTTCGGAACTTTTCTACAATTTGTTGTTTAATTTGTATCGTTAAATGGACACTTCTATTCATTTTTAACTTTAAGGAACGATGCCAGGCACAGAATAAAATTATAAAATCAATTGTATTGAATATAGAGTTTGGTTGCTTTACCTATGAACCGTGTCCGAAATAAAATATTGTATAAAAATTACGTATATAAAGATATCCGTATATAAATTGGACTTATTAATTATAAAATTAATTTAAATTAAAAAGAATAGTTCTTTTAATAAAATGATTATGTTTTTTAATTTGTTGCTCTACATATGAGCGATAGTGTCTATATTGCTTTTTTTGTTCCACATCTTAACAATACACTTATTAGTTGAAATTTATTTTTAGTAGGATTTATATTACTTTATTAAATAAATTCAGTTTCAGTGAGAAAAAAGGCGCATTGCACTCCAGAGAACAGGAAAATAA
The DNA here is from genome assembly GCF_024364675.1 of Aethina tumida. Lineage (NCBI taxonomy): Eukaryota > Metazoa > Arthropoda > Insecta > Coleoptera > Nitidulidae > Aethina > Aethina tumida. The sequence goes on along the minus strand of NC_065436.1, from coordinate 26,400,549 downwards.
TAATTAACATGAAACAAGAACTTAATATGGCTGATATGGCTAAACAACTTATGATGCTTTGGAAATATGGTTTACAATGCTTATTAACGTATATGAAAAAACACATTTAATTGAAAACACAATAAGAAAATGTCAAAAAAATAATTCCTTTTATTGACAGATAAACTGGAAAAAATCTATAAAAGACATCCTTTCTTGTCGTCTAGATAAATAAGAAGTGATTTAATTGGGTCATACAATATTACTGTGAAAAAGAATAATCAGACGTTGACTGAATAAACAATATTAATAAGGATATATTTCAGTAAAGAAACCACTAGTATCTAAAAACAATATTCGAACAAAACTAAAAGTCTGCTCAAAAATGCCCTTTGTGAGTATACTGTACTCGGACTATTATTTTATCTACTTATCTGCGTACTCGCTGAGCAATATTCAAAATGCAAAAATGGTGCACATGTGAACTGAAATGTCCTCAACGAAGGTTCATGAATTAGAAATGAGCTTAAGGGATGATGACCGGTCAACCCGCTGTAATGATAAGACATGGTGTGCCGCCTATACGGCGACATACGAGCGCAACAGTAAAATGCATCTTGTCGCTCATACGGCGACATACGAGTGCAAAGGGTTAATTATCCTTAAGAATTTTGGCGAAAAGTCTTTGGTGTGATTAATTTATGTGAAATATAACAAAATCAGATAGTAAAAAATACATTTATCATCCTCCTCTTAAAAGTTTGGATTCCAGATACATTAGAGAAACGTGGTATAAGACCATTACAAAAACTTATTACGAAAATGGACCGTTTTAAATAAAATATGAAATATGATGTTAGAATGTGTTCCTGTAACGCTTGTTAAACTTGTGTTGATTTAATCACAAAGATAAAACATAATCACGAGTTAAGTGCATTCGTACACGAAAGTCCATCTTGATTGCACCGCAGCTATATTTACTCTTGTTTGTGTGATTTACCGTTTTATTGAAAGACTACATTGCATCACGATCACGCAGATCCTTACTAACGTTTAAAGTGGTTGGTTACTTGACGAACTAAAAAGGATGTTGACGAGCGTATTAAAACAGCATTGTACAACAGACTGCTTCACGGAACACGAAAAAAAAAAAAATCAATAACAGACGAAACTCCCATGTAAAGTGCAAAGTGGAGGTTCTCAAATTGATTTAGAGCAGCGCCTCATTTCAGCTGCCGTTCAAATCATCGGCAAAATAGACCACACACGAATCTAATCGATCAGTTCGGCCATCGAACAGGCATTATTTCGTTATCACTTCCTGTATTATGTCAGTGATTAGTTGTTCGCGGTTGAACCGGGGCGAATAAAGGATCCGATGCACATGACCTGAATTTAACCACCGGGTACCCGGTTTCGATCGCAATCCACCAGGAAAAATTAATTCCCATTATGTCGGACGGCGGAGGCGTCCGCTTCGGGGGTTGTTCACCCCTGCAACTGTGAACGCGCCGCCCTCCAACGCATCCAACCATTCCCGATTGCACAATATATTATCTGTCCCGTCTATGCGATGTTGGCCTTTAACTTCACACCACGGTCTGACAAATTGCTGATAATGTCAATTATTACAGGATGTAACTGGTAGTGTTAAAATTTCCACAGAAGATTAAGAAATTGTTAAAATTTGATCAGCATATTATTAAATAATTGAACTAATTAAATACAAAAATGTGAGTTTTGCACATTTCTGTCACAAACTTTTTCTTCTTTCATTCTTTTCAGTCATGTCTTGACATGCAATAACCGCTGTGTTAGCTTAAAGTGTGTTCAGAAGTGACAGGAGTTTGGAAATTAATTGAGTTAAAAAACTAAATTGGATTTATAAATAAAGATTTATAAATAAAAATATAATCTACTCCAGGTGTATTCTATAAATTTAAGATATATTTTTTAATAACTTTTACTCAACAAAATGCACTCCTCTAATGAATGCACAAAAATGTTTAATTTTTATTAAATAATTTATGCATAACAAAAATTGTTAATATTTTGTTGAAAAACCCTTATGCAGTAATCGTGGTTTGAAATTGAATTCCACAACTTTTCAATGCATAAAAATCATACATGAAACAGTCCTTGTTACCAATTCTGTAATGGTACTGTACAATGCTAAGAAAAGGAACCTCAAACTATAACATTTTCTCTACCATGTTTCCAACATTTTGTATCGTATCAATGGTTCTTTTATTTGAGGACGATAGACGTTGTGTTTAACATCTGATCCTATTCTATTGAACTTGGATTCTTAGTACTTTTCTCCAAAATTCTGGAGAATTATTAATACATTTTGGGGCATCCTTGCTACCATTTAACTCATTTTCGTGAGCATCTTAAGTTTTTAGCAATATCAGCAATATTTAAATCTTAATTCTCCTTCCTTGAATATTTATAAATCATAAATCAGTAAGTGATTTTTTTATGTTAATTGAATAATTTAATAAATTTGATGGGCTTTAGTAATAAAAAATGGGTCATGGTAAACATTGTACCCCAGTAAAGCAAAAATTAATTGAAAAATTAATTTCCGATGGAAAAGTTTGTTCAGGAAACTTTCCAATATTCTGCTAAGATGGTTAAAATGTCCTGATATGGAAACAAACAGAAAAGACCCGTGGAAATAAACGAAAAAATTGGAGATTGGCAAATAATCAGGTAAATTCAGGAGGATTTATCACTTTCTGATAGCACTAATACAATTAACTGACGCCTTTTAAGTGCAAATCTTCAAAATACCAAAAAAACACTAAGACATATTCGTGAAAGGCTTTGTTTGCCAGAGAACATTTAGACTGACCTGTACCAAAATGGCGAAATATCTTATGATGTGATGAAAGTATAATAGTTCTTCTGGCACCAAAAAGTATGTAAGATGACACTATATTAGATCAAAGGCATAATGGAACAACATGTTTAGGTAAAAATTTTGTAGGATATTGTAATACCTTATACTGAAGGAGAAATGTCTCTGCACTAGGTCTTTATGCAGGATAACGACATAAAGCATACCAGTTGTAAACCAAAACAGTATTTTCATGACCTGAAAGTTAATTGTTAGTGGCCCGCTAAATCTTCCGATCATAACCCGATAAAAAATCTCTGGACGGATATTAAAAAGGTAAAAATGCCGAAAAATCAATTAATAAAGGTCTACTATGGAATGTACTTAAATTAAGTGTGGTTAATATATTTTTTATAGTTTGGTTGTTTTATAGTTTATTACATTATCTTATTAGCTAAGATACGATAATTTTTCTAAATATTTAATATTTTAATCTTTGGTCATTCAAGCCAGTTTTTTGGATTCTAAACTGGATATATACGTAACAGCCAAGACAACTCAAAATTTGGAACACCCCGTACACTTTGCACATACGTGGGCAAATGTATTACAAACATTTTTTTCTGTGACTGTAATTTTTTTATATATTAAAGGCATAATTCTCTACAATAATAACAAAAACAATTGAGTAAGTCGTAAATTTACTTAATTTTAATTTAAGTTAGAGCACTTTGGATTACTGTGAACTGATTTCAACAGTTCCCCAACCCTTCCTAAGCTTTAAGCATTAGCGTATTTTTAAGATTAAATCAGTATAAGACTGACTATTATAATGCTGTTGAGACATTTATTTATTTCATTATTAACACAAATATTATCGTTAAGTTAAACAAAACAAAGCACACATTTAGAATGTTTAATTAATCTGTAAAAAAGTGTACGAATAAAACACAACAAGAAATAGTATTAATTATAAGCTGAACACATTCAAAACTTTCCAAAGTACATACGAATTAAACATATGCACGCTCAATTTAACCTGCCTAAAAACGGCTGTTGATGACATGCACCAACTTTGAGCTTATGCCCGTAATGGTTATACCTCAGTGTTCTTTACATATAAAATTTAAATTTTATACTATTTCTTTGACCACCATCGTACATAGTATGTTATCAATCATATCTCAACCGATAATCTAATTTAAAAACGATGTGAATAAAATAAATATGAGATTCAATTACCTGTACACTGTACGTGCATAACAACTAAATCTTTGAAAATACAAAAAATATAGTAATATTTCAAGAATGTTTTATTTTTTTTAATTTTTCACTTTCTTGTCGAATTTAGTTAATGTCTGAAAAATGGGAAAATATTATATAGACATATTCTAAAAGTAAAAATAACTTATTGGATTACTGTCGTGTTGTAGTCCATCGCTGAAGAGTTTCATGATCATTAAACCTCTGACACATGGTAAACATTCACTAAGTAGAAGTAAATACAAATTACACATAAGCAATTACTTTCATGTCCGATTACACCAAATAAATTTTGGTTAATTAACGACTTAATTAAAAATATCAAAATTTTCATAAAATGAAACATTTAGCTACAGACAGTTATTCCAATTGAATCTTAAGTTATTAATTAATGATTATCAACATTTCGTGTTCGAGTGCTATTTAATTAAACGCAATTATTCGACGTCCATTTTAATTAAAATAGTAATTTTTAATAGGAGCCTATCAGCAAATTACTTTTCCTCATTTCATGCAACCATCCACATTAAAACCGAAAACGAAGTTTCCTCCGCTAACTATAATTTTAGATTGCCACGTTATCCAGTTTAAGCAAAAATTGATTAATTAATATTTTCATTTCAGGGTGATGGTGGTGTCTAATATGAGCGATGCCGCTGGGCTGGGAGTCGATTCCGATCCGGTGACCCTCAATCCGGACTGGTCCAGATTGGCGAGACTGATCCTCCTGGCATCGCTTGCCGCCATCGGCAGCGTGGGAAATGTCTTCATGATCAGCGCTGTTATGATTGAGGATTATCTCAGAAAAAGAGGTCGGTTACTATTATTATGTTATTACGTTTTGTCATCAGCACCGATAATAGTGACATCAATCAAACACTTTCCGTTTCTCATTTGATGTGTATTAAAAATATAAATAGTCCTGTGACGAACGTGATCTATCATATTTAAGTACCAAGTTGGATAACGACATTAAGTCGAGCCTGGAAAAGCTTCTTGAGTTCGAGTGTAGACTTTTTGTTCAATATGAATAATATGTTAATTGACTTTGACGTCAAGGGTTTGGAAGATTGCCTTAATGTCAAGGCTTGCGAATAATCTGATACGACCCTATGCCAATGAGTCACAGCGTTGTCATCACTCTCTTCTTCTAAATTATTTAATACTTGCCTATCGATTTCGGAACTCTATCTGTGCCAAGCCACTGAATATCGTTAATATATTGGAATAACCACAAGAAAAAGACAAGTTTACTTGAACATTGAAACTTTAATGTAGACTTGATGCTGTTTTGCTTTTTTCCAAGTGAATAATGGTTCTATGAAAAGTAATCGAATGTTGTTGTTTATTTTTTGTTCATTTAGAGTGGTAAAACAGTTTAATGAAAGAAAAACCATAGGCAGTTATAATGATAAATCAATATATCGACAGAGAACGTTGACTTTAATAATTTTATGAATACATAATTCAATCTATTTTACATAAACAAAGATTCTAAAAGTTTCTCGTTCGTTCTGTATTATTACATTATCTTTTTAATAATTCACTCAATTATAATATTGTGTAAATTAATTTCTTTACTTAAAAGGTTTACATAAACAAAGATTTTAAAATTTAATTTGAAACGTAATTCGTTTTTTGTTATGTCTGTATTCTAAACTGTTATTATAGAATCATTTATATATTCAAAAATAAGTTGATATCCTTGAGTAAAATTGTACCAATGCATCAATTAATTAATATATTTAAATGAACAAAAATGTGAAACACTAACTTGAAACAATCTTCTCACTTTTTGTCTATTTTAATTAAGTTTAAGAAATGTATATTTCAAACATTTAAAATAATACTTCATAAAGAAAAAGTTGAGATTTTATGTTATTACCAATTTAATCACATATTCACTAAATTGTTATTGACAAAATAATTGACATTAAAAATGTACCAATACAATTCAATTATTTGCTTAACATATTTTAATAAACAAAAATTTATAACACTAACTTGTTTGTTTATTTTAAATTGTCATTAATAATTTATACTATTGTCATTAATAATTTATTCAATTTCCATCAATAATTTACTCGAAAGACTAAGAAAATTTGTTTAAAATTTTATTAGATTTAGATTTAATTTATTTATTGATTTTAATTTATTTTATTATTAAATTATTCATATGTTCAAAGACAAATTGTTATTAAAAAGAGAACTTTAAATATGTAATAATTCATTTGTTTATAACATTTTCCTAAACAGAAATTTTAAAATAACATAACTTGAAACTTGTCTGTTTTTTATTTTAAAAGTCTAATAAAAAAGTTGTTATTGACAAAACCCAACCTAACTGTTACAAACTTCTAAGAATGTCTGTGTGGTAAGATTTGTTGAGGAGGAAGTGGAGTTTGGGGTTTATGGTCATTTTGGGGAAGATTTCTTCCCATGTTCCTTCTATGATGTTAACATCAAATACCTGGAAAAAATGTTACCAATATAAAAACACGGATTTTCCAATTCTTAATTTTATATGATGTCATTAATTTTAAGAATATATTTCATCACGAAATTTTTACTTAACTTGCTAATATTGTTGAGTCACTTAATAAAATTAAAAATATAACGTCGGGAGAATTGGAATTTTGTTTATTTTTATTGTGAAATAAATTTTCAATTAATAACATATTTGTTATTAAATTAATTGACAATAAGTTTATATCATAATAATTCTATTTATTCTTTAGATTAATCATCTATTGTGTCAACTTTTATATTTAAAAATTAAATATGTACTCATTCAAACAAAAAGATATGGATCAAATACTAACAATAGAAGTTTACGCAATGTATTGTGGGTCGCATACCCAAATTCTAAAAGCAGTAATATAATTATTATTCTAATTTTAGAATTTATATATAACAAGCAATTTTATTTCCGACTTCGTTTAACTTCCACTATGGTACAAATTATTTGAATATTTCAACATCTTTGTTTAAAATAAATATATTTATCTGATTATACATTATAAATTAATATTGTTATTTGTACTGGCATTAAATCATTAAAGATTAAAAACTAGTCTGCATTGATTTCAGGAAATACATTCGTTGTGAATGTGGCGCTGGCCGATCTGTTGGTGTCCGGTCTGGTGGTACCGGCATCCGCCGTCGTGATCCTCGCAGGACTGCGCGACAACCTCGCCGTCTGTCGTTTCCAATGGTTCCTGGCTGCGCTCTGTTTCCTGGTGACGATGCTCTCGATCACGGCCGTCGCCGCCGAGAACTACGTCCGACTGTGCTGTTCACCCTCCTTCTACGAAAAACTGACCAGAACCAAAATCACCATAATATTGCTCGCCTTCTGGATAATCGGGTCGTTCGTTTCCGGACTGCAGTTCGTGTCGAACGTGTCGTTCGACTACTGCACCAGGAAGTACTCCGGCCTGATACCGTATCAGGCTACGGTCGGGGTGGTGTTGGTGTTCGTGCCCATCACCATCACCTTCTACTGTTACGTGAGGGCCGGCTATCAAGTTAGGAGGTTCAAGTCCCGGGCCACGTTCAAAGCACCCATTACGTTCAACTGGGACTGCGCCTTGATGCAGACGAACTTGTACAGTTTTATATTCTTCGTCCTGTGCTGGTTACCGTTCGGAGTCGTGCTGGCTGTCGGAACCAATCAAAAAATCCCCGACAGGATATTCTACAATTTCGCCTGGCTCGCCATCATCAAGTCATGCATCAACAGCATCTTGTACTGCGTGTTCAATCGTCACTTCCGCGGAGCCTACGTTAATCTGTTCCATTATTGTTGCTGCAAAACAACCGTGTCGTTTTCGAGGAGGCAACGGCCTGAGTGCGTCCGGCCCTCGGGCGACGTCAGGGTGCACATTATACCGGGGTATAACATGTACTGCAGCCCGCAGAGATGCAGGGAGGTGCAGAATAAAAGGTGCTCGTCGAGACCCAACGGTCGGGACGTCTACGAGTTATGATGAGATAATACTTGTTCCGTCAGTCGGGGCGTCTGGATTTAGTATATTCTTGGAGGGGATCTCGTGTTGGAAATGGTAAAAGGAAATTGTTTGGAACATTAATTCAGTCAGGATAATAAAGGGACCAATAAGGAAGTTGACACTGACAATTTGTATTGTATTACAGGGTGGTGAACAATGCAAATATGATTGGAGATATAAATTAGTTAAATTACAAAACATCTGTTTCCCTAATATATTTTGAAATTATAATACATTTACAGCACCCTCAGTTTACACTACAAAATTATACTCTGCAAATGGTGAACATACAACATCACAAGACAATACCTGTAAACATGTCGATTGTTCCAAACAATTTATGTTTCCAATTATTAACATATAATTAAATAAAAAAGGTGAGAGATTAAAAAACAACTAAAAATTGATTGGCACTGACTACTTTTATCGTCTAACTTAATTAATATTTAAACCTCAGAACTATGAATAACATTATGTACCATATGTACATATATCTATCTAGTTGTTGTCTCATTAAAGATGAGGTTTTACTTTACGATGCATTTCTCTATAGTAATATAAGCAGTATTAAATAAATGTATGTATGTATAAACGTAACTTGTTACTAATAAGTATTCACTAAATGTACAAAATACAATATGCATTGGTTTTTGTAAACTTAAAGATAATATTCGTATTGTATTGGGCACAATTGCAGTTTACAAATAACCATAGGCAAAATAAAATAAAAAATCCCAAAAAAACGTTCGTTTTGGAATTAAATATTTTTATAAATTTTTTAAATTCTGCAATTTGATCTTGTTTCACAAATTGTAAAAGTGTTTATTGAGTGAAAATATTTTTAAGCGATTCAATGTTTAATTTACGATGTGATTTAAAATTTTTATATAACGAAAAGTAATTTACAGCTTAAAAAGCAGTAAAGATAGCGACGTAAGACATATTTACTGCACGATTTTACTTTGACGCCATTAAAAATGCTGAAAAGTGGGGCGAAATAATGATAAAATTCCAAGGAAAGGTTATTTGGAACTCGAATAAATGAAATTTTTATAAATAGTTTTGTATTAAAGTAATGTATATCATATTTGAATATTATTTATATAAGAAATTGCAGAATTTTAGTCTAGAATATTAAAAAAATGTCTTATAAATCATAAAATTCAATATACTGAACATATGATTTTCGTTTCAAATGAACTGTGTGTTCAGAATACAAATAACACAGTATTATTAATATGTGGTATAATATTGATGGTACGTACAGGGTGTCCCATATTGGTTGCTTTTGATTGTTACGAGTGACTTAAGTGTCTAGAGCACAATTTATTTTTAAGATATCTCTGATCTTTGATCTACAAAATCCAACTTTTGGTAGATTTCGAAAAAATAATTCTTATTACTGACAAATGGAAAAATACTTTTTTCTTAATATGAGCTACTTACTAAAAAAATATACAGTGGTGGTCAGACAAATAACACACAGTTAATGTTAATTAGGAAATTTAAACCACAATTTTTCATTTATTACCTAAATTATTTTTATTATTTATTTCTATTTAATTTAAAAGCGTAATGTGGCTGGTCACATGAATAGCATATTGAATCCCATGACTCTTCAATTAATAACCACAATTCATTTAAATTTGATGGTGTTTGATATTTTAATTAGGACTTCCTGCCTTTCCATAAGTTTTTAATTGGGTTTAAATTTGGACATTAGAGAGGACAGTCGAGAACTTCAATATGTTCATATTTGATCTTGATTTTTTATGCTTAATATTGCTTTTATGCTTATTATATATATTATTAGAGTATAATATATTATTAGAGTATTTCTTTGAGCAACCAACCACACTAATATCTGTGTTTGAAGTAATGTCTCCATCATTTTTAAGAAGTGAGACAAAAGAGCAAAAAAATATATAGAATATTAAAATAAATTTTGTATGCTTATTGGGAAAATTTTGAACTCAGTCCTTCTATGAAATATTTATGTGTAACATAAATTTTGTGCTATTTCTCTGACCACCATAGTACCTCCTTGACATATGAGCTGTGATTTAAAATAAAAACCACAATTGAATTTACCTTTAAAAAGTCGTGTTTGAAATGACTTAGCTTAGCCTAGCTGAGAAATTATGTAACGGGTTACCGATGATAATTCAGTTGGTATAACCAAAGTCTTTTTGAAAGACTCGTTACAACAGGTTAAAGGGAGCGATTTAATTTTACACAAAATATTGATGAGGTTAGACTATACAATTCTTACTCCATAATTAATTTCAATATCACTAACCTTTGTTTTTGTTGAACAGATCTTCTTCAACTAAGGTGATGTATTACACTCAATACTCACACCTTTCACCAAACCGAAATATTAGATAATTTCTACTCACTGTTTTATTGTTCTTTAATTTCTAGTTCGGAATTAATTAAAACTCAATTTTAATTAACCTAACTATATTAACAAAATAAATATAAGAAAAACAAAAACAAATAAATATAAATAGAAAAAAATTGAATAATTTAAATTTACTTAAATTCTTGGCAAAAATGTTGAACTTTGACAAACAGTAAGTAAAAACAACTAAAAGAACTTCGATCTCGACACTTGAAAAATTCGGGTAAAAATCTACCAAAATAAATGAATCCCAGAGTTTTATAAACTCGGATTCTAGGAAGGGGTGAAGTAGGTGGTGACTTAAGACCCTTAAGAATCTGAATGTCTCCAACAACGATCCTACTTCAACCAATCAGATGAACTAAACAAATGTTCCTTTTCTCAACATTGTTGCCAAATTAATTTAAGAGTTTTTCTATATGAAACCCTAATCTAAATAATAATAATGTACTTGGTCTAAAAAACCTTAATGCAATTCAAAATACAATACAATTCATTGTTTCAATAATATTACAATTCTGATGTTATTTGCATAAGGAAAAACCATTGTACTTACAAACATTTTCAATCTTTTTTAAAAATCAATTCATTAACTTAAATAAGACAAAATAAAAGAACAAAGTTACAATTTTCTAAAATTTCCTGTTGGGGTAAATTATTACATTTTCCTTTAATTAATTTAATTTAATTACTGAATAAGTTCTACATAGAAATATCACTATTTAAACTTCGAACCCACTGTGCGACCACACCCTGACACTAGATAAGGGTTCGAAAAGAACACATGTGTTAAAAAAAATCAACGAACGTTTAGATTAAGATAAGTAATTTTTAAAATAAATTTTGTATTTTACGACTATTTTACGATTACCAAATGTAAGATTAATTTTAAGAAAACCCATAAAAATATGAAAAAATTCGTGAGAATCTAAACAAAGTGGTGGTCTAAAAATTCTCCCACGAAGTCATTTATTAACGGTTTTCTAGCTCTGTTACATTACTCCCCCTTTTAGAGAAAAGCAATTCTTTAAGTGACAACGTTAATGAATTGGTTTTATCAAAACAATAATCAAACTCGACATCTAAACCTAAACATCATTACATACATCTCAATACAATTCAAAACATTATAATTTCAATTACATGACCTAAGAACACATAACATTGACCAACAAAATATCATTCAAAATCTAGACAGCTAGGATTTATTTCGTTAGTTGATGGTCCTTGGTGAATCGTTCCTCTTAAGGTCCTGGTAGCTGATTCTGGTTGTTGCTCCTCATTATTGCTGATGTTTGTGCAATAATAATTATACAAAGAAATCCTTTCCTCTTCCAATGCTCTGGTTATCATTTTTCTGTAGACTCGTTCAGTCGTTGACCCGGTACTTGGCCCCTGGTGATTGGTTCCTGGACATCCGCTTCTTCGTCCTTCGTTTCTCATCCTTAATCATAGGCTCCTTGGTCCTTGATCGTTCGTCCTCAACGATACTCTTGGATAAGTAGTTGGTAACCACTTATACTGCAGGCTTCAAATTACAAAATGTGGTGTAGCAGCAACCACAAGTCGTAAACAACTTCTTGGAAATAAAGAAATCTAAATATTCCTTTTCTTCTGTCTGCCTGGGACCCTCATGAAATAACTGTCCAGAGAAATTTCTTCTTTTTCCTCTCGTGGTATCAAGATTTGTAAACTTCGTTTATCGTATTCATCGTGTTGTTGTGTCTAATTGGAAGTCCTCTTGAAAAATCCTTGAGATCCTGGATCATTGATGTTGATAGATCCGTCATCTCGACACTGATGATTTTTTCAACATTTAAGAAAAACTTGGCAAAATAACTCGTCTCATTTCGACTCTAACTTCAGCAATTTCTCCAAAACATCATATCTTTCCACATATTTCCACATATTTCGTAAATCCGGTGCTCTGCGTAGGCTGCTATTCGACTTCCTTTAAGTCCTTTTCATTATACCTCAACCCAACTTACTAATGGGTACCTGTAAACTCTACAACTTTTCCTGCTACTTTGTCTACTTTCATTTCATCAATTCATGAGTAACCACTTTTACTCTCACACTTGCACCACATGTGTACATCTACACATACAACTACACCTACGCTAAAAAACTCAGTTGTGCCACGTGATGGATCACCGTAGTACGACGACTACACAAATACAAAGAGTTGCATATCAACCTCTCACCAAAACATCAATTCCGTATTGTGACTGCCAGGACACGTCACCCACTGCAAAACAAAGAAGTCACATTTTCTGCTCATTCAGACTATGTCTTCACGGATAATCCAACAACTGCAGGTACATCTGGAAACCCCTGGATCCACCAAGATGGGGTCACTCCGCGCGCGCGAAGCATTTACTTTTCTACAAAATTTCTAGTCTTCCACTCAAGACCTAGACCACTTAATACCTCTCCTTACCTTTAAAAGGAGGAACCAACTAACAAACGAACAAGTTACCCGAAAGTGTCAAGTTTTTATTGAAATATGTGATATATGACTGAGGTATTGTAAAATCTTGAAGAAATCTAACAACAGAAAATCTATTATTTCTATTTGTTTTCACTGAACTCGAAAACACAATAGAGCTAATAAGAGGAAGTCTTACTAGAAAAAATTGAGTGGTAATAAATCATAGTATTAAGGAATTTGCGCATAATTACGTTAATACTAAACATTAAAACCTTGAAATTTGAAAAAATAAACTACATCTTCAGATAATCTCACCACATTCGGGTGCTTGGAGCTAAAACCAAACGTACAGGAATCAAGATTGATCAGATCTTTACCAACATGAGAATATAGAAGAAAATTACTAATGCAAAACCTGTTGTTGTTAGATTCTTTTGGGCTATTGTAAATCCATTTTATTTAACTGAGCGACACTTCAGAAGACCATCTAATGTGAAAAGATTTTGACTTGTCTTATCACCGCCAAGCAATGAGGGCACGCCATTACCTGAACAGATCGTCTTCCGGTAAACCACAATGAACTGTGATTCATCGGCGTAACCGGAACGTAAACCTGCAGATTGTTTTATGTACTTTGTAAACCAAATACAACCTATAACCCTTCGTTTCGACTCATCATTTTTCTTTCAACAACTCAAAATTCTTAAAGACACTTATTTTCACTTTTTTTACTAAAAATTTCATTTTCCTTTATGTTTAAGTTTACTTTCTCGTCTATTTTTCTTTAAGAAATAACAATTTTTCGATGTATGAGTTGTACTGTTGCACATTTTACAATTACTAAAACGACAATTAAGTCTATAATGACCTTTTTGACCACACGTATAACAAAATTGATTCTTTAACTTGCTTTTAATTTTTCGATCATTACTCGCCTTTACTTTTAAAATATGAACTTTACCATTATCTCGAACTCTATCATCTCTTTCACAATTTTCTGTCATTAGACTAGTTTTTTCAAATAAATTTTTATCAAATTCTTTTTTCTCTGGGGTCAGCTTTAATCTAAGAAAAATGTCTTCTTTTTCTGACGCTATACGGAAAGCTTCGTCTAAATTCAAAAATATGCCCTCCGCCCGAACCAAATTTGATAGCCTAGTATCTAAACCATCAACAAATTGCTGAGCGACCAACATATTCACAAATCTCGACAACTCGAATGGATCTGATTCTGTGACCATCTTTTCTGCAATTATTTTAAGTCTACACATAAAAGATCCTAATGATTCATTTGTTTTTCTTTTACATTTTGTTAGTTCATTTTTAGCCTCATAAAAATTAACTTTTTTATAAAAAACACTAGCTAACCAATTTTTCATATCTTTAAAAGTCTGAGGTCTACGAGAAGTTTCAATAGTAAAATAAAACTCTCTAGCTAAACCTTTCAATTTGAATTCAATAGCTGAGACCATTTGTTTTTCCGACCAATTATTGTCTTTACCAATTAATTCAACACTCTTGACGAAAACCCTGTAATCACTCTCACCATCAAAATCATCTATGAATGTAAGATTACTGTTCATAGCTAACCTTGACAAGGAATAACACAGTGCTTCCATCAAAGTATTACTGTTGGTATTACGTTTTGATGCTAACTGTTCTCTAGATGTTAAACTCAAACAAGTTTCATCAAAATTATTAACTGAATATTTATTAAAACTTGACTCGTCACGACTCATTTCCACAAACAATTATAAGATATTTTTTATATTACTTAATAGACTTGTATTTAGTTCACAGCGTTTTTGACCTTTTGCCCAAAAACAGTACAAATGGAAAATCAGTACTCTTTGCTCCCGGAATTGATAACTGAGTATACTACTAGAAATTGCTACGAAACCTTACAAATCAATGTACATGCAAATACTTTCTTCCTTTTACATACAAAAAAAAACTACGGAAGACAAACTACTAATCAATAAAAATTAAACTATTTCTCTGAAAGAAAAATCTCAATTAATAAATCTGAAATAAATTCAGCGTTAATAATTCCAAATGGTTATGCGAACTTATAATCTTCCACTTGTATTATTGTCATAAGGAAATTTTGTTAAATTCTTACTTAATTAAATATTTTTTTTTTTTATGAAATACAATCATTATTATTCTTGAAATGTAAAACTACCTCTTTTTCTTTAACCAACCCCTCATAAATCTCAGTGACACTCACTCAAAAGCTTTACTACCTGCTTTTATTTATAGCTTACAGTCAACCACATTTGTCAAATTATAAGTTCCGTAAGACCATCACACTAAATTATTAGAAATATTGTTTCAATATTAAAGAAATAGGATTTTTACTTATATATAAACAATTATCAACAAAATTTGTACCATTTAAATGAACAATACTATCCAACCAAATATTAAAACAACTTCTAACAATTTATAACGACAAATGACGTGATTTTGTCAATGCCGGAGATTTCACCGATTTCCTGTGTCTTTTCTGTGTTGTTAAAATTTTATTTACTTATTCAATATTTTCCAATTACTATAAATTGAAACTAATCATTTTATTCTCAAATTTGACCTAAACTTCGATTTATTTTACAAAACCAATTTCACAAATATTAGCAATTAAAACAACAACAGACAGGTAAATGATACTAAAAATCAGAATAAAAATATGTATAGTCAACCACAGATCTTGTTTACTCTTGAACTTCTTAACAAATAAATTTTAATTTTCTTCTATCTTCAAATCTTTAAATTAAAACAGTCGACTCCAAAATTATGTGAACATTTTACACAAACTTTATACCATCAAATTTTATGTAACTATAATTAACATCAAATTATGTATTAAATTTACAATTGTACAAGCATAACATCAAACTATGTCTCAATTTTTATTTTTAGGGGAAACATCTGACACCAAATTATGTGTCAATTTTTATTTTTTACTTTTTTTTTTACCATTAGGAGGCACACCTGACACCAATTTATGTGTCAATTTTTAGGAGACACACCTGACACCAATTTATGTAACGGGTTACCGATGATAATTCAGTTGGTATAACCAAAGTCTTTTTGAAAGACTCGTTACAACAGGTTAAAGGGAGCGATTTAATTTTACACAAAATATTGATGAGGTTAGACTATACAATTCTTACTCCATAATTAATTTCAATATCACTAACCTTTGTTTTTGTTGAACAGATCTTCTTCAACTAAGGTGATGTATTACACTCAATACTCACACCTTTCACCAAACCGAAATATTAGATAATTTCTACTCACTGTTTTATTGTTCTTTAATTTCTAGTTCGGAATTAATTAAAACTCAATTTTAATTAACCTAACTATATTAACAAAATAAATATAAGAAAAACAAAAACAAATAAATATAAATAGAAAAAAAATTGAATAATTTAAATTTACTTAAATTCTTGGCAAAAATGTTGAACTTTGACAAACAGTAAGTAAAAACAACTAAAAGAACTTCGATCTCGACACTTGAAAAATTCGGGTAAAAATCTACCAAAATAAATGAATCCCAGAGTTTTATAAACTCGGATTCTAGGAAGGGGTGAAGTAGGTGGTGACTTAAGACCCTTAAGAATCTGAATGTCTCCAACAACGATCCTACTTCAACCAATCAGATGAACTAAACAAATGTTCCTTTTCTCAACATTGTTGCCAAATTAATTTAAGAGTTTTTCTATATGAAACCCTAATCTAAATAATAATAATGTACTTGGTCTAAAAAACCTTAATGCAATTCAAAATACAATACAATTCATTGTTTCAATAATATTACAATTCTGATGTTATTTGCATAAGGAAAAACCATTGTACTTACAAACATTTTCAATCTTTTTTAAAAATCAATTCATTAACTTAAATAAGACAAAATAAAAGAACAAAGTTACAATTTTCTAAAATTTCCTGTTGGGGTAAATTATTACATTTTCCTTTAATTAATTTAATTTAATTACTGAATAAGTTCTACATAGAAATATCACTATTTAAACTTCGAACCCACTGTGCGACCACACCCTGACACTAGATAAGGGTTCGAAAAGAACACATGTGTTAAAAAAAATCAACGAACGTTTAGATTAAGATAAGTAATTTTTAAAATAAATTTTGTATTTTACGACTATTTTACGATTACCAAATGTAAGATTAATTTTAAGAAAACCCATAAAAATATGAAAAAATTCGTGAGAATCTAAACAAAGTGGTGGTCTAAAAATTCTCCCACGAAGTCATTTATTAACGGTTTTCTAGCTCTGTTACAATTACGGATTATTTAATATTATAAGCTCTGGTCACTTAAGCCAGTTTTTCTATATCTAAACTGGAAATACTCGTAACAGCCAAGACAACTCAAAATTTGAGGCACCCCGAATACATTTGTGCATACGAGGGCAAATATATTACATTTTTTCTGTGACTGTAATTTTTTTAATATATTAAAGGCATAATTCTCTATAATAATGTTAAAAAACAATTGGCTAAGACGTAAATTTACTTAATTTTAATTTAAGTTAATGCACTTTGGATTACTGTGAACTGGTTTCAACAGTTCCCCAAGCCTTTCCTAAGCTTTAAGCGTTAGTGTATTTTTAAGATTAAATCAGTATAAGACTGACTATTATATTGCTGTTGAAGCGTTTATTTATTTTATTATTAACACAAATTTTATCGTTAAGTTAAACAAAACAAGGCACACTTTGAGAATGTTTCATTAATATGTAAAAAAGTGTCCGAATAAAACACAACAAACATTATTAATTATAAGCTGAACAAATTCGAAACGTTCCCAAAGTACATACGAATTAAATATATGCACGCACAATTTAACCCGCCCAAAAACGGCTGTTCACGACACGCACCCACTTTGAGCTTATGCGCATAATGGTTATGCCTCGGTGTTCCTTACATGTAAATATTCACAATTAGGTTAAAGTTCTCGGCACAAATAATACTTATTCTCCCAGATGAGTAATATTTGCGATGTTTTCACTGAAACGCTTACATTCCGTCCGCTGTTGGATGCACGAAGTCCTTCGCAAAATATGATTTTCGGTTTGCCTGTTATGCACGATTAGAGTTTTATCTGAAGCTACATCCAAAATGCATTAACCAAGTCTACAGTGAAACGTTCAGTTAGATATAATAATAACAATTGCGGACGTATATAATAACCTGAGTGCCTATCACGAAATTAATTTTGGATTGAATGAATGAAGACAATACGTTGAAATTATAATCAAACAGATTGGGAGTAAATTAGGTGTTTAGAGATGGATTTTGTATACTAACTAGTTAAAAAATAAAATTATGCGAGAATTTGAAATGAAAAGTGGGCAGTAGGACAAGTGTATTGAAAATCGTATTATTATCCAAACTTACTCGTTCAACTTTTTAAAATATTCCAGGGTGCAGTTCACAACTAAATTATAAAAAATAACAAACGAGATAGAGTGAAGTTTAATGCAATTGAAAAATACTAATCAAAAGATTATCATTTGGCTAATGTAAATAATATCAAGATAATATCTGTAGACTTGTCCGAATAAATAAAAAATATTTATGTATGGTAAATGTTGCCTTCTTCCCAGCTGTGATCTCTATTAAACGAAAGGTTAGATATAAAATTAATGATTAAATATGTGATATGGGACCATTTTGGTGAATGGAAAGTTGGCGAATGTGATTGTATTTATTAATATTATTAACTAATCTAATATACGGAGTATCATTGCTTTGACATTTTCTCAACCAGATTGATAATATGTGTGTCTCCACAACCCCTTGTACTAGCAATATCTTTGTAAGGAACAAATTAATCACATTATCAAAATAAGTTCTAAACATAATTTAATCCTAAAATGATAAACCGATAAATGTTGTATGTGTTCAATGTGATTTATTCATTTACTAACGATATCGCATAAATATGTAACCTAAATGTAAACGTATTTATCATAGGAATAGGCTATAATACTATAATATACAGTATAGGAGATGTCTTAAAATTTTTTGATATATTTCTTTTTAAGTATGTATATTTTTAAACGCAAACAAGATGGTGCCACTTTAATAACGAACTAGATAATTTTTTAATTTTTAAAAATTTCATCTCATAGTTGAGAGCCGTCCCAATATGTAAGGCTAAAATATGTCAAACACATCCGGTCATCATTAAAAACCAATTTGGAACTAACGTGGTACTCTTCTTGTTTGGTTTACTGTGTTTTGATATTAAATTTTTAGATAAGTAACTAAATTATAATATATTTTTCGTAATAAATATACACTTACTCTACTATCTCTGATAGAAAAAATATCTTTATTTGATCCTCTAATATAGAGGCCAAGCGGTATTCTAAACGGAATAAATATGTATTCTCGTATACTACATGTATTTACAGTTTTTGATGTTGTGATAAATATACCCTACCACTTAACTGTATTCGCATAAGGGCACAGCGTTACATTATTTCAACGTTATTATTTTCACGTAACAGTCAGAAATTTTGATCTTCACTCATTTAAAATTCGATTTTTTCATTTATTTATTCCATGAGCTTTCTGTGTCAATACTAACATGGGTGTAGATTTTATAAGTTGTAATAAAAACGTGGAAAAAACAAATGTTTGTGTTTATTTAAACCTTTCCCCTATAGATGTTTTATACTTCTACATCGCCACAGAATTCAGTGAAAGACTCTTCATTTTCTGGTATGATACAACTTCAAACCATTATTTCGAAAATGGATGATTGATAATTTTAATAATACCAATTGCCGATGAATTTAATAATCTTAATGCCTGTAATGAAATTAATTTTGGATTGAAGACAATACGTAGAAATTATAATCAAAGTTATTTGGAATTAATAAGGTGATTAGAAATGGATTTACTAGTCAAGAACGATACTATATGAGAATGTGAATTACAATATAGGCAGAATGACAAGCGTATATTCAAAATTGTATCGATATCCAAACTAACTCATTAAACTTTTTAAAATATTCCAGAGTGCACTTCACTCGTGAATTGTAAAAAATAACAAACGAGATAGAGTGAAGTTTAGTACAATAGAATTTACTAATCAAAAATTTATCATTTGACTAATGCATATAAATCAAGATAATATGTGTAGACTTGTCCGGATAAATAAAAAATATTTATGTATGGCAAATGTTGTTATTTTTCAGCAGTGGTCTCATTAAACGAAACGTTAGATATAAAATTATTGGATGATTGGAAAATTGGCGAATGTGATTGATTGTATTTATTAATATTATTAAATAATCTAATATACGGAATATTCATTGCTTTGATATTTTCTCAACCAGTTTGATATGTGTGTCTCCAAAACCCCTTGTACTAGCAATATCTTTGTAAGGAACAAATTAACTACTTTATCAAAATAAGATCTAAACATAATTTAATCCTCTTATGATAAACCGATAAATGTTTTATGTGTTCAATGTGATTTATTCATTTACTAACGATATCGCATAAATATGTAAGCCTAAACGTAAACGTATTTATCATAGGAATAGGCTATAATACCATATAATACAGTATAGATGTTTTAAATTTTTTGTTGATATATTTTCTTTTAAGTATTTGTATTTATAAAAGTAAACAAGAAGGGTGTCACCTTAATAACAAACTAGACAACTTTATTTTTTAAAAATTTAATCTCTGTTTATCTTTGTTTAGAGCTGTCCTAATATGTAAGGCTGAAATATATCAAACACATCCAGTCACCATTAAAAAACAATTTGAAACTAATGTGGTACTCTTCTTGTTTGGTTTTCTCTGTTTATATATTATAATATATTTTTCGTAATGAATATACTCTACTATCTCTGATAGAAAAAAATCTTTATTTGATCCTCTAATATAGAGGCCAAGCGGTATTCTAAACGGAATAAATATATATTCTTATATACTACATGTATTTACAATTTTTTAAGTGTTATATTGTTTCAACGTTATAATTTTCACGTAACTGTCAGAATTTTTAAAATTCACTCATTTAAAATTCGATTTCTTCATTTTATTAATTCCATGTACTTTCTGAGTCAATACTAAAATGGATGTAGATTATGTAAGTTGTAATAAAAATGTGGAAAAAAGTTAATGTTTGTGTTTATTTAAACTTTTTTTTTGTGCATGTGGTGTAAATAAAAATGTGATGTATCTCGAAGTAAATTTTGGATTTAAGACAATACGTGTGAATTATAATCAAAGCTATTAGGAATTAATTAAATTTTTAGAATTCTTCTATTTAAACAGCAATTCTATAAGAAAATTTGTAATACAAAATAGACATTAAGACAAGTACGTATTCAAAATTGTATCGTTATCCAAGATTGCTCATTAAACATTTTAAAATATTCCAGAGTCACTTCACTCGTGAATTGTAAAAAATAACAGACGAAATAGAATGAAGTTTAATGCAATAGGATATACTAATCAAAAGTTTATCATTTGGCTAATGAATAATATGTAATATCAAGATAATATACGTATACTTGAGTATACATAAAAAATATTTATGTATGGTAAATGTTGCCTTTTTTCAGCAGTGGTCTCCGTTAAACGAAAGGTTAGATACAAAATTAATGATTAAGTATATGATATGGAACATTTAAAAAAAAAGAAAAGTTAGTGAATGTGATTGTGTTTATTAATATAATTATCTAACCTAATATACGAGGTATCCAGAGCTTGTTCTCAACCTGTTTGATAATATGTGTGTCTCCAAAACCCATTATACTTTGTCCAATATCTTTGTCAGAAACAAATGAATCGTATTATCAAAGTAAGACCACGATATAATTTAATCCTAAATTAAATATTCTATTGAAAACTTGGAGAAAGCAATGTTTATATTTATTCAAACCTCAAATTCAAATGTGACGACATATGTCACAAATTGTCACCAAAGATATTTGACAATTTTACAACACAAATGGCTTTTGCTCTTAACGAATCATCATATCCCACGGCAGTTTTTTGCATAATCGCCACAGA
This sequence comes from Aethina tumida, assembly GCF_024364675.1. NCBI lineage: Eukaryota > Metazoa > Arthropoda > Insecta > Coleoptera > Nitidulidae > Aethina > Aethina tumida. The sequence continues at coordinate 26,378,551 of NC_065436.1, read as the reverse complement.
ATTTTGCGAGAGATTTTCATTTTGTGGCCTGAGAAGTATGTAATTTCCGTCACCTGATACAACACTGAACCACTATTTTGCAGCAATTTTGTCTTTATATTTAAGAAATAATCTACTTTTTTCTGAAAACGCTTCTACAGTCATCTATCACGTCTTCAACATGGGATGTTACATAGTACCCTTGGCTGGTGCCGTATGTGCTGACAGTTACATTGGCAGATATCGGTAAATTCAACTGATTTCATTAGAGTACTCTATAAACTTCTAAACTTGCAGAACCATAAGGAATTTCTCGTTAATTTACCTAATAGGAAACATGTTAATGTGCGTGGCAGCCGTACCATCATTGGACATCTCTCCAGTGTAATTAAAACAATAAAAATTCCGAAATCAAATAGTCACCCACTACTTTCAGGGGTATTTCAGCCACTGGATTGGTGTTAATAGCAATTGGAACTGGCGGGATTAAACCCTGTGTCGCTGCCTTTGGCGGCGAGCAATTTCATTTACCCGATCAACAGGACTTGTTGACCCATTTCTTCTCCATATTTTACTTCACCATCAATCTCGGAGGTTTCGTCGGGATGATTCTCACGCCAATCATGAGAAAATGGATCTCGTGTTTTGGGGACGACACCTGCTACGCTCTGGGGTTTGGATTTCCTGCAGCTCTAATGCTTTTATCTATTCGTAAATAAAATAATTGAGTTTGAGTGTTGGGATTATTCGATTGGTTTCTGAACTTGTTTCAGTGCTGTTCGTTATGGGAAAAAGGTATTACAAGGTGAAGACGCCTAAAACCAACGTCATTGTACAGTTTGTGAAGTGTACAGCTGTAATTATACGCGGTGGATTAACAATTAGCGAAACCATAGTTAGTATGCTTTAGGTAGAAAAAGGAAGAGTAAGACAAAGTTGCCTCATTGGCTTGATTATGCAGATGGAGTTTACAATTCTAAATTGATCGCTGATATGAAATTAGTTTGCTCCATGTTGTTGCTCTATGCCCCCTTGCCCATATTTTGGTCGTTATTCGATCAACAGGGCTCCAGGTGGACTTTTCAGGTAACACTGGGTACATTTTATAAAGAATATTTCCTATTTGTGATGCATTAATTTTTCTTAACGTAATAAAATTTAGAAAAATTAATTAGATAAATATCAAATATTAATGAACATTTTGTTGATTCTTATCAGAAAACTAATGATAATAAATCAGAATAAGATACCGCCTCCTTTATATTTTTTTAAATAGTCTCAGTAATTTATAAATACTTTGTTTCAAACAACGTTTTCTACTTAAATCAATACTTAGAAATTATACGTCATCAATTGTGAGATAAAATGATAATATTATTTATTTACATATTACAATGATAATACGTATTAATTACTAATTAATTAAAAAGTAATAGTAAAAGTCACATTTGATAACAAAAACACGTGTACGTGGTTGAAGGCCATACCACAAGGTTGCTACGCACATACAAGATCCAAATATCAACATCACCAAATTCCAAATTGTGATTTGCAGGCATCGCACATGGATGGCAATGTCTTCGGTACTCAAATTGTCCCCGACCAGATGCAAGTAATAAATCCCGGCTTGGTCCTGATCCTCATACCAATCTTCGACAACATCTTCTACCCGTGCTTCGCGAAATGCAACTTAATGGAGAACTCCCTCCATCGAATGGCAATTGGAGGAATCATTGCTGGATTGGCGTTTTTCTCCGCAGGCGTCTTGGAACTGATATTGGAGACGACATATGCTCAAATACCGGACAGACACACGGCCGGCATCAACGTCATCAACACCTTACCCTGCGACATCAAACTGGAGAATCCTTTGCACGGCAGGATGCTGTTGCGGAGCTCGGATCTTCACAGGATCAACGGAATAGAAGCTTACAACTACACGACCTACGCCTTGGATGTGGAGGCGCCGTTGCGCTGCGGCGACATCAGCTTCAACCAGCATAAGTTCAATTTGAAAGTGCTATCGTTCGAGCAGCAAGTCGACACTGTGATGATAGGATTGAACTCCATGAACGAGATAGTCGCGTACGTGACCGATCCGGTCGACTTTCAGAAGTCTTTGAGTGGTGCGCCCAGGGTGAGGTAATGGGAGTGTAATTCACGCGTAATCGAATCCCCATGGAGTGGGTTTTTCAGAATTGCTTATATAAGAGGTGTGGATAGATTGCACAATGTTACGGTGACGTTGCAAAGTACGTCCGGAATGCAAGACGTTTACTTCGTTCAAGACGACCTTCATTTGGCTACTTCAGCTTACATGGAGTTGCCACAAGGAATGTAAGGGTGGTTTATTTGTTTTTTTTTGTCATTTTACTTATTTTTCCAAAGGATTTTTGAGGCTTATATTATCGAATCAGTAAGGTAAAGACTAGAATTTCAAACTTAGAATAGCTTATATCATTATAAGTGAGATTCACGGTAGGATTAGGATATCGACTTTATCAGAGAAATAATTTATTGTTATACAAATTTAATATCTGGACGTTGTTAATACTTAGCCTTTTTGCTAGATATGAATGTAAGATAAGCAGTCAGGAAGATCAACACCTTGTTGAAAAACATTTTCATTTGGCTTTGGGCGGAGTGTACTCCTTGGTTGTAAGAGAAAATGATGCTGGCATTGAGGTATATGTTTGAGAAGATCTTTATTATTCACATTCAATGTAATATGAGTTTTAAGATGAAATGAAAGTACTTGACAGAGAATAGAACCTTAGATCCAGGGGTTAGACTTTAATAGAATTTAATGTACACTTTCGACTATATGAGAACTTTTGAGATCTCGAAAGTTGTGTATCAAAGAGGTTTTGTTGTGCTTTATGGATTAAGCTGCCGTCATATGGTCATCACCAATAGTAAATTAACTACTCAGCGACAAATCCAATAACTTATGGAACTCTATTTACTGTTTTCACTGAGGACAAATCTAACAAAATAAATAATAAATTCTATTTCCTCAAAAAATGTAGACCAAAAATCAATGAAACTGACCACTGAATCTTTGTGTTCTACAGTAGTGGAAAAAAGTATGGAATATTCATTTACTTGTTACAAATATTATTTAATGTTTTTCCTAATCTGTTGTAAATCTAAACAAATCTAATTTATTGCAACATCGGTCCATTAATCACAATGATTATTATATTCACAGGTATTTACTTTTTTTTAAATAAACAATCAATTGGTCTGAAAAAAGTATGGCATATTTTATTAATATGAAAAAAAAAAATTAACAATAACTCATATGTTTCAACACTTGGTGGCGTAACCTTTGGCTCCTATTACTGCTTATCATTTTTTAGGAATAGGATCTACCAGTCTCTGCAATGTGTCAATAGGAATTAGCCATTGCTCCTGTAAAGTTTGAAAAAGTTCTTGTTTGCTTTTGATGTTTTATGTTCGGGTGATACTTCCCAAAGGTGCTCAATAAAATTTAGATCTGGCCACTGAGACGGTCATTCAAGAACAGTTAAGTTTTTAACTAGGAACCACTCTTTTGAGATCGTTGGCTTCTTGAAATATCCAACGAAGTGACTTTTCCTCGGCAAATAGAAACCTGGTGTTTTCCAGTATATTTTTGTATTGAAAACCATCCATTTTATCCTCTACTTGAAGCAAGGGTCCATCTGTGAATCGAGAAAATCATCTCCAAACCATAATGCTTTCGCCACCATGTTTAACCATAACAGTTTGGTATTTAAAATAGTACCATTGCCCCACTGGTCGTCTCAGATTTTTTTTCCATCCGACCCAAACAAATTAAATTTACTTTCGTCACTCCAAAGCACAGTGTTCCAATTCCATGTCTATGACAAGTACGATTTTGCAAATGCCAGACGGGACGTTCCGTTTTTCTTTGATTTTTTAATTGCAACTCAGCCATGTAGGCAATTTCTCACTGTTCTGTTACTAACGTCTATCTCATCTCCATGCCTTGATGTTTATTAATAAGGAACCTTTTTATAATTTTGACTATCTTGGTTCAACTACTCATTTCCTAAATTGAAGTGGAATGTAAATTTGTTTTAGCATTACTAAGTTAAAATCGACCGAAAAATTTAGTAATTTTAGTACAACTTACCTCAAATAAAATAATATTCCACACTTTTTTCAAGTCAAGAAACGAATACAATAAAAAGACCTAAACAAAAAGCGATATGCGGTAATTCTAGTATACAGAACTGTAAACACAAACTTACCACAAAAATACCACGGGATAAAAATCTAATTTTTAAAAAAAATTTCATACTTTTTTCCACCACTGTATGTTCTATGTTACTGAATATATTTATTCAGTTTAAATTACTAAATAATTTAGTCGAATATTAAATTCAAGTACTCAATATTACTAATTGCATTTTTAAAATTTTCATCTGTCTATAAAATCATTTTGAAAAAAATTCCTAGCCTAATAAGTTGTTATCTACATGAATAGGATTAACACAAAAACTATTTGTTTTTAATAATCTCCATAACGCATTTTTATCTATAAGGCATAGTTGCTTACACAATGACTGCATTAAAATAATACATTTTAATTAATTTCAAGTTCCTTAAATTGTTCATCATGTCCGAGCCAAACTCCATAAATATATTATGGCTGATACCTCAATATTTCTTGATTTCTGTGGCAGAAATCATGTTCGGCATAGCCGGCCTTGAATTTTCGTTCACACAGGTGATAATTATTATTATATTAAGCTAATTGCAAATTTAATCGTTAAAAATAATTGTAGGCGCCGAAGTGCATGAAAACTGTGGCCATTGCCGGTTGGTATCTGTCCGTAGCGGTTGGAAACTTTCTAGTCATAATCATAACCCAGTTGAACTTATTTAAAAGCCAGGTAAATGTTTGCGTGGGTACAGTGATTTTGGATGTTTATGTAAAGTTTTTGCCTTTTCAAATGTTAAGGTCGTGTTGACCAACAATAACATAAAAAATGTTTTGCCCTGATTAATTTGCTTTTGGTATATTTTAAATGATTTCATTATAAATTATAAGAAATGTGGAAACGCATATGCATATTTGATAAATTCTAATATCACCAGACTTAAAAAACATCGCATTAAACATTTATTGTTATGGAAATAATAAAATCGTTTAATTATTTTACATAGATAAAATCAAAATTGAAACTTCTCGGAAATTTGCCACCCGGGAGTTACTTTACAATTGTTTTCAACTAACTGTTTTATAAGTGGTTGATAGACCTTTGAACAATAATATTTTGTTTATGTTTTAATGTTTTGCAGGCGAATGAATTTTTCCTCTTTGCCGTGTTAATAGTTGCTGACATGGTACTCTTTATGGAGATGGCATCCAACTACAAATTCGTCCAAGTAGAATTCGACAGTTCAACAATCCTCGATGAAAAGACAAAACTGATCGCCGATGAACACGATTTCGATCATTTTAATCGATGATAACATTATGATTGTATTTTTAGAATATATAAGATTTATTAATTTGATTGGGGGATTTTTTATCTTCGATAGATTGATAAGCACTTTATAATGACATCTAGTAATTAATCCGATCTTATTTCAATTAGTCTCAGTTGTTCTTCCAAGTGGCATATAAGTGGCACGATATAAAAATGAGTAGTGGTGAGTACGCACTTTTTCCTATTTCTGTTTTCTAAAACAAAATACTTTTTCTGTAATACTTAAATGATTTTCGTAATAAATTCAAAACTGTTTAATATTTTTAAATTAAAAAAGGTACAACTTAATTTAACTTTGGTCTGCTGAAGACTTAATATATTGATACACCGAATTAATCAAAATCATAACTAAGATTAATACAATTCGTATGGTCGTAACCTTGTCCTAAATATGGACGCAATTGTATTTAATGTAACACATTTTTTCAATTAAATATTCTTAACATAGTTATAACCAGTAATTTGCGTAACGTTTCACTCTGCATACGGAGAATTTACCTTTGAACGGAAACTTGTTTTACTTCTACAACATTGTTTAAATTGCATTAAACAGAAAAGGCTCTAAATTTATTTGATGCATTATCTTAATGACAATATTGACGTTTTCTCAGACCAACCTTGTACCATTGATTGAGTTCATTACTTATTGTTTGAGACAGACTTATTGAACATACGCATCGAACAGTTTATTAAAATCATATCAAGGGAGTTCCCGTCGAAAACTTTGCACCATCTCATACTGTGTCAAGGAAAGTGTGAAGCTGTATGAATATTTGATCCACTGATTTGCTGATTTAATTTAAAAGGCGACGAAAAATGACCTTAGAGTTTGGCCATTGAGCAGAGATATTTATTCTTAAATTTAATAAATTTATTTATAAAAATCGTTTTGTCACCCACGTGAATTGATGACGGTGTCCCTGACAATAATAAAACGTGTCTTGTGTAATGATATGGCTATTTAAGATTAAATTTTTTCACGGATATTCAAACATTCTTAATAATCTGATTTAGAATAATTTAGATATTAAAATATAACATTGTTTCATAAATACAAATTTTATCTTTGGATTATTTATGATACTGCTGATTAGGGGATTATAATTAAGCCCATCAAAGTTTCATTAGTTCATATTAACTTTGCATTATTAAAAAATAATGATTTACTGACGCATTTTCATAATTTCGTCGCATTAAGATAAAAATCATAAAGCAAAATTATTTTTTGACGAATAAATTTATACCAAACTAAAAAATACTAGATTTGCTATCGCGGTATTCCCCAATATTTTATCAAACACTCAATTTTGATTATGTTTTTGATTATTCATAAATTATAAAAATTGTGGTTTTGTTGCCATTAACAAGTGATAAATAGATCCCCGCCTTTAATATCAAAATTATTAATTAATTTTCCATGAAAAACAACAGAAAACAATCATATATTTTAGGTCAGTGGAATGTTTCTTCGACTATTGTCAGATAAATAAACATGTTTTAAAGCATTGTTTTTTATGGAAGGTCAAGGTAAAAAATGAAAATTGAACTAGTTGGCATCAATACCAAATCACTTGTCGGTGCTTCTGTGTGCATTAAATGAATTCGGATCAGTCAAGGAGAGGTTTTTGAAACAAGAACGCAAAATGACTGCACATTTTTTATTTAATATCCTCCATTAAACAATTAACCAAGCTGACAATTACACAACAAACATCCAATATTGATGTTATCTTTTATCTTCTGTAATACAGTTTGTTCATTGTCTAAGCATGATTATTAACTTTTGCATGTTTGGCGCTGTTTAAAAAGCACTTGACATTTTACACACAAAACTGTCTGATTAACAATTAAAAATTATTTATAGGACTACGGACAAGAAGTCTAATAATTAATCGGGTTTGCCATTAATCCAGACAATTCCGGTTAAGTCGCATCGTTTTCGGCGCTTTGATCAATTAACAAGCGAACGAATTAATTAGCCGTACATTTTTTGGGTTTTTATGAATATTTACTTACATAAAAACACGCACTGTTCGCATAATATTCGTGTCGTAGTGTTGGAAATTTCCCATAAACGTTTATCTATACCCGGCAAAATTTAAGAACCTGTCTGGCAAGATTTTTTACCTTATAAAATTTTTATGTCTTGCTGTTAAATTTCTGACGAGACTGACAATGTCACTAAATTGGTTCAATCTTTAATACGTTCTAAATAATTAAATTCCGATTTTCACTTTGGTGTTGTGTGCAACGAACAAAATCAGTTAAATTCAAAATATTTTTATTGTCTTATCAATGGAAGCCGATGCTTGAATTGATTTTATAAATAACGGGATTCTTGTTACAAGGTGAAATTTTCAAGATAAACTTATCTGTTATAAAATTTGATAATTTTCAAGTAGGTAAGGGGTAGACGTTTAAAAAATTATGATAATTAGCACGAATTTGTTGTCAGTTACTTTATTTAATTTGTTGGTTACTTTCAGACGAAAGAAAAACGGACGATTCACCACCTGAATCACAAAATGATACAACTGTAGCGGAGAGAAATGATGAAGAGTCACTAGAAAAAGTAAGTTTTTATAAGAATTTATGGAGTTTAATTAAATATATTAATAAATATATGATATTTATATTATATAAAAAAAATAATAATATTAATAAAAACTTGTGGCATAAAATAAGTAATGTTGGTTAACCATAATTGCAGTAGATAAATATAAACAAAAACATATTTATATTTTTTATTTTGATTGATATTAAAATTAGATAAAATTAAAGTGTTATTTTGATATCTTCTGACATAAAAACTGAAATAACTGGAGATATGTAAATATTTCCACTTTCTCAAAAATAAAGATTTCTCGTTGAAACTTGGAACGAATGAAATAATTTTAGTTTCACTTAATATATCTTCCAAAGTAATTAATATAAATGAAATGACCAAGTCACCACCAAGAATTCTTCACAAAATATGACGCAACTCAGAAATTGGTGCGGTGCATAATTCGCTACAATCATTTACCCTCACCATAAAGCGCGGTTTGATATATCTCACCATCGCGAACCTGCTACAACTCATTGTTGATCCAGTCGGCAATTCAGTCGCGAATTGTAACGATTAGTGATTTGTTTATGTCAGAGGACGATGGCACAAAACACGTTTCTTCGGTGAATTGGTGCGAATTTGTTTGTTTTGATACAAATGGCGAGATGCTTTTGATTAACTGTTATAATATTTGATAGTTTATGTGCATTTTGTGATCTACTTTCTATTTGTTAGAGAACGCGCGTCACATTTACTAACTATGGAGAGAGAAAAGGTAAATACTACGTGGTAAACACCTTTATCGTTTAATAATTAAATAAAGAACAACGGATTTGAACAAATCGAAAACGAAGAGTTAAAATTAGTACTTCAACGAAAACAACAGTGTACATGAATATATGAATAAAATTTAGATAGCGGTAAAATGTTAAAAAATAAATATTGATATGATGATTAACAATTGTTAATTTAGTCTCCATTATATATATATATATATATATATATATATATATATATATATATATATATATATATATATATATATCACCTACACCTACATTTATAGATGAATTTTCTAAAAATTTAATATACTTATTTTATTTGACCTCGTTTTACTGTTAAATGTTGTAATTTGAATTTTACATTTTTCCATAAATTAATTACGTTATAATTAAATTAAATAATAATATTTATAAATAAATATAAACACATTATTGTGCCTTTGCAATAATTGGTCAATCAATTTACATTTCCTGGATTAAATTGAATACATATGTGCAAATGTTTTTGTTGCCTAAGTAAAACAACAATTATACCTTTGTATTTACAATATTAGTAAGACACAGTCAAAGGTAAAATATTCAATGTCAGAGTAAGAATTTATGTATGATGTCAACAGTATTTACTAAGAAATATTAATTCATTATAATGTGTTTTCTTTTGTATAAGTAGTGATTATTACTAACTATTATTAAAATACTCTTGTATTTATATTGAATATCTAGATTCCTTTGATGTTTTTATCGATTATTTGATTACCAATGTCTCCAATCATAAAAATGCGTACAATTAACGGTTATTAATATTAAGGAAGACAAATACAACTACAGATTACTAATTGTGTAAAACATTATATAACAAATATGCAATTATATGACCCTTAAATATAAATTATATTTCATTTAAAGAATGCTGTGTATTAAATTATCATTAGTTTTAACAAAAACCATACCAACACATTATTATTTATAATGAAATTAAATGTTATCGAAACAAACGTGTATCAACTACCTGCAAAAGTCTAAAAGTAAAAATAATCAACCTAACACATGTGTTAGGTGTTATGAAAACAACTGTGGTTGTATACCATAATTAAAACAAGTAGAAAATCGTCTAAAATACTTGAATGAAGTTAAGGAATAATTATTTATTGTATTAAAATAACTACTGATTAGTATTTTTATTAACTTTGTCACAAGACTTTTAATTGTGTAATTTCTATAAACCACTTGTATTGTAAAAAGCGGCCTTCATCAAACTGATTATTACGGGTTTTATAAATTACAACTAGCCTGCGGAAAATCCTTTGCAATAATCAAGGTACTTGATTCCATTATTTATGAGCACTGACATAAATACTGATCATGAACGAAAATAAAATTGAATAAATTTAATTATAAGTACACACACACACATAGTTAGTTTAAAACCTAACGGGTAATAGTCGATATTTTTGTATTGTTAAACTAGAAAATGTTACAATGAAATAATTGTTTGATACATACGTACAAAAAGATTATTAGATATTAATAGCCTTGAACGTTCGTATTACTTTTTGTACCATATAACGTTCAAGTATGAATTCTAGACCAACGCAAAATTTTGAAATATGCAATACTTTTCAGAAACTTCCTTACCCTAAATCCGTCTTCTTCATTGTCAGCAATGAGTTCTGCGAAAGGTTCAGTTACTATGGGATGCGAAGTAAGTAGATGGTAAAATTTCGTAAAAAGAGGCTTGTTACATTCACATTTTTACAGCAATCCTCATCCTGTACCTTAAGAACATTCTTCTGTTCAGCGAGGCGGACTCGAAAATCATCTACCACACTTTCACCATGTTTGTGTACTTCTTCCCGCTCTTGGGTGCCATACTCTCGGACAGCTGGTTAGGAAAGTTCAAGACGATATTCTTCGTTTCCATAATTTATGCCTGCGGAAGCATACTTCTGGCCGTGTCGTCTGCGCCTACAGACATCCCACAGACCGCGTTCTCCATGATCGGTCTTTTGCTCATCGCTTTGGGCACGGGAGGCATAAAACCGTGCGTGTCCGCATTTGGAGGCGATCAGTTCATCTTACCGCAACAGGAACTGCAGCTGGCCACTTTCTTCTCCCTTTTTTACTTTTCCATTAACAGCGGAAGCTTGGTCTCGACCTTCCTGACACCGATATTGAGAGAGAAGGTCCACTGTTTCGGAGATGACCACTGTTACCCGTTGGCTTTTGCCGTTCCTGGTGCTCTTATGGTTGTATCTATCAGTAAGTTTATTGTGGTTTTGTTTTTATTTCAAAGTAATGGCTGTTTTTGCAGTTATATTCGGACTCGGCAAGCCTCTCTACAGGATCAAAAAACCCGAAGGAAACGTCTTCGTTCAGGTTACCAAATGTATTTCTGTAAGTAACTTTATATATTTCGTCAACGTTTTGCTTATTTTATCATTTCAGTATGCTATTAGCAAGAAGTCGAAACGCGACAAAAGTGAGAAACCAAAGGAACACTGGTTAGATTACGCATCAGACAAATATGACTCTACTCTCATTGATAATATTAAGGCCACCATCAAAGTTCTTATTATTTACATTCCATTGCCTATTTTCTGGGCATTGTATGATCAACAGGGATCAGGGTGGACTTTCCAGGCAGTACGTATGGACGGAGATATTGGCTTTTATACCATTCTGCCTGATCAAATGCAAGTGGTTAATCCTCTTTTGATTCTGGCCTTTATTCCTTTATTCACATACGTGGTGTATCCCTTGTTGGCCAAATGCAACTTTGTAAAAACACCTTTGCAAAGAATGGCCGCTGGTGGAGTTCTAACGGCAGTTGCATTTGGTATATCCGCTTGCATTTCCTTATGGTTGGAATCAACGTATCCAACACTTCCCTCAGAGGGAAACATTCAACTTAGAATGTACAACCCCACTAAATGCGATGTGACTGTCAACGCTTTGGATTTGAGAATTAATTCGGCTATTAAAAGTTTTGGATATGAACATAATATTGATATTGACTTCTCTGGTAAAAGTGACGTAGAGTTCACCTTCACTGGGGACTGTTTAACTGAAAAAACTTTAAAAGTTTCTATTAGTGAAGAAACTGCATATGGAATAGTCATTCAAGAAGATAAGATTCAATCCTATGAGGATGATATCAAAAAGAGTGACGATGGAAATCCTATTGTTAGGACTTTGCAACATGTATCAACTGGCCCGCCACTTTCATACGGTTCGAAAAATATTAGAGCTGAAAATATTGAACAAGAAACTTTCGATGTAGGAACCTATGATGTAGGTCCATCAAAGACTGAAATGAAACTAAAATTGGGTGGAAAATATGTGGTTATAGCGAATGATGTAAATATTGCAACTTGCTTAATATTTCAGTATGCTTAAATAATTGTTTTAGGAAAAAGCGGAGTTAATAACTGTAACAGAGCCGAACTCTGTGCACATACTGTGGCTACTTCCTCAATATATTGTTATAACAGGTGGTGAAATTATGTTTGCCATTACTGGTTTAGAGTTCTCCTATTCCCAGGCACCAGTCTCTATGAAATCCGTTCTTCAGGCCTGCTGGTTGTTAACCACAGCTTTTGGTAATTTAATAATCGTAATTATAGAGTCTGGAAAAATTTTCGACAAACAGGTAAGAGTTTCATTTATTTGTCATCATTTCAAATTAATTACTTAATTATTCTTTTCAGTCATATGACTTCTTTTTGTATACGGTTCTTATGTTATTTGACATGGCCCTATTTATATGGCTAGCAACAAAATATAAATATATAAGCTTCGCAAACAGTGAACAAGAATTGACAACTACAGACAAAGAGAAGCAAGGAGTTGAAAACTCAGCCTTTGACGATTCCAATTGAAGACATCTTTAAAAGCAATGTTTATCAGTGATCTTAGCACCTTTAAAGGTCCATATGTCATAATTAGTCTAAAAGAAATTGTGCTCAAGTAATCAATTTTATATCTATCTCAAGTATTGTAATGCGGCAACGATGGCCGTCCTATGCAGTCGGTTCTGCAACTAAGCATTACTCCCATGGAGTAGCCATTTTTAACCCCTTTTGGTTATTTATGGTAATAAATTGTACTTTTATATACTCATCACATTTATTTAAATGAGTCTTATTGTGTATATATATATATTGAATTGTATGTTTTTAAAGTGTATTTAATAAATTGTTTAAAACTTTTGTGAATTGTTTTATTAAAATATTTCAGTTGAAACACCTTAGATTACTTTATTTATTAAAAAAATATATATTTTGATGCTAAACATTTATTATATTTATTGCAATACAAAGTAAATTTAAATTGCATTGCTCAAAAATACAAAAATAAATAATATGTACAAAATATAGCTTGTGTAATAGGCATAGTAGCACACAAAGCAAGTAAATTATTCAAATTTTGATTCTAATTTGATGAAGCTAAAAATTAAATCAAGTGAGTTATTCAGTCAGAAGCTGTAAGTGCCAAGACTGTAAAGAAAAGATCTTCTGAATCCCTAGACATGTATTCCTTGCATATTTTAGCACAATCCTGGAATAAGCATCTAGTAATAACCTGTATATTTTAAATAAAGGGATAATACCTCCATGAAAGACTCCTCACTTGTTGGTCCATGATTAATGGGGCAGTCTCTACGTCCATCCAGTTCATATAAATCTCCATTCTTTTCAACCAATGCTATGAAATGATGGTTTACCTTCTCTTCAGGATTTACCTACGGGTATTTAATTATTATTTTTACTAATAATTTATTTTTTGTTTTTACTTGAGTTTGTCCTTCCATTGCAAGCTCCTGATGAGCTGTAATTAATTTGAAAGCCTCTGAATTTGAACCAGACTTCAAAAGTTCACCTCTCTCCTCAGGTGTTAAGTTTTTGGCAGTTTCTAATATCTTTTTAAATGGTCCATCAACCAGTTCAATTCTGCAAAATACTGTGTTCTCACAAATTCTCTCCAAAATAAAAAATTTATATACTTATCAATATTATTGGCTACACTGTGAATCAGTGCTATTGTTCCGCAGGCATTTGAAATGTACTGTTTCATGTAGAAAACATCAGGGGAAATGACTTGCCCCTTTTCCGTGATTTTTTTTGTTTCCTCTTCAGCATATTCAAAAAACTTCAAATACGTTAATTATCAACACATACCAATTAAACAAAATATTTACTTTGGCACTGTAGGGGAACAGTAATATAACAGCCAGTACTGGTCTTGGAACCCAAGCTAAAGCATCTTCGTCCAGACCGTAAACGTCAACTATGTTCCACTTTTCAGGTACTCCCAGCAAATGCAGAAACTATTAATTCATTATGATGTCTGTACAATAAATAAAATATGACTTACCTTGTTCATAACCTAGAAATCGATAATAGTTAAAAAAAAGTTGAATTTATCTGATAAAATATATACTTACATCTGGGTTCGACTCCAGAGGTAATAAGGATGTTGTCTCCATAATAATAGAAACGACTAAAAGTTAGTTTGTAATATAGAAAATATGCCGGCACAAAACTGCTGACAATACGATTGACGGATAATTTGTAAATGGGGTTGCCTAATTTAATTGTTGGTAAAAGTCGTTGTTGCCGATTTATGACATATAAATCAAGGAATTAGTTTAGCACAAATCTTAAAACTTAAATAAATAATAAAAAATTGCGATATTGTCAACTAGTTGTATAAAATTATATAAATGGGGGAATAATATACACAAATTTAATCTTTCATTTAATTTTTACGATGTATATTAATAATATATAAGATGTTTGTAAAACATGTGGTAAAAATATGTCTAATAATGAACAATATCTAAATAAAATTTTATTCTAAAGGTTATCCTGAAGAAAATACAGCTGCTCAAATTTAAAATTCAAAAATGATCTTAAATTTCTATAACTTTTGGTCCCATCCTGTTTAAATTTTTTATGAATTCTGATAAAATACACTTTTCCATCATGATACAGTAACATAGATTCTGGGGGTTCTCTTTTTCTTACCCATAGTAATTTGATATTTATTCTTCATTACTGCAGGTGTTCTACATGTTCCCAAATTTTGATCACCTACTTTAGTAGGTAGAAGGTTGAAAAAAAAAGAAATATGTTTTATAAATAATTTAATTGTCATATACAATATAGAGCCCTCAATTATAATAAATTTAAATCTATTACTTAATATATTGTAAGGTATATTATCATAGCAGAAACACCTAAGACACCTCCTAAAATGTAGGGCAAGTATTTCTTAAATTTATTGTCTTCATCATCTACTTGTCCTATCCTTCTTTCTCTATTTTTCTTCTTGCCTTCAAACATCCTCTGATATTTCTCCAATTCTTTTTTATTTTTAATTTCTTCTTCTTTTTTCTTTTGTTCATTAATATAATCTTTTAATTTTCTCTCTTCTTCCAGTTTTTGAGCACATACCTCATCACACTCAACTATTGCAAGGTTCTTCCTTACAGTCTCACATGAAAATTCCTTTTTGATACGTTTACATTTGCAAGTTACTTTAACTTTTTTCTTACACAAGCTTGCATTTGGGCAAGAACCTGAATGGCAGTTAGCTTTACATCTATGACCACACTCAAACTAAAAACGCAAAAAAAATCAACATTTGCAAAAATTAATGTTGATTGTAGAACTTACATTTTTGGGGCACTGATTTCCACAACTTTTCAGCTCCTCCCTTTTGTCAAGTTGCAACCACTCATGGCATTGAACGTAGGGCTGGTTCAACCCACAGTGGCATTTTATTCTAACCATGTGCTTGCAAGGAGGGCATGGCCCTGGATGACAGGGTTTTGGGCAATCATGGCCACAACCTTCTGGTCTTTCTTTCGTACACAATCCTTCGCAAGGCTCGCACGTTACTCCCGCCGTTGTAATATCCGGCGCCGATTCTACTGTGTGACAGGCCAAATTACATGTGTGGTTTCCACATGCAAGTAATCTTCCACAAGGCCTATGGCAACTACTTGGTTTGGCCATATGACAAGGCCAATCACATGTTTCATGTCCACCTACACAAAATTTATTAAATTAAACTAATTTAGTTTAGGTGACATTATTACCAAGACATGTTACTGGAACTGGAACCACACAATCTGGACAAGGAAGTGCTTTCTTGACTTGTTGAGGTTTCTGTTGTTCCCAAGGCATTGATGCTTTTTGACCTTCAAGTTTCATCAACACTGACGAATGACAAATTCTAGGGCACAAATGATCACATGTGCTTCTGGTCTTATTACAAATTTGTTTACAAGGTGGGCAGTCACCAAAATGGCATCTGTGTTCAATGCGCTTCTCGTGATGGCAGTCGGGAGGATTTCTAAAACAAGACAATAAGCTACACCATTTATTAATTTGTTTAACTTACAGGCAAAGTTTGTTGCATTTAGGTGGTTTCGTTTTGTGTTTTTTGCCACAAGGAACGGTAAGTTTTGTGTGGCCGCATTTGCACGATACAATTTCTGTATTGCTACAAGGATAACAAGGACCCCTGTGACACACTGAAGAACATTTGTGTTTGCCGCAATTTAAAGTTGCTCCACAAGGCTTTTCACAAGGAGGGCAATTGCCATCACAACACTAGAAATTTTAATTGTAATATACATTTATTATTATTACTAAACCATAATACCTTCCTGTTGCAAGGATGTTTGTTGCAATCCTTCATCTTCTTACATTTAGTTTCACATAGATAAGATTTATAACATTGAATTTCTTTTGTGTGTTGGCCACACCTACACTGTTTTACAACAGTTTCAAGGCACTAAAAATATTAAAATTTATTTATATACATATATACATAAATAAACAGACATATTTACCAGTCCACATTTGTCTTTATGGCATCTCTGGTTACAGGTATGGGCTCCACATTCTAATAATTTGTCACAAGTGTCTTTACAAGTGGGCGTCTCCTCAGTACATGGTAATTGATACTTATTTTTACCACAAGGACATGTTCTTGGTTTAGTCAGTTCACACACATCACACACTCCTGCATGACACACTTCAGGACAAGTGTGATGTCCACATTCAAGTGGTTTATTACAAACCTAAAAGGAATTATGTAGTACTGTTTTATTGAATATTTATGAATTTACCTTGTTACACTGCCAAATTGGTTCAGCACAATCCCTAAGTTTTTGATGTGCCTTGCACATGCATTTCTGGACACTTTTCTTTGGACATGGTTGACATAGACCTGCATGGCATGGTTCAGCACAAGTGTGTTTCTCACAGGACAACAATTTTCCACACTTATTTCCACAGGACCAGTCCTTTTTACTGCACCTCTGTGTCCTAGGTGGTTGACTGCCACAGTAACAAGTCACAGTCACTGTCACTGGACATGGTGGACAAGGACCTAAAAATGTAAATTAATAATTAATTTAATGCTTTAATGTGTGTTAAACTTAATAAATACCTGGGTGACATAACAGCACACATTTGTGTCCACACTTGGGTATTAAATCCTTTTTGCAGATTTCTCCACAGGAGTGAGGCACCAGAAATGCTTGGAATTTAGGTTTTTCAACCTTTCCACAGAAGCAAAGATATTTGCTTGGTATGTCCTCGGGATTGTACTCATGTCTGCATTTAGGGCAACACCAAGATATTGTTTTTTGATTTACCACAATCTGTCCTTCAAGTGCTTGCTTTTGATGAGTTATTGTGTCTTTGGACCATCTTTGAATGCACATTATGTGAAAGAAGCCATAGCAATTGTTACAACTCCAGATCTACAAAATTATGTATGAAAACTAAATAATTGAATTTTATAAAACTTACTTCATCATCTCTTTTTATTCTGGAAATGCAAATCAGACAAGTGGCTGCTCCTGATAGAAAGGATTGTTCTAAAAATATTTGCGTACGTTCTAATTGGTCATCTGTTCCTCCTGATTGAGTGTAACTCTTCAATATTGAATCTAGAAATTTCCAACATTAAACTGCACTCACTCAGAGAAATTTTACTTACCAATTACATTTTTTGACTCTAACTCTTCTTCATCAGAGGAAGACTCGTATTCTTTTACGTGCTTTTGTACTGCAGCTTGAAGTTTTTTTTGGGCTTCCTTAAATTTTAAATCTGCCGACTTTTGTTGGGCTGGTGTCGGCGAGTTTTCCAATTTACTTTTGGGTTTTTTTGGTTGGTTCCGATTTTGATTCCAAGGATTCGTTGGTTTCGGTTTATTCATGTTTGTTTTGTTCATTTACATGGTGAACGAAAACAAACACTCAGTCTTTTTTGTAACAGGAAATGTTAGGTTATTCTGACAACTAATCAAATACGTTAAAACTTCCAACGTAACAAAAATAAATTTACTCAACCAAAACACACATGTGCAAGGGTAGTTGCATACCCTTAAATAGTTAAAAATTATCTGTACATATAAATAAAATTGGAGTATCTGTTTGTAATATTGAAATAACCGTTTTTTACTACATGTATATGAATATATACATAATATACGGTACATACACCAAAATAACATTTTTTACAATTTTTGTCTCTCTGTCTGTCTGTTTGTTCCGGCCAATGGTTTATAAAATTAAATTCTTAATTGTGATTTTTTGTATAATTTTGAATATTTACTAATTTGTATTTGCAATATATTACTTTCAGTAAGAATTAATATTTATGAATTCCGTATTTAAAATTTCTTGAAACAATGCGAGATACATTAGAATTAGATTAGATTTAATTCTAGAAAACTGCAACACAACATGAAAAGTATTATGTTACTATAAATAATACCATTTTTCCTTTCCTAAATTACGTTTTTGCCTCTCAATAACGTTAAATTCTATTCAACAAAATAATCAGCATTCTAATAAACATTATGTGACACTAGAAAAAAATTCTGCGTTCCCGAAACTGAAAAAAAGATCAACTTCAGTTTTGACCTACTTTTCGTAATTAAACCAAAATTCGACAATTCCAAAAATAAATATATACATATTAATTTAAATGATATAAGAAGAAATATATGGACTATATGATGAATGAGATATAACTTCATTTAACATTTATTCAACTTCTTTTGAATTCATAATGTTTTTTTAAATAAAGAAGACTTTGTGTAACTGTGTAATGACATTTCAATAAATGTTCTACTAGAGTTTAAACTTTAACATGTTTTTATTTAACCAATTTTAAAGAAATTTGGTCGTATGCTTTGGGTCATTATCGTGAGTAAAACTTCATTTAACTTATTTTTGACAAATTGTTCTAAAACATATCTCATAACATCTCTATTCATAAAACGATGCATATTGACAATAATATTAACGGTTCTATACCATGTTAAAAAAGTAGCCTCTAAACATCAGGTTTCAAAGTTTTTATGTTGTATCTAGAGTCCAAACTTTTATTTGGACATCAACGATCTAATCTTATTCTATTGAACTTGGATTTATCACGCCAAAGTACTTTTCACTAAAATTCTAGAGAGCAATGAATATATTTTATTTTAGCTGTAAGTACTAATTAAAATATCAAGAATTTTAATTAAAGTAAATAACTTTTTTGAGGTATGTTCAATTTAAATTTAAAGAAAATAGATTTTAATTAATTATATTTATTACTTTTAATTACCACTTAGTCATAATTGAATTTTTCAATATGTAACTATTAATTAAAATCAAGTATAATACAAAAAGTTACAACAATCAGGAAAGGTTTTTCTTAAATATATATTAAATAAAAGAAACAGAAAATAAATATTTTTCTTTAACACTTGTTTTTGATTTTCAGATAGGACAATAGGATAGGAAAATCCTATGAGAAACTTTACAATTAGAATACAATTTTAATTACAACAATAATTATATTTAATAGAATACTACACTTATACACACAATTAATTTTTCATAATTTAGATCTCAGATTTATAAATTCGATTTTATTTATTTTGAAACATAGGAATCGTCTCTGAGTGAAGGCGATCCTACGCTCTCATCCTACTATTAACAATTTAATAAAATATGAGTATATAATGTTTGTAAATTGAGGAATTTCTCAGAGATAAAGAAGTTAATTTAATGAAAATTAAAAAACATGCAGTGTACTTATAATTATTTAAGGTGAAAGTGAATACTTGGTTAGATTACCTAAAAAACATACAAAAATAAATAATTTCTGAAAATCTCAATTTTTACTTAATAAGAAACATATTTATATGTTTGCAAATATACAAATTTAATGTAGCAATCATACTTAAAATGATTGGTTAATAATTAATTGATAAATAAATAATTATAATTATCTTTTCCTTTCCATATAGCCTTATCGTCTTCCCAATGGTTCTAGTGGTTGGTCATTATACTCTAGATGCATCCATGGATACGGACAAAGAATGAACATTTCAGAGAACTGACTATTTAATAACGCAAATATTCATGAGAATTAAACTCAGGAAACTGTTAGACTACTGATTCTTTAATAATTCTTATAAGAAGATTGGAGTTCTAACTTAATACAATTATTTTCAGAGCACCCCTTCCGATCTGCCTGGTAGAACCTAATAATTTCATAATAATCGCGAACCATTTAGGTTCAATAATGAAGAAAATTTAATTGCAAATCTTTGTAATACTTACGACAGCCATCAAGCGTTTGTTCATGAACAATTGTTGATTTGTACCATTTTTTTAAACAAACGTAATATGTATAAACATTATTATGTGTATTGGATAATACTCTACTCAAAATTCGAATTTTGCATTTGTTCGTGTGAGAGTGACAGAGAGAAAAATACACGTTAAAGAATGTTAGAGAAAGATGAAGATTACAACATACAATCTGGGGCTCAACTCGGGGCATTTAGTACATTTTCAAGCATTTCGATAAGTTGTGCAGTGACAATTATTAATCTTGGAGTTAATATTGTAAGTATATATTAATTAATTAAAAATATATGATTATACGTATAAAAATTGTGTGTTATTTATAAAGAAATCAATTGAAATATGCAATTAACATCTAAATGCGTTTAAAAAAAAAACTTTGGCACAAAGCTTCAACGACTTAAGGATTCTTTGTTACCAAATTTATTAAGAAATTATTATATTTTGAACTAACACAAATTTATTAAAACTGTTTCTAGGACCGAATTTTTTTAATCATCATCAAGCGCATGTCCCTAAACAGTTGTTGATTTTTACCACATTTTTTTGTCATTTTAATACTATTTGACTCAAAATTCGAATTTTGCAATTGTTCGTGTAAGAGTGACAGAGAGAAGATTACAACAGAGTTGTGCCGATCTAGTAAGCTGTGCATTTTTTTAACCTCGGTCCCAACTCGGACCATTTAGTTCATTTTGAAGTATTTCGATAAACTGTGCAGTAACAATTATTTAAGCTTGTGGTTAATATTGTAAGTATATATTAATTAATTAAAAATATATAATTAAAATCAATTGAAATATGCAATTGTAACGTTACCTATGCATTTCATAATTTGGAACTAGTGTAAGTAACTCTTAAATACAAATTAATATCTAAATGCATTTAAAAAACAAATATACTAACTTTGGCACAAATACTTCGACGGCTTAAGGATTCTTTTTTACCAAATTTATTAAGAAATTTTTGTGTCCGAACTGAGACAAAATTATTAGAACTGTTTCTATGAATGAATATTTCTAATCATCAAGCGCTTGTTCATGATCACGCTGTACATGTTAATGTTAATGAATGTTAGAGTAGGATTAAGATGGTGACAGAGTTGTGCTGATCAAGTAAGTTTTTTATAATCTCGGGCCCAACTTGGGGCATTTAGTTATTTTTGAAACATTTTGATAAGGTGTGCAATGACAATTATTATTATTAAACAAGGAATAATATATTATATATTAACACACTATAGGCGGGTAGCAAAATGATTCAAACTAAGTTGTTGAATTATAACAAAAAATAAGAGATAATTCTTTCAGTCCCGTATGTAAACCAATAGAGTAAAATTATCTCACCCCGCTTTTAAAGTAAGTACATTCAAAAAGGTAAAAATTACCGACCAGCTAACAATCAACAGTTCTCGAGACGGGTATTTTTACCCGACCCGCTTATAGTGTGTTAATATAAATGAATATAATAATATATAATTATTATCAGTAATAAAATAACATAAAAATAAAAATTCAAATTTTTATTCAATCATCATCAAGACATCTCTCACATTCCATATCCTTTGTTGCAATTTCCAAAAAACTCAGTTCATGCAATTAATGCACTGAATCCACGTTTTTTTTGTCAATGTAACAGAGAAAATCGCTACATATATTATCATCTTCTTTAGAAGAAGAGTTCTTTTCTTGATGCTTTTATCAAGAAATAATCGTAATTTCGGTTTTTCTGAAGTTATAACTTCAGCAACTTTTACAATTCTTCTTTAAGGATAAGTGATTCCTTTTTTTAAATCTTAAAAACCAGTCTTCTCCAGGTACTCCATTTTTAGAGGGAGTTTGCAAGTCATTTTCTTTGACAAATTGTTGAACAGCAACAACATTTATTTTCTTGACAATCCAAATCCACATCCAATGTTAACAGTCCATCGGAAAGACGTTTTTCATTTTCACATGTGTGTTTTTTCCTCGAGATTCACTTTCTTGTCCAATTTTTCCTCGGATTCAGTCACTAATTGTATTTTTGGGTATTTTATTGTGGTTACTAGCTCTATTAAGTAAAATGAAATGACTATCAAGAAATAAATTTAATAAAACAATCGAGTAAATAAGAATATATAATGCGGTTTTACCCCGATGGATAGTCCGAATTTGCCCCAAATATTTCCTGAGTGAGGTTCTGCTATTATTTTAACAAAAAAAGAAATACCGTATATATTTTATTACCATAAAGGAAACTTACCTTATTATCCGTTATGCCTATCGAAGACACATAGATTTGATTATTGCCTAAATTATCGTTTTATAATGCTTAACTCTATCTTTGCTTTGCACCTGAAAACACCATGCACTTTATCGAACGAAGATTTTTACCATTGTATCAATGCAACGTATATTCGAATAAATAAGGGCCTAATGCGGACTTGTCCCCTGTACAAATTTACCACAATGCAATTTACATTGAATTTATTTGTTTCATAAATAATTAAATACTCTAGTTATTTTATTTAAAATAACAAAATAAATTGAATCTGACTGAGTATTGTTTGTATAACCAAAGTTGGAAACTGATACTCTTAATAAGTTAAATTAAAATGTCGTGCTTTTTGCTTTTAAAAAACACAGGTTCTCTTCTCTTATTGAGACATTTGTTACTTGTTTCAATTATTTTTTTTTATATACGCATTTTAAATCATATAAAAATTTATAGTTTTTATGGGTATCTTGTTTATGATCCTTTTTTATTATTATAGGACGTACTATCGCGTTCATAAGTGGTCTGCCACTTTCCGAAGCGCTTGACCTCGACCGTCACATTCTGTTACAGTCTATTATTTCGGTCCGCGTAAAAATTAAAAACTGAATCTGTATAAGTTTTGACACAGTAAAAGGGGTAACGATTTTACAAAACAACATGCCACACTATAAACAGGGTTGTAAGGATTGGATCACGGCAAATTATGAACTAATTTTGTAAACATTAGTTATTCAGAAAATATTTGTTGTGTTTTATTGAAATTGTAATGATAACTATAATATTTAAAACGATTATTTAAATAACAAATATTAAATTAATCTTAATTAATATTATTTTGATTTTTTACTAAGTAAATAGTTTTAAAAATGATTTAAATTAGTATTTGAGCTAATGTGATATATTTTAAAAATATTTAAAAGATTACATACAAGAAATAAAAATTAACTATTTTCATAACAAAACCAAGTATTTACGATATGTAAAATAGTGCATATTAAAACATTTTAAATGTTATGAAATAATACACCCAGTTATTTTTTAAAAACTTTATTTTGTGGACAATTTTGTTCTTAATTTTTTTATGTAGATTAAAATTAAAAGAATAAATTAACAATAGTTATTAACAATATAACACATTAACAGAATATATAACAGAATTCGGATACATGAACACTTTGGTTTGTTCAAAAAGATCCTCACTCTTGTTTTTCATTTATTTGAACATTATTTGTTATTGTATCTTATAACTCATCCATGATTTGTAATCTGTTTCTGTAAATGGTATTCATTAAATGTCCAAACAAAATGTAGTCCAAAGGAGTTGAGGGGATCTCGGTGGCCAAATTTATCTACCAGTGTCTCATCAGAGTGTTCTTCAAGAAAACGTTCCGTTGTTTTTGCAGTATGGACAAGAGCATTATAACATTAAAAACACTCATTTGTGATTCATCATAGTGAAGTCGGTATTGTTCAGCAAACTCCAAACACATATTGTAATTGCTTTTCATTTATTGTTTGAACACCATTTGTTATTGTATCTTATAACTCATCCATGATTTGTAATCTGTTTCTATAAATGGTATTCTTTAAATGTCCAAACAAAAAGTAGTCCAAAGGAGTTGAGGGGATGGATACCCGCGGCCAAATTCCTCTACAAATTACTCATCAGAGTGTTCTTCAAGAAAACGTTTATTTAAATTGTTTGAGATTCTGTACGTAATATTATACAAATATATAGATATTTGAAAAAAAAATAAATAAATGGAATTACTAAATTATATACTACTTAATTTTTATTATAATTATAATATTTATGTCTATATGTGCATTTTGTATTCGGAACGTTACTGCTGTATATATTAGACGCGAAGTAAACAAGTGTTTCTTTTTGTCTTTTTTATATCGCATTATTAAAATTGAATATAAGAAACTAACTACGAATCTACAACATTGTTGTTGATACATAATTTGAAATTAATATATGACATATAATTCACAAAATTCATGTCGCGTTTCGATTCGAAAACCAATACGTAGTAAAACTAAAACGAGCACTCGTTCCTAAATCTAAACTATCTCAGACCCCAGAAAGTCGGTTTCCAGAACGGCCATAATGTTTCCCAGTTCACAATTCATTTTATAATCACAAAATTGTATTTATTTTATTGTATGGAACATTTGCAATATAAATTTTTAAAATTAAAATACTTGATAACAAATGTTATATTATAATGAAAAACCTAAAACATTAAATTATATACTCGAGATCTTTTTAACAATATCATGCAGCTTATCATTGAACTATATGTAGAGGCTCTCTTCCTCCGCTACATATACAGTTCCTTAAAAAATAAATAATAAAAATAAAATTGTTGTACCAAACCGAAAAACAAAAAAAAAAACGCACCCAAACTTTGATATCAACAAACATATACAACACTGGGGACATAAACATATTCTCCCAATTTTAGTTCTTACCGAAATATTTAGCTCTCTAGCTATTTTAGAAATATTTTTTCCTTGTTGATTTAAAAAGACAATTTTAAGGCGTTTTTCCTCGTTTAAATTCATGTTCGCTGTACAAAGGTTCGCATTCAATTGACAACACATTTAGGAATCGCATCTTACGATGTGGTGGGGAGTCGGCACTGCCGAGACGGTAGTGCACGGTAATACAGAATGTGACCGTTTACGGCCTGACGTCAGGAAAGTGGCAGACCACTTATGAACGCGATAGTACCAAAGCCGTTAGGAATAGAACAAGCAATGAACTCTCAATGTTTTAACCATTAAAAGAAAATTATTAAAAATATGTAAACTTTACTTGGATAAGCAAAAAGAAAACGATATTCAGTTCCCTCATATAATTGAGTTCTAACCCGGAGTCTTGATCTCTATTTATTTTCTCGCTGATTGGACACTGAAAAAAGATGCGCAAAAAGTTACCACGAACGCATTTATATTATGATGATCAATCACTGATATCATTGGAAAAACAATTAAGGAACAGAGGTAATAGTGATTTTCATGTAAATAGTAATTTTAATTGATTATTTGTGAATAATTTCAGGTGGGTCCTGAACAAGACCAGTTAACCAAACAACTGCCATCGCAAAGTAAGTTTTTCTACATTTTACATGTTTTGTTACCGTAAAATGTTGATTAATTTATTGAAGCAATATTTTTTTCTAATCTTACAGAACCTACCGTTAGGGATATAAATAAGTAATCGACCCTAAATGTTTCAACCAGTAAAAGGACATTTTTTAAAATAACTTTGCTTGGATAAGTAAAGAGAAAACGATTTTCAGTGCCCCATGCAATTGGGTTCTGACCCGGAGTCTTGGTCATAGAACTATTAAGCTCTACTAGGCAGCTTTGCGGCAGCAGTGCGTCAGACCTGACATTGACGGGGTCCACTGAAAATAGTTGATACTTTGCTTGGATAAGTCGAGTTGCGAGTCCAAAATGTGCACTTTAATATTGAGCTGGATTCTTAATCTTGTTGTTAGTCATCTCCATATAATACCTTACTGACTAGACACTGGAAAAAGATTCATAAAATGTTTTCGTGAAGTCCACGGACGCATCTAAATTATGACGATCAAATACTGGCATCATTGTAAAAACGATAAAGGACAAAGATAGAATATTAATGGTAATAAATAATAATATTGATATTCAAGTAAATAGAGATTTTAATTGATTATTTGTGGATGATTTCAGGTGGGTCCCGAACAAGACCAGTTTATCAACCAACTGGCATCACAAAGTATCATATTACAGGTTTTGCTACCCTAAATTTAATCTGTAGGTCGAAGTCGTTATGGATATAAATAAGTATTGAACAAATTAATGTTTATTGATTGATTTATTAAAGCAATATTTTTTTTCTAATCTTACAGAACCTACCAAAGCCGTTAGGGACATAAATAAGTAATTGTCCCTCAATGTTTTAAACAGTAAAAGGACATTTTTTAAAATAACTTTGCTTGGATAAGTAAAGAGAAAACGATTTTCAGTGCCCCATGCAATTGGGTTCTGACCCGGAGTCTTGGTCATAGAACTATTAAGCTCTACTAGGCAGCTTTGCGGCAGCAGTGCGTCAGACCTGACATTGACGGGGTCCACTGAAAATAGTTGATACTTTGCTTGGATAAGTGGAGTTGTGAGTCCAAAAATGTGCACTTTAATATTGAGCTGGATTCTCAATCTTGTTGTTAGTCATCCCCATATAATACCTGACTGACTAGACACTGGAAAAAGATTCATAAAATGTTTTCGTGAAGTCCACGGATGCATCTAAATTATGACGATCAAATATTGGCATCATTGGAAAAACGATAAAGGAACAAAGATAAAATATTAATGGTAATAAATAATAATATTGATATTCAAGTAAATAGAGATTTTAATTGATTATTTGTGGATGATCTCAGGTGGGTCCCGAACAAGACTAGTTTATCAACCAACTGGCATCACAAAGTAAGTTTTTCTACATATTACAGGTTTTGCTACCCTAAATTTAATCTGTAGGTCAAAGTCGTTATGGATATAAATAAGTATTGAACAAATTAGTGTTTATTGATTGATTTATTGAAGCAATATTTTTTTCTAATCTTACAGAATATACCAGAGCCGTTAGGGATATAAATAAGTAATTGACCCTCAATGTTTTAACTATTAAAAGGACATTTTTTAAAATAACTAAATTAAATATAAGTTTTTTGAATATAAATTATTAAAAATAGTTAATACTTTGCTTGGATAAGTAAAAAGAAAACGATTTCCAGTCACCCATGCAATTGGGTTCTGACCCGGAGTCTTGGTCATAGAACTATTAAGCTCTACTAGGCAGCTTTGCGGCAGCAGCGTGTCAAACCTGACATTGAATAGGTCCACTGAAAATAGTTGATACTTTACTTGTATAAGTGGAGTCGCGATTCCAAAATGTGCACTTTAATATTGAACTGGATTCTCATTCTTCTTATTAGTTATCTTAAAGGATAAGTAGTTTTGCAGTTTCGGAAATTGAGTTTGTTGCTCATAAAAATTTGCGTTGTTAAATAGTCCTTTCCAATGTTCTTTCTTTTGTTAAAACATTTAGACAAGATTTTCTATTTGTATTCTCGCTGATACTTATAAGAGGCGCAAGTCCATGGTCGCATCTAGAGTATGTCTACCCACAAATGACACCACTGTGGTGTCAATAATTTTTAAAGCCACTTATTCGGTTAGCTTTGGCGCCGATTACACCAAATATGTATCAACTGTAATCGTATACAAATATTCGATTCTTATTGTTTTAACTATTAAAGGAAGCATCACTTAATAAACACACATAAAAGTGTTTCACTAAAAGTTTTTTGAAGATCGCGAGTCTAACAATGCATAAACTTTTAATATGTGTAAAATTGTTGGCGTTGATCGTGACACGTAATCCGTACAATGTAGACGTAGTCCTTGTAAGACGTAACATAGAACGTATAACGCAATTAGCATATATGTTCAATCTTTGGTTCTAAAATTTTGCGAGTTAAATTGCTACTTTGATCGTAAAATGTAATCCGTATAACGCAGAACGTAGTCCGTCAATCGTATAACGTAGACCGTATAACGCATTAGCAAAGATACGTATGACGTCAAACGAAACGCAAAAACGTAGAGCGTAGAACGTAAGTCATATCATGGTTAACGTAGCAATTCGTTGAAACTTAATACATCTTGTAAACCGCAAATTGCAGAAATACGTTTAACATAAAACGCATCGGTATCGTTGCATAAAACGTAAGCCCGTAAGCGTGAAAGGCCACAATTTTACACACATTTGATATATTGTTTTGAAATTAAATTACTCTTCGAAATCTGCGTTCTTAAATACTTATCTTAAATATTCCTTCTTTAGTTAATACATTTACAAAAAGTTTTTTGATGTATTTATAGTTGTTTAGGTTTAAGTAGATTGTAACTTAGTATAGGAAATGTATTTACCTTGCTATAAATATAATATTGTTTATTCTATATGTTTTTAAAGTAATTTAATAGTATGTTAAATATTTTCAATAAATTTAAACAATATCCAAACAAATGTATAATACTTTGAGTGTTGTAAGAGACAAACATTAAAATTTATATATAAATATTCGATTCTTATTGTTTTAACTATTAAAGAAAGCATTATTTAATAAACAAACATAAAAGTGTTTCACTAAAAGTTATTTGAAGATCGCGAGTCTAACAATGCATAAACTTTTAATATGTGTAAAATTGTTGGTGTTGATCGTGAAACGTAATCCGTACAATGTATATGTTGTCTCTGCAAGACGGAAGGACGTTTACCACAATTGTTACTTTGATCGTAAAACGTAATCCGAAAGCATAACGTAGTCTGTCAATTGTACAATGTAGACCCTATAACGCATTTAATAACCAACATTATTATTCATAAAAAAATATACACCAACAAAAACCGTCTTTTTCCGAAAATAAGACATCCTCCGAAAATAAGCCCTATCGTGATTTTCAGAACTTTTTGTAAAATAAGACATCCTCCGAAAATAAGCCCTATCTTGATTTTCGAAACTTTTTGTAAAATAAGATATCCCCCGAAAATGATGTTTCCAATGCACTACGAACAGGCTACTTAGACAAAAAGTATTCATTTAACGATAGCTATATCGCAAGACATGAGAGATTCGGACCAATAATTCAACAGGAAATGGATTTGGAAGAAAATCAGAATATAATTCAGAATTTTATTTATGACGATGTTCCAGAAGATGATGCCATGACTGTAATTGAATAAATTTAAATTTTTGTATTCTGTGTAAAATAAATATTAAATAAAAATATAAATATATGCTTTTATTTTTGCCATCTCCGGAAAATAAGCCCTAACGCATATTTTGGACCAAAAAAGAAAGTAAGACAGTGTCTTATTTTCGGAAAAAGACGGTACAAACATAAATGTACAAACATACATACATTCAAATGACATAAATTTTAAAAAAACAATTTATCATAATCTTAATCTTTAAGCCATGCCAAAATCTGGGGAAATTGTTTTTACCAACCAAAAACACTAAAAACTACAATATTACTGTCAATTTAAGGAATTTCTATAACCAATTTCCATGTTTCTCTCAGATGACAGTCATTGACAGATGGCATACGTGTCCTCCTCCTACACTTACTGTAGGCTCGCGCATTTCCGACCGTGCCGAACGAGTATATTCGGCTTTAGCTTTTTCGTCTCTCTTCACTTGACCCCCTGATAGAAAGGCATAGACTTCCAACGTAACAAAAATAAATTTACTCAACCAAAACACACATGTGTAAGGGTAGTTGCATACCCTTAAATAGTTAAAAATTACAGTTTATAAAATTAAATTGTTAATTGTGATGATTTTTTGTATAATTTTGAATATTTACTAATTTGTATTTGCAATATATCACTATCAGTAAGAATTAATATTTATGAATAATACAGATCCGTATTTAAAATTTCTTGAAACAATGCGAGATACATTAGAATTAGATTAGATTTAATTCTAGAAAACTGCAACACAAAATGAAAAGTATTATATTACTATAAATAATACCATTTTTCCTTTCCTTCATCTTACCATATATTCATTCCGTAAACTCATATACATTGTATTTATATGCTCAATCCCCTTAACTTAACTAGGGAATTTCCTGAGCAGCTTGGCCTGTATACAGATAGATAAAGTGTATCATGACAAACATTCCTGAAACGAATGAATGTGTTATATATAATGTATATTTATATTTGTAATATATAATATTTTATTATCATATTACAGAAAAAGTAAATTACGTTTTTGCCTCTCAATAACGTTAAAATAAATTCTATTCAACAAAATAATCACCATTCTAATAAACAATTATGTGGTGCTAGAAAAAAATTTTGGGTTCATGAAACTGAAAAAAAGATCAACTTCAGTTTTGACCTACTTTTCGGAATTAAACCAAAATTCGACAATGACAAAAATAAATATATAAATATTAAATTAAATGATATGGGAAGAAATATATAGACTATATGATGAACCTCATTTAACATTTTGAAACTTCTTTTGAATTTCTAATGCACAATTAAATTAAGACTTTGTGTAACTGTGTCATTTCATTTCAGTAAATTTTCTACTAGAGTTTCTAGTTTAACGTTAAACTGATTACTATTTAACCAATTTTAAACAAATTTAGACGCATACTTTGGGTCATTATGATGAATAAAAATTCATTTAACTTATTGTTGATAAATGATTATAAAACATACCTCATAACATCTCTATACATAAAACGATGCATATTAACAATAATTTTATGTTATATCCAGGGTTCAAACTTTTATTTGGACGTCTAAGATCTAATCTTATTCTATTGAATTTGGATTTGTCAGTCCAAAGTACTTTTCACTAAAATTCTGGAGGGCAATGAATATATTTTATGCTAATGGTTTAGACCTAAATTTTTCATATTAATTATTATTTCCCTTTTCCCTGGTGTGTGGTGTATCTTTCAATTTACTGAAAGTAAATTATTCAATAATATTAGTTCCACTAAGAATAATTTATTACTATTAACTATCTGTTAAATAATGCTACCAAATATATTTGAATCAGATATTTCTTTAGACAACGAAATCAGAAAAAACTCATAGAACATTGAAATATGTTTTATATACTTAATGAATAAATCTTGAATTAAATCATTTTATGACATATCTTGCAAAACGTGTAATTTTAAATTTCTCAGGCCGTCATCGTATTTGAATAAACTTAAATATTATACAATACATATATAATATATACTATTCTAGTTTGAAACAAATTTTTATTTACTACATTATTCATACAATCTATGTATTGGTTGAAAATAAATAATGCAGCAATTTCTTATGTTATAACAAATCATTCACACAACTAATTTCTAAAAATGTAAATCACATAATTTATTCCTCCTGAGGAACTGCCGCAAAGCGACAATTTATCATCTGAAAACACATGTAAAGACGCACCCGACACCCGAAGACGAATTAAGTACATATTTCAGGAACTATGAAAATGTGCGAAGTTCCGATCGGGAACGTGAAGTGGTAAATCACCGACCGATGGGGGAACTCACACGTTGGATATCCGACACCGTTGAACAGTTCCAAACTCTTTGTCGGCTCGGCCCCAGGTGTAAGAACTCAGGCACGGGTCACCTTCGAAGCGGTATGTGGTTCCATCATTTATATCTATTGACGTTCAGTGACAGAGCGCCAACTCATCGCATGGAAACATCCATAATTTATATTAGTCGCTTTTAGCATACGAGTCTCGACTATTTAGATTCCGTTTTTTGTTTTCGTCCAGTCATACCGATCTTGTGTGGCGTGGATATCATTAATGTGCGATGACTGGAAGGGTGTGGGTTACGGGTCCATTCAATAATTTAATGCATTTTGTTTCAGCCAACAAAAGCAGTACCATTAACTTCGTTCACAATTCGGGTGGCATCGAAAGTCGCACGCTAACCTTTGTGGTACCCGCATACCAAATGTGTAGCATGCACCAAATAACTAAACGGTCGTGATCAGTGGGACCGCCGCATATGTCATCTATGGGGCGTATCGCGCGTCCCGACGCATATCGTCGCGTACCATATCTACCTGAATCTGGTGCCACTAATGACCATTTAAATAGAAACGGGCACGGCTCTATCGCGGCCGCCGATCTACGGACGGGCGACCGCGTGCCAAAAATTAACGCCCCAGCATTAGATTGCCACGCTAAAAAATTAATTAAATCTCCGAGATAAGGCTAATTTATTGCCGGGTTAATGGAGACGTGTTAGCACGGATGGCTGGATCACAGGTGCAGTGTGTTATTATCGTTTTGCTACGTTTCATCATGTTTTTAATGCTCTTAAAGTGTGTTGGATATTTTTTATATAAATAGAGCAGTTATATATACATGATGTTTATGCTCTCATATGCCAAATTAATTATTATAAATTTAATTAAACAAAATATTTAACAGTATGTAGTGTATGTATGTAGATAGTTCTAATAAATATATTATAATTAAAATTAAGTAAAAAACTGTTGTCTCTATTTACCTAACAAAATTGTGATGTTTTTTTTAGTTTGACGCTGAATCCTTGAAAAATATGAAAGCTGAAAGTATTTAGGAAGTAGTATGTTGTTTTATTAATATAATTTAATTAATAATTAACGAGAAGGAAAACAGGTATAATAAATTAAAATTATATCGATAAACGTCGAATATATAAAGGTAATTTAAGAAATATTTAAAAATATTTTGAGGAGTGTGCATATACATTTGTGAGTAGAATATAATATTATTAATGAGCAGAACTTTCCGTTTTATTAAAAAAATCTACTTCGAAATTAACTCCGCAGTATTATATCAAAAATTACCACATGTTTTAAAAGTATAATTCTACACTTACATTTTAAAAATATGTTCTTTGATTAAATTGCAAACTATTTTTTGTGTATGAAACTTGATCTAAAAGTTATTTTAAAGTATTTTTTTCAATTAAAGAACTGATTTAGAAAATGTTAGAAATACTAAGCAAAATATTTCAGTTTGAAATTGCACTAATTAATAATTAAAATGAAAGAGATTTATTAGAAATTAAATAAGATTAATAAAAAAACCGTTTTAACAAATGATTATTTTTTAAATTTTTTATTTTTATTAATAGTGTTAAAAAGGTTTATTTGATTTGAATTTTTCTGGAGAAACTAGAAATTAATATAAACAGATTTAAAAAAAAAAATACCATCACTATTCTCTCTTTGACTTAACCACAGAGAAGCTAATAAAACAAATTTCTATATTAATTTGCTACAAATATTTTATTTGTGTATTTTGTTTTTTTTTAATTTTGAAAAATCAAAAAAGTACAGACTTTTTTAATAAATGTCTGTACTGCCATCACCTTGACTTAACCACAGAGAAGCAAATAATACAGATTTCTATATTAATTTGTTCTCAATATTTTGTTTATTTTAATTTAGAAGTATGAAAGAAGTTTTCTTAGATTTTAATATGTTGTAATATATATATATATATATATATATATATATATATATATATATATATATATTTATATGTATATATAACAACACAAAAGTTTTTTAAAAATTGATAGTACTCCCATCTCTTTGTCTTTAACTATAGAGAACCTATTTCTATATTAATTTGCCATCAATATTTAGTTTTATTTATTTTTTAATTTAGAAGAAACAAAGAAGTTTTCTTAATTATAAGACAAATATATATATATATATATATATATATTATATAATAATTTACTAGCAACAAATTGTTTTTTTTAGTTATTTTGTAATTCTTGAAAAACATTAAAGTAAAACAATGTGTATTATTACACATTTGTATTCAAACATGACAAATTGATTGAATAAACTTAATTATTAAACTAAAACTATGAATAAATGTCATAAATATCATTATTTATTTATTTGAGTATTTTTTGTAGACATTTCTTTTATTTTCATTATTTTTTGTTTATCCGCAAAAATCTCTAAATTAACTCTTATAGATATTGTTGATGTTAAATTGTATTTCAGTAAAATTGTTAATAGAGAGAGTAATTTTGTTAAACTACAACATTAGTACC
The DNA here is from genome assembly GCF_024364675.1 of Aethina tumida. Taxonomy (NCBI): domain Eukaryota; kingdom Metazoa; phylum Arthropoda; class Insecta; order Coleoptera; family Nitidulidae; genus Aethina; species Aethina tumida. Next base: position 26,344,134 of record NC_065436.1, on the reverse strand, counting down.
TAAGTGATGTAATTAATTAATAATCTTTACTTTGATAAAATGTAAAGTGTAGATTTTAGTATTTGAGATTTTAGTAATTACATTTTATATCTACCGGAGAAGATTTAAAAGAAAGCCAAAATCAAAAAATGACTTGACAAAAAAAATGTGCTAATGTAATACTTTTTTTAGTGAGGGATTCTTAAGTTTTGTTTTTTCACAGGCTTCCCCAAGTTAAATCGTATCAACTCTGCGTTCCTCTAAACACCATAAATCATTAATCGGCTGCATCCGTTCCATTCTTTTTCCATCCGTTTCATGAAACGCCGAGCCTGAAAACTGAAACAAGCCAAGATCCAGACGATAGTGTCAATTACCAGTGTTGATCGTAAGCAGATCTGCCCAGTAAAAAAATCGAAATGAAAAAAGAGCAGAATGCGGGCGGCCAATGCCGACGCAATAGGCCGGACTTATGGTACAGTCGCCATGCCATTGGCCAAGAAACCCGACTTATTGTTAGCCACAAGCGAGACAGACGTACCGGCCAATTGAACGGGCGCAAGCGAGACATATTCCGGCTGAGCGTACGAGGCGCTTAGGCGAACGTTAAATCAACTCTCAAAGCATTCTTTGAATCGTACCAGCGAGGAAGGCGTCGTACCGTGGTGCTCCCAAAGGAACCCCATTGTTTTGTGATTGACTATCATCTACGTCAGGTGGTTGGAACAGTTGACTTGTCTTGTGCCCGTTATTTACTGTGACTATGCTGACGACCACTTCGATGTCGCGAAATTCTGCAGTTACGATTACGCCGGCGACGGTTGCCAGCGTGGCGGCCAGTGCCGCCTCCGTGTTACAGGAACAGCAACAGGCGGCCGCGAACGCGGTGGTGGCCACCGCCGGACAGCAGTTGGACAAAAGTGAAATCAACGATGCCGTCACCAAGGTGCTGCAAGGCTACGACTGGACTCTGGTGCCTATTGCGTCCAAGTAAGTTCCTTTGTTAGACATTTCAAAAGTTTTGAATGCATTTTCTTCTATGTCAATAAAATTCAAAATCTCTCAGGCGAATTAACTTCACTCCAGTAAATGTTTTAGAAAACTTATGGTTTTGACTTCGTTTTTAGTGATCCCTATTTTCGCCACCAAAAAAATTAATCTAAAACAAACTCTTTAGATACCAATTTTGTACCCAATACTCCATCCTGTAAATCAATAAATTATTAATTGAGTTAATTCTAAAAATGTTAAATTGGAAGTGAAAGTTTTTGCTACGTTTCAGGAAATTTTGCTAATTTAAAGAAGATGTAAGGGAAATCATATTTTTAATTTATTTTGCACATTACTTAATTCATCTTTACAGTAAATTATAATTAGTCTCATTAACAAAGAAAGATACTATTATTCTTAAAAATCAGTCAAAAATAATATAATGAACTGAATAAAAATAGAAAAAATACTGATAACAAATAATGTTAGCTTTCTTGATGTATAACATTATGAAAGATAAAATTAGAAGCAGATTATTAATAATAAATGTGGAAACCATCATTATTATTTGTTACATAACAACTATTACATTGTTCCAACCCATCTAGGATTTTATGATTTTATAAATAATTTAATATAACGTTAACTTATGGATTGATTTTTTTGGTCAAACCGCTATTTATGAAGATTTTTGTGAGATGTTTGTAATAATTCTCTAATTAAATCTAAAAGAATTTTGAGAATATTTGTGTTTAAGAAAATTTAATTTTGTCTCCTTTTAAACTTTCATTTCAATTAATAAATTATCAAGAATTATTATAAGCAAATTTAGGATACATTTATAAAACAATGTAAAAGATTAAAATTGATAATCTTATAATTAAATCTACAAGAATTTTAAGAATATTTGTGCTTAGGGTAATTTATATTTTTACCTTTCATATCTTCATATCACTTAATTGATTATTAAGATAATTATCAATGAACTCGGGATATACTTATAAAAGATTAAAATTAGTGTGTGCTTAATATAATTTATTTTTCTATCTTTTAAACCTTCATTCAAATTAATTAATTATTAATTATCAAGAATAATTATCAGCAAACTCGAGATATACTTATAAAACAATTTAAATATTAAAATTAAACGTTTTATAATTAAATCTAAAAAAATTTAAGAAATTTTTGCTTAAGATAATTTATTTTTATACTTTTTAAACCTTCATATCAGTAGTAACCTAAACTAATCTTTTATTTATATTTTATATTTATAAAATTTCCTTTTACACCAACATTATTGTAGGTATTACTTACTTAAGTTATATTTGTTAATAACTACTTCAGATATATTTTTTACCATTCTTCTCTCTAATCCACTATAAATATTTTATTGACTGCTAAAATGTTTATTCAAAACATACAAACACTTTAAACGTGTTTGCCACTCGACGGCTACGTAAATAAATAAAACATTCGGGTTTGGCAGGGCCGTACAATAAAGTTTCCGCTCGTTCATTACGTTCATTACGTTCACCGTTCTCAAAAAATGTGCTTTTTTGACGGATTTGGAAGGAACCACTTGACGGGGAACCCGAGCAAATACCATAAAATCATTGAAGTCGGCGGCCCCGAACCAAAACCACCCAGACAGGTATACAAATCGTAGATTAAAGTGTTGAAAAGGAAACACCATGTTTATGTTTCACATGATCTTATTTACTGTTTACGCCAGTCTCGGAATCGGTTCCGTTTTTATTAAATATTGTTTCAGAATGGCAGATATGCAGATATACTTAGCGTGAAGTTTAATCATAAACACATATTTGTTTTGTAAACAGATTTAATAATTTGAAACAGCTGTAGGCTGATTTATTGTTCGTGTCTTGGAGGAGTTGCGAATGTTAAATTTACAAATTGTTCGTTACGTAAGTTGGTCGTGGTTTCGGAAATACCATCGGCTAATTACTTTTAGCAAAACTTAATTATAAAAGTTCGATGTGTGGCCCGTGTTTATTTCCTTTTATCGGAACGTGTTAATTGAATGACGCCGAGTCGTGTGATTCAGTAATAATTTCGCCAGTCGATTCAGTGATGTTTACCTTGTAATTATTACCGTACGGTCGTTTTCGTTTTTCTAAATGTCAGACTGTCTTGGAATTATTTCTAGGCGGGATTGATTTCCAATGTACAGTGGAAGCCAGAGAAATAGCATTAAACATTTTGTAAGATATTTCAGAAAAGCATTCGATTCAGATTTTGTTCAGTCAGTATAAAAATTTTTTTTTTTTTACTTTTTTATAACACATCCTATAAACCTCGGAGATATTACTTTAAACGTATATATTAGTCTGATTTGGTTGGCCAAAGAAATTGCATATTCAAATATATTTACTATATGTATATATATTTAACAATACTCTTTTAGTTAGAATCTATTCTTATTAGGATTTGTAATTATTTTATTGAATAAATTCACTTTCACTGAGAAGAAAGAAACACTGCTGTCCAAAGAAGAGTAAACTAATAATTAACATTAAACATCAAGGACTAAATATTGCTGATATCGCTAAAATATGCCTCCGAAAATTGGTTTGCTATACTTATTGACAAAATGAAGCAACATACTCAATTAAAAACATAATATAACAACTTTTATTGAGAGACAAGTTGGAAAATCGATAACTACATCCTTTCTTGTTTTCTAGACAAATAAAAAATGAATGAATTGAGTTATACAATAGCAGTGTGTCTAGTAGAACAATCAATATCAATAAATAAACAATTGGTTTCAAAAAAGAATATCCGAACAAGACTAAATGCCTTAATCATCCAGAATTTTGAAGTGAATGAAGTTATGAATCTATGTTCAATAGAACAAAAACTTTGAAACACGGTAGAGGAAGAGTTTTGGTTTAGGGTTCCTTTCTTTGGCATAGTATAAGACCATTACAAAAAATTATTAGCAAAATGGACCATTTCATAGTAGAAATTATTTTGATTTAGATACAAAATGAATAAAGATAGATAGAATATGGGGTGATTATTTTAAATTAAATGAAAAATATTTTAATTCCAATTAATTAGAGCTGTGTCTTTCTTAATTAACGTTAAAATAGTAATGTGTTGTAGTTCTCTGGCCACCACTGTACTTTTTTTACACCGTAATGAATGAGCAATGTCTATGATTATGTCACTACACATTACTACAATCGTTTACTTAAAGCTTGAATATTTATCGTGTTCATTCACAGTCTGTATGCAAATGGTTCTTGGTATTTTTGGGGCAAACAATTTTTTGACAAGCAAAAAAAAGTTAAAATTATTTATCAGTTCTCGGAAAGAACTGAATTACTTAAGTTCCCGCTAATAAGAAACATAAAAGAAAAGCAAAGATAACAACAACCGTTTAAACAAACATGAAAATTTAAAATGTTTATCAGTTCTATGAAAACTATTGCAATATGCAGCGTGTTCAGTGGAACCACACAATTTCCAACTAACCAAATACCCATAACCGATTAACATATTTCTTCGCGGCGTTTTTACACGACTTTCGGCACTTCTGCTCTCGACGTCGGTAATCTGTTAATACGTTCGGAACTGAAAGAAGTACCGTCGTGAAGATTAATTAGCGCTTCTACCTTAATTAACGGACTTTAAAAACGTTTTGTTCGTCGTGCGGCACTTTCAAAAGCCCCCTTCGAAAAAAAAAATTACGAGTATAAATATAAACAGTATCTTTGTGTTAACATTTCAAAATTGTGGTCGTGCTAACGAATCACTCAGCACGAATTGCGAAAGGAGAAAATTTTCTATTAGAAATATGTATATGTATATCAATTTGCTTATAATTTATTAATTTCGAGGGTATCCAGTTTTACGAATTTCGTTAATTTGAGGATTTATTTTGATTTACTAACTTTTCAGTGTTAAATAAAGATTTAAAGAAATTGTGCAAAATATTGGATGGTTGTTAAAAATTGATACTTCCCTAAATAAATATCATTTTTAATTATTTCATTTAATTCAAAAAAATTTTGTATAGTTAAAGTAAATATAAAATAAAAACAGAGATCTAAAATAATAATTATACTTAACATAAAGAGGATTTGTTTTTTTCACATATTGTGAAAACTATTAATTTATTTGCCTATTTTAAAAATATCTTGGGTATTTGATAATTATTAAAATTGATAATTGTTAAAGTAGATAATAACGGGTATCTAAAATTTCCAATAAATACAAAAAATGTTAATTCTCAAATGATTTTTATTTTTTACATATTGAAATTTATAATGCTCTACATAATTATCAATTATTACATGTTCAAACCTATTATTTTTTATTTTAAAAAGATCTTCTGTAGCTAATAAAAATGTAAAACAAAAACAAGAATTTAAATTTCTAATAAATATCGATTCAATTATTAATTTAAATTAAAATTATTAAAATTTGCTAATTATTCAGATAATTATTACAATTTGATAATCCTTCAAATTATTTTCATTTTTTATATATTGAAAACTATTATTTTGATTACTAAAAAAGAAATTGAATATTCAAATGATTATCAACAACCGATAATTCTCCAGATAATTTATTTATTATACCGATTGGAAAATCTTTGATCCTATTGAAATTTGATAGACTGAAATTTGCAGACTTCTACTGTCTCTGTCGTGCATGATGTCTCTCTCAAAATGCAGTCGGATGAAACGGTTTTCGATTGGTATGTCTTTAACTACTATTTTGGTTTTTTTGAAAAGATCTTGTGTAGTTGAAAAGTCTAAGGCAAAGACAGAGATCTAAAATTTCCAATATTTGCAATAAATATCAAAATTTGATAATTCCCCAAATGATTTTCATTTTCTACATATTAATTAAATTAAAAACTGATAATTTTTTATATAATTGTAATTTCATACATATAACATAACTATTATTTTGCTTATTTTCATAGTTACAGTATTAAGAAGATAAATTTAACAAATAAATAATTTGAATATTAATTTTTTTAGTAGAAATGATTAATATTATATATGTATTAATTTGATCAACAAATTATTGTCATAAAAAAATACAATGCATATAAATGCACGGAGAAACAAATACCGATACGGATAATAAATATTAGCTACTTTTTCGTATCACGTATCTGTCGAATTAACAAAAAAGTTTCCAAATATTTCTTCTTTTTTGGACAAAATTTTGGAGAATATAAAAATTCTCGAAAAATCTTATTTACCAATAAACATTAAGATAGTAAGATAATATCAATAATAATTATCAGCAAACAGTAATTTTGAATAGCAGTAAATCTAAAATAAATAATAAGCAACCAAATCTCTCTTGCTAGACGTATGAATAAAAACTCAGACAGCAATTAATTTTAAAACATATACAAATAAACAATCATTACTCCCCTTTATTTATTTTGATTACTCAACATACGATTTCAATATCCTTAAAAACGAAGTAAATAGGAACAACAAAAATGAGCACCGTCTTGACCTGATTAGATCAAGGATTGAATAATATTTTCAATGATTTTGAGAAAAAAAAAACCATTTGTTGAGATAATGTTTTAGACCTTGACGTTTTGATGGACAGATAATTACTTTCGACATTTTGACGAATCGAACTCGTCAAATGTGCTGCATAAGATTCTTGACAGTGACCTGAGGTCACCAATTAAGGCGAACCTTTCGTTCGATGGCAAACGAGCGACTGCATTGTGCAAACGCCACAATCTTACAGGAAACGGAACACGTTTAATTTTGACTTGAGCAAAACTAAAACCGACGACCTACAACTCGAGCAGTAAACAACTCGCTTTCAAGTGACACAAGCAGAAAAAAATGCTACATCCATACATCTCCAAGGACCAGCACAATTAAAAATGCAAGTTTCAATAAATTCGTACACGTGAAATAACAAAAACATCGGAGTAACGTCATAATATTTGGCACGGACGGTTTTCGATGTTTTGACCATCGGCGGCGTTGTTTTGACGTTACAGCGAAACGACACGCGACCGTTCGAAGCGTGCTTGATGCGTTCCAAATCAAAGGACCTCTTTGTTCCCGACCGCGGCCAATCCGACTTTAATTTATGTGACATCGGACTAACGATATTTATCTGAAGAATTTTTATTCCGGGACGAAATGGACGCACGAATCCGCGACATTTTATCGAATGGACACATCTCGAGATCGAGATTAGAGATTCTAAATTCTAATTATGATTTATTGGACAATTAAAATATTCTTTCTTGTTCGTGCTGTAATATTTTTTGGATTTTGGAGATTTAGATGTTTCGATGTATATGAATTTAATCCATACGTCTTGATCGATTTAACCATAATTTTTCAGTTCCACCAAAATCTTCCCAAAAATTGCTGCTTGCTAAACAATACATAAACTAAATATGAAAATAGAAAGGGAAATTTTAAACTAATTATGAAAGTATCGAGTGGCCAACTATTTAGGACTATCGTATCTCAGAACCTGCTAATTGAAGTTAAAGAAACGTGGAAATTTGATATTTATTTATTTATTTATTTTAAGTACATTTGGAAAATATTTTATCTTATTCTTCTAACTGTATCTCTTAAAAATAAATTGGTGGTTATTAAACATCGAAAAAAATATAATATCAATTTAAATGTATAGAAAGGGATAAACTTAGTAACAAAAAAGAATTTATTTATTTATTTTGATATTTATATCGGCAATTACAGAGATCTAATACAGTATAAAATTGATAGATTTTCTGATGTTAATTTTTTTTATCATAACTTATTATTTCATATTTGTAATTGTTTTATTTTTTTGGTTAATTAAGTGCATTTATTAGCTTCATTACACACACACTAATTGAGACCTATTTTTGCTACATCTAGTACAGAAATTGGCCAATAAATTCTTAAAAGAGAGAACAAATTCTATTTCTTATTAATTTTTAGTAACCTTTTAGTAACATTTGCTACTACCAACGTATAATCAAAGTTTTATTAGAGACATATATGCATTGCATATACTAAAATAACATAACCTAAAATTAAATATGTTGGCCGCATTGGCAAAAAATTGTATTCCAGAAACCAATAAACTGTACTAGAAATTTGATATTTCAATATATTGAATAACCTATTAGTCAACAAATTGTTAAATAAATTGATGTTTTCAAAACAGTTATTTTATTATTCTTTTATATTATGTAATACTAATTTGTTTTATTAATGTAAAAAGATAAATGAAATTTAAGATTTGTTTAAATTATATTTATATTTCTTTTATCTTCTACAATTATGCATAATCAACTTAAAATAAGTAAACTGTTAGTTTTGAATATTAGTAATTATCGGATTGTTTAGAACCATTTATTATGAGGTAAAAGTAGTTAAAATGTAATATCTTTTTACAGACAGAAACCTGCAAGTTATTGTAAGAACCACTCTCATAAATTTAAGTAGTACCAACTTATAAACAGAGTTTGTTTACAAACATATATAGGTTTCTTTATATTGGACTAAATTAGATAATTTATTGTACGATAAATGTTTCAAATTAGTTATTATATTTTAGATTATTAGTATAAGTTATATTAATGTAAAAAGAAAAAGGAATTTGAAGGATAGTTTAAATTATTTTTTATCTTGTATTTTGTATATCTATGCAAATTATAACATGTTAGTTTTGGGTATTAATAATTATCCTATATTTAATGTAAAAATCGAACCGTTTAGAACCCTAACCATTTATTATATGAGATAAATATAGTTAAAATGAAATATATACTTTTACAGGCAACAACCTGTAAGTTATCATATAAGAACCACTGTCATAAATTTAAGTACTACCAATTTATAAACAGAGTTTATAGATTTCTTTATATTAATTAACAACCTAAAAATAAACAAGTTGCTGCATTGACGATATATTTCACCTTTTATTGTATAATAAATTTTAAAATAAGTTTTTTAAAAAATTGGTATATTCATATTGGTTATTATATTTTGATATTTTAGAATATTTTTTTTTAATTTTTAATAATGTAAAGAGAGAAAAGAAATTGAAGAATTGTTTAAATTATTTTTTATATTATATCTTTTATAACTATGTAAGATCAACTTAAAATAAGTAAAATGTTAAATTGAAATATTAGAATTATTGAATATTTAATTAAATGTTAAAATCTAATAATATATTTTTACATTCAAGAACCTGTAAGTTATCATATAAAAACCACTCTCATAACTTTTTGGACTATTTATACTAAAATAATCTAAGTTAAAATGAAAAAGTAATTCAATAATTGTTTAAATTTTATTTCATAACTTCCAGAACATTATAGAATCTATTTAAATTAAGTAAAATATTAGTTTTAAATGTTAGTACTTATCCAACATTTAATACAAATATGGAACTTTTTAGAACCCTTGCTATTTATTATCAGAGGGAATATTTTAATATTTAGTTTTTTTGGAGAATTTTTTCTATAAATATTGTATAATATATTTATTTATTTAAGAATTAAATTTCAATTGAAAAATGACACAAACAGTCAGTATATTATCATAAAACTACTATTACAACAATTATAGGCATAAGCGGCAATAGTTTAAATACGTTAAACCCAATATTTACACCACTTAACACTGCTTGAACCTGTTAAAACCAACATTGGACTGTTACTGATTCTAACCGCTTGTCATTTTTATTACAACGAAGTCGAACCACTAAATATTACCTTATCCTTTTAACCGGCATTAAGAGAACGTGTCTAATTAAAAAGCAGTTAGTTCTAATGTTATCCAATTAAGTTTTGTGCATTTCGGTTTTATGACCACTTTGCAATTCACACCTACTCCACAACCATTTGACTATAACAAATTGTTGTTTATTTTTCAGGGCTGCCTCTGACAAAAGGAAATTGCACGTGAAAAGGCCCATGAACGCTTTCATGGTGTGGGCGCAGGCGGCTAGAAGAAAACTGGCGGATCAGTATCCGCAGCTTCACAATGCGGAACTGTCGAAGACGTTGGGAAAACTGTGGAGGTAATATTATTAAATATTTTCCCATACCACAATTATAAGTAATTCTCGTTGTACTTGAGGGCACTTGAGAGGCATGGAAAAAAAACGGGGCACTTGATATAATTACATGCATGGTTGTTGTCAATCGAGACACAATGTGTAATAAAAGTTGGTGGTTGACTACTTGTTAATTTGTGCTTTTAAGTTTGTGTAACCTCTAGATTTTTTCGCGTGCATGTTACAATAAACATGTCCTGATAAAATATGTGGTAAACAAGTTTAATTTGTTTTAACGGTTTAATATCTGATGACTTTATCGGTTAAAGGAAGTAAGAGAAATAAATATTAACGGAACTAATTACTAAACGGTTTATCAGTAAGAAAACAAAATCATTATCGAATGCGGCTCGTCACAACTATAATCAACATTAGTGATTATTGTGAATTTAATTCTGATCCATAAAAATCGATGACCTTTATACCTATATATATATATATATATATATATATATATATATATATATATATATATATATATATATATATCTAAAATATTATAATTATCCCAACATCTTGCTGTTGAAAACTTTTATTAAAACACTTGTGTAAATACAGAGTTTAAACAAATATTTTATATACCGAAAGATAAACATCTAACTATTGGAAATCCGACAGTCCGGAAACGCCGATTTTATCGATCTTTGATGATGATTCAATGATGGCGCTTCTATTGTAAATTTGCAAAGCCAATCTGTTTGTAAAACAAATACTCAAATCCGGTGTCATAATTTTGACAGTTCAATATCCAATTTGTATTTATTGACGATGTTTTATTTGATATTGAATATTTGTTCAGAAATAAGATATTCAAAAAAAGTATAAAAAACTTTTTATCACAATGGTCATATTTTATCTTTTACAGGAAGTTCTGATAATGTTTCTATAAATAACCAGGGGCTTGAATGCATTATTGATTTGTTTTTATATTTATTTTTTTCAATTTTATGACTGGTAAGCGTCTATAATAAATAATGTTGATATTTTCCTTAAAATAATAAACACACATTAATTAAACTACTAATTGTAAGCTATTTTTAAATTTGGTATGCATAATTTAAATTTTTTATATTAATTTAAAAATACATCAATTGTTACTTATATTTTTTTATTGTTAATTTCATATTTTGGTACTTTTTAGCAAATTTTACTATGAAATAAGAATAAATGTGAAAAATCACTTTATGACAATTTTGGTTTATTTAAATAAAATGAAAATTAATCCTTTCTAGGTTTGGTACATTGTAAGTGAATTTTTACGAGAAATGTTTTATAATTTAAAATATAATAAAATTGTATAGCTTAACAATTATTATAAATAAAAGTACTATATTTTAATGAATGTTATATATATTTTTTTTATCATTTGCTACTTAATTAATAATTTTAACAAAAAAAAGTAATATTAAATTTTATGAAAAATATAATAAAAATTATGTAATCAGTAATCTAATTGTATTATAATAATTGTTAAATAATATTTTTATTGCATATTAAATTATAAAAAAATGCTAAAGTTGATTAAATAATTCAAAAATGTAATCTGATATATTAAAAACAATAAAAATTCTTAAAAAGACTAACTTATAAAATGTCAGAACTAAAATAGATTAAGTATTATTTATAGAAATCCTTCTCAATTATTATTTGCTTTTTACAAATACTAAAACATCTGATTGTTGTAATTGTAAATATAAAAGACTGTTTATTATTTTACAAAAAATATTAATATACTTATAGTACTTTTATTAGACTATAACTGGAAAAATAAATTAAACAAAATAAAATTTTTATTTATAAAATATAATTAATTTGTAAATATGATGAGTATATTAATAATATTATGTAATGTGTAACATTTTCTATTTATTATTTTTATAATAATATTATATTCGAAGGTAGTAATTACTTTGTTAACCGATAATTGCTAATATTACATAATAAATAATAATTTCAACCAAAACATTATATTAATTTAAATGAAATAATAATTGTCTTCTCATTATATTCATATGTTTTCTTTTAAAGTGTCAATGTAATTAAAAATTTATTTAACAATTTTTACACAATATTATTTTTATTTTAATAGTTGTCAACCTATACATTTCTATTACATATTATATAAATAAATTTTGCAAATAATGTTTAAATAATTCCAACATTTATTACTGAAAACTATAAATTTCTTATATTGCTAATAAAACGACTATTATTTTCTTACTACTAAAACATATAATTAAACAAAGAAAATGATTTAATACAATATATTGTTGATTGCTGATTAAAAATAGTGAGTCTATAAACTACTTTTTAAAAAAGAAATCAAAATTTTTATTTTTTAATTGGTAATTAAGAATTATTGTTACCAGAAATTGAACATTTGCAAAAAAAAAAAATAAATAATATTATGTAACATATTTATTATTTTTATATTAATTAAAACTAAATTGTTACATACTACACAAAATTTGTAAATATTTAAAATTTTTTAAAAAATTAAATTTTTATTTTCTGGTCAAAAAAGTACATATTATGGGAAAATAAATATTTCATTAAAATTTTATTTAATATTTATTATTATTATATATTTTTATATTATATTAGCAATATTATCAACTAAAAATAATTTCTACTTGGAAATATGATTTTATTGGTATAAAAATGATAAATGTTAATATTACACAACGTTATTTATTTTTTGTTAATTTTTATGTTCGATAACATTCGTAAATATAAACTAAAAATATATTAGTACTAAACTATATTCCGTATTAAAAATCTTAAATCATAAACCACGAGAGATTTTAAGGTGCAGCCCAAGGAAACTCCGTCTTGAAAAATACCATTAAGAATTTTTGATAAAATTTCCGAGCCGCCAAAGGCAATTATACGGTGGATGAAATTACAAACGACGATTAAAACTATTTGTCATCGGAGAATGTTTATCCATCGCATGTGTTTGCAAGCCAAGCGTTTCGCCTGGCAAAAAGGTCGGGATTTATCGAATCGTGTATCTGGAGCAGAAGCACATTAGGTTTTAATTATTGTTTGTTTATCGACTCGCATAAATCGATCCGAGTTTTTTTATAATTATTATCGCCCGAGATATACTAAATTACCGTCCGATCTTGGAAACAGTTCAAGAGGTTATTAATTATGCGCTGCACATCCGGTCAATTACGAGAGTAGCTGATTAAATCTTTGTTGCAAGTTTAATATATGTGTGCAACGCGGTCGCAGTCCAATTATTATTACGATTCTTTATTTATAACTTAACGCAATTAGAAGAGATGTTTCGGTCGGATTTGAAATTCAACGAAAAAACGTCACCGTATCAATTTGTAACCGACGATTAATTTTTAGTCATAATAAGTATTAAGAAATAATATTGTATCTACAAAAGGTCAGGATGGGGTGATACCAATGCGAGGCAGATGCGTCCTGTTTCACGGTCAATGATCGACTCCGTTTGACTTTTGGCTGCCTTATCAGTTATATATCCGCTGCACATTCTCATTCCGATAACGATTCATTCATGATTGTCGCCTCGCACGGTGAATGAATGAACCGAACATTTCGCAAATTTATCAGCAAACAAAACTCCAAAAGTCACCGAAATTTCGGGCCAGGAAAAAAATGTGTCGAATAGCCCGGTATTGCATGACAAGGCGGCGGGCCCCCTGTCGCGGCGCCTCCGGCCCTGGGTCGCAGGGGGGCGCACACAAAGTGGCCGCCAGTGCTGCGTAATGTGGCGATGGGACACCGCACGGTTCATTACGGACCATGACTGGGGCGGCGGCATCTGGGCCCGGCGACATCTCACGACCCGGACCCACTTATTTTTTTTTCTCTTTCGACTCTCCACCACGTCGCAGACTTACGAAATTTCGCTGTCGCAATGTGGTTTACGGCCGATTTAATTCGTGTTGTGTAACTGTGGAGATGGGGCGGTTAAACGACTAGCTGGCGCTGTCCTTCGTGCGTCATTAAAAGCTTTTCCTTACATTCGATTTTTGGAACCAGCACATTTTTGATGTTTTGTTTGCGGATGTGCAATAGATAAAACTACAATTAAGCATTGTCCAAGAATTTATTGTTGCTATCTAAAATTTCAAATATTACTATTGTTTACTTATTTGTCAGACACACAAGAACATCCTTAACCCGTTACCCCTTTTATTTACACACAATTGTACGTCGTACTTATCTTCCCCTTGAATGCATATAAGATGCCAGATATAGCCCAGATAAGTTCCTTAAGTTATTACCCTATGTTTGCAATAATTTATTCTATTTCGATAACCGCATGTTTGATCACCTGGCTATTATTAAACGTTAACTGTCAACCCAAATAAAAAAACCCACGGCTTGGGAGATTAATCACATGCCCTAAATCCAACTTTTTCTCCTTATTGCAGAGTCCTGAGCGACAACGACAAGAAACCCTTCATAGAGGAGGCCGAGAGACTCAGGGTGATCCACAAGCGGGAACACCCGGACTACAAGTACCAGCCGAGGAGGCGGAAGCAGACCAAGCCTCACTCCGACGGCGTGCATCAGCTACCCCACGGCCCTAACGTGACGTTCTCGCGCCAAATGAAACAGGAAGACTCGGCGTCCAGTCCGCGAAGCAACACCTCCGCCTCCCCGTCCAACTGCTCGTCCCAATCGAGCAGTCCCCAGCTACCCCATCAGATACTGTCCGGCTGCGATCCCCAAGGCCTGGACATGAGCTACAACCGGCTGGGGGAGATCGACAGCGCTTACATCCCCGAGGACGGTTTGGACAGCAGCGATTTCGACCAGTACTTGCACGCCGACAGTAACCAGTCCTATTCCATGTACTCGCACAGCTACGCCAAGAACGGTCAGGAGGAGGAAGAAGGCAACAACAACTACAAGACCACAAAGAAGTACCCGGGAGAAGGTTTTGCACACACGAGCGACGGCTTCGACGAGTCGGCCGCCGCTTTCAACAGATACCACGAGCTTCAGCCCAGCTCTGTCAAGTCAGAGAGGTTCGTGCACACGAACTCGTTGTACGGCTATTCGGCCAGCATGCCGATTACCAGCGGTGCTTCGTATTACAGCAACAGCAATCAGTATTTGCCTTCTTACCAGTATTTGCCTCAGAGGTCCGTCTTCACCAGCAACACCGGCATGCCTCTGACCAATTTCGTCGAAGGCAACACTGACTGGAGTACTCATTACTAACTAAATTTCCACTTTG
The DNA here is from genome assembly GCF_024364675.1 of Aethina tumida. NCBI lineage: Eukaryota > Metazoa > Arthropoda > Insecta > Coleoptera > Nitidulidae > Aethina > Aethina tumida. The sequence continues at coordinate 26,328,839 of NC_065436.1, read as the reverse complement.
AACATCTGAAGTTGTGTACATAGGTTTAAACAAGAAGGGTGATATTTTTTCTTTCAATTTTTGTTTTCGACGGTGGTCGTCTTTTATTTTTAACATTTAGGTTGTACATATGTAAGAGGTTATTTATTATGTTTCGAAACAGAATTTGCATCTGGAAAGGATTCTCATTTTTTTAGAAGAATTAAGTTTAGTTTCAATTAAAGTGTTGCACATTTACTTTTTTAATAATCATAGGCACTGTTTTAAGTGTGTTGTACAAATAATTAATAGGTTAGTTATGTAATATAAAAACATGTTCATGTAGCGTTTTGATAAATATATTTTTATATGTTTTAAACTTTTTCGTTTCAATTTTACGCCCCACACATATTTCTAATTAACAAAATGAGAAGAAGGTAAGTAAGATTTTTATTCAACAAGTCGTCTTAATACACAACATGAGACACCGGGTGCATGTGTTGAGTTTTTTGGTTCTCATCAGGAAACAACATGTGGTTCACGGTGTCAAGGATGGCCAACGTGTTAGTTAGGAACTGGTATCGGATTCGTTAGCAAAAAGTCCGACGAATTTTTGCTTTTAATTAGCCTTCGATGATACGATTTTTTGGAATTTTGTCGCGTGTCCTTCGCAAAGGACATTTTTTATCCTTTTCAAGTCTAGCCGAATTTGTAATTCTATCGTTGCACGGGTATTTGCATAAAACAAGCATTAGAATGGCGGGAGGGAAATTTTGGATATCCAAAAGACAAGCATACTTATTCATCGATCTATTTATAGATTGTGTCTTTTTGAATTGTTTAACGATGCGTTGAATTTATTATTTGGTGATTTTGATCAATCACAAACGGGGGAGGATATCAATCAAATGTCGATTATAATCTGTCTGGGTCCATATCGTTCGCTTAAATCTCGACTTCAAACGAATAAATGCGAAGGCATCCGAAAGCCGACCGCGCCATGCCTCCGGGCGTTCAGCGGCTCGAGGGATTTGGACCGGGGCTGTCGACTAAAAACTGCGTCTCCAGTATAGCAAACCGTAGAATATACAAATTTATCTTGGTAACTCTGGTGGAAATGAGTAGGTATTTTGTAATATGCGAAGTAGATATAAATCTGTTTTGGAGTAGGTGCAGGGTTATTAATTTAGGTAACCTAAAATTAATTTCTAAAATAGATATGATAAACAATTTTATAATCTAATTACATTCATTAAATTATTTGAATGTATATGATTTTACATTTGTTACAGGACTTATAGTCATCTTCGAGTACATAACAAAAATTAAGTATTGTTTATGTCAACAAAGGAAGAATCTTCGTTAAATTGATGACACGGTTTATGAAGTTTTTTAAATAATAATAATAATTTTAATAAAGAGATATTGAACTGGAATACTTTTAAAACATTATCTACAAACTGTGATATTTTATAAATAAATTTGTCTTTATAATAGCAAGTGTTTTATTTTTCAAATTTTGAAACAAATTAGTTAATAACAACACAACGTAACCAAGTAATTTTTTGTCACAATTTCTTTGAATAATTTTATTTATTATATATATATATATATATATATATATATATATATATATATATATATATATATATATATATATATAATTATATTATATATATATAATTATATTATTAATATATAATTATATTATATAATATTGTGAATTTTTCTCTATTATTTTGTTTATATCTTATTTATATCCACATATTATCAATTTTCAAATCTATCAAATTAATCAAAATTAATATTCTGTTTACTATGCAACTATGCAATTATTTATGTCCACATTTTAAATTCGAACATTAAAATATAATATTAAAAATTACACACAGGCCTGTAAATATATGTGATACAAAAAACGTATATAAAATTAAAATATATGACTATTATTATCGTATATTCAGGATATATTAAATTAAAAAGTTAATTGATATTTGTTACCTGTTTTACAATTATCCAAAAATGTGGAACATTTTGGATTATGTTCTTTGTTTTTAACGGAAAATCGGAGCAGTTTAACCTTTTTAATTATGGATAGAAACATTCTTTATATTATGGATTGTACCATTAATCCATTACAATTAGCATTGTAATAAATATTTTATTTTATATACATAAAAAAACTATGTCAACTAATAACTACTAACACAAATCTCAAAAACCTTGCAATCAATCTATTTCACATTTTGGGTGTGCATTAATAAGTGTTTGATCTATGACATGACATAGTTTTGAAGTCATAATATTCTTTAATAACAACAATACTGGTCAAACTTAGGTCATTTTCTACCATGTTTGTACAACAAATTCTAACCTAACCTAACCTAACCTAACCTAACCTAACCTAACCTAACCTAACCTAACCTAACCTAACCTAACCTAACCTAACCTAACCTAACCTAACCTAACACATACATCTGTGACATCGAGATTAATTTCTATTTATATTTGATTATGTACTAATGATTAATCAAAACTACTATTGTGTATCGTATTTATTATATTTGTTTATATGATAAAATGTGATTGGTTAACAATAAACTATATGACATAAATAAAAAGTTTAAACTGTATACATTATTGTATTTTTAATATATATTACTGTATTATACGAATTTTTGGGTGGTATTTAAACTTTTAAACAATATATCAAATATACTATTTGAATTATTTATTACATTAATTAATTTACAATATATTTCATGTATCTTGATGAACAAAAATAAACAATATAAAATAAAGAATATAAAAAAATATTACTAAACCAATGAAAAATCAACATTACTTATTCCAAAATATTTTCAAAACATCTATGGCTTATGAGACTGTAGTTTTTTAATTCAAAATAGTTTATTTTTATTGGAACATTTTATTTAGTGAATCCAACATCCAACCTCACTAAAATGTAAGATTCCTCCTTTTTAATACAATAGCAATTATATTTTATAATTTTGTATTTATATATATTGTTTCATTTTAGTTGTTATTTATAGAATTATTTTGTATTATGTTACATTTAAGTTGTTATTTATATGTATTTTACAATATATTTTGTTCAAAAACACATTTAATATTAATATTTTATTTTGTTTAATATATTATTATTTTTGAATTTATCTGTTTATTTTAATTATACATTTAACTTTTAATACGAATACGATATGGTAAAAACTATCGTATGATAGTGTATAATTCTTAATTACCAACATATAATATGATAATGGAGTAAAATACCTTTAGAATAAATATATTAGAATTAGGACAACAATTATTATACGAATTAAACAATAAGAACTGTAACTATAAAAAAGTTTTTGATATTAATATTCGATTCAAAATACATAACGTGAACAAGCAATATTCTTAATTTGTCAAATTTAATGATGCGAATCTGTTGCAATAACACACTCGCCGCAAGCGAATATAGCCTTTGAAGGATGCAGATCTGACGCCGACCGTATATACATGAGATCTCAAATGCGGTCCGGTTCCATACAAAAAAATTTGCGCACGAACTGAATGTTTATTTGATTTTGTGGCGGAAGCGCACAAAGTGCGATTCCTTTTCTAGTAACTGCCGCTCTTAAAAACATTTTAAGTTGCGCATATAATTCATTGACAACTATTGTCAAACAGTTTGTTCAAAGTAGTACTTACAATCCCTTAAATATATACCGTCAAAATTAATCTCTATTTATATTTGTTTATTAAATTTAGGTCAAGTTGCATTACGAATGATTTCAGAACTACTATTGACTAGAATCCACATGATTAATAGTTGGCAACACTTAATTACTAGCAACCGGGCTCCCGAAATATAAACCTTAAATAACGGGGCGCTCTACCTTTCGCGCGTTAATTTTGAATGGGAACACGAGAACTTCGGGCGCGTACGGGTACACTTCGCCTTTACTCGGATGATACTTTATTCGAATGATATGACACCATCTGTCTCACGGCATTCTAAATTTTTGACCCCTTAAAGAACATCGAATAGATTATCTGCGTTTGCAGGAGAGAAGTTTATGGTTTAATAGACAAACATTATTAGAAAATAATTGTTACGTTACAAATTCATTGTAAAAATTTAACGGATAAATTACTTTCGAATACAACGTATTTGGAGTTTCGACATTCGTAATTGATTGTTTTGTAATCATTACGCAATCGTGCCTAATTCAAATCAACTCTTTTTTAGGACTTATTATTAATAGATATTAGACAATTTGTATCTGTTCCGAATGTTTTGCAATGTTACGAGCATTTTAATTTGAAATTTTACAGTTTTGAAATTATTCTTCTTGATGAGCTTAAGCTTTTTAAGTAGTGATAATTTTAAGGCATGGCTCTTTTTAAAATGTGTATGCATATTAAATTAAAATAATGTTTCTAATTTATTTTATTAATTAAAAGCTAATATTAATATAATTAATATATTTAAAAACAAGCTACTTTTTAAATATTTATTATATAAAAACATAAAATTTAGTTTTATTATGTTTAAAATACATATTTTTTGTTTCCTCAATATTTTTTATAAATTATTTTAATTTACTACATTCTTAAAAATTAAATATTTTACTTCCTGTAAAGGTACTACTACTCACTCTTTAAATATTGATAGTTTTAAAAAATAGTTATTTGTTTAAAACAGTATTTTAATTCCTATTTTTCTAACTATATTTATAACTATATTTAATATATTTGATTTTTACCTGTGGTATATTTTAAATTAACTACCTTTTTAATATTCATAAATATAAGTATAGATTTTTTATTTAAATTTATTTATAATATTGAAAACTATTTTAATTTTTTATATCTGTAATTTTCCCAGCTTATTAAAAAAATTCTTTTAAATATAATAATTTTATAAATTATTTCTATTTATTACAAATTTAAAAAATAAATATATGTTTTTTCCAGCTTATTAAAAATATATATATTTGATTTTTCCTTGCAGCTTATTTTCTTATTCTTTTAAATAGTGTTAAACAAAAATGTATAAAATTAAAATATTTTTTGCTCTTTCATACATAAATATTAAAAAATATAAAAATTATTTCTATTATAAATTTAAAAAATAAATATTTGAATTTTTTCCAGCTTATTTATTTAAAACTATATTATATTTTTGTTTTCTATATAAATATTAAAAAAATATTTCTTATAAATTATTTCTATTTATGACAAATTTAAAAAATATTTGATTTTTTTTCAGATTATTTAAATATATAAAAAAATATTTATTATGTTATTTTTAAATAATAAGTACTACTTATTGAAATAACTCTTTAAACACTTTTGTACTTTTAGATTACAATAAAAAGATATTTTTTACATGCTGTTACATTAATAATTAAATATTTCATTTTCCAATTAATTATTTGTATTTAATTAATTAAATTAAGAACCGATATTAATATTCAATAAAAATATTTGTGAATATTTATTTAATATATAAATTAATAAAATAACAAGACATATTTTATTATTTTCTAATTGAACGAAAATATTTCATACATAATTTATAATGTTCAATTTTTATCTTAACATATTTATTTATGTATTTATAATATTTTGACATTAAGCTCGACATAATTGATCATAATCCGGTGACTACCACAACTTGCCGATAAAATCTAACAAACCGACCGATTGATTAAATCAACCATGTTATGATCCTTCCGTGAGTACTCCGGTACGAGCCGTCATCGGCTACGTCGGCCGACATGTCGATAATTTCAGTGGGGGAATTCGAAGAATTCCGGCCACCCCAAAATCCGTCGCTGATTGAGTATTCAACACTTGTGTCGCTGGCGTTTCACTTGATGAAGTGACATGGACGGGCTGCGTCGGGTCAAGAACGAGTGGGTTAAACTCGAACCCGATGCACATCCCGAGTTCCTGAATTGTTTACACGGCGGTGTTTTGACTCGTGCAAAGTCCCTAACAGACAGAATCCAAGACAGAGGCGTGGTTCCAAGTCTGCACCGTGTGAGCCTTGGAATAATATTGTTTTTGTTGATTTTAATTTTTGCACAGACGCCACAAGGCTGGACTGGCGTAGGCACCACTTTTTCTCGTCAGAGAACTCATGGAAAACTTTGCCATCGTTTAGAATGATTATTAGATCCAGCTTCCTTCAGGTGTAAGATCAGAAGGCGATCCTGAAGGATAAATTGTAGTTACAAAATATGAGAGGAGACAGTGCATAATTGGAAAGCTAGTGTAAAAATAAATTTAAAAAATCTGTGAAGGAAGTTGTGGTTTCCTACATTTACATAAAAACATGACCCAAAAGATGATACAATAAAACTCCGCCGCTGGTGCATGACTTTCTAATTTTCCATCGGCCAACTCAAGTTTTAATATCGACTGGTAAATCTGACTGACATGATGTTGAACCAATCGTGTGCCATAAGTTTCTTCATCTTGTGAGTCTAATGAATGATTTGTGGAATATTTTTTTAAACAATCATTTCGACAGTCGGTTTTGATTTGGTTGATTTAATTGACGACGTTGAAACCTGTGACAATTATCATTGAATCTACAGGAAATTCCTTCAGTTAATGCAAACATTACCGAACCCAGTATCTACCCTAGTTTATTAATTGTTATCTCCCCAATATTTTAATTGTAACCCCTTCTCCAAACATGATAAGAACCAATGTTTTGCCCTATTTTTCTATTTGCATTGAGGGACATTACATGGGAACAAACTTCTGATCCCAGCGTACTGTTTGTACAGTTTAATTTCTTTTCTGGCGTTTTTTTTTGAGTTGAACGCATGTTTATTTAAACTATAAACATTGTGGAAGATATCGGCGTAATTTAACACCGTTCAATGGGAAGAGCAAACCGCAAACATTTATTCAAGATTTAACTCATTGAAATACAAATTGGAACTGTGATAAATGGTGTTATATTTAAATATAAATTAACAATTTGGAGACATGAAGAAACAAGACCTATGTCACCAGAAATGTATTTGGTCGAAATATCTTGGCATAGTCAGGGTCAAATTCACCCCATTAAACCCGAAAATAATATTATTACCCAATAAATCATATCAACTTGGGTCATGTAAGCCATTACGTTTTACGATCAAAAAGGGGCACATGGAATAGGAACGGCTCGCCGCACCGCCACGTATAATTTATATCTGTTTATTGTTTACTGGATCGGCCATTAAGAAAAAATGCAGCCCACACTTAAGCCTAAACAAAATTAAAAATGCGACATCTCGAAATCACATAAAACAGCCGTAAACTGTGGCGTTACTTAACGGCGACTAGTTCGACACATGTCACTCACTGTAGCGACGTATCGGATTCGACTGGCTAAAAGGAGGCCCCGGGCCATTTCGGACCCGGGTGTCAATCAATTTCGAGTATTATGCACGCAACTTGCCTTCAATAATTTGATATGGAAATCGAAACCTCGGTCGTTCTGTTAAAGAACAACACGCTGACACCATTAGAATTTTGTGGGAGTGGTCCGTGGTTTCTTCGAATAAATTATGAATATGGATTGGGTTTATGGATCGCAGATCACCGACAAGTTGACTAGTTTCTAGGAAAGTTGTAAGTCGAAACTGTAATTTTTTGCTAGCATCTAAACTCTTCAAATCTTTATACCAAAATGTGAAACTATAAAACCATCGTCTTTTAATTCCCGGGGTGTATTTCTGTTCCTCGTCACGTTTTGAAGGGTTGCAGAAGGATGACTTAAGTTTCCACTGACGTTAGACAAACACAAAACGTTCCTTTTTTTAAGTATATCAGTTTTAACCCATTATAATTAAGTTACATTTAATGGGCACAATACCACAATGACATCATCATTATTAAAACATACAACACACTTATTTTGAAAAAGATTAATGCACAATACAGTATTAAATTCAACCAATCATAAACATTAAGATATCCATTGTGGCCAAATTTTCCTCTAATAGACCGACTTTGTGAGTTACTAACAAGCCACAATAGACCGAAATCCTCAATTAACCTGAAAAGATCCATAACGATCTAATATTGTGTCGAGTCGATTGAGTATGAATTTCATTCACACCATTAATCAGTGCGATATAAAAATATAAATTTGTCAATGCGATCCGTATGACAATTGGCCGTGGAACGAATGACAATGAGATGAGAACAGGATGAGTCGTATCTTGTCGCACAATGCGGCTAATGAATGGTCTTAGCACCTGCACCAATCAAATGGTAAGAGGTGGTCAAGGAGGTGGAGTATCTTCACTCACTGATACGTGTGTAATTAATTGCCATTATGGGGGAAATGGTTTATTTTTTTTTTGGAGAATTGTTGTAGGTAATCGTTGTGCCCATCGTAGGTTTTTCGAGAGAGAGACATTTAAATTCCTGTGATTAAATATATAAATATTATAATATTATCTACTATTATATTCTAAATATAAATTATATAATTATACTTAAAATATTAGATAAATTATTAAGACAATATAGCTTAATTTTACTTGAATTTGCCGTGAATTAGTCGCTAATTAATTGTGAACAATTTTTTTCATTTTTGGATGTTACAAACTATTTCATTTCAACTTTTGAGTTATATAGCAGTTCTGGTGTCCTTCTAGTGTGGTGTCCAATTGTAAAGCGTATTGTGTATACCTACTTATAGACAAAATGTGGCATCATTGGGCACAAAACCAAAACCTACAAGGTAATTTTTTAAGCATGAAAATTAAAGAAATCATACTAGCATATTTTTTATAGAAAATATAACTACACTACTGGATTAAGCACTCTCTGAAATATAGAAAAATTAAAAAACATTCTTCTTATGAATTGATTTTTTTTAATCAAGTAATCTATAGAATAAGTAGTATTATTATTAGAATAATTTTCTAATATTATTGAAAAATAATATAATTTGTACTATTTTTACAGTTTATTCCATAAACTGCTTAATTAAAAAAATGTTCATGACATTACCGCAGAATTATGAAATTTGGTACACTTCAGGGAGTGCATAATCCAGTGGTGTAGTTAAATTTGTTATAAAAAATTGGCTAGTACGATTTCTTCAACTGTGATATTTTGTCTATAACTACATATGTTTTATAATTGAAAAAAAAGTTTGTTAAAATTGGACAAAAAATACAAATTTTCACATTCAAATGGGTCACACTGTATATGAAATAATTATTTACTTTAATTAAGATACTTAAATAGGTGAATGATAAATTTAATGTTTGAAACTAGTTTTTATAAATATAAGTTAAAAATAACTACAGAAATACATTAAACAGATTTACCCTCTAATTGATGATAAATATGTCGTGTCGCATTTCACAGATCTTTGTTACCATTTTCTTTATATCGATGTTCATAACTCAAATAAATAGTGAAAAATAAAAATTGCAAAGTTGAAATAACACATTTAAATAATAGGTTATGTATTTGTAAATAAGACAGGGTTACCGACTATTGTTTCCAGGAATGACCGCAATGAGCTGCTGCCACATTCATATTGGTCGACGTAGATTGAATGCGTTTTTAACGAATTTCGGAGCGTCTGGGATTCATTGCCGGTTTTCATTCATTTGTTCAATTTTATTGCTGGTTTTATATTTATCAAGATTTCAGGTATGTTCAATTAAGAACTAATTAATATACTTCATATTAAATATAAATATATTAAATAGGTCAAGTGTGAATATATTGTTTCCGAATATTACAAGAACCGATAAGAACCGATTGCAGTTTTAGTAGGTTGTAACATGAATGTATGTAATTTTATTTAAACTATTTATCGGGTTAAAAATTTTATTTTGAGATAGCTGTGCAATCACAATGTGCTTAATTCAAACAAATAAAATAAAAATAAGTTTGAAATTACATATTTTTATAGTTGGCTATGGATTTGTAAATTGTGGTATATAGGGGTACTGAGTATTGTAAGTTATGAATGCCACTTCATTCTTATTAGTTGGCGTTGACCGAATATTTTTTAACGAATTTCGAAGCGTCTGTGAATCTTCGCCAATGTTCACGGATTTTACTTTTATGTGTATTATGTAAATGTATCGTGTTGTATCGTGTTCACTGTTTTCCTTTGATTGATTTGTGCGATTGTGCGTATTTACAACGATTTATTAAAAGTTTAGGTAAGTTTTATCTGGACAGTTTATTACATTAGTTTAGAAATTATTTTGTTCTTGAGATAGCGTGGATATTATTAATACTGAACTACACAAAATTTACTTATTATCCTATTACCTAACATAACTGTAACAATAAATTCAAAAATAAAATAAGAATGGTGAGTTTCTGACCACATATTTTTATAGATGACTGAATTTGATATGGCGGCATCTGTTAAACTATAAAATAAAATTAATATAATAAATAAAATAAAAATAAATAATAATAATTTAATAGAGAATTTAACAAACATATTAAATTAATGTGAATGAATGTAATTGAAATGTAATTTTATAGTTTAAAATAACGACTTTACAATAATTTAAAACCAAATATTTTATAAAATTATTTAATTCAAATTTTATTTATTTAATTCAAATATATTTCAGTAATATGTTGATTTTTTTGTTAAACATCTTATAAAGATATTATTTAAAAGAATATATTAGTCTAATATGGTTGACCAAAGAAATAGCATATTCAGATGTATTTATGTTTTTCATTGAATTGAAAATACAAGAACAAAAAAATCAACTCGTTCTATTGACAGACAAATTGGTATCAAAAAAGAATATTCTAACAAGACTAAAAGTTCACACAAAAATCTATTAATTATTCTCCAGAATTTTGGCGAACACATGTTCAATAGAATAAAATCTGATGGTAAAATATATGTTCATCGTCCTAATAAAATTTTGAAACACGCTGGAGGAAAAGTCTTCGGTTATGGTTACTTTCGTTGCTATGATACAGGACTATTATAAAAAATATTAGTAAATTGGACTATTTCATATATAGAGACATCATGAGAGATGTAATGGAACCATTTGGCAACAATAATAATAATAATAACAATAATACTGACTCAACAAACTATAAAAAAATTAGTGCATTAAAAAAAAAATTATATTTAATTTAATAAAAAGAAATTTTAAATTTATATAATTAAATGTTATCTTGTATTTTAAAATAAATAAAATGAATGTAAAGTGGGTTTTCGGAAATCACAAGAACCAGCTTATTTCTATTAGACTACAATTACATAAAAATTTTTTTAACAAATTTTGAATAAGACTTCTCCGCGATTTTTAGATAATTTAAAAAATGATATGTACACATGTATGATATAAGTTGAAAATACCCCCTGTTTGCTTACAATTTGTCTAAATTTATTCGAAATTACACATTTAATTGGCAACTGGAATCTTTAGACACAAAAAACTGTTGTTTGAGGGTACCATGTTTTTATCGGTTTGTGCGTTTTCATCATTTTGTGAAATGTGCACAAATTAGTGTGTGCGAAATAATAAGGACATGTTGTTTTAGTTGATGAATAAGTTGTTACCTAAGTAAAATGAATGAAAATATCGTTATTTTTAGTGACAATGTGGAGAGCACAATACTGCTCCTTTGAACAACGAAAGCAAATAAAACAAATGTATAAAAAAGGTATTTCATACCGAACAATAGCCAAAAACTTAAATTGATGGAAGACAATCGTCGGAAATACAGTAAAATATAAACCTCAAAAGACAAGGCGAGGACGAAAAGCCAAAATAACGCCGAATATTGAATGAATCATTACGAGATTTGTAAATAAAAACTCTTTTCGTCAAAAAACATTAAAAATGTGGAGAAATGGTGCAATATTTTTTGGTCAGATGGGACCAAATGTAATTTGTTTCACCCCGATTGTGGTACTCAACTTGTGCGCGGCCTACGGACAAAAAACTGCATTCGCAATTTACGATTAAAACAGTCAAAACACAGAGAAGGATACATTATGGTAGGGGGATGTTTCTCGTCTCAAGGTGTCTGTTCACTATATCGTATTAACGAAATAATGACAGCAGTGTCTTACTGTAAGTAGGACTATGTTTGTTATGTTAAGTAGGACTATGTTGCCATATTCTGAAAACAATATGCGACTGGGATGGGTGTTTCAACAAGACAACGATCCGAAACATACTTCGAAGGTGGCAAAGAAATGGTTTTCTGACATCAAAGTTCAACTTTTAAACTGATTTGTCCAATCACCTGACCTAAATCCTCCCAGAACTTGATAGCTGTGAGGGAAAAAGTGTCACTAATAAAGAAGCCCTCTGGTTCTTGGTGGAGAAAGCGAGAAATTGAATTCCCCAGGAAAGAGTTGATAGACTCGATGCCTCGTCGATGTTTGGCAATTATTAAAAATAGAAACTTAGCTCTTTTATTAATAGCGTTGCCATATTTGGCCTCAGCTAGGTACTTATCATACGACCCTCGTATTTTCGACGTTCATTAATTGAACAAAAATGCTTAAAATAAACGCAAATTGTTGCAGCCAACATCCTGATTACACGGTTCCCGAGTTCTCGAAACAATGCATCCCTTTACGATGATCGAATCCGCACCAAAAAAAAGTCCTACCATCCTGTGGCACGATCGCAGATCGAGCCGATTGCCTAATTAGACTCGTGCCCTTTCCGAAAATCTGCACTTAATTATAACTGACACAGATTTTGAGGAAAATCATGACAAATATTCTATGGAATTAATATACGAGATGAAAAAATAAAATAAAAAAAAAGTAAAAATGAAAAAGTTAAGAGTTGACACACGGCGACTGGCAAGCGTCCGAAGCAGCGTCCGCTGCTCGGGCACAGTGGCCGCCTGTTTTCGCTCAATGCCCCGTGAAAATTGCACAGCTTTGATGATAGCTCACCAAATCTAATTGCTCTGCGTTGATTTGTAAACCGTGTTTGCACCATTTCGCTTCCATTCGATGAACTAACCGCTACCTTATTACCGCGCTTTAGCCACTGAATTAGGCACAGCACATTTGTCATGTTAGACCAAACACTTAAATTATGTGTGACATTTTTAGTTAACAATTTATGATAATGTTTGCTAAAATTTAAATGGGTTTAAAAATGTTGACCGGTGAATATTAAAACATAGGAATTATTGGATTCAAGTGAATTTCTATTTTAATTGCGGAAGTGACGTGGAATATAATGCTTCTAAAGAACATTTTTCTCTCATTTGTAAGATTATATATCATATTCGATTTTAAAAAATTTTATTTCATCATGACAAGTTTATATAGAAAAAAATATGGTTAACATATCTATATTATTTGTCAAATATAAATTTGAAGACTAGAATATAAAATTATGAATCGAATGCAAAAATTTTACTTTTCAATTTGAACACGCCACTTAAATTAGGAAAAATACTAGTACCCTATGTAATTTTTGGGAATATTATTAATGACTTTTGATAGAATACTCTTTTGTTAACGTGTTTACCAAGTTTGAATTTTTCATCTTTACAATTTTTGATAATACAGTCGTTTTAGTTACTCTGTTTGATTTTTTTTTAAAATTTAATATGTATTTGGTTTAGGAAAAATCAAACGGAAATATTAAATAACCTGTATAATCTTTGGAATATTGTTAATAATTTTTGATAGAATACTCTTTTGTTAACGTATCCACCAAGTTTGAATTTTTCAACTTTACAATTTTTGATAATACAGGCGTTTTAGTCACTCTGTTAGATTTTTCTTTTAAATTGAAGATAGTAATCGATTCAAAAAGCAAAAAGTTCAGAATTTTAAGAAAAATAAAACTGTAATTATCCTGTATAATTTTTTGGAATACTGTTAATGATTTTTGATAGAATACTCTTTTGTTAACATGTCCACCAAGTTTGAATTTTTCAACTTTACAATTTTTGATAATACAGGCATTTTAGTCACTCTGTTAGATTTTTTTTTAAATTTTAATATGTATATATAAAATAATTGAAGATAGAAATCGATTCAAAAAGCAAAAAGTTCAGAATTTTAAGAAAAATAAAAATGTAATTATCCTGTATAATTTTTTGGAATACTGTTAATGATTTTTGATAGAATACCTGTACAATTTTTGATAATACAGGAGTCTAAGTCATCCTGTCTAAAATTTTTTGAAAAAATTATATATCTATAAAATAATATTTTTATTTTGAATAGAATTTCAATTGCAAAAACGAAATTAATGTCATTCCTGGGTGAATTCAATGCATTGAAGATAATTTAGAAATGTTCTCAATTCGGTGAATCACCCTGTATATACTTATAAATAGACAAACCCCAAACACTGGTACAAAAGCAAACGAAATGTCGCAAATTAAAATTATTTAGGAATTTTATAACACACAAGCACAACTTTTAGTAAATCCAAAGTAAATTAATATATGGTGACAATTCATATTACTGGTGTAGACTCCTTTTAACTAAAATCTATAGTTATAGTTAGGCATTAGAAGGAATACATTGTATGTTTTTTTTGTATTTTAAACCATTCAAACATTTTAATTAGTTTGTTTATGTTTCTGTTTTGTTGATTGGTAACAATGCAAAAATTTATGTCATTAGTTGATAATATACATGATTTGGCACACAAATTTAACTGATCATTGAAAACTACTACAAAATATTTTACACAACAAATAATGTAATAAACAAAATTTTATGCCATATCATGTATATTGGTAACAGGGGTTAAGTTTTACGATCGTGGGACCTGTTGCATGTGATACTTTAACAGCTTTACGGCTTTTGATTTGCCATAAAAATGTTTCAAAACCAATTAGCTACGAGACAGATTTATTTACCCAAGCCGTTTTAATAGGTTCATGTAGAACGCAGAAATTGAAGTTTATTTCATAGGCAGGTGGTTTGTGGAGACGCGCACGTGTGCAAAGCAAACAGTCAAATAGAATTTTATCTTGACAAAATTCTTTACTCAGCTTGCTTGAAGAAACACGGAAAATAGCCGTTTTCCACTGATTGTTTATAAATGTACAAACACGTAACTGGCGAAATAATTCTATTTTTAATGTTATTTGTACAAATTCAGCCGTCTTAACTATATTATCTACACTTAGGTGTTGCCATTAGAAACTCGTAAAAAACGACTGAAATAACGGTACATTCCGTTTCTAATTAACACTATGATCCAACACGTGTTAATTTTCTAAATATATAAATTTCACCATAAAAATATGTAACAGTGAGTAATATTCAGTATTGTTTCACGCGGCGTTTCAGTCTAATTTAAAATAATTAACAAATTAGTGTAAATTAATGAAGTGTTTTACGGTGATTTAAATAAATAACCGCGATGTGCACTATGGCAAACGGAAAAATTGTTTGTTTTTATGTCGGACCATTCCAAATAAATAACACGAATTTCAAAAGTTGGATCTATAAAAATTTTAGTGGGCATTTCCCTTTCAATCGTCAGTGGAACGAACGACAGTCGTAAAATCGAGCTGCAGCCGCCTTGTTGTCAACTTTATAAAACTTTACGGCCGATTTAAGAAAAGCTTTATGCACTTGACTTCCTCTGCCCATTCGTAAATATTTACACTATTTAAATAGGCGTTTAAATATTTTATGCGGCGTAATATAATTTGTGTTATCTGTTTTAGACAGATTTGAAAAAAAGTGGTTCTTAAAATTCAATACGACGGTATTCTGGGAAGGATCTAACTTGTTGCTACTGTGAAACTCGAACCAAGAGAAAAAAAAATTACGTTTTTAATATATTTTTTTAAATGTCGATATTTTTTTAGTTTAATAGCTTATTGTTAAAAAAATTTAATAATTGATTTTAATGAAATATCATTTATTTAGAAATTGATAACGAATAAATTAGTTATAGCCGCATTTAGCATGTTTTCAATTAATTTTTCTTGACACATGAAATGTTTAATTTAGAAGAAATTAGATGGATACTACAAAATCTTTTTATACAGTGGTGGCCAGAAAAATAACACAAGATTTAAAATCAAATATTTTGTCAGAGATTTTATAAAAATATTTAATTCAAATTGTGTCCAGTCATATAAAATATAAAAAATATTTGAAATTTTTTTCACATCTTATAAACGTCGGAGATATTACTTTAAAAATAGTCTGATTTGGTTGACGTATTTGTTAGAATTTATTCTTAACAGGATCTATAATATTTTATTAAATAAATTCACTTCCAGTGAGATGAAAGAGAGGAAGAAAATAATAATTAACATAAACGTCTAAACATTGCTGATATTAAAAACTTATGATGCTTCCGAAAAATGGTTTACAATGCTTATTGAAGAACACACTCAATTGAAAATACAATGTGAAAATGTCCTAACAAAAAACAACTCCTTTTATTGACAGACAAATTGGAAATCCTTCGTTGCCCTAAAATAAATAAAAATAAATTAAAAATAATTAATTGAGTCATAAAATATCATTGTGTCTAGTAGAACAATCAGACGTCAACTGGATGTACAAAGCACTTGCAAGAATATATTTTAGTAAATAAACCTTTGGAATCAAAAGAGAATATTTGAACAAAACTAAAAGTTTGTTTAAAAATGTATTAATTATCCTTTAGAAATTTAATAAAAAATACAGGGTAAATTGGGAAAAAGTACATTCATCGTCTTGTTTATAAAAGTTTGGATCCTAGATACCCTACAAAAACTTTCAATCACGTTGAACGTGTATTCAAATTTGTCCAAAGTTGTTTTAAAGATAAAAATGTTGAGATTCTCGATTGGCCAGCGTTCGGGATTAAATGCAATTTAAAACTTGTGGAACTACATGTAATCTCAATTAAAACCCCAAAAAGCAAATTTAGATGAATTGTGGTTATTAATTGAAGAATCGTTAAATTTAACGGTACTAAATAAAATATTCATAAAATATAATAATAGAAAAAAATATATTTCAAGTCTGTTACTTCTGTAATAAGTGACATTTCCCATTTATTTTGTTTAAAATTTAATTTAAGTAGAAATTATTTTGATTTATGTACAAACTGAATAATGGGAGAAAAAATATATTGTAATTATTTTGAATAAAATATTAAATATTTTGATTTAATTAGAGGTGTACATTTCCGAATTAACGTTAGTAATTAACATGTCTGTAATTAATTCTCAAAGAGAATAAATTAGTAGATGAATATTGGTACTGTTGACTAAGCAAACTAATATTATAAATTAAAATTTTCATTATATTATTCTGAAAAATTTTTGAGTGTAATTAAAATTTATAAATTTCTTTTTGAGTCTCTGTCATAGAATTCAGATAATAAAATAATTAAAATTTGTATAATAAAACAAAATGTATTAGAAAAATATTCAATTTAATATAAAATATTTTAATTTAATATAAAATTGTTATAATTATTTAAAAGAAAAATAAATTCATAATTTTTATTAAAAAATTATAAATTTATTGGATGTCTCTTTTAGTTCCTTATAAACATCATATATCAGTTTGAATTCTCAGTTAATAATGTTACCAATTAAAAAATTTAAGCCTTAATAAAAACACTTAATAATTTGTTTATACTAATTATGGAATCACATATTAGGTATAACATTTTATTTTGAGGTAATTTTACAAAAAATGTACTAACTATTTACACTCCTGGACAAAAGGTTGGAAACATTAAAATTGAATTGCTTATTATTCGTATAGTGAATGATTTAAATTAAATTACTGTTTTATCTCTGTTCTAGAAATTATTAAGATATTATAATGTAAAATAGAATTTTCAAACAAAATAACCATTAATATTCTGATGATTAACCATCAGCTTGTATGATTGCTGCACAATTTTTGTTCATGGAAACAACCAATTGTTTTGTAAATTCTGGAGATATTTTTTGCCAATGCATTTGAAGTCTTTTCAGTAGCTCTGTCTTATTTTTATTGCGTGCTGCCACATATTCCGTTCCAAATAATCCCAAAAATATTCTATAAGGTTTAGATCCGATGATTGTGAAGGTCATGGCAAAACTTACTTACTTACTCTGGAACAATCTGAAACAGATCTACAAGTGTCAAATTTATTCACAAAGTCTACAGTTTAATTTGTTTTTGTAAGGCCATTGGGATTTGCTTTCGCTTTGGCATGATTAAAACTAATATTTTTAATTCGCACACTACAATGAGAAGCTAAACAATACTGGTAGATGGTAAAAATAAATTAAATTTAAGGAATTTCCAAATTTATGTCTTGGTAAAAAACTGGGTCTTTGTCTACTTCTTATAATATTTTTTATAATACCGAAATAATACACTGTGTATTATTATTATTTTATATTTTAATATAAAGAGCGTTTATTTTAATATTATTGTTTATTACGATTTTAAACAATTATATCTTAGGGTTTCCAAATATTTGTCCCGGTGTGTATGTATTATAATTTTGGTTAAATAATTAAGATTACTTAAAACATCTGAAAATGTGTTATTAAGAATTCAAACGGTCTTATTAATCATATTTTTAAACGATTCTTGGAGTCCATTTGCAACAAACAGAAAATGTCGCTAATGATGAAATTTCCTGTTGTCGCATCGCACCGTATCAGCAATCTCGGAATCCGGCTCTGATTTTCGCATGCAGCCATCTTAATTGCAATTTTTCCGTATCTGCCTCGACCATCGGAGTGGACATGCACCGGCCTCGGCATATGAGCAAAACAAATTACGCGATAATTAAAGCCAGGCAATCAAGCCGGCGCGCGAAGATCTACCGAACGCGGCCTCCGGAATGATAGGCGGCGCGAGTTCACAGAATGCTTATCTGACGCACTTCCGGTCAGATGGAAAAATCGTACGGAGCAATTTTGCTGACCGAAGGCGATCGCATTACCTTCTTAACTTTGTAATTTTTTTTTAGTGGTTGGGGCACATTGTGTCCGCGTACATCTGTACACTGCTGACTTCCTTTACCATTATCATCTATGTAGGTTGTTTGTCGCATGCAGGTGTTGATTGCACTATCTGGGTTTATTAGGAGAGGAAGCGGGACTTTTAGCTGAGGTGGAAATTGTCTTGTTTACTTACTTAAGATGGGGAATATGACACATAGCTCATTGCAATTGATTTATTGTTTCAAAATAATGAAGGAAATAGAAAATTTGATTAATTATTTTTGTTACTTGTTAGTTTGAATCAAAATATCGTTGGTTTATATATACTACCTTTTGAAAATCATATTAATTGGTCTTCATTAGAATATTCTACCTAGATATTGAGAAATTCATCATTTTATTTAATTAATAATATCTTTCTATTAAAACCTAACCTAACTGAAAATATTACATTTCTAATCCCTAGCTTATCTTATTACTAATATTCAACGCCTAAGATTAAGATCGACAAAAGAAATAAAAATATTGTGACAGGAAGAAAACAGTGTTTGTTGGTAAATATCATTATGTTTCATATTTCTATAATTTAAATTATATACAATAAGGTCCGTTTAAAATTATACATAATTTTTTTGTCCGATTTTAATAAACTTTTTTTCAATTGTAAAGTATGTGGTTATAGACAAAATATCACTATTTTTGGCCCAAAACCAAAACCTACTGAGTAATTAATTTAGCCATAAAAATTGAAAAAATCGTACTTGCAAATTTTTTATAGAAAATATATAAATACACCATTGGATGTCTGGAAAAATGTACTGTAGACAAAATTTCACGTTTTTTGGGTAAAAACCAAAATATGGTAATTTTTATACTATACTTCTATTAAAACTGTTAAATATCAAATTTACTTGTGGCTTTTCCGTGGTAGAATTATTGAATAGTGTGTGCAAATTACCCCAAAAAAATTTATTGGGAAAACACCATCTTGGTGGAGGTAAAAAAATGGGTATTAAGAGTATTAATGTAAATATTGTATTGCTAATATAATATTCCAATATTGATAAAAAATAAGATAATTCTGATTGATTTAATTTTGATATTTTTGACAGTCTATTCCAAGTATTTAATTGATAAAAAAGATATAAATTCATAAAAATAATAAAGATTTTCAATTTTTTTCAGAATTATGAATAAGCATAATTTGTTTATGAGTTTTGGTGCAAAAAGCATGAAATATTGTTTATAAGTTTATTGTTTATTCATGCTTTACAATTGAAAAGAAAAAAATATCAAAATCGAACAAATTTTATGAGGGTGTCCAAGGTTTTGGCCATTTTGGACGCGCAGGTTTTAGTTGACACTCGTTTTTGTTAAAATCACCTATCTTATGGGGTGCTTCATGCAATGCACAGTCTCATATCAAAATTATTTAGTAATTTTTGATCTTAGCCAAAAAACGAGACCTCTTACATATGTATTAGTATTTTTATGCTTTAGAATTGAAAAAAGGTTTGACAAAATCGGACAAAAAATTTTATGAGGGTGTCTCGCTTTCAAAAGGGGTACGTTGTATATGTAAAACAAAAATTTCTACATTTTTGCTATAAACTAGTGTAAGATGTCCTTTTTCTTCTGTCACGAACACTAATTGGACCCGAATGTTTACCTCCAAACTACACTTAAGAAATAATACGTAAAAGTAGTCGTTATCACAATCCCTTCAGCTTAACGATTATGTTCTTGGTCGTGTTTAGAGAAAATTTTATGATTCAAAGGGCAAGTCGTAAAACTAAGTGTAGGTCTAGCACCAGACGTTACTTGTATGATTCTCGAGCATATTCCTACTGGTCTGGTGCGTGATTTATGGGTTCTTTTAATTTTATTATCAATATTAGTTTTAATGATCACCTCACAATTTATGTTTATATTATAGTCGATAAGATTGCATTGAAACCAGCTAAACGGTAGTCAAGTGTGCTTTTTAACTGCACCAGTTGCCCGTTGACCGATTTAACCACCCAAGAAGACCATAAAATTTCAGTAAAAAAGTCTCGCCACTTTTTCTAGATTAAATCCAATTAAAACGATTAAAACAACGACATATAAATTAGTAATTATTGGTTTTGTTAATTCTAAATTGATAATTATACGTCAATATCACATTTCATTCATTATCCTTCACTTCACATTAGTAAACAAATAATTTCGACCGCTTTCAATACCAAAAGTTGCAAGTCAGCCAAAAAAAAACTCTCTGACTCGACGTGATGTCATTTTTTTTATTTCATCCGAGATGAAATCGAATCACAATGGCATTTGATTTCTGTACCATCGCCGAAATGGTTTATTAATTGGCCGCGCTAAGGACAAACGGAATATACGCCCAAACACGATTGTTTTAGCGGCGTAACTAAAATTGTGTTAAGTGTGACCTCCAGATTAACGTTTCGTAACAACAATTTGGAAACAAATCTAATCCTTGGCGAATAATTGAAAATTCTGTTTGTGAAGTGCATCGTGCATCGAAACTGTCGAATTTGAATTGGAGCCAGAGTCAATGGCATCCCAATAAACGTTGGATGCAGGGTTTTCACCACATCGTTAACCTTGCCTACGAATCAATTGTGACTGGGTCTCATATTTATTTACCGAAAGATTCGGTTAACGTGTTTTGTCATCGCAATCGATGAAGAACGGAGAAAATGGTGGAGGCGTTGGATGATTGACAGTGGAGGATCTGGGGTCACACAAGTACTTTTTACCTCGAACAACTTTACAAATGTCCAAATCAAAATTATATAATTTATAGGTTTCCGAAACGTTGTTTATTTTCGTGTAAAAACTACATATCTTTGAACCTTTTAGAGTCGTTTGATGGATTAAATCAAATCACGATATGGAGTGTCTCGAAATTAACAGCACTTGAGTTTAATCTCCACCAAATGCTCAAGTAATGGGGAGTAGAATTACACTGAGAAACTTGCCGATACTCAAACTACTACGCACATATGCTTGCTACTGCAGCGGTTTCATTGTTCTTGACTTAAATTTCCTTTATCGGATAAGAAAATAACATTCTTCATTACAAAAATAATACTGATAATAAAATTATATCTAGTATTATTCTTAAACATTTGAAAGGTTCAAGTTTCCTATTTATATATTTATAAAGAGTAATTTTAAAAAGTAACGTGTGAATTTGATTTAAAGGTTTATCGTGAACATAAATTAATTTATATAAATTATCCTCCAGAATTTTGGCAAAGTGTACTTTGAAGAGATGAATCCATGTTCAATAGAACAAGATCAGATGATAAAAAATACGTTCATCGCCCTCGTAATAGTATAATAAGTTTGGGTCCCAGATACACTTGAGATACAATGGAGGAAATGTTTTGGTTTGGATTTCCTTTCCTTGGCATGGTAAAGGGCCGTCACAATAAATTATTAGTAAAATGGCCGTTGTCGTATACCGATAGAGATATCATGAGAAATGTAATGGAATTATTTGCCAACGATAATTTATCAATTAATACAAAGTTGTTGGATATTGGTTAAAAGATAAAAATCTTGATGTTCTCAATTGGCCAGTGTAAAATTCGAATCTAAATATGATACAATTGAAAACTTGTAGAACCACATGTAATCTCTATTAAAACACCAAAGAGCATAAAATTTATATAAATTGTGGTGATTAATTGAAGAGTCGTGAATTTTAATTTCAAACGACTATTGTCGATATTTCCTTGAATCTTTGCCTGACCGTTTACAGTGGTTATAGCTAACAAAGGGTATTCAACAATATATTAAAATTATTTTTTTTAAAAGTGTGCAATATCTGTAACGAACCACAATTCGCATAAGACTTAAATAGAAATTATTTTGACTTTGAATATTGTGTAATTATTTCGAATAGATTTTAAAGTATTTTCAATGCATTTAGTTAAAGGTGTTCGTTTCCTAACTAACGTTAATATACTGATGTGTGCTATTTCTAAGGCCACCACCGCAGATAATGAGATAATTTTGAGATAATTTAATAATCGAAACATTTTGGAAAGCTCAATTTTTGACAAACATTTTAAAGGCAAATTAAAATTATGGTTTCAATATAAAATATTATAACATATTATCTTATCCTAAATTTTAAATCAGCTGAATATCAATTTTCATATACATTTCGGAAACTGTGGGAGATCAAAATGAAATTGATAAAAGTTAAAAAATGAGCTCTGGTAATTTCCAATCAGTCTGGAAATATTCGTAATAGCCAAAGTCAACAGATTTGGGAGACCTAATATTTTATACATATATTAATTGTGTAAAAATGGAAAACAAGAAACCATTATAAAATTAGTTTCATCACAAATTTATTTTTGTTGATATGCACATGCTAAGTTACTAAATATTTCTTTGTGTATATATCGTAAATATCGTTTTGAAAAAATCTAAGATAATTTTATGAATGGATTTGTGTATGTTAATACACGTGTATTAGTACACGTTTAATACACATTATTGCAAAATATATTGCACAATTGTTTTAAAATTAAAAGTATTCATTAAATTGCACAGATACCATAATATTTGAAATTATTATTTACAGAAATATATTTTTAAAAATTTGATAAATGATTTGCAATAATTAATCATAAATCAGTTATTGCTATTAATTAGTCTCAGATTATGAAGACTAAACAAGACAATCAGAAAATATTTTTCATTACTGCCCTGCTTTCTACCTGACACCCTAGACAAGGAAAGAGTCTATCATTCTTGATACCAAATATACTATATGCAACCAAGTTTACAAATATATATAGTATTAGTGAAAAAATAAATTAACCACTTTAAATTTAAATATATTTATTTAAAAAATAAACATAACATTTGTATTATTTTTTACTTTATATTACAATTTTCTTAATATCTTAAATCAATATTAATTTTTATATACTTGATACTTCACAATTTGAAAAAGGATTTGAATTGTTTCCAAACGTTTGAAGTAGAATTATTAAAAAGTATAAATTAAAATCAATATGTGTTGATAAATTTTACACCATTTAACATTTAGCCAGGAACACTACAACCCTGATTATTTATTGTCATTGATTAATTACGCTACAGGTATAATGTTTTAAATACTTCTCACACAACTGAGATAAAATATTATTTTATTGAAAATTAGGCAAGAAAATAATAATTTTAAGTAGAAAATTAACAATATTTTCATGCTTGGTTCCTACCATCTAATATTTACACATAAATTACAGTTTTTGTGTTTATACTGGATTGATATTTTTATTTTGAAATAATTATTAAACGAATTAAAAAAATGCGAATGATTCTCTGTATTTATCGAAAAATTATTTAAAAGAATTGACATTTTATTTTTAAATCAAAATATAGTCTATTAGACTATATTTAATAAGTTTTTTGACATTGACTACAACTAACTTATATGTTAATTTATTTATTAATAACTATATTGACTGGCAAATAAAGTACATTTAAATTTAATCACAAAACCAGCTGCTGCAGTAACCAGTAATTCATTCATTTATACGTCCCTGTATGTTCTCATGTGATTCATTATTAAACGGTTGATTATATCTCCTTTCAAACTTATGGAAAATTCAAATATATACCTGGGATAATATTATATAATGTTGAATGATAAGAAATAATTGTAATCAGAATTATAGATTGCAAATTTTAGATAAACAAATTAGTTCATAATGCAAATTTCATATTAATGATTTTAGAAAATGTTACTCTAGCCTATGTAGCAGAAATTGTTTTAGAAAATATGTAACTGAACTTTATTATTTTTGATTAAGTAATTTATACTGTTACGATCTGTGAAGCAGATTAAAGGGATTGTTTGTTTCATTACTATTTTATGCAAATTGTAATATAATTTTAATTATTCAAAGTAAAATTATATAAAAAATAAATATAATATTCTTATTACCATCATATTATTTAAATAATAAAAATATTAATACATACAAATTTAAGAAAAAGAAACACATCAATTAAAAAATTTTTATTAAAACATTTTTACATACCATTCATACGACATACATAAAACACGACATAAAGCAAACACAATAAATTAAGTCGAAAGTAAAATATAAAATTTTTTATATTAATTTAATATTAATTTTATTATACCTAGATAACAGCCACATTAATAATTATACAAATAGTATGTGACTTAATTACAATGTTTAAATAAATCCTAGTAATTTTTTATGAATTAAATTAGTATAAAGTTAAGCCTAAACAATTTTTGTAGTCCTTGCTGGTTTAATTCTTCATTTCGTTGTGATGACAAAGCGATAACAAAATCAGCTTTCACAATGATCTCATAAATAAATAAAATTATAAAATCACTGTGAAAACCAATTTCGTCTGAAAATCCCACGCAGATCCTCCACCAATTTTCGCCGTCCTGCACATGCAACAAAGAAAAATAATTAGACATCTACAATCATTAAAATGTAGTTGAACATTTTTGTCAAACCTGTATACATATGAAAAACGATCCGCGATTAACACCTGTCAAACGATTAACGAATTGATTTTATCTTCACAATAACCAATTGAACTTATCACGGTATTTTTAACAAGTTGCTTATATAATTAGGAGATTTTTGGACAATTTTGCGTGCCTCACGGTGTGGTTGTGTTACACGTGCGACCACCGATGTTCAACTACATTAAAACAGCCAAATAATGTGATATTTAAAAAATGATAAGAAAAAAGTTATCAATTTAAGGTTCCTTGTAATTTTTATAGAGGACGTAAAAATGCCTGTGTGTCGCCGATCCGCAGGTGTTTTTTACTTCATTTATAATATGCCGACGTCATTCGATGTACTCTTCATTAAATTCATCGTCATTATTCGCAATTGATCTGAAAAATAAATAAAATATATTATTAATTGTTGCCAAAAATATAGTTAATTGGAACATAATTTATGGCATTTATTGTCAGGGCACGTGTACAGAACTTTTATTATTTTTTAACCGTAATATTAGGAGAAGGCCCAGAAACCCACAGTTTCTTGTTAGTTGTACAATCAATTAAAACTGCTTTCTCTTAAAAAGTTATCATTTGTATTATTTATTACAACTTGTTATTTTTGTTGTCGTAACCGTATTATTGGACTGGAATTTGAACCTTGATACCTTTTATTGCAACTTGTTCGACAAGCATTTAAACTATTTAAACGATAAAGAGCGTTCAATAAATTTCTCCAACCGCAACAGAGGATGTTCCGAACATAACTTCCGGTCGAGTGCCATTGAGTTAGAACTGCGGATGTGTGAATTGGAAAAAAAAGTGGGTCACCACCTATCGACTGAACGTTATTATAAATTCAAATTACGAGTATCAATCATTTCGTTAATTGACACTAGATAAATATTAGACGAAACAATGTAACTTGGAACTTGTACTTTGCATTGCAAACTCATTCATAACGCACATTTAACATACAAAATAGCTGACACCTCGTCACTGATAGTTACTTCCGGCTAAAGTAATTCAGACGTTTCCACGAAACTTACTTAAATATTAATGGGGCAGATAAACGAAATCAGAAAAAAAAATATTAACAAAGTGCAAGAACCCACACAAAACTACACATTCATTCACTGTTTATGCTGGCCATTGAATGAATGAACAGAGTCGAGTTGAAATTTTTTATCAATATTGACCAATAAACGCGATTACCATATCAACAGCGTTGGTCAAGAGCTATTTTGGGCCATTCGATAATCACGTTTGGCCGGTGTGACGCAGGGTGCCGTTCTGCAAATGTAGAGAGGATGTGGTCAGGATAAAAGCTAGGAAAAGCATTGGACGGCTAGCCAAACGCTCTTTGTCTGGCCACTAACGGTTTTATATCAGCGCCATTCTTATAACCACCGTGTTTATAAATATAATTATTTTTACCATGGTGATTTAAAATCAGCGTATTCCAGTTAAGTTAGAATCATCTACTGCATGTTAGCAATATTATTGGGGTTACATAGTAATAATTTAACACCAAAAATAACTTTAATAATAACTTAATATACGTACTTCCTTATCAGTGACGATAACTGACAAAATGCTTTTCGGTTTTTTTTTGAGAAATAGACAGTTTTATTTAATATTTTTTGATTGCATAAAACTTTTTTTCAGAATCCTTTAGTTTATTTCTTATTATTTTTTAATTTGATATGTTAATGCATTGAAAAATTTAAACAATTAAATATTGTTCTTGTGTAATGTAACACTCTCGACTGACAAAATGTTTCTTTTTGTTTCGAGATATGAACTCAAAGTTCAATTCAAAAAGTGTTTAATCCCTTTGATGGTATTAAAATTGTAACTTAACCTTGATAATTGTTTATTAAAATTAAATATTTTTTTGTGTTAAAACTTCCTTGTCAGTTTATTTTGAGATATGTGATCTCAAATTTTATTTTAAATTTTTTAATTACTCTAAAGTATATTATTTTATAATGATTTATTAAAATTATATAATTAAATGTTTCTATCAGTCCCAACCAACAAAATATTTTTCATTTTTTTTTAATTTGTCTTCGATTGTAAAGTATGAAAATATGGTATAATATTCTAAATTATTGAAGTATAAGATAATTTATTTTATTTTTGACAGTCTACTTAATTATATAAAAAAATTTTATAAAAAATTTACTAGTACTATTTCTTCAATTTTCATGCCTAAAAATTAATTACCCTGTAAGTTTTGGTTTTTGGACAAAACACGTGAAAGTTTATTTAAAAGTACATATTTTCATGTTTTACAATGCAATAAGAAGATTTAAATTTTCATTGCATAAAACTATACTTCTTTTGACGATTTGTCAGATTTTATTACACAAAAATATATTAGTATAAAGAAAATATTACATACCCCGCTATACAAGTTAATTGTTCATCACAAAATAATCGTTATCTTAGTGTCACAAGTTAAAGATGAATATAAAAATTCATCCATTTATTCAAACATAGCATGTTGAGATTATATTGGCGCCACTAGTAAATAGTGTTCGAAGAAAACACGGTCGTTCTACTACTAACTGATAACTTGATAATATAAAATTCCGAGACGATGTTATCTAATCGAAAACGCACGACTAACGTTCATAAAACTATTATTTAGAACAATTTTGAAGAATAAATCGTACTCCATACTTTCTCATTCGAATCAAGAATACACCATTTCATAACTTATCCAAACAAATGTCGCAAAGATAAATATGTAATAACCGTTTCCTGTTATTAAATTACAAAGATACAATGTCACATCATTAGCTGTTTCGCTCTAGATCAGCTGACAATCCGGGAAGCACGGAATACGGTACAAATAAGGTTGTAGGTCATCAAATCTAACTTATCGCATTCCATACATATTAGCAATAGCCCATCTTTGGTCACCCTGTAGTTTCGAATACGATTTTAATTAATTCAGCGTCATCTACTGAGGCCACACCGAAACCGTAAGCATATTGCAGGAATCTGGCAGTTGATAATCGCGCTTAACGGCACCGATGAACAGATGGCGCCGACGGCACTGTTTCTACAATCCATTTAAACGGGCAACTGTAAGCCGATTTCACGACGCCAATTGATCGGAATGTGGACAATAAGCTATTTATAATACAGGATATTGCGTTACCATGACATAATAATATCCGGAGTTGACATACACACGCTGGGACAACAATGTACTCGTGAGAAAGTTCGGCGGAGGTCGCAGAAATGCAAACGCTGCAACTGCGGTGGTTCCCCTGTGTTACTAACTCAAAAATATTTCATGTAATCTTTATAAAACAAATTGTAGTAAATTTTATTGTTAATTTTAAAGCTTCTAATAGTTTTATTCGATTGTCGCAGATGTGTGACGGAAGTTCTCAAGAAAAGTATACCGACTTCGTCAGCTAATTTACAGTTCGCATTCCTTACTTTGACCTTTGCAGTGACCCAACAAATGTCAATTTATCTATAAATGCTCTTCCTCGAAAATCAGTCTATATTTACCATTGGCGTTCTTCTATTATCCACATTAAAATTCCTCCTTCCCGTGCATTGTTTGACTAACGATT
Source organism: Aethina tumida (assembly GCF_024364675.1). Lineage (NCBI taxonomy): Eukaryota > Metazoa > Arthropoda > Insecta > Coleoptera > Nitidulidae > Aethina > Aethina tumida. Next base: position 26,299,805 of record NC_065436.1, on the reverse strand, counting down.
TTCGGTTACGTCTTGGTCTGCGCTCAGGAATCTGCAACAAAACAAAAAACGGTGCGTTAATGACGGACACGAAACGAAACACAAAAAGAAAAAAAAACCGTCCGATAAATTCTTCGCGGAACCGACAGACAACTGTTGTAACAATATCGGCTTTCACAACAACCGTATTGTTTTAATCGGGCGAAGCTTGAATGAACCGAGAGAGCGGCTCTTTAAAAAGAGAAGCGTTTTACAGTTACAGTCGAAATTCGTTATTTAAACAAATAGCGCTTGAGCGGTTGAATGAATTCGAAATAGGGCAAAGACCTAGACCCCGAGTAGCTGTTGACTCGCACGCATTCCTCCGTTGGTCGGTTTGTCAATGGGACCACTCTCTCGAAATCGGACCGACACCGAAAAATCATCCGTTACAGTGCAAACAATGTCCCAATTCGTTTTGTTGTTTTGATCAATTCGTATTTGTGTTTGTTTCTAACAGAATGGATGATCAAGAATGTATTAATTACTTGAATGAATTGGTTGGAATACCATCGAGATTTAGAAAGTCTTAATAATTTTAACGGAATATTTGGTATTAAATCCGTAAATAAAATGTTTGGAAAGAAGTTATAATTTCGTCCATCGATGAATTTTAATAAGTCTGTGTTCAAAAAAATGAAAAAATCTTTCTGATAACATCAGAAATTAAAATCAGAAAGTTAACATCAGAAATTTTGTTTGTATAGTGATATCAGTTTCTAAATGCTGATATAAAAAAGATATAGATGAAAATTCTTTCTTTGAAGTATAATCTGTTTTAATGTTTAACATGATATCATAGCTTTATTTTAAGAGATTATAATAAAAAATATGGTAAATATTGTCATGATAAATAATCAAATGCATCAAAAGAACCATTAACTGATAAATTAGAAAGAAAAATTGATTTTTTTTATGCTAATGGTGAGTTTCTAACATCGCAATGTTTGACAGTGTTTATATACTGTTGCCTCTTTCAAAATTATACTAGATAATAATTTTTTAATACTTTTGTTACCCATTCAAGGAATTTTTAAATAATGATTTTCTCATTGAGTATAATTATAACAAACATAAAATGGTCGTCAAGACAAACAAGTAACAACAGAGCATAAACCTAAATAAAGCGAAGAACATAAATGTTGGAAGATGCTGTAATTTCTCGGAGCAGTTTATTACATAAGCCCGAGAGTTAGTTCAGCGAGAACCCGTTCTGGAAAAAGATAAGTCGAAGAATGCTTGGAATGTCTCATACAGCTTTATACAAATATTTACCTTATAACAATAATCAGGTACATCAACTGTACCAAACAAGAAATAGTTTAGTTGAATACCACTTGTTTGACTGCATTGCATGCGCACATGCGAGTAAATTTTACTAATTACGCTTATTGGTGCGGAATGAACGACTATTGATTGATTTTAACACGGGAAATCGTGAGAAAACATCGACCAAGAAATATTCGCAGATGTTAACCTTGTGGGCAAACAATAGCACGGTGGTAATTTCTTTCCTGACCAACAATGCTCGTGTACGCGCATCTCAATTGTGCGATAAAACCTATTACATCTTTTATAAGAAAACACAACGGCAATGCTGAGGAGGAAGCTTTCATTAAATTGTTGCTAGCACGAAATACCAGAGCCAAAGTCGGTCAAGGTTGGTTTATGTGACCGCATTCCTCGTATTTGTCGTACATTTTTTAAGAAGGCAATTCTATTTGTACTAATCAGACGATAATGCAAATCCGAGCCCACGACCGACGCAAATAAGCGAACGACATTATAAAAACTTAAATAATGAAGTTGTTGTTCTGTTTCGTAACGACCAGTGCTGGGAATAAACACGACGATAAATTGCAGAAGCATATTTCTCGGTTTTTCAGAGGTCGCAAATTGCGAAATTCTTCGCCCGGAAACCGAGCCACCTTTTTGTTCCGGTTTCCAGTTCTGTTTGCGCCGGCACCGGACCTAAACAAGGTTGCAGCATGCCTAGACCGAACGGACTGTGGTGAGCTACGGTAAGGTGCCGCATCACATTTCCCAGAGTGATCGGTGGAAAAAGTGGCTCGGCACCGCCGCGAGGCTCTCCACCCAAATAATCCGGTGTGAGGCAGGAATGCGGCGGGCGCAGCAGTAGGTGGCATCCCCCCGAATCGGTCGCCTCTGATGTTACCGCACACCTTCACACACACACACACACACGGGCCCCCACAACTGCCTTCACCGCACACCGCAGTCGGTGAGAACTAATCACGGCAGGACCGGATTTGGGACCAACATGAATCGTGCCGAATTTTACTCGAATGCTTTGTTAAAACTTGCTTTTCATAAAGAATTGTTTACTATTATACGGTATTTTACCTCGTAATAAGATTATAACAGTATTGTTATAAAAATTATATGAGGTAAATTTTGTTGAAAACTTTAATTTAATTCAGAATTAATTTCGGTGCGTGCTACAAATAAAAAATTTACGCTTATTATTTATTCTTGTAATTAATTAATTAATTATTGTAATTAATTTTAACCGTTTCTTAATATAATTGAATAAGTTTTTTACGTCTTACATAAAGTGGTGCAAAAAAAGTATGAATTATTTAAAAAAAATGGATTTCTGTTCCCTGGGATAACAAGACAGGACGTTCACGAAAAACCACTTCCAAGGGAGACAAAATTAAAAAAGGCTCTCCCTCAAAGATTCAATTTAATCTATGATAATAACAGAACAGTGGGATATTGATGGCCAAGTTGCAGTGAAAAAAACCACTGCTATCATAGAAAAACGGAGCGTCCCGTCAAGTGAAGGGTAAAATGGATTGTTTTCACCACAGAAATTCACTGGAAAACACCATGTTTTCAACAGACAACTACCCCAAACATACGTCTAAAATTATAAAAGAGTAGTTTCTAATGAAACCACCAACCGTGTTTGAATGTCTGTCTTAGCCCACGATTTAAATCCTATTGAGCACTTTCTTCAAACTTCTTTAAACCACACAGGAGCAGTAGAAACAAATTTCTGTAGCAGAGATTGGTATATTCTATGCCTAAAATATGCCAAGCAGTAATAGATGACAAAATAATGAAATATTTGGATTATTGTAAAGACTTTATGAATATTAATAAAATATTCCATACTTTTTCCAACACTGAATGTGTGTATAATCAAATTTTGGTCATAAAAAAAAGTTTAATATATTTTATCTTAATATCCTTGACTACAACAGTCACAAATGTCTCTTAGGTTAAGGTCAGCAAAAAGGTTGCAATAAATTAAATTTATTCGTTGCGGAAACCATTTCGGAATCCGGCAATATCCATATTGCGTTACAACATATTTTTTGAGAAGGCAATATTTTTAATGCTGTACATAAAATCCGTCAACTTTGCCGCATCTAAAAGCCCCAAATACCATTAATTATGAATTGAAATTTGTGTCGAAGTATTTTGGTTACAAGATGCACGTAAATAGTCAATCAACCCCTGAATAGGACCAACACTCACACTAACGAAACACCCGGAATCCGGAGCGATACGCAATGTGGATCCGATAGACCTGATGTTTAATTTATAAACATTAATTGAGACCACACAATATGCCTCCACGGTCGATAACTTGGACCGGTATCTGTAACAGCGGCGATAAACATCATCGCACGACTTTTTTTTTTATTTTGTGCCGGACGCATTTTTTTCCTCTTGGCCGCTAATTAAATTGTTCGAAGGCTGTTTTAGGACTGTTGTGTTGCATAAAATTAGATACGCGACTTCTGAAACGGGTACGCTTAGTTTTAGATATCAGTTATTAAAATTAGTTTAAATTAACGAAGAACAAGCGAAAATCTTTAATTAAGCAGATGTTGAGACGGTTGTCTGTCTGGATTCCGAAGAATAGACGAACTGGCGCATTCGCCATTTTATTGACAACTTACCAGTGTACGTTTATTTTGAAGTTCCAAAAATCATCTGCAACAAAAATGACGTGAAATATTAGTAAAGTAGTAAGAAATGAATGAAATTTAAATATGGGGCAGAATCACAAGAACAAGAACACGTGATCATTGACCTTAACTTAATAAAACTCGATTATTTTAATAACCTAATCAACCAAATTATGTTCACTTTAATTCAATTAATCATTACACTCCCTCCTATCTATAAAGTTCCATATTCATACGTCAAATAATAGAAAATTATCGTTTACAATAATTAAAATTCACGATAAGGATAACAGATTATGTTTGAGCATTACGGTTTTTCGTTCTAAATTAAAATAATGGCAGTAGAAACATTACTAAATGCATAATGCATGCCTACCTAATTATTTTTACACAAATTTACTTTTTATCTTGAATAATTATGAAACAACAAATATTTAAATTACACATTCAAAATGCAATATACCTCAGGCGCCAACTTTAAATATTTATGGCTTCTGTTGCCGTTTTTTGCTTAACAAATCAAGGCATCATTCGTAGAAAACAATATTCAGACTACATTACGATATCAGATATTAAAATAGGCGTCGTCGTTTGTAATGTTCTTGGCATGAGTAGAGTTTTATGTAATTTCAATGTACCCACGACGTTTGTGTTAATAGGAAGACATTCTAATTAAGTAAAAGGTAAAATGTCATCAATCACGAAAAATTTTAACGTTCAGGGTGGGCATCACAACAGTTGCGCACCACAGAATATAAATAACGATCGGTCCTGACAGCCGAATTATTTCATTTCCGAGGAGAAAGCCACATTTCATTAATGTTAATTTTATTAATTTAAGATAAAATCGGAATTTATGGTATTCTGTTTCGATCAAAAACAAACAGGTTCGGCTTTTCCTATCAAAGACCCCGAAGTAACTTCGGTTTTAACAGTATTTTTTTTTAATTTAATGAGCTTTAATATGTTGTTTGAAAGGAACGGAATTCCAGATATCGTACCGAGGAGTGAGCAGCCCAACGAAAATAACGGTGCCGCACGAGACGAGCGTGAAACTCGACTTTTACACACAAAACATTTCGACATTTCGTCAAAAACGACAATGGGTGGTGCGACTGAAATGTACACAATTTCCCCCCTCGAATAAAATTGTAAATTTATATCTCGTCGCCGGTGGAATGCGACGCGTTACTTCTGACCGCCGCGCGTACGGTTTGTCTTCGGCGATTTACGAAGCACCGCTCGAGGAATGCGCTATTAAGAAATAACATGTCCAAAATATTAAATGCCCGACGATAATCTACTTCGTACGTGAAGGAAATACTTGTAGGATCGCTCTTGGCCGCATAAATATTTATGTAGGCTGGCTGCGAAGTACAACGAAAATTTTACTCTGGGTCTCATGCTGCCGCTGCGGTCTAAAAATAATTAATTTGTGTGTGTAATTTGTTTAAATGACATAACTTACTACGAATTTGCTGTGTACAAATAAGTGTTTTAAGAAGATTGAAAAACAAATATTTCCACTAAATTGTTAAATTTCTTTACGATATTATATATAAAGTCTGTATTTTTTTGTTATATGTATATACCGCGTGACAACGAATCCATAAGACAAGGCATAACTTCTAGGGTACTCGGTATGTCAAAATGAGATACCTATACCAGGTATATGGGATGGAGGGAGGTGAGTTTTCGCATTTTTCATCTTTCGGTCGTCCAAAAATGTAAAAATATACTGGGTATTTCTAGTAAAACCATTTTGATATATTGAATGTCCCAAAAGTTTTGTCTTGTAATAATTATTAATGGTTATAAATTATTAAATTTATGAATAAACGGAATTAGTAACAAATTAACAATGTCTAATTTATGTAGTTGTAATGAAAATATTTGAAACAATGATTTTAACATTGACAACATATTTTTAAAAATAATAATTAACAAAATTTTAATTAATTTATATATAATATTAAACAATTATTATAAAAAAATATATTTTTAATAAAATTTGTTTTGATAAATATTTTCCAAACTTCCAAATGTGAAAATAAATAATTATAATACAATATTGAATAATTATTATAAAAATATTTATTTTAGTAAAAAAATTTAATAGTTGAAAGTAAAAAATACTTTTTCTAAAAGAAATTGTGTATAAATATAAAAAAAATATTTTATTTTTTATTTGATTTCAAATATTTTGTGATAATATAATTAATAACTTGGTTTATTTTTATTAAATTTAAAAAATATATTAATATTTTGTAAAATATTGAAATTTCTAATTTATTATGTTGTTTTTAAAAAAGTTAATTTTAATTATTATTTACAAAATCTGTTAAAACTAATTTTAATATTTACGAATTAAACTCCTGAAGTTTAATTTATGATAACATACTACGTCAAATTTAAGTGAGATTTTTTTAGCAACAACCCTCAAAAATAAGATATCCACAGATACACACATAAAATTCTATTAAATTAGTGAATGACCAAGTGAGTGGTTTTGCTGCATTCTTCACATCCACCGTATAAATATTTAAACGGCCGATGGCCTCAATTGCCAACCTTGCGGTACATTTTATTGTCGCCTTCCTAAAAACTGCATAAATTGCCTTTTTCGGTTCGTATAATTAAAACCGACTAGTTAATTTATTATTTGTGAGGGAAACGGACATTCGGACGTAAAACTTATTTAAATCTAACGCATTGAATATTTTAGAATGGTTTGTAAGTAGATGAATAATAATAGGACCTTGTGTATAAATTAAACAAATAGGCATCGGGAGGGAACCTTGACTCGGTACTTGTGTGTAATGTTATTTATTTATGTACGATTTTTGGAAGAAATTAGGAACAGTGGTTGCATTTAAAAGTGGCTAAATAAATATTTACATTGATATGAAGCAAAAGTACGGAAACGATGTACGATGTCGTATCTCTTGTGTCGAGAATTCCTTAAATTCTACGTGATATTTAATAACATTTGAACAAGATACAACCATTTAGTCGACCATTTGTCATAGGTGCAGTAAATTTCTACTAAGTAAATTTATGACCGATAGACAAATGTATTAAATTCTTGTGTTCCACACATTCCTCAACAGTTTCCCAAGAATATTTCACTGAAGCAACATTTATTTTAAGATGAATAATTATCGAGGGACTTACAAATACCTCTATCTACAACCACCACCAGAAACTAGATCAAGCCGTTTCGATATTTAGCAATAGGAAATTGTTGCGCATCGAAAATAATAGGTCCGGAATGTGGACGGTGTGCGTTAAGCAGCGGTCCATCAAGGATTTCGTGTTAAAAAGTTAGAGCCGGCAAGTGCAATGATCCGAAGAATGGCCTGCGAAGAATGCAGCCTGCTGAAGAATGCAAAATCAACAGAAAGATAACTAAGACTCGTTCGAACTAATGTGCCGTCAGCAATAAACCATTCGAAGTACCGATCATGTGTCTTGGCTAATATCACTTCAAACAGCCAAATGGCAATCAAACCGTTCTAAAATCTAAATAATCGCCATTTTTATTGCGCAACGTGGATTCTTGACGACCGGCTTTTGCGAGAGAGAAACCGACGATGGAGTTCTTGTGGTCAACGCTTAAAATTGCTTGGGTTATTGGCTGGAAACTAATCACTATTGGAAAATGCTTATATTGACTAATCATAATAGCAACATTCATTTTCGCATTAATTCTAAATAATAAAAAATAACTTAAGACATATTTCATGTGAGAATTTATGGCTGTTACAAATTTTGAAACATAACAGAAACGTCCATAAAAATCATTTTAATTACTCAATCTCAATTCAAATACTTCTCAAAAATAATGATTTCTATACAAGAATATGAAGTAGTGACATCTGAAATAATCAATATAAAAACTGAAATTAGAATTTTATTAACTTTAAAAATGAAGTTATATTTTTACTTATTTGAACAACAAAAATAAGGAATAATTTTGTGATAATTACTGTAACCATGTCGAAAAACGAGACTTTGTGACTTTTGAAAATGATCAATATGCCAATTGTTATTTTAAAATTATTGCCTTTTAAACTATGATTTCAAGAAATGATCAAGAAACAAATTATAATTAAAAAAAAAATCAAAAAAAAAAACTCGAATTTTATTAAATTATAAAGGGAAACTGTATTCTTAATTATTTAAAAAACAAAAGCATATAATAGTTTAATGAAAAACATTTTGTGAATGATGAGTAGAAGAAATGATTAATATACAAATTATTAATTATTGAATTGTATTAAATTTAAGTAAAGCTTTTGTGATAATTCAATGATATTACTCTGTGACTTCTAGAAATTATCAAAATACAAAGTGTTATTGAAACATTATTGACTTTTTAAACTAGAATGTTATTCAATTAAAAAAATATGTAATAGTTTTGGGACAATCGCAATAATGAAGTTAACAGTCTATATAAATTCTAGAAATGATCAAGATTATAATAGTTTACTGAAAAAGACATTATGAAAATTCCAGAAATGATTAATATACAAATTATTAACTTATTATTAAATTAGAATTTTATTAAATGAAAAAGTGAAGCTATATTTTAAACTAAAATAAGTAATAACTTTGTGATTATAACAGTAATTATAATGAAAAAAGAGACTTTGTGATTTCTGGAAATAATTAAAATACAAATTATTATTGAAAATTTTATTTTTTAAACTATAATTTTATTTAATTATAAAGGGAGACTATTTATCTCAATTATTTTAACTTTGTGAATCCTAAATAGCATTAATTATTCATTTTTCTAACTACAATTTAATTAAACTAAGAGTTAAGAAAGCAAAATTAAATAATAGAATAGTTAATTTTTCTTGTAGGCAATTCTTCGTTTCCATATTTGTGTTTATGAACAACGAACTGCAGTAAATGAAGTTCTGGAACCATTAAACTAATTAGACGATTAGAATAAGCGGAACGATAACATAGTGACAATAAAATTTTCGAGTTAAATTCGTTAGTGCTCAAGTAGAGTTTCCCATTAGCGTCCAAACTTCAAAAAGACACTCATAACGATTATTACGGAGTATTTCCTTTCCCTTGTTTAGAGTCCTTAATTGCGGCGCGTTTCCCGTATCTAAATTACTAAGAAATGCACGTTCCTGCGCTATATTTTTACATTAACGTCTCATTTAAGTGGTAATTAGATTTTAGTTCGTTTCGACTATGTTATTAACCTAGGCTATTGACTGAAATGGTTTAATTTGTTTCAGACATTCGCCTCTATGAATAAACATAGTTTCCTAAAAGTCAACACTTAACGTAGATGTACAACTTATCCGTCTGTTATCACTAATTCCATTTACATAATTCGGTTACCTGGCGAAATCCTGACACTCAATTATTTTTAATTTATTCAATATTTACTGAAATCGTTGTTCGTACCGACAGCGTGACATCAATAGCCACTTTCTCAATAGAAAATTATTGTAACCTAATTGTCGCACTGTTTACAATTGCTAAATATAATTTATTAATGGTTTAATCAACTTAATTATATTGCGAACTTGTTTCTTGTGTTACATTGTGTGCAAACTGGTTATTATATTATTCATGTAAAGTTGTACAACAGATGAACAGTTGTAAAACACGTTGTGCGTCACTGTTACTTCAAATCGCAATGAGACGACAAAAGGAATTGACTGTAAAAACTTGAGATTCGCCGTCTACTAAAAATAATTATAATAATACATTTTATGGTAACACGTCTGGTCAGAAGTTTTTTAACCTCTTGTCCTTTATTTAGACAGGAAGATTAAAGATATCCGACTGAAAGATATTCAAATAATTAGTTTTTTTAGAATCTAGCATTTGTTATTAAATATTTATTATCAGGTAACGAAAGGTATTTCTTGCCTTTTACATTGTATTAAATTAAGATTTTACAAAATTTTATATTGTAGATAAAATTCAGTTTTTCCAGTAAGCAATATCAAAAAATCAGAACATAGTCGCTTGTGTTAAAAGGAGGAGGAGAAGGGTTTGATGTTCGGCGATTGGGGGGCCCGTCGGCGGCAGATCCGTCCCTGTTCCGTACGAAAGTCTGCGAGAAGGCGATTGTGTGGCCCCCGATATCTGGAGATATTTCGGAGATCGGGCGGCGCGCGTGCGCACGGACCGTGCGACTTTTTCACCGGCTCTTGTCCCACGGTCAGTGCTGCTCTCTCGGATCTCCCGCAATTTCTTCTTCGTCGGTGCCGCCGCGGCACATTCTGCCTCCTCCACCTCTTCGTCGGGGCCGAGCTCTCGCGATACTCTCATTCACTTTTCGACGGCGCCCCGTTGCCGCATCGCCCGCAAGGATTTCCCCGGCGGACTTTTAAATTCACCAGTCACGATGGATTTTGAGATATAATTTTTAATGTCTCCACGTGTTTGTACTAACTAGATTGTAAGCCAATACTGATCTGCAAATTAATATGCTCCACTTTCAGTTTAATTTCTTTGTTTTATACCGTTTATATTCTTTTAAGAAATACATTAAAGATGTTCTTCTATTTTAATATTATTTAGTTAGTTTATTTCTGGGACATTCTTAAAAATTGTTTTTTTCAGGATTTTTCATATCTGTTGTAATGGTAAACGCAATGTGACGTGGTAAAAACATTAAATATTACTTAGAGATTTTGATTTCTAATGAAAAACTTAACTGCACTTGAATGGCCGTCTCAGTCTCCCGATCTAAATCCCATTGAGCACGTCTGGGAAGTATTAGATCGTCACATCTGGACAAAAAACATCAAAAACAAACAAAAATTTTTTTAAATCATACAGGAGCAGTGGCAAAAAATTCCTGTTGACACATTCTTGAGACTGATAGATTCTATGCCTAAAAGATGCCAAACAAGGTTATGCCACAAAATATTCAAATATTTGAGTTATTGTTAATTTTTTATGAATATTAATAAAATATTCTATATTTTGATTTTGATAAATTGATTTTTTATTAAAAAAAAGGAAAAAATCTGTGAATATAATGATCATTATGATTAATTGACCAATGTTGCAGTAAATTAGATTTGTTCAGATTAGGGAAAACATTTGTAACAAATAAATAAATATTCTATACTTTTTTCCACTACTATATATACCTAAAAATCTTTTGAGCACACGATATTATAAAATGACATTTTAACTGTATCATATGGTCATTACTAATTATAAATATAAGTATTTTTATTGCTTATTCAATTTAGCTTATAATCTTCGACAAAAAATTATTAAAATTAATGAATTTAAAATTTTTTAATCTCCCACCGTTTTTTAACAAAAACTGAAAAGCTAATTTTATATTGTTTTAAAATTGTTTTTGTTTATACGTGTATAATTATAGATAATACTGTGTATGTAATTTTCGTAATTTATTGTGTATTTATATTTTTAATACGTATAGAGACACCAATTTATTTCTCAAAATATATATAAATCAACTTTTAATTCATGTTATATTTAGGAATTAATTTATTTTTTAATTTTAGTAAATTAATATTTAAAAATAACATTTTTTCTCTTTTTAACACTAAATAAATTTATTGATTATTACATCAAAATTTTTATATATATATTTTTTTAATTAATAAACTTACCTTTATGTAAGCTAATAATAATTATCAATTTACAACTTATAATAGTAATATGTATGTGTTGTAATATTTATGTCACACCATTAAAATTTACAATCACACAAAATACTTTTAAATCTTGATAAGGAAAGTAAAGGCTGGAAAAGTTAATCATAATTAGAATCCATTGTTTATCCTGGTATAAATTACATAAAGTTTTCTACACATAATCTAAAATTGTCGACCATTATTTGTGAATCCATCACTTTTTATCAGTCAGTCACTCAACTGCCAACCCATTCCCCCAAGTTCCTTGATCCCACGTCGGACCACGAACATCGACAACGCCGCATCGATAATTTTTTCATCGCCCACTTGAACCGGGCCGCCGCATGCCCGACTTTAATTATCGGCGAGTCCTGTTCTTCTTCTGGCACGACCGGCAAACCAGCGCGGCCAGAAACAACAATGCCACACTCGGCGTTTCCGCATTCTGGCGGACGGATCGCGGCGGCGACCCGTTGGCCACGCGAATTGGAGAACGGTTTTTCGGTCGGTGTTCTCGGTTGGCCGAAACCGGCCGCGGTGCGTTTCACCATTCATAAATTTTTGCGCGGAATGTGCAAGGGGGGACGGCGACGTCTTGAGCGTTCCGACCGAAATTTTGACGTGGATTAGAAAACGGTCCAATCGTAAATCGGAAGGAATAATTGTCCGATTAGCAAAAATGGCGAAGGAGCCGAACCTTTTGCGACACGAAAATAATTAAATAATTTATATAAATTGACAAATTCATGAGTCACATACGATTTTCTAGTATTAATTTACAAATTTGCGTCACCTATCAATAATGTCGCCACTATTATTGACGTGATAGAGTTGCTTAAACGGCGACTTTTAGTTTTTATCATTAAATAATTAATTACAATTTTTGTTGTTAAAAAACATGCACGGGTGATCTTTAAACTGTATCTAAAATATAATAATAAATACATTGGAAGTGTAAATGATGTAAATATTATAATTGTTTCATACGATATCTTTATTAAATTTTATTTCTATGAATCATACACTAATTAAATACATTAACTGACGTTTTTTCTTGATGTTGTTTGGTAATTGTGTTTACTATACAAATATTTTCTATAAATTTAAATCTTTTAATTGCCGATTTATTTATGAAAATATACACATTTCTTATCTGTGTCATGAAAACTGCCAGTTGTAAAAAGAAATTAATTTAATTTGTGATTTTAAACCTGGAACATTGGTTCCATGATTTTATAAAAAATAAACCTACTTTTAATATATAATTTTTGAATATATTTTTGATAACATTTTTTAATTTTCAATCTTATTTTATGAAAATATGTACATTTCTTATCTATGACGGAAAATTGCCAGTTATAAAAAAATTAGTTTAAATTATGATTTAGGATTCCTTTATTTTGCAAAAAATAAACATAATTCTAATAAATCATTTTAAAAAACAATAAATTTTTGTTAATATTCTAAATGTTTTAGTCCTTCAAACTGTTTATTTTTTATGAAAATGAATAAATTTCTTACCTATGTCATAAAATTGCTAGGTTTAAAAAAATATTTGGTGTAAGTTTTAATTTAGAATTTTTTTACTTTGGATTATAATTTTATTAAAAACGAATCATTATTTTAATAAATCGTTTTGAAAACCAATGAATTTCTGTTAATATTCATTCAACTATTAATCCTTAAACTGTTGATTTTTTATGAAAATGTATAAATTTCTTACTTATGTCAAAATATTGCCAGTTTTAAAAAATATTTGGTTCAAATTATAATTTAGAATTCTTTTACATATTAAAAATGAATCATTATTTTAATAAATAATTTTTAAAGTGCTCAAAAAAGTCTCTTTAAATTAGAAAAAGTCTCTAGAAAGAGAACTTTTAAATAAAATTATATTGGAATTTGGCAATACGCCTAAAAACCATCCTTCGTAATGTATCACGATAAATTTCTAAAAAATAAACTTTTTCGTTTATATAATTTCATGTTGCGTCTAGGAATGTTAAAAATAATTTCGGTACAAAGAACTTTGCAGTAAAATTGTTTTTCATCACTGAATTGAATACTGTTACTATAACTAGTCTTACTTTAAAATTGAACACTTCTAACTAAAAAATTGATCCAAAAATCATTGTTTAAATTAATATTTTTTACAAACATCAGAATTTTTTAATACATTATTTTTTTAATATAAAAAATATTTTATTGAGATAGAAAAATGTTTTTTATTACTTTAAAATATTGGATACTGCCTTAATATATTTAGCCGTACTTTAAAATTGAACACTTCTAACAAAAAGGATCCAAAAATCATTCGAAAAATCGACATTTTTTTATAAGTATAAGAATTTCTTAAATAAATTATTATAGAACATTTAAATCGACATTTTTGTTGTAACATTTCAGTTTTTAAATAAAAAAAAAATAAATGTCTTGGTGGGTAACTTGCAAAAATTCGTGATCACCGAACACCAAAGAAAAAAAAAAACAGTAAAAATCGTGTAAAACTTACGTCTTTATTGGATCCGTTGCACAAAATAAATAATAGGAAAAAATAGAAAATCTTCCCATCACTGCGAATATATAAATTTTCACTGCGCATTTACCGAACTGCGACTATCCAAAGCGATTTCCGCGTAGTAAAAAGTCCCGTCTGCTGGCACCAACACCACAAAAGCACACGTTCCCCGTACGGGTCGCGAACCGCCCGCATCGTCGCCGCCTAATAATTCCGAACCGGGGTAGCTGATGGTCGTGCCGTCCGGAGCGTCCGAAAAACGACGGCCGAGAGAGCCACCGCCGTCCGAGGCGACCGCTGGCTGCTCAACGATTTCCGTCTCTGCGTTCGGAGTTGGCGGAAACGAAATGCCCGAGACGGCGGACCCGGTTCGGTCCGGAATGCCACCGCCGACAGTCGGCCGCCGAATGATTGGCCGCCGGTCCGTTGGACTCGGCCGACCACTGATCCACTGCGCAACTGTGACGTGTGTATGTGTGTGTGAGTGTGTGTGTGTGGTGTGGTGTGGCGAGGGGGCGCGCACAGCTGATTCGCACGCATTGCCCACCGTCAGTCCACTACGCTCCGTGGATGCGGTCCATACTCTACGGTCGGATCGATTCATTAAGTTAAAAACAAAAAAAATGATAATAAAATATAAAGAATAATGCACGGCGACGGTCCAATGTGTTCGGGCCGACGTCGATTATATGTTTGGTAGCGAGAAGAAGGGGGACGTACACGGACTCGTGTCCAGCACTTCGGTGTCTCATCGTGCGACGTGGATCTCCTCTCCCGAGACCACACACCGGTGCTTTTCTGGGAGGCTGTAGGAAAAATTCCTGCGTCTGAACGAACAGTCTTTTGAATTTTGTTACGAAGGAACGATGATTTACAACTTGTTCATAAATGAATGGCCAATTTTATTTTTATTATTTTCTTAAAACTGATAGAAATTTGTAGCAAAAATATTTCTTTTCTAACAAAATCTAACAAGATTATTGTCAAAAAATAGTTTAAACCCATTTATATTTTATTTAAATAATAGATACTATTTTACTAATTAATAAGATAATTGTAATATATCAATATTGGAAAACGGCAAATCGAAAATTTTTAGACAATTTATAATGTTAAAAACTATAACAACAAAAAATGTAATCCATTTTTATATATAAGTAAATAAATATACAATCTGGTAGAACCTCTCTAGACATTTCAGATGTATTTGTCACTACTATCCATTGTGATCTAAACAAATCTTTTCTATTCTCTCTTAAAAGTTATTATTTTGATGTTCTAAAATTTATTTATTTAAAACATTCCCTTTCAATATTTATAATAAACTGCATTTTTTTAGTCGAATATAACTATAACCCTTCAAGAACTTAACTAGTTTTTCCAATTAGATGAGTCTACTACTCACTGAGGATTACCTAGTTTTATTAAAATTTCAACATACTTAATTTTTTTACGTCAGAGGAGGTAACCCCGTAAAGAAATATTTAATGAGGATGCTCATTAAAAATTTATGTTATAATTATTTTTTGATGAAATCAATTCTATTTTGTTCAGGTACATTTGTCAATACTCTTTATTATGGCTAAAGCTCTTTAATTTTTCTTTACGAAATTGTCCTTTCGAAAAAGATTTTGTGCTGTAATAATAACAAGCAATTGAAGTTTTCCCAAATAGATGTATCTCTAATATTCATTGTGGTCATTAAAACTCAAAAATTTTGCTCACTGGAGCACATTAAGACTCCTTCAATATTTATTATTATTAATTTTTTTGCTTAGAATATAAGCTAACCTAATCTAATTCCTCCAAATAGATGTGTCATCATCATTCAATATGACTCCGCTAAAGATTTTACTCATATATGTAATATATGCCATATATTTAAAAAATAATATTTAAAAATTTAATATTACTAATTAACAATTTAAAAACTATGAAAACGTAAGACATTAAAATTTAATTTCATTTTTTAATTTATAAAATCAATAAAAATGAAAGATAATTTGATAAATTCAGAAAATAAAAATTAGACATGAACGCTGCAATAATTTATCAAATAAAAATCAATTCAATATATGATTTATTTTAAACTTAAATTTTTATATAATATAAATCAGATTATTTATAAAATTTCTAAATATTTCTATTAAAATGTGTTCTCGATTGTTCAACACAAGTCAAAATTTTTATTTTTTTTATTTTATGTTTATTATAGATTTTAATTTCAATTAATATTAGATCGCCCAAAAGATAAATTTCTAAATATCCTAAAAATATCAATAGAAAAGTAATAAAAATCACGTGTATAATTGATAATAATAATAATAATTTTTTTTTAGCAAAAGTGGTGATTTTTTAATTACATTTTATTTTAATATGTCAATAACAATTAGAAATTAATTAATTAAAAATAAGTCCCCGTTAACGGAATTTCTGTAAATGCGACAAAAAAAAACAAAATAATAAAAATTGAACACGTTAAAATTTTTTGTTTTTTTTTATTTTACAAAGTAAAAAACAATTATGAAATAATTCGATTAATTTAAAAGTCAAAAAATATTAAACGAAAATCTATTTCATTTTTTAATGAGGTTCCCATATAAAATGTGAAATTGTTAGTAAGAAAATCAATCTCTTATTGAATTTAAAAATTTAAATGATCTTACAAATATCTTGTTTTCAAATACTTATACATGAAATCAAATAAAAAAATATAATTCTCATGAAAACCACCTGCATTTAATCCATAACAGTAAGGAAAACTATACAGTTACCAATTACTGCATTAACTAACCATACCCAATCCAGCTATATTAAACGTTCACTCCACTCGAAATAACGCGAAATATGAAAACCACATCAAAATGATAATCTGTATCGAACAATAAAATAACACATTTATCCATAATTCATCGTCGTGGGAACGTCCATTTACACAGATTGATACTATTTGGGTCGTTTTCTGTAACAATTGGATCGTGTTATTCATGTAATGATAAATATTTATGGCAGGGCAGTGATATCAGAAACATAACAAATAAGGGTTGTCAAACCTAAACAGGTATATTGTTTTTGCGTGCGTTTTATTATCAGATTGTAGCATTGTTTGGAAGCGGACAATTTTCATTCTGAATGACCGCCAGAAATGACGTATTGTCCACGTAGAAAAATGGACATTATATATGAATTAATTCATACAATGCACGTTTTATTAAATCGAGTAATCAGTTATTCTGTAACAACAATAACTGTGTGGCGCCAGTCGCCAGTTTCCGGTAAGTGCGTTATTTGTGTATAAATTGTGAAACACATTTCTATTACATAAGTATTATATTTACGATCGAGATTGATAAAGAATAATCTCACGTGCATCATCGATACGTTCACGTGTGAAATGGATGAGTTCATCACACTCGGACGTGTGTAATTTTCCGCAAACACAGGAACTGAAGTTTATAGAAGCGGTGATTAGTTATCGGTGCGATTTTGAGGCACAAGGACGCGCGCAAAATCCTTTTCAAGCGACGTGTAAATTTGCATAAATTACGTGCAAATTTAATCAGAAATAAAGGAATACCTGTCTACGTAAAAATTCGAAGTGTTTTCCCATCGCAACCCGATATTTCCGTCCGAGGTTTACTAGGAATTCTTAAAATAGTAGATTGTGATTTGTCAACAAATATTCATTCCCATGTAAATGCATTTATTCAAATATCTACAACGTCATCTGATACGATTCGGTGGTCAATGTATCTTGTTGTGTCGCTGCCTGTTTGGTCACTGACTCTTCGACTGTTCATCTTATCTCGTTGGAAAAATGATGATTCAGTTTGAATTTATCTCGGATTCAGAAGAAGGGCATTTACTTCAACGAGCCAACCATAATTACTTAATTGTGACTCATTTCCAATTGACTTGGCCCGAGAATGTCACTATTGTCATCCGGGACATTCCGATTTGCGGAAATGTGCAATTATTGATCTTTCTATCGTTACACATAAATATATTAATATTCAATTCTAAAGTTATTACTGTACGGGGAATTTGAATCATCAACCGTTTGATTTGTGGTGGAGTTTTTCCAACGTCCAACATTCTTCGCCGCATCGTTGGAGTTAATCAATACGGCTTCAACTTCTCTTCTCAGAGTTTCGCCCGATTCGAACTTTGTTGTCTTTCCCATAAACCTAGTTTACAACATCGTTAACATCTAACATTGTTCGTTATTAAGTGGGTCGGGCAACAAACAACAAACGACATTAATCTGCACATAGCGCCAATATATCGTAAACACTTTGTTGGCTTCCTCCATTCAGATAGGAAAAGGTGTGGAATGCATATCGGATTGGCTAACAACAGCAAAACAGCAACTAATCCACTAACGATTATGTTTACAGAGAACGAAACAATCCAATTTTTATCGCACATGACCGACAATAACTGGCAACAAATCAATCTCCGATTATTCACATGTCGGGAATGTGCCTAACTGTTGTTCCCGGACGCAAACGTTCCAGGAAAAACGTGGAAAGTTGTCGGGGGTTTGCTAATGAGGTATTGTTTGATTAAATGATGCGTGAACGTACTGCTGAAACGTATCGTTCGGAAACAATTAAGATTCCATTATTTCGAACCTTTGCAATGTTTAATCACTGACCATGACAGGGTTTCGGTTACACAAACCGAAGGATTGATCTGATCGTTTCCGCGTTCAAGAGCAAAACGAGAACTGGCCCAATGAAACCTTTTTTACCATTTCCTTTATTTGTTTTTAATAGACCATTTTTTGAGAAGATGAGACTAGAACTGATCTGATTTCTACATACAGAGTTATAAGAACTATCAATTATAACCAAGTTAAAACTATTTAACAATTTCTTCCTTTTTAACTTTTTTAGACTAAAAGGAGATATTAAATCAATAATTATAACTTTTTGCATTTATTTTGGAGAACATAACTATAATTCGAAAAGAACTGACAGTTTCTTCAGATAGATTTTTCACCATTTATCATCTATTATCCATTGTAACCCAACTGAACTTTTTCTTTCATTCTTAAAAAATGTCTTCATTAGTTGATTTTAAGAATGTAAAGGGATATTTAAAACATTTTGCTTTAATAATTATTAGTTTCTGCAGACTGATTTATCACTACTACTTATATTGTAACCCAACTAAAGCTCTATCTCATTTTTTCTTAAAAAATGTGCCCATTAGAAAATTTTAAGAGTGTAAAGAGTGTATATAAAACATTCTTCAATAATATCATATTACAGCAGAGAAATATAATTATAATTCATGAGTTTTTCCAGATATATTTAACAATTGAAGACCAGTTAAAGCTTTTTTAATATTTCTTTCTTAAAACGTCATAAAACATCCTCATTCAATAATTATCACATTTTGCGTTTTTTTAGAGGAATATAGCTATAACTCAAGAAGAATGGACAGTTTCTTCAGATTGATTTATCATTACTATCCATTTTACTTCAGCCAAATCTTTTTGACATTTTCTTTCTTTCCTAAATAACGTATTCATTAAAATATTTTACGAACGTAAAGAAATATTAAAACATACCACCTTTAATAATTATTACATTTTGCATGTCTTATGAATAAAGCTCAAGAACAACTAATAGTTTCTTCAGATAGATTTATCACTACTATCTATTGTAGTCCAGTTAAAGTTCTTTTAACATTTCCTTTTTTCTTAAAAAATGAGTCCATTAGAAGATGTTAAGAGTGTTATAACAGAAAGTTATACAGATATATTTAACATTTGCAGATTAGTAAAAATTTTTTTTCTTTCTTAAAAAATATGTTCATTAAAAGATTTTAACACTGTAAAGAAATATTTAAAACATTCAATGATTATCACATTTTGCATTATTTTGAGGAATATAATTATAACTCGCGAAGTACAGATACATTTAATAATACTATTCATTGTAGTCCAGCTAAAGCTTTTTGAAGATTTCTTTTCTTACTTAAAAATTATGCTCATTGAATGATTTGAACGCTGTAAAGAGACATTTAAAATATTATCCTTCAATAATTATCATAACTATCTGAAGAACTGATAGATTCTTCAGATAATTTATCACTACTATATATTGTGACACAACTAACGTTATTTTAACTTTTCCTTTCTTTCTTAAAAAGTGTGTTTATTAGAACATTTTAAGACTGAAAATATTTATCATATACTGCAACTTTATGAGGAATATAAATTTGTCACAACTATGCATTGTGACCCAGATAAAGCTCTTATTCATTGTTCATTAGAGAAGATTTTAAGACTATAAACAAAAATTTATTCATTCTTCTTCAAAATGTATATATTCGCAATTTTTCGCGAGTATAATTCGACAAGAATTGTTCTAGATACTCCACTTAGATTTGTCACAACTATCCATTGTGCAACACTCAGTTTTGAAAAGCATCGTTCTCCGGATATTTTTTTTCTTTTATCGCCGCAAACCTAAGGTCAAAGTTATCTATTCGGCAGATGAATTATGGCCTGTTTTTTGTCAAAACTGTATCTTGAAGCGCGATATATTTAGAACGGGATCGTTTGGAAATAACCCCGGGACACCTACTGAAGAGGCCCAAATTAAGGTTCGATTGACAGAAGGATTCGGCGTACGCGAGATGGAAAAAATTTTAATAATTGGCTCCTATTAATAGATTCCGAAATATCGTCGATAATATGTGTTAGCGGTTTGAACTGTGACCCCGTGTCCATTCAAATGTTGTAATTAATTCTTCGATAAACGACCATTACAAATTCCATTTGTAATTGATGTCATGTTTAGATTGCTGGTGTGAAAACTACACGTTCCGTTGTGTATTTCGTGAAATTATCAATTTGTTTATCAACTTTGACCATACCTTGCTTGTCTATTTTATAATGTGTATAATGTAATCGAGCCTGAGCGTCTTACGCAAGACTGAATTACAGATATTCACGTGTAACCGAATAACATCACAAACGCAATAATAAAACGATGTAACAAAAGCACTATCCGAAAAGTGTACGTACCTCTTTTAAAAAGTTATTCCGCCAGGTTCTAGATTAACGGGACAGTCTCACATGCTCGGCTGAAACTCGTGGTCTGGTAGAGCGGGCAGGTGAGCAGACAGCTGCAAAATAAGAAGTCAAATCTTAGATACTGCCCGTGATTCTACATCGTGCTTGCACAGGGGGAAAGCTGATAACTTGCATTACATGTTTTTATGGCATACTGATATTTTCATGTAATAAATATTATACAAATTTTTTACCTTTTTGAATATTATTAATGTTAAATTTTATTTGATGGAACATTTCGATTTATGCAATAAAATAATATTTTTAATAGTTTAATATTTTGGTTATATATTAACTAATTTAAAAAAATATATAAAAAACTATTTTTTTAGAAAGTTGTACTTTTTAATACATTCTTAAAATTAATTGGATAATGTTTGTACAGAATTATTAAATAAAATTAATTATTTTACAAAGTTATAAAAGAAACTTAAGTAAGAGTTAACAAAAAAATTAAAAAAAACTCTTAATGTTGATAATATTAAACACAAAACACTTTCGTAATGTTTAATATTTTAATAATGAAAATTAAAATTACGTATATTAATTAAGTAGTTTCTAAATGAAAAAGTATTATTATCTTATTTAAAAAAATATTAACTAACTATATTAAGAGTTTTTACTATAGTTCTAAAATGAATATAATAACTTTTGTAACATCAATAAAAGATGTCTAAGTTTGTATAAGAAATCTCGGGGTTCGTTTTGACATCAAATAATAATAATTCAGACGCATTTTCGGCTCACTACCTTAAAGGATTCTTGAGCTTTTTGGAAAAATCTCTTCATTCGTTTTTATTATTAGAATATGAATCTCAGGTGCATAAAAGATATTAAAGAATAGAAACAAAACTGAAATAAATTTTTTGATTTTTTTATGTCCACCGTCAAATTTTGTCGGAAAATGGTTTTTATACCACTTTACATTCAGGATTTTTTAATTTTTTGTAATTTTGTGGTTTTGTTTTTATTTAGTAACATTGTGAAAAAATTGCCAATAGTACACAAAAATTATACCATTTTTATTTCAATGAATTTTTGCATAAAAAATATTTTAAAGTAAATTAAATTCTCATTTTTGCTAAATATATTTACGAGTAAGTTGTATATTTTTAGTTGAAGCAGCAAAAGTTTTTGAAAAAACAAATATTGTTTTAATTTTTTTTCATACTGTTCCACAAAAAAAATGAAATGAATTTGGTGAACATTTTCTAAAAACGCATCCAAAAAATTTATTTTAGTTTTATTTCTGAGGTTTCCTCGAGGATTAATATTTAAATAAAGAAACTAAAAGAATACAATTTATAGTTTAAATCAATATTATTAAAAAAATAAAATATTAATACATATAATTTTAATAAGTATATAAAAATACATATTTATAAAAATTATTGTTTTTCCAGATATATAAAATAATTTAAAAACAATATAAAAAGTATGTATTTTTGGAGCTTTTCAAAATTGTTTTACATATATTATATACATATATTCTAGAAATTGAATAAAATATCCCTTTATATAAATTAAAAATATTTAAAGTTAAAGAAAAAATTGAAATTGCGCACTATTGCATCAAAGATCGGATGAAAACACCTTTCGATGCAAAGTTCATGTACGTAAACTTCACATTTTTGTAGTTTGCACATTTCCATACGCTAGTTGCAATTGTTGCTATGACAACGGCTTTTGCAATTGTTTATTAGAAACGACCAAGGCCAAGTGTTTATCAACACCTCCTCGAGTTACTACAACCAAAATACGAAATGAAAATGTCGCGCCATTTGCCATTATTTTTTCTATCCTCCCGATTTTCGATTTCTCTGACCCAAAACGCCGGTACCGAATTGAATAATATTAGTTACATACACGTCCCCCACTTCCCACCTGCACTTCCAAGACCCGTAATAATTGTACTTCCTTCCTCACAATATTCGACTGCACGAGGCATTTAAAAAACAAATTGTTTTAGAATAAATTACTGTGTAATTTAAATATCACCGTTAGCTTTGCATTCCGGCTCGGGCAAAAAAATACAAAACGACCGTATGGCAAAAAGCCCGAACAGGAAACTAATAATGACAACCCCACGGTTGTCACATTCCTTGAGATTATCCTCGGAATTACGCGAACGGCACGACGACAACGTAACCTATATATGTGACACTTTGATACCACGTAATTTAGCCTGCGCGCAATTTATGATTGCCTACCATTAAGCGAACGTAAAAATTACGATGTTCGGAATTCATTTCCTAGGATGACAATTCCAATGTCCACCGAAATGGTCTGCAATTAAAATCAGATTAACATCTCGGCAATGCAACGACGACGATGACTACGACCCTAGGCGAAATCGTTGCAGGTTTTATTTGCTTGTCGTCGCAAGAACATTCGCCGCCGCGAAAACTAAGAATGTCGAATGGAAGTCCAGTACGCCTTTTTTTCTAAATATACGTAGGTATATTAATCGAATTTTGGTCGATATATGGGTCGGAAGTGGGTCAGGATTTTGATATTCTATATTGTTCACTTATAACGTCTATTTACACTTTACTCGAAACGATACAATATTTAATTCTGTAACCAAAATGATATCGACAAAACGAAAATGTGTCCGTAGACCGCGACGATCAATTTCTAACTACCTCATCATTTCTTCACTGACGCACTTTTCTAAGAGCCATTCCATTATCCGGCCCACGGCTACATTCGGCTACCCATTGGTGCCTTCGTTTGGCTTAGTTTATTTATTATTTGTCTTAATACTAATTCTTCGACTCGGCCATTCAGACATAACACGCGTTCTCGAATGCCTCTAAAATATAAAACATAACATCTGTTACAAGACAGATACAGATAAAATAATCATTACATGTTTTACAACAAACTCTTTCCCAAAACAAGACACCCAATTCCCCCCAACACAGGTACTGTTTAGATCGATTTCAAAACATTCAAACATGAACATTGATAATGATTCAAATGCCTTTGTTTCTATTCAAAAGTAAACACAACACACAACGTCTCTACATTGCCGCATCATGATCAAAATCATCTAGTTTTGCACTTGTAGTTACAGATCGACACATGTAAGACAATACAGTCTCACTACTGGGATTCTACATACTGACGTCTCTTTCATCGCCTTCACAATATATGACGTCTCTTTCAACGCCTTCACAATCTATGACGTCTCTTTCAACACCTTCACAACCTATCACGTCTCCTTCAACACCTTCACAACCTGTGACATCTCTTTCAACGCCTTCATTTCCACTAACGTCTCTTTCAACCTTTTCAAGTTCACCTGGAATATAACTTTCAGGCATTTTCCACAAATTCTCATGGACTTAATGACTTCAAAGTATATCGATCACCATCCAATACCTCCGTTACCAAGAAAGGGCCTCCAAACTTGGGATCAAGTTTTGTTTGGTTCATTGGGACTGAGATGATAAGGTCTTCTTTGAACTGTTTTGTTTTGATCTGTTAGCCGAATTTTCAACTTACCTGTCGGAACACGTGGACACGGAATATGGTTTATAAACTTATTAGACGAGATTTTTTCTCTTTAACTACGTCAGTATCAATATTATTTAGATTAACAGAGGACTTTATTTTGCTTTCACTACATAAATTAACAGATGGATCTTTTGAAATATTAACACCCTTATTTGTTATGGCTATCTCAAATCCCTGACTTAGAATCCCACGACCAATAATAACATCATATTTTAAACAAATATTCGGTACTATATGAAACAAAATCTCGATTACGTTTCCATTTATTATCACTTGAGACAATATTAGCATTGTACTGCTAATAGAAGCGTTTCCTATGCCCCTTAATTTGACGACGTTATTTATTCTTTTTCCAGAAAATTTTGCAGATGTTTCCTCAACAATGGGAGAATACCCTTTTTTTATTTTGCACTTCCTTTCCTGATTGGACAACTCCGTTCTTGGTACATCCAGTCGAAATATGCCTAAATTCACCACACTTAAAACAGGTGACTGAAATCCTCTGCTTGTCGGTTGTTTGGGCACGTAAATTTCCTGGCATTTTTTCATCTCTTTTTAATCGGCAATCGACGATTTTATGGTCATGTTTCCCACAGTAATGACACTTGACTGTAGACGATTTCCATTTTTTTGTACCACCATTTTCCGATAATTCTGGTATCTTTCTTTTTCCAAATGAATAGGCTTTCAGTTCTCTTTGTAACTGAGCCATTGTTGTGATCTTTGTGGTAAAAGATGTACGTTGCAATCTTGTATCAAACTGTGCAATATGAGCCAAAACTGTTGCTACAACAATTTCTTCAGTATTTAGAGACTTTCATCTGATCATTAATCGAGTATCATAGGCGAAAAGGTATTCTCTCTCTTTTGGTTTACAATTAAGAACAGACGACAATGTCGCATCAGGGGTATGGCAGTGCTTGGATGAGTGCAATAATGAGTGCACTACCCTCTAGTAGATTTTCTTCCATACACATATCTACTGTTGCACAACAAGATACCGGATCATTTCCAAACATGTCAGGGTTAAACTTTGACAACGACACTTTTTGAGTTTGTTGGACTGGTCTCACTGCTTTAATCAGGTCTAATATATTTTTATTTTGTATATCCATCATTGCACGTCACATTGTTATTTGCACGTCAGATCCCACTTCTGATGTCGGGAAAGGGTCAGGATTTTGAGATTCCATATTGTTAATTTATAACGTCTATTTACACGATACACTATTTAATTCTGTATTACTAATTAACAATAATGATATCGACAAAACGAAAATATGTCTGTGGACCGCGACGATCAATTTCTAACTAACTCATCATTTCTTTACTGACGCACTTTTCTCAGAGCGATTCGATTATCCGGCCCACGGATACATTCGGCTACCCATTGGTGTCTTCGTTTTGCTTATTTTATTTGTTATTCGTCTTAATACTAATTCTCCGACATATATATTAAAAATCTTCCTAAAAAACATTAATTTATAAAAATTGGTTATTTTATAAATTCTTATACTTTATAAATGACGTCGACTTTAGTGTCCACAACGTAATTAACTAATAGAAATAGAAATAGAAGTTTATTAAAATATGCAATAAAAAATTTTCATGAATTTTAATTATTTTCCTTTAAAAATAATTTATAATTTTATAAGTTTATAAAAATATGCAATATATAAACACTTTTTATAAATTATTTTAAATTAAAAAAAAAAAAGAAATAATTTTTCGTCGATATATTCTAAAAAAAAAAAATAAATAATGAATAGTGGTAATAGTAATTAATATTAAAAACTTTGTCAGGTTCTTTTTACGTTAAAACATCTGTATTTTTTGCGTTTTTCTGATTACTAATATTAATTAAAAATTTATAAGAAATAATTTAATAGTT
The DNA here is from genome assembly GCF_024364675.1 of Aethina tumida. Classification (NCBI taxonomy): domain Eukaryota; kingdom Metazoa; phylum Arthropoda; class Insecta; order Coleoptera; family Nitidulidae; genus Aethina; species Aethina tumida. The sequence goes on along the minus strand of NC_065436.1, from coordinate 26,273,161 downwards.
TTTCATAAATTTTAATTACCTAGGTTCATAAAATTATACAGTTATATAAAAATTAGAATGCAAATTAAAAATTTTTTGCAATTTATAAATTATTTGTAAAAAAAATTACTTATTCTTTATAAATTAATTTAAATTTTAAAAATGATTTTTGTTATATTAATTAAGAAAAATATGAATAAATAATAAACAATGAAAAATTTATTTATGTTTTTTAAAATATGAAATAATGTAAATAATGTAGACTGGGGAATAAATTGTTAAAAAATAGCGCAATTTATCTTTCAACAATATTGGAATATTATACTATACTTAGGTATACTAATATTCGTAATATTGCTCCATTAATTAGTACATTAATTAATGATTCACTGAATGAACAATTTTAAATAAAATAAAAATTCTTGAAATCAAATTTTTATTATTATAATCTAAAATATTTTCATTTAAATAAATAATTATAATAATATAGTAAAATTGTTGCACAATTTTTTTATTTATAAAATTAAAAACTTATAATTCTTTTGTTACTTGTATTAAAAACAAAATAATAAATGAACATTTATTTTTAAAATAAATTTGTCGTTATAATTAGAAATATTCTGAATATTTTTAAATTATAAAAATAATTTTCATATTTAAATCTTTTTATTTAATAAAATATAAGTTAAATAATAAGTAAATACTTATTATACAATTTTTTAAAATTTCATAACAAATAAAACTTCATCAACTTTTCTATAATTTTTCCAACCAAAGTAAAGAATATATAAAGCAGTCCAAAATCATAGATAACAAGATTGTAAATATTTATATTATTCAAAATTTTTCACAAACACACATTAGTTACACAAAGCCCCATTTAACTGCTGTTGACAAACTTAACACTAGTTAAAAGTTTCCCCATGGCAGCAAATGTCCAAAGCACGATAAGATACAGTTCAACTTAATTCTATACAACATTTATCTGTGACTGAAACAACCGGGACTTGACAGGCCCCGATTCCATTTATCTTTTTACACCTCATCGCTGCGATACATGCGAAACGCACTCTGTACGAAAATGTCGCGCCCTCCGTTAATTGCGTTAAGACTTTTCGAAAAATTATCTAGTCGTCGGGCACATGACACTGGAGTGACATTAATCATTCATACTCGAACGCCTCCGGTTATCCTAATGTTGTTTCCCATTCGGACAAGTGTATTCAATTAACGTTTACGTATCCCGTAAGCCGAAATGCGTCGGATTCACCAACCGGTACGTTCAATTATTTTGGGATTTTTTGCTTTTTTGATTAATGGAATTTCGTCCGTCGACGCCTTTTTCTGGTACCCGAAAACAATACTGTCACGGTACGTTCCAAGTGCCGGCGAAAACGTCCAGGATTAATTAATAATACAATGTAAGGTTGTCTTGCGTGGTGGAAACCTAGTCCGGCGCCTCGGAAATAGATTTATGGGGCTTCTACGGTGATCAATCAATAATTATGAAAAGCTGTCAAATAATCCTGTTTAGGATATCCCAGTAACGAAATTAGGTTTTCTATATTTAGTATTGATATTGTTATACACTTTTTGACGTTGCCATAAAATAGGAAATGTGCCCATGACCGACAATTAGTTAAAAGAATGATAAATAATTCTCGCAATCATCTACTTTTACAATTAGTGTAAAACTATCATTAGTCTCGATAAATAGCAATGTGAAAAATGTCAGAGCCATTTTTTTCTGTTAATTGGAAATAGCTGTACGAGTCAAGATAGACGTTACCAAGTCGGAAGTGAAGATTTATTACGTACGCAATTACCCACTTTTTTTACAGACATTTTATGTGTTGGTTATCTCAGATAAACATACTTGCGTCTAGCCTTCTTTCAATTTACATACTTGAGTATCAACTCCATTATATTCCTTTAAATTAAATCAATTATTACATGCATTACATTCTTGTCAATTTTGAATAGTACACTTGTAACTCATCATGATAACCTGGAGAACTCTTCTTCCACATCACAGTCCACTTCCAGCACATTTTCTGGTTCAAATCTTTTTAATTCTTCGCCATTTTTCGACCATCCAACTTCTGTTTCGGGTTAAACAGTAACCTCCGTTAGTTGACAGCGAGACCAGAGGACGATCTCGCAGTGAAGGCCCACCTGTCATCGAACATCTGTCCTGGGCGCGTGTCTTTTCCACCTTGCACCTTGCCATCCTGATTGGTAACGGAGTTCGGGCCTTTCGGTTCACCTGTTCCGTAATGAAACGCTGTTTTCCTCTAATTATGCCTCGTTAAGTGTTCTCCTGCTTTCGGCAGGAATCTGGCCGGTGGAATCGCAGCAGGAAACGATTGTGCAAGAAGAAGCTATATCATTTTTTCTTTACCTTGTATTTAGTTTGTGAGATTTTCTTTATTCACAATTCCCGGACTGATAAAGTTTAGTATTAAATCGGCAATTTATCATCCCTTAAAGATCGTTATTAACAAAAAGGAAAACACAATTTAAAAACAATTTCTTGTGCGAGTTGCGTCGTAACAAATAAGTTGACGGTCACGAGCAAACGACGCCGTTAAGATGTGAATTCCTAATTGTTCCTTTATGGTGTTTATGATGTTTATTTTGATTTAATGTGGGTAGTAATAGCTCTATTACAGACCCCCATATAATTCAATATGATTACCTACCACTTTTCACCCTTCCCTCCTTTAAATTAATGTTCTTTATCCGCCCCTATAATTATAATTTGTATTGTTGCCGTTTTGTGGCTAGTTGTCGACGGTTTCTGGTTATTTATCGCTGTCGATATCACAATGTCACTATCGATGCCCTTCTAATGTTAATAAATTATGCGTATTAATGTGATAGTCATTAGGATAACACAAATGAATTTTTCTTGAATTATTCATGCCACTTGCTGTGGGAAAAACACCACTTCGACCTAAATAAGATTATTAAAAGCGATAGTTAACCTTTAATTCCTGATGGCATTTTGTCCAAGAATTTCTTTGGAGCGTCTATTATCATAGAAGTCTTATTTTTATTTTATTTGAAACAACTAAATTGGGTTTTTAACCGTTAAATATTCGTACAAATTTTAATGAAAACTGGCGTCAATTTCGTCCAGTGATGGTACCCCCATTTTTAACAGATAAGTTTAAAAATTAATTACTCCTGGGAAACGGTTGAATTTCGTTGTTTGAACAATTCTCTGCAATTAGTCGCTGCAATTTAAAAATTAATTCGTCTAATATATAAATTAGATAATTGATATAATAATAAAATGGTGTAATTTTCTAAAAGAAGTATTAACGAAATGAAGAGAAAATAAAACAATGCACCGAGAATTACACGAAATTACATAAACTACTGCATTTACAAAATTACAGGTTGCGAACAATGTAAAATACATGGAAACACACGTTAATCTAACATTGTGTAATGCCCGTTATAACATAAAATGTTGTGCTTATCACCCGGCAACTACAAATGATGGGAAATTAAAACATAATTTTTCAACGCTTTATAACATACATATTGAATTAAATATTTGTGTTGAAACATCCACTATTGATACGAAGTTGCAACGATCAAATTTATTAAATAACAGCAAGTCGCGTCAAAAAAAAAATCTGAAATATGTAAAAAGATAACAAACGATCTGTTAATTGAGAATCAAGACGTAATTATTTATTGACAGTGAAGAGAACATATTAATAGCACAAAAGGACCAACGATAATTGCTGATGAAAAAGGTGTAATAACGTGTTAATAAGACTTAAGTAAATTGATATTCATGCTCAGAGCAAATCTGTCTCAGATATGAAGACCTCCCTGGTATATTGCTCAATTGCACCACTAGAGGCATCGAAGGAATCCAAAAAAGTAACGTTACACCACACATTTTATTACGTATAATTTCCTAGCAGATACACATCCTCCAGCGTATCGTAAATGTACCATTAGTGAGTGGCTTTTTGCTGCGATCGTGTCATTACCTTGCATGTTATGCAATGCATAAAATAATGAAGGATGCGTTGTTGCGGCTCGCAACACATTATCCAATTTATATTGTCATATCTTCAACCGTTCTCGTGACATCCTGAAATTTCAACGTCACTTCCGATACCGGATTGGGCAGTCTCTTTTCATTTTTTAGTGAATCAACCCCTTGCTCACCCGTGTTGTGGTCGTTATCTGGCCAGATGTTGCACCTGAAATTGTCGTTCGGCCGGTCCGTTACTTGGGGGGTTGTTGCACTTGCAACCCCACAAGGACCAGAAGCACCGAAAAGCCCATCGAGAAATTAAATTAGGGGCCGAACGGCCGCCGTGTTCTAATAATAGTGATGAGTAAAAATATTATTCCGATTCAAATTTAGATTTCACACTTTTGTATCTCATTTTGCATTCTTCACTGTAGTTAGGAAGTAATAAAATAGCCATTACGTATTTGACGGCTTATGACGTAATGACGCGCCGGTCTATTCTGAGCCGCGACGCTGCCTCACAAAAGGGGAATAACTTTCATTGACCCCGCTTTTCCGACCGTCTGCCGCGACCGATCACCTAAATATCGCCGCGACGCCTTGGATACGGACGTCTTGGGCTAATTGGACGGGCCAAATCGAACCGAAACTGTGACACACACGGAAACGTGCCGAAGTGACACAGAGACGGACGGAATCGTGTTAAGTAATTTACGAGGTCACCACGGTCAACAGGAAGTATGAAATTAGGGTTGTATTCCGGCCCAATACAAAGGGGTTTATTGATTTACGAGGGCCGTGTCATAATGACTGTCATTTCAGACACGTTCCCAATACGGGAAGACAACGAAGCCAACTTGCAGGTCTTTAAATTTCCACTTCAGAGCGGACAAATTGTACTAGTGACGAATGGAACATGGTACTATTAATAACGACTTAAAATGTGGCCTGTACAGTTAGTACTAGATGCTGTGATCTGTGTTACTATTATTTCTATAGTTCTCTGTTAAAACAATAGTAACAGGAGGAGATCTGAATTTTCTTAGAAACAGACAAGCCACTTATACACTAAAAAGTACGAAACCATCAGCGACGAAAGACGTCTCGTTAACCAATTCATTATTCCACAGGTATGTTTCCGATAAGCATGCTTGTCGAGAAGATGACCTATTTAAATAGAGCGAGAACGTGATATGTCCCCTTTAGACGGTACAACAAAGACATATAGGCCGGATGGAAGGCAGACAGCTGTTATGATGGAAGATAAAACACTGATTCTGCTTATTATTCAGTGTACTCGTACCACGCTGATACACATACATACACTCAAGTCCATTCAACGACTTCGTGAACTGCAAAAACCCTTCTACCTTGCAAACCAACAAAGTGTTCGCCTTAAAACCATTGTTTTAAACAATTTGGTTTGATAAAGCAATAAATAATTTCTGTAACCAAGACACCGTTAGGGATATTTAGTCGGTGATCCGGCACATTCATCACCGCTGAACTGATTCGGTTTTGAGAATGATCTCAATACAAGTTGTTACATTATAGTCCACTCCCATATATCCTTGAATGACAACGAGCTTTTTCCAATGATGAACTCATCTTTTTTAAGCTGTGTATTTCGCCAAAAACACACTCACTCCACATAAAATTAATTGGTATCGGATCGTCTGGATCTGAACACCTGTTGATTCGATTATTAATTCCGTGTTGATTAAAACTGATTCGGTCTTAGTGTGGGGAGTTTTTCCTTTAGTCCGGCAAATCCATTTCAGAAGCGGCGTTAAATTTTAAGTAGTTAATTAGAAAAATGCGTTTGATTTGTTTTGGGAAATTTACCGTGACCACAAACAAAAAAAAATCGTGTCGAAATTTGCAAATTTGTGACCCGTTAATCGAGGTGTGGCTAGTACGTCTCTGTCGCAGATAATAAACATTGTGGTTGCTAATGTTCTTTAAAAGTCCTGTATAAGTTGAATGACCTCCTATTAATGGCTAGACACGTGTGGAACGTATTTCATTCATACTTAGGCGAAACTCCATTCAGTACTCTGTTCAGTAAAGTTTCGATTTTTTTTATCGGCGATGATACTGGGCGATAACGTGCCCTAGATCAGTAGCGTGGTGTAGAACATTTTTTGAGCTGTGACGAATAGGACGGATTAAAGTTCGCGATGATTTTGGGTGTCGTGCGTGCGCCACTGCGATCAGAGATCAATTTCCAAAGGCAAGCGGAAATTACAATCTCATTGCCATGTGTGCGGTAATATATTGTGGGCAAAAGTTTTTTAAAACGTCCTATGTTTTTCCCACCCTACTGCGACCTACTTACTCGGGCCGCGGAGTGTGGGCAATTCGCTTTTGCTTTCATTAATGAATCTCTCCGCTAGTTCCTGCACTGTGCGGTGCCCATCCGACATCTGATTATCGTTTGTCATTCATTGAGTTTTTTGTAGTTTTAAACGCCGATTTACAATTTTAAACGATTCTAAAATCTATTCGAATTTAAAGAAGATTTGAACTTGAGAAATAGTTTTGACATCAAATAATTCAGCCAAATTTTGAGCCCTTTAACTTAAAAGGTTTTTGAGTTTTTCCAAATTTTTAATTTTGTTTAATTTTTTTTTAATAGTCAAAAGGTCAAAATTAATGGATGGTGATTTTTTTCTCAACTCTAAAAATAAAAAACAAAAAAAAATATTTTTAAAACGACTTTCAGAAGGATAACCGAATTTAAAGAAATAGAACTTAAATTAATTTTAAGACCCCTTTACATTTAAGATTTTTTTCTATTTATTTTTAAGTACGAAATATAGAGAAAACAATTTTTAATTAATAATACACAACACACTCTTAAAAATATTTAGAAAATCTCAATGATTTTTATTTTCTCTAGAAATTTATTAAACCTCGTTCACTCATATCATCTACTGGAACTTTCAGATACCTATTGTTAAAAAAATTAACGACCAGATCTTTACAACAATCCTTCCTCACCAGCACGTATCTATTTATGGTGGATGAAAATTTGACTGGCGATTTACGTTTGGTGTAACTTACAATAAAGCATTTCTTTACATTTCGCTGGAGGTTGTTACTCTAGCTACAAAAGTGTCAATACCACTAGAATAAGGGCTTGTACAATACTGTCGACTTGATAATATAGCGTCAGATTATCAGCATAGGTAAGACTACAGCATAAAAACAAACTCGACAAGTCGTTGATGAATAAAAGGAATAATAGGGGTCCCAAGTTAGACCCTTGCGGTACGCCAGTGGATGCAGTGTAAGTGTGAGATATAAATCCGTTGTAGTTGACGTAATAAGTTCTGTTTCGCACATAACTCTCAATTAAATTAATAAGACTACCGCTAAGACCAAAAGTATCAAGTTTGTTCAACAATATAAACAATGGTTTGAATGCACGCAAAAAGTATGTATAAATGATGTCCATCTGACTTTTACAATCTATTGATCTATTATATCATGAGTCATACATATAAAATTAGTGGTGGTGGTCCTGCCTAACTTACTGGGGTAATTTTGGCAGTTCCATATAGATGGGAAGGTATTAAGTTTATAGGGACAAATCATACTTCGCAGTTTTTTTGTTGGCCAACTTTTCGATACTATTTACTTTTGTCAAACTCATTTACTTCATTAAGTTGAACACACTGATGATTAGAAAACGCAAATTCAACGCGACGATTAGACTTACCACATTTATAAGTAAGAAATATTAAACATTTTTTGCGTAAAAAGTATTTATATTTATTTATAAAAAATATTATTTTTAATATAATAATAGTTTGCTTAGTTCAATATTTAATATTTGTTTATCTACAAACTTCTTAAGCAAAACTGAAATGGATAATTTTATAATGTTTTAAAATTGTTTTACCTGTAAAGGTAATACAAGTGTATTTTAATCAATTTCATGAAAATTATGTGAAATAATAGTTTGCGCATTTTATTGTACATTTATATTTTTAATTCATATGGAAGTATTAATTTTTCGAAAATATTTATTTAATAAAATTATGAAATAGTTACGTAGAATAAGTATATTTCCTAATTTATTGGCTATTTTAATTTTTAATTTTAATGTTAGGTATGTATTTTGTAATTTTAATACATAAATCTATAAACTTAGAGATAACATATATAAAAAATTAAAATTGGCAATAAATTACAAAAAATAAATATTTAACTTTTTGTAATCAATAATAATGCCTGTCTTTAAAACACCCACAGTAAATAATTTTATGAGTAGGTTGTGTATTTTTAGTTGAAAACTTATTTTCTACATACAGTCAAATTTCAACAACTCGAACCATGATTTGCCACAAAAAAATTCTAGTTATTAAATATGGAAAAATACATACATAGAAAATTATAATTGTGTATTTATCATGTAAGTGTGCTTTAATCTATGTACTACAAAAGATACTGAAGTACACACTTATCAAAAATAACATTTTGAAACCTATCAAATATGTAGTACTTAATACAATCATTATTATTATTATGTATTATATTATGTAAAGTTTTTATTTGAATGCAAAAAAAGTCAGATATTTTTATTTTCATTTTTATAAAAAGCTCCAATTAGATCATTACGAATAACTTTGTCGATTTTATCATATACAGGTTTTCTCATAAGAAGAAGTAAATTGTAAAAGTTTCCGGCATTATTATAATCAATCGATAATTAGTCTTAGAATTGTTGCCGACAGGGAATGTCGTTGGAGCATAAGGTATTATCGGAAAAGAAATACATCGAGAAAAGTTATTAAGATATTCGAGTAATCGCCATCTAATTTGCTTCGAGTTACCAAAATTTTGAGTTATCGAAGTTCGATATATAGAAGTTTGACTGAATCTCTATCAACAAACGAGTTTTGGCGCAATTAAACGAAATATTTTGAAAAAAATGAAAAATGTCGTGAAATGAGTGAAGGGGTCTAAAAACATTTTCTGACAAAATTTAAATATCCACTCCAAAATTGCTCCAGAGCAAACAATGTGTAAAACACTGATGGTTCGTATTTACCTGTTCGGACCGACGTTTCGATTATCTGGAAAAAATAAAAGAACGACGATTAGTTCCTACCATTCACACATTGAGGAAAACATGAACACAAACATGAACCATTTACCCGATTCGAAAATTGCCATCATTAGGTCATAATGACCGAGAAGTTACAAAACCCAAGACGCATGCAAATGTGTCTTTTAATACACGGCACTTTAAATGCCTTTATGGCGCGCTAATAGAGTAATAATAGAAACAATTTTTTTTTTCGCCAGCAACGATAAACATTCCAACTCGGGCCGCCATTAAGCGCGATAATCATCAAAACATTCAATTATTCTGGGTCCATGAACTGAAATCATTAGAATAACCTGTTGAACCTTAGATCGGGGGGAATAAATGGTTGCGAGCAATAAATTCATGTGTCTCCGGCATATCTATAATTTCTCTAATGATGTTATTATTGGATATTATCATATAATGGGATTATTAACAACCATACAATGTACACCTAACTCGATAACTATACATTAGCACATCCCCATTTTACATTAGTAGTTATGTACATTAATAGTTCCACAATGATGTTTGATTAATGTACCTAATTGGACGATGCACGCCTGTCCGAAAAATTTAAGTGTGCTAAATAATTGCCAGGCACCTCGACAAGGCCTCCGAAAAAAGGAAGGAACGAATGGGATTTGATTTAGCAGGATTTCCTGTCTTTGATTCATCTGATGAATGCATATTAAGCACTACTGGTGATTACTTCCTCGTCTTTACTGTATGGCCCGTTTTATTTGAGAACAGATAATCACTGTGAGACTGTACATTTTTTTTAAATTTTTTACGTAGACTTCGTTCAATTATTAAAATTATGTTTCGAGCAATCAAGTGCTTTATATGCAGACAAAAACTTCTTTTAGGTGAATAATTTTACGGACAATAACTTCGAAGCGGTTGTTGTCCATACCTCTTACATTTTCTTTCGGCGTTACAAAGTTATTACTAGAATTACAAAAAATAACTAGTGTCAATAAAGGTGCACATGCCATGACAGTATGAGGCTTGATTGATCACAAATTCTAGTTATTAATTGTTCTAATGATGTGCATTTACTGTCCGGAAGGGAATAAGTGCAGTTAAATTGAAAATGTATGTAAGATGTCCACTATTTTGTTATATTATTAACAAACAAATAACAATTATGGTTGTGGTGATAGAGTAAGTACACGTAACTGACGGTCACATATCAATTTAAAATATAAATGAAACATCTTCGTCCCGCTAGAGTTGAAGCGGTATTGTACCTAAAGTAATTATGTACGTCCCTTCGAAAAAAGGCGATGATAAATTGTGAATTTTCAGGAAAAAAATGCAAAATTAATCGTTCACAAATAATTAAGTGATTGATATATGGCGTTGGTTTTTTGTAAGAAAACCGTGGTTCCCAAGCCTGGGTGGGCGAGACCCTCGAAATTAACCCTCTTCTCGGAAACGCTCCGAAAACGGGACGCGACAAATTCCGAGAAATATTCGGCACAAGGACCCTTTAAAGATAGTCGTTTATTGAAAAAATTGTTTGCTTTGAATTTCCTGTTCAAATAATAAATCTTTCGGGCGAACGATAATGTCTTGCGCCTCAGATACGACCGATTTCACAAGAACTGTTGGCAAGATACCGATTAATCAGGCAAACGTCGAATATGCATCGAGTGCGATATTCGAAAAATATGACTTAAAAGTCGAGTACCGCGAGCCGCACACACAATGGAATTGTCAATTGGACCACGTTTTCTTTGAAATGTCCCTCGAAAACGTCAACTGTTCGTTTTATTCAATATCACACACAACCGTTTGAATTCACTTTCTTTATATTACCATATTTGTTATTCAGCATTGTTACCGGATTATAAATATTTAATTGCTTCTTGGGGAATGCTCGGTTTGATGTTCCTTTGTTATTTATTTCGAATGACCGACTGAATTCGAAACGCACACTTCCGCATACAAATTATTCGACGTGGTATTTCCAAAACTGTTCGCGACGTCTCGTAGGGTTGGTTAGCTGTTAAACTACAAGCGAACGTCCATAAACATTTTTTACGACACGTGATAATGTTTTATTTCGATGGCGACCTTAACACACGCATACTCTGAACTTCATTAAGAAAAAAACTATTTTCTGGTTTTTAAATACGGAATGAAATGAAAATGAAAAATAATTTATGGATTGTTCCAAAGTGGAATGAAAATTTATTCCTTTGTTGTTCTATTTAATTAACATAACAACTTTTGATGGCGATGGAAAACATCTGTTTTGAATGTGATTAGAAGATTTTTAATTAACTAAAATTAATGATAATTTTTTTAATAATAATTTTTTTGTTCTATTACAAAAATAATTAAATATGATGCAAGCAGCAACTTCTTTATTTCCGAAATTTCAACATTAATCTGAAGTAGTTTTCTAGTTAATCTTCACTTACTTCACTACTAAACTATTTTACAGTTTCTGAACAAAATATGAAAAAATATTTATAAATTGTTCTAAAAAGTAATCAAAAGTCATTTCTTTGTGCAATTTAATTAAGATTAAGATAACTCTTGATGGCGAGGATTTAAATCTGTCTGGAATGAAATTCAAAGGCGACTTTTGAACAATAAAAATTAGTATTTATTTACTTTTTCTGTTAGAAAAAGAAGCATCAAGCAGTAGAATCTTCATTATTCCTGAAGATTCAACATTAATCTACAGTTGTTTTCTGCTTAATTATAATACATATTCACATACTTCTTTTGTAGTCCTTCATTTTCACACATTATGAATATAGTTTACAATTTGTGATGTCGATTAATGACAAAATCCTACATTTAAGAAAAAAATTATTTTAAAGTTTCTGAACAAAAAATGAAAAGATTTCTGAATTGTTCATTTCTTTGTACAATTCAATTAAGATAACAACTCTTGATAGCGAGGATTTAAATCTGTTCTGAATGAAATTCAAACAAGACTTTTGAACAATAAAAATTTAATTAATTTAACAACTTAATTAAGTTAACAACTCTTAATGGCGAGGATTTAAATATGTTCTAAATGAAATTCAAAGAAGACTTTTGAACAATAAAAATTAGGACTTACTTATTTTTTTGTTATAAAAAGGCGCATCAAATATGATGCAAGCAGCAACTTCCGTATTCCCGAAGTTTCAACGTTAATCTACAATAGTTTTCTGCTTAATTTTAATTATACTTCATTTACTCCTTTATAGTCCTTCGTTTTGATGCATTATGAAAATAGTATACAAGTGGTCATGAGGTAGATTAAGAATAAAATCCTATATGTAAGAAAAAATGTATACAACTTGAAATGATTGTTCCAAAAAATGATCAAAACGCATTCCTTTGTACAATATAATTAAGAGAACAACTCTTGATGGCGAGGACTTCAATATGTTCTGAATGAAATTCAAAGAAGTCTTTTGAATAATAAAAATTAATAGTTAATTATTTTTTTTGTCATAAAGACACATCAAATATGATGCAAACAGCAACTTCTGTATTTCCGAAGTTTCATCGTTAATCTACAATAGTTTTCTGCTTAATTTTAATCATCCTTCATTTACTTCTTTATATTTCTTCGTTTTGATGCATTATGAATACAGTTTATAAGTGGTGATGAGGTAGATTAAGAGTAAAATACTATATGTGAGAAAAAATTTATAAAACGTGAAATGATTTATGGATTGTTCCTAAAAGTGATCAAAATTCATTCCTTCCTAGAACAACTCTAAATGAGTATTTAGATGCGTTCTGAATAGCATTCAAAGCAGATTTTTGAAATTACTTAAAGAGCCATCAAATATGATGCAATAAACAACTGCCTCATTCCTGAATATTGAACCGTGAACCTACAGAATTTTTTGCCAGCACATAAACTCCGTACGATTAACGTAAACGAACAGGTTGTCCGAAAAACGGTTGATCGAAACGCTACCGCATCTTGACAACAGACACAAACGGATCCCCGAAACGAGATCGAAAACCCGGTCCTTTCAATCCGACGACCATTGTTTGTCGCGAAAAGAAACACACGATGAGAAAAGCAAAAAAAAAAAAGAAATGTAACAGCTCACACTGGACCGGTAACAATGGCACGGAGCGGCAACAATGCGGACGTTACGCAAAATAAAACTGGTGCACAGGTAATCAGTGAGTGTGTATGTGCGTGTCGCACACTGAGCGAAACCCTTAAAAAGTGGACTGGTTTCGTTTGGGGTTCAGAACTTTATTTGGATTCTCTAAAATCATCCACAGAGAAGATTCATTAATATTATTATTGAACAATCATTTAAAATTTACGAGATAAATTTATTAGTCGATATGCTAAAATCAAAGAGAGGAGTAGAGGTTTTTTGGTTTTTGCATGGGGTGCGGCGTCGGCGGGCGCATTGGTCGCGCCGGACCCCAATTTCCGAGAACAGAATTCCGTTCCTGAGGGAACCCGACCGACATCGATGGGAAGATACCGTGGGAAGAAGCTGAGCGCCGCGCAGACACACTCGCACTCACACACACTCACACATCGGCACAAGGCTAAGTTCACAACAAATTACGGCGGAGTTCGCTCCTCTCGCACATACTCACGTATCGTGCTCGAGATGTTTTATGCATTATCTGGGATTTGATGAACAGATTGCCACCGCTCGGTTACGTTTTGGGACGTTCTCGTGTGAATGTGACACTATTAATAAATTCGATTGTTTGGCTGGCAAAATCCGTAATAATCGAAGGGGGGTGACTTTTGTTAGGTCATTCAGGATTGGGCCAAAGGTTCATGATTGTAGTTATGTATAATAAAACTAAAAGTCATATGATGACTTTCCACTTAAGAAAATTTCCAATTTAAATAAAATTAAAAATAATTTTTTTTTCGTCATTTTTTCTATCTAATGTTTTTGATTCTATGGAGTATACTAATAAATTTATTAAAGAAACCAGAACAATAATATTTAGATGTTTAAATAAAAATTTCATAAATAATTGTTCTTTAAAAGTTTTTTTAAAACAAATCAAATAAAATTTGTAAATTTTTTTAAAACAATATTTTAGAAAGTAAAATTTCAAATTGTTTTTTAAGAAATTAGATTAATAGTTATTTATTTTTAATTTTTGTATTATTCTTCCTTGTATATAAATAACCTATTAAAAATTCAAATATTTTAAACACATTCGCAAAAATTCTTCCTAAAATTGATTTATAAAACATAATTGACAACTAAAAGTGAAAGAATCGAAGAAAATATTAAATATCATAATAGCTTTGAATATTTAATAATTGTTAAAATTAAAATATTGGCCATTTATTTTAAATTTCTGTGTTATTCTCTAATTAAAAATTGATTTCTTAATATGTATATAAATAAGCCATTAAAAATTCAAAAAAATTAAAAATATTTGGAAAATTGATTGAAAAATAGTAACATAATTGTCAACTGAAAAAGGAAGAATTATAGAATATATGAAATATCATAATAGTAATCTCACCACTATAAGGAAAATTCAAATGGTTTTAAATAAATTAAAATATTGGTTATTAATTTGTAATTTCTGGTTAGTTCCACATTAAAAATTGATGTGCAATAAAAGTATAAAAAATATTTTAAAAATATTTGCAAATGTAATAACATAATTGTCAACTAAAAGTGGAAGAATCGAAGAAAATATTAAAGCTTATACATAATACATTTGAATTGTTTTGTTTTTGTTTTAAAGAAATTAAAATATTGTTTATTTATTTTAAATTTCTGTGTTATTCTCTCATTAAAATTGATTTCTAATATGTAAGCCATTAAAAATTCAAAATTTTTAAGAACATTTGCGAAAATCAAAAAATATAATAAAGATCATAATAGTAATCACACCACTATAAGCAAAATTACAAATTGTTTTAAAGAAATTAAAATATTGGTTATTAATTTGTAATTTCTGAGTTATTCTCCCTCTAAAAATTGATTTATAATAAATAAGTTATTTATAATTATTATTTAATATTTTAAAAGCATTTGCAAAAATTCTTCTTAAAATTGATAGAAAAATAAAAACATACCGATATAGACCGATAAACATTGAGTAATTTTTAAAAAAGAAGTACTTAATTAGATAAATAAATAAAAACTAAAGGAAATAATTAAAAATCATAACTGTAGTTGCTACAAAGAAAAAACTAACTTCATTTTCCATTTCATAAACCAAGTAATGGCAATTATATCATACTGTTACATATTTATAATTCTTTCCCTTTGTGTATCTCTTATTTTATAATAATTTATTGTTTAAAAGTTTTTAAAGTTTCGCTTTATCGTGTGGAAAAATAATCACAAAAAAAACATCCGAGTTTGTTATTAATAGTTCAATTTGCAATAATGTCACGAGTGTTACGCTTCTAATTTCAGTAATTCAATCCGATTTCGTAAAAATTTAATTGGGGACATTATCATTTCTCCTACTCTCCATCTAATGATGATTAATGACTTGAAGAAATTTGAGAAATTGGACAGCAATTACCTGTGTCTTTGTGCCACATTACGTAATTGTTGGTGTTTTAAAATGTGTTTTCTCACAAACAATTGTTTCATTATACTTTTATTATTCTCTTAAGAACGCCGTTTAACCGGCGACTTTTTGTAGAGGAAGTGGATTTTAAATATTAAATGCCACTTTATGCTAATGCGAACATTATACGCACTGAAATGGATACGCGGACCTTTCAAGTTTTTCCGCAATTAAAATATTTTCGGCATCCAATTTTATCAAATAAATTAGGGCAATCTTTATTATAATCTATGCAAAAAACAATTAAAGTAGATTTTGAATAATTCTTTGAATATTCCGTAGTGCAACATTGTATCTAGTCATTGAACAGTTGGTAGGATATCCTCTTACCAAATTAGACGAGGAACTTGGGTCATGTTTTATAATTTTATTATTTCCTTTGTTTTAATTAACGGTTCATGTATGGTACATAGTCATTTCGTTCCTATCTGATCGTACTAAATGTTGGAATTAATATCTCTATAATTAGGAGCTTTTTTAAGCGAGATTATTTAATTGGACATTCGGACATAATTAAGATCTACAATGGATAATTTTTATAAGACACATGAATTCAAATTATCCAAGTTGACTGGACACGTTTACTTCATCCGCACAATTATTAATTATATCGCTTTGATAAATGATCTGGTTAGTTTGGTGAACTGCAATTGTGGCATAAATCGCTGAATGTATCAGTTACAAATTACCGCAACGGACAATAATGTATTGCCTGTTGTAAATGTGTTGCTTTGATTAAATGGCCAATTAAATATGTCGGCGTAGTGACGAAAAATTAATCTAACTTTAGTTAACGAGCAATTAGTTTAGCAAATCCTCAATTAACCATGTGTTTTCTTCCCTCATGTCGTTCCAGTTTTGCGACGTATCGATTCCAGCGTTTTACTAAACAGGTACAAGTTTGCACGTTTTACTGGCTTTGTCGTGTAACCAAATAGTTTCCTTTTTATCTGATTTCACAAGTCGGAATTGTCATACTATATTGGATTACGTTCCCACAGATGAATTCGCTCGTTATTTTTTTTTATGTTAGGCGAATGTTCGATTTTGTTGTAGTGAAGGCGAAGTAATTATTAGATTCTGGTCCAATTGTGCGGAAAGTGGTTTGGGTAGTTATGATAAATTATAGTATATTAAATTAAAAGAAACAGTTTATGAATACATAATAAAACAATTCAATAAAAAGTTAAAATATGATTAACATCTTCCATTGTTTTGAGAATAAATATATTATAACAATATTTATTCTCAAAAGTATTTAAAAAATATTTTCAAAATTTACAGTTCATATATGTTCAATAGTTATAAATTGATAGATGATTTCGTTAAGATACAATCAACAACTTCAATTGTTTTGAAAATAAATTTAATATAAAAATAATTTTATTTTTTTTTTTTTTTTTCATTTGGAACTCAAAAAATGTAAAAATCTAATGTGTTGTAGATTGAAAATATATAATAAATTAAATTTGGAAACAAACTAAAACAAAACTATTTAAAAAATACTATAAAATGCAATAGACAATTTTTACGTTTAAATTTTATATAATTAATAATATATTTTCTGATTTTGAACTCAAAAAGTATACGTGATATATTACACTGTATTGGTTTATAAATATATGATAAATTAAATTTAAAAACCTACTAAAACAAAAGTATTTTTAAAAAATCCCTTTCAACTAATCACATTTAAAGTTTTAAAAAAAGTATCTATAAACTTAAAAATACGTTTATTCTTTCATAGGTTTGCTATGGCAGTTTGTAAATATATAAATTAAATATGTCAATCTTCTAAAACAAAACAAAAGTATTTTCAAAATGCCAGTTTAATAAATTAATTTTGAAGTTTCAAAAACAACTTGATATATAGTGTGTTGTTATGTTAAAACACAATCAACAATTCCATTGTTTTTTTAAAAATTCGTAGTATAAATATATAAATTATATCGTTCTTTTATATTTCACTTAAAAATTTTAAGTGATTTTGAGTCCTATCATTGCTACAAAATTTATATTTCGTCTTATTCACACTGTTTATTGTACACGTATTAAAAACAGGCTGAATCATATGTTTCGAACAAATAACATTCCGAGAGTGTTCTGCTGACTAAATGCGAATTCGATATTATTATTTTTCGCGATTCGACCGATAAATCCATTCACTTGCAATCCGACACGCCGATTGTGTCTTGTTGTGTGTGGTACACGTTGTGCAATAACCGATTAAGTCATATGCACGAATGGAATTTAAACCGATGGAATGAGCTAAATAAATTTAAATTTAATCAATACTCACTGCCGCGTAATGGGATCGGAATGCCATCGGGTCCATCGCCGAGATATCTGCAAAAAAAGACCAAAATATTCATTACAAATGCCAATTACGCAGATAATGTGGCGGAGTGCACCGGATTAATGAGTGGCCGCGACAGTGATTATTGTCGGTGATTTTGTCGGGATATGGTACGCAGTACCGAAGGGATTTTCGAGCCGGGGCGGCGATCCGTTGGCGGCAACCCCGACGGCGACGGAACGCGCGGCTCCCACGCCAATAAGTATTATTGTGTCATCGGCGGTTTATGTAGGCTAGAATCTAGAGATCAAGAGAGCCGTGGTATGCGGCTAGGTGGGTGTAAGTAAGGAGAGAGACTGCCGGAGAGTCTCGACCCCGCGCTGCCACGGCTTTGGACCTTATATGGCCTAGCGCCGCACACACAACGCAAGAACCGGCGCTATCGCCGGCTCCGGCTCCCGATCTAACCACATCGTACACATTTTTGGTTTTTTAAATATTTGAGTTCATTAAAAATCTAAAGGAAATTGAGTTAAACCTCTAAATATGTAAAAAATTCCATTAATCAGCATAGTAATTCATTCTTCAGTATCCTTGTTTAAAATATCATAAATGACTTTAATTTTAAATAAAACGTTATGCAAAAGATTATTAAAAAAGCATTTTTTTACCTATTAATATAGTAGAAGAATAATTAAACAGTTAATTTAACAATTATTTACTTATTAATCGATGATCTTTTACAAAATGTTCGAGCCTCTTACTGAAACTGTATCAATATTGAGAACTTGAACATTTTTATTAATCTATGAAATCTTTTACAGAATGTTCAAAAAATTCTTTGAGCATCTTTGAATTTTTAATTGATAGATGCTAAATTAATTTAAATCTAAAAAAACAACTTTTTTACAGTTTTTCTCCGATTTAAATAAGTTTCTTTTGAGTGTTATGTATTTTCAAAAACTTTTATTGTAATTCAAAAAATCAAAGAATGGAACAAAAAATAGGTTTATTGATTCTTTCTAAGGTGTTTAAGTGACATTAAATACTTTCTAAAACCTGAAAGAATCTTCTGAGAATCTTTAATTTTTTAATTAGTAGTTATTGGAATAAATTGAAACTGAGAAACGAACTAATTTTTATAATTTTTTTCTAAATACTCTGATGTGTTAACATAATTAAAATACATTTTTAAAAATTTTGAATAATATTTAATATTACATATCAAAAAAATCAGAATTATACATTTGCATATACTTGTTGTGCAACAAAAAATGAAAAAAAATACATTATCAGTAAAACTTCTAAAAAATTAAAAAAATAGTAAAGCTTATTATTTTTTGTAATACATTTCTAAAAACAAAAATTATGAAATATAAAAATAAATTAACGTTTAAGTTGCTTAAATTTCTGAGAATTTGAGAAGTGATTTTCATTATAATGATTTGAAAAAATATATAAACTGATAAAAGAACTAATACTACAGTTTTTCTCCAATATAAATGAGTCAACAATAACCGACCGACGAGACTTTTCTGTATCAGTAATTTAGAAATGAAAAATATTCTGATTAAATACGTTTTTAAATATTTTACTTATAAAGATGTCCATTTGCACTCGACTATTAAAAATTGCATTTAACATTTAAGCAACATTTAAAAATGTAAACACATAAATTATTTGAATTTAATTTGGTATAAACCCATTCAGAGGGTGCTTAATCTAGTGGTGTCATTATGTTAATAAGTACATATGTTTTATTCTTTAGAAATGAAAAAAAAAATTTAAAAGTAAATTTGTAAAAATCGCACAAAATATACAAATTATATAAGGGTGTCACAGAGAAATATATTTTTTACAAAAACTAATTCCTCATAAAACTAGAAAAAATAATCAAAAATAAATTAATATTTAGTTAGTTATTTTTTTTTACGAAACTCTTTCAGTCTTTTGCACTTCCAAGTAATAATTTCTATGTTTCTTCTATGGTTTGAACAAACAAAGTGTAACTTCTGGAGTCTTATTCTATAAAAATATTATATATATATATATATATATATATTATTCTGAATTGAGCTGGATATAAATATATCTACTTTAATTTTTTAAATTATTAAATCTCTATTATTTAACTTAATATTTATACTTTGTCCTTTTTGTTTTATAAATAATTAATGATAAGTTCATTTAAAATGTAATATTTGGTCAAATATGCGTATGTCCAATTCAAAATTGATAAAAAAATAATATTTCTGCATCTATGCATAATTGGATATACAGTACATTAAGAGTTTGATCCATCTGAATCCTGAAAGAGACATCCTGTGCAATAGAGAGAGGAAGTCTCCCATCATGGGATAGACTGTCTCTGTCATGCATGATGTCTTTCTCTAAATTCAAACGGGTCAATCGCTTTTCCTACTGTATAATTAGCATTGACGATTAACATGAGTATTATAATTATTAATTTAACAAAATGTTATTTAATATAGTTACCTTTACTGGACAAGAGACATAAGACTCATCAATTACAATTTGAATCAGCATTCAAAATATGAATAAATCTATACTTAAGACACAAAATTTCAATTCATGGCTTTTGACAATTAGTTTTCATTTAATGTTTGGGTTCCAAATAAAAAAATGAGGTCAAATTTTTCTCAAATAGTTGAGTGTTAGTGTATGTAGAATCTTATTAGCTAGGGCACTAAATAATTAAACCTAATTGGAATTCACAAGAAATTTATTCATAAATAAATTTCCTTAACAATATTTTATTATTTGATACACAATCAGATTGTTAGAGAGCAAGTGAGGGGATCGAATTGTGTATAAAACAAAGGTCCGAGTTTAATCCTGCGTATAGACAATTTGGTTATTTTAATCTCGATCCCCGTCTATTCTAAAACAGTGTTTGACCTAAAATACGGCATGGCAACAAGTTGCTTTGAGCATTGCGAATAATTTAGTCCGGCATTTGAATACAATAAAAAGAGAGAGAATCATGCACCTTAACAAAATGACTTGGTACTTTTGAACCCGACGGTTTGTTTCAACCGTAATTAAAACAAATGTGAAATTGCCTCATAATTGTGTGTTCAAAGTGCATAAAAAGACGGTAATTAATTATGGGCTTTAATCGTATTTTGTCGGAACCATAACCAACTGCTTTTTTGTGTGTTTCGTGGCTAATTTAATTGTCTGTCAAATTTCTTTCGTAACACAATACAATTTTGGTCGGGTTGCGCAGCCCGTTTCCCAAAACAAATCCGAAGGAAGTTCGTGCCTCCTTTCGATACATCCGTATCACCTACATTTTCGTTATGTAAAATAGGCATGTGGGTTGTCTATTTTGGCGCACCGTATGAATTTATAATTTATTGAAAAAAAATTGCGGTGCCACCCAAACAAAAAATGTACACACACATGTCTGTGTTGCTAACCAAATTAACAAACCAAATCAATAACATAACAAACCCTGCGTGTGTTTTGAAAAATATTAATTACTGCAATTTCAAACCGTAGAAATTGTGTACATTCAAAAGATCTACGTTAAATTTGAAATACATTTCGGTCCCGTTTGAAGATCATCGCTGTGACGAATTGTAACAATTGCCTTTTACGTGCACTCGTTTATTCGTCACAAAAACATTGGTTAAGCCGATTAGAATCTGGCCGATGTGCATCATATTGTTTCGGCGTTCTCGGAAATGGCAAATTAATTCTTTTCGACCGCATCAAAAAGGTAGAAACGGACACGGACGGAGTTGAATGGGCGAGAGAGCCCGAGATAAGTAATGTCCGCAATTTCGCAATGTGTAGGTGCCCGACAGCATCCGTTTGAAAACTGGACTAATTCAAGTCATTACTTCGTGGAACCGACCGATGGAATGGAGCTCTACGCCATTTATGGATATCTAGAAATAGATCATTTTCTAGTCCGCAAACACGTCTTCTATTTTTATCATGACCTTAAGGGGCGAAAACGCACGGTCGCTAAATAAATTGCGGACGGATCGGTCTCGGAAAGCGCATCGCCCATTTTGTCAACGTGTCGCGAAACAATTAACTTGCCCCGCTGATTTATCCGTTCGTCCCTTTTTTGGTCGCGGAGTGGCTCTATTCCTCTTGTGGTCAAACGCCGGAATAGCCGGATCAGCTGTATTAGCTTAAATTTTATTAAACAATATTAGGAAATTTTACTGGTCAAATAATTTTAGAAACTCATTGCCAATTCAAGAAAATGTTTTCATTTGAAACGTTAATATATTTTTTAAATAAATGTGTTCTTAATCGATTTGTTACGTTTTTAATTAAATTTTAAAGAACGAAACAATGTATGGGAGATAATACTCATTTTTAAATTGAGCACCATGATAATCATCATAATTCTGAATAAAATGTCTTTGAACAAAAAAGGAATGTACAACGCCCTCACAATCTATAACTTCATTTAATCGAGTGAAATTTAGACTAGACTAGACTTAATCTACTATACATAAAATATCTCATTTCTGAATAAAATGTCATACAGTTTGAACGAAAAAGTAGTGTACAACACCGTCATAATTTATAATTTCATTTATTCAAATGATATTTGAACCAGACTTGTTTTAACTAAACATAAAGATACGCATAAATGGGGAAACATTATTTTTCAACAATTTTTAAATAGGACATCATGTTAATCATCCCAATTCTGAATAAAATGTCATACAATTAAAACGAATAAGTAGTGCATATCGCTGTTACAATCTATAAGTTTGTTTAATCGATTGAAATTTGAAGCAGACTTGATCCAACCATACATAAAAATAAGCATAAATTGGGAAACGTTATTTTTAAACAATTTTTAAATAGAGCACCATGTTAATCATCCCATTTCTGAATAAAATGTCATACAATTAGAACGAAAAAGTAAATGTACAACGCTGTCATAATCTATAAATTCATTTAATCAAGTGAAATTTAAACCAGACTGGATCTAACTATACATAACTATATACATAAATGGAAAAATATTATTTCTAAATAATTTTTATATAAGGTTAATCACCTCAATTCTGAAAAAATGTCATACAATTTGAACGAAAATGTAATGTAAAACGATTTCGTGATCTAGCATCAATCAATCAAATGAAATTTGGATTAGAATTGTCCTAATTGTATACTCAATTATGCATAAATGCAGAAACATATTTTTTGCACTGTTCTGGATAAAATGTCTTACAATTTGAATGTAAAAGTAGTTTTCAATCATTCAATCGAGTGAAATTTGAACCAAAATTGTTCCAATTATGTATAAAGCAGATATTTCAGATAAATGAAGCAACAGCTGAAAAAATATTGTAAAATCAATCAAATATTGTTAAAAAACTGGCGTAAATCAGGAATTCTTTTGTACATGACTGTGGTCAGCTCAAGTAGTGAATATTAATGAACGTAATATAAATTATTATTCCTGTCGCGTATAACTCTAAATGCAGGAATTTAAAGAATTAAAACAAAATTAAAATTTATATAAAAGGTTACACTCCTGGAAACTTCAAGTTAGTTTCTTTCATAATTGTCCTCAGTTAACAGAAACACAATATTATATTCTTCTACAAAGTTGGTCTTTGAGACGGTGACGGAGGCGTATAATTATCAAAAAATTATATAATAGTGCGTCCATTCATAAATATCAGTTATTTACCTAATGTTGTACGTTTATTGGGGTCTTTTCTAAGCTAAACCGCCTTCAATATACCTACGACTTTCATTAGAATAGCTCGTTGTCGCCATTCTGTTTAATTTACACCTGCTATGAACCTACTCAACGTCTCTGATTACGAAATTATTAATGAATACCTTTTCGTATAAGTGTAATTTCATGAAATTTATGCTAAAGATAAAATAGTACATAATAAATAAATACATAATTTAATTCATTACCTTAGTTTTCTTCTCGTCAATTTCGAAAAGAGCAAATTCATCGATTCACGTACGAAACTTCAATCTCTTGTACACAAAGGGAAAATCCAAATACCATTGTTTACAATTAAAATACGTAAAACAAGGTACACTTCATCGAATGCCATAAACAAACTTTTCGTCCAGTCTAGACCACGTTTAGGTATTATTTTTATTGTTCGTAACGTCATTTGCGCACGTCATGTTCGTTTAAATCACGTTTGCACCTACTACGCGCACAAATACCATAATTGTACAAATATTATCCTTAATAACAAACGGGGCGACGATCTAAATTAAAACTGACGAATCCACACGCGGATGTGAACGATTCCTATAAATCTATGGTAATTGTGGACAAAAATTTCGGCAGCCGTTTAGTGTGTGTTTACTTTCGTAATTCATGGCATTATTCAAATAAGTTCCGGCCGAATTTATTTAACTGTTAAAATGTCGGACGTGCCCGGACACTGTCATCAAACGGAAAATGCATCTCCACTTTTCGTTGATTTATCGTTTTATTTCGAACAATGGTTTCGAAGGCGTGTATCAAGCAACTTTTTATTCTGGCGGTATGAATAAATCACATATCGGTTATCGATAAAATTCGATGTGTATTATGGGATAAGTAATTATTGGGTGGTACACAAGATTAATATTCGAGTACAAAGACAATATTGTTGAGTTTGGGAGTACACATAAAGAAAATTTAAACAACATAGTTTTTAAAAATATATGTATAGTATAAAGCGATGTAGAAAGGAGTGAATATATAAAATTTTAAACAAACAGTATCAAAGTTAAAACCAAATTTTTTATCTTTACAATAAATTTATTTTTATAATTCATTTAAATTTCGAGTAATACGACAAAGTTTGTAACGTAAATAAATATAAATTTGCTTTAATTTACTTTCTTTTTAAGATAAAATATTTTAATCTACAAAGTTTCAATTTACATATAACGATTAATCTGACACTTACAACTTTAAACATTAATTACTACATATTATTGTGAAATTTTAATCACTTTTATGCTAGTAAAAGATACAAACAATCTTGCTTATATATTTAGTTATTATAAAAAATGTGTATGTATTCAAGTTCAAAATTTATTAAAAATTTTTGTAATAAATTAAATTGTTAAATATAATCTTTCGGACAAATATGTCTCACAATATTCATATTAAGTAAATAATATGTAAAGAAATAAAGATTAAATACCATATTTTGGAAATATTTTTTTTTTAATTTCACGAGAGTAAAAAAGTATCTAGAATTTGAGGGAAACTTTGTAAATGATTAAATTTAATTTTAATTACTAAAATAGAATGAAAGTTCAGAGGATTTAATGGTTTTGTCTTTAATTATTATTTTAAGCTTTATATCTAGATTTGTACATAATTTGTAAGGAAATAATGTATAATTTCTATATTTTGAAAGTAATCCTAAAGCTTTAACCTTTTAATTAAACATTTATAATTTTTTTTGTTATATATAAACAAACATTTTTTTTAATATGCTAATACTCAGTTGATTTTATTTTTATTGACTATTGAATGAGTATTGCTTTAATTACTAAAATATAATGAAAATTTAGAAAATTTAATGGTTTTGTCAAACTAATTATTATTTTAAAATTTAGATTTGGAAATAATTTCTGAGGAAATAAGGTTTAATTTGTATATTTTGAAAGTAATCCTAAAGTTTTAACCTTTTAAAATTCTATAAACAAAAATAATACGTTATGATTAAAAAGAAATTAAATTAAGAAAATAAAGTGAAATTAACAAAGTTTTTCAATTTTTCAAAAACTTAAAAGGCGATTAAACATTTATAATTTTTTTTATTATATATAAACTAATATATTTTAATATACTAATAGACAGTTGATTTTATGTATATAGGTATTTAAAATTTCGAGGAAATTTTGTAAATGATTAAATTTATAGAACATAATACAATGTACTGTATTTTAATATTTCTTTTATTAGTTAAATATTTCAGAATATTCTCAAATATGTATTTACGTTCTTGAATTTATTAAGTTTTTAAAATTTTTGATAATTTTCGTTATAAATGAAATTGTTAAATATAATTTTGACAAATGTTTTTCACAATATTCTTAAGAATGTCTTTAATTCATCCCCTCAATTAATAAAACTAATTAATTAAGTTAAAAATATTATTATGGATGCTACAATTACTTTAATTAATTGTTATTTATATAAAAATAATATTGTATCATAATAATCAAATAATATTTTGGACGTAACTGTCTGTCTCAAATTACAAAGTAACGCCAAAAAATTTTTATTTTATAGAGTTTTTCAAATTGAACTAAAAAACATTTCGACTAATTTCAATATTTACTCTTTCTGACAAATATGTTTTTCAGAATTTCATTTTAGAATGTCAAATGCTTATTAAGCTTTCTGAATTATCAGTAAATATTTTGGATATAATTATCTGTTTCATGTCACAAAGTAAAGTTTGACATTTTATATTTCAGAGTTTTCTCAAGTAATCTTTAGTAGGTAGGTTTATTTAATACTTTCGAAACTCTTTAAACATTAAACAGTAATTAATATACGTCTGTGGTATATTAATATAATAAAATGATTAGATAAAATTTCTTTTGCTCAACATTAGTGGAATTTGCACAATATTTCAATCAATCATGCGACTTTGAACGTCATTCATTTACATGTGATGGTGCAACCCCGTCATATGATCGACATGTTTATCACTGATACTGTAACTCTGAATCACCATTCAATTTTTCAACAGCCAGTAGCAAACAATGTTGTGTTATTATTGATGTTAAAACGATAAGTATGGTAAGTTGATTCATCCCTGATCACGTCGTCACGCGACCGAAATTGTGCGTCGCCGATAAAACCGAATCGCAATCGAGGAAATTGCCAATACGTCGCGCTCCCCACATGCAAATGGAAGCAGATGAAGCAGATGCCATAAATGGTGGGCTTTTAAAATTTAAATGGCCAAGCGACGTCACAAAGCAGACGTAACTAACCTATATAGACCATGATGAATCGTCGCGATCGCCTCTTATGTTTGTTTGGTGCTAAATGATTTTTTCGCCTTGATCGGCATCGGCAACACTAACACATCAAACGCGCCCGATGTAAATTGATTGTCGGGTGCCAAGATGAAAATCTTACCTTCCTATACGCATATATACAGATTAAAATTGTTTATGTTTGTGCTATAAGGAAATATTTTCGAACGATCAATATTTGAGGCACGTTTTAATTACGACGACGACTGATCCTCGCTTTCTGATTCGATTTTATACGATATTTAGTAAAATCATCGCACTTCCATTATTTCATGTTTATTTTTAACTCGTATTTACATCATCAATGTTTATTGGAATAAGTATTGGTAAAATTGTATGATGATTAGGTTTATTTATGGTAACGTTCTTGGAGATTTATATTAGGAAATGTTGCGTAGATACAAAAACTTTTATCGGAACTATCGAGAATAAAAACAATGGACGAGAAATGTTCTGTTTACTATCTCGCAAAACCTTTCAATATTGGGATACGTCAAAGTAGTTGCTGGTAAAATTGGTTTATCTCAAAAATCTAAAAAAAACAATATAATTTAATTAATTCATACACTCATTTTAGAAAGTAGTTAATATTGGTCATTAAAATGCATTTTAATAACCGTTTCTTGAAGAATATTTTAGTAAATATTATTAATTCTATTAGAAATTTTTTAAATGATAATTATTATTAAAAAATTTTGATGTCGTTAATTGCTTTAGCTTTGGCTTTTATTTATATAAATATTTTTTACATTCAAACAGAATATCTTAATTTATTAATAGACTTATTTTAAATGAATATTTAAAATTAGTGAGAAAATATCTTTAACTTTAGATGATGCAAACACTCTTTTAACTATTAAAAAGTAATAAGTTGAATCAGGAAAAATAATTTTTAACTTATCTATTAATATGTATTCCCTTGTTAATAATAATTTGTGACGAAACCAACGCACATTCAAAGTATTTTGTGAAAAAATCTTATTTTAAAATTTTATAATAATAAGTAGTAAATTTTGACTATGTAAATTTAATTAAGAAAATAATCTTAATTTAATATTATTATAGCAACTTGTTTTATTAATAAGCAATTACTGTTCGTTGAAAATTTGGTAAAAAAGTAAATTTAATTTTAATTTAATTGAAAACAAAGAAACATATTTTCCCTATTGCTTTGACTTTAACGCTATAATTAAACTTGATGGTTTAATTGTTTTATCATACTTTAATCAGATATAATATTTGCTAAATTATATATTTATATCTAGGTATGTAAATAACTTGAGGAAATAAACTTTAATATTGTATTTTAGAAGCAATCTTAAAGCTTAACTTTTTAAAATTCTATAGAAAAAATAATACATTAGGATTAAATAATCTAAACAAGTTTTCTGATTTTACGAATATTTAAAATAAGAAAAACCGATTAAATACATTTTAGAAACAGTCCTAAAGTTCTAAATTGATTGATATATATTTAATTTTATTTAAATAAGTATTTACAATTTGGGGGAAAAAGTGTAAATGATTAAATTCAATTTTAATTGCTTAAAAAACAGAAAACAAAGTGTGTTTTAATATTGTTCTAATTATTAAAATATTTCAGATTGTTCTGAAATATGAAATTGAATTTATTAAAAGATTTTAAAATTTTTCGAAATTTGGGAAATGTAATAATTTTGTCAATCTTTAATTAGAAATTTATTTTTTAATATTTATATGTAAATTAATTGTGAGGAAATTAAGTTTAAATATTGTATTTTGGAAGCAATTCTCTTTAAATTTTATACACAAAAATTGATTAAAGAAACTAAATTAATAAAATAACCTGAAATTAATAAAACTTTTTTTTATTTCACGAGAATTTAAAAAAAATTGTAAATGAATAATTCAATTTAAATTGTTTAAAGAATGGAAAACAATGTAATGTGCTTTTAATATTGGTCTAATTATTTAAACATAATTAACATTTAGGGGATTTTTTATGATTTTATTAAACTTCAATTATTATTTTTATAATTATGCAGATATGTAAATAATACGTAAGGAAATCATAAGATTATAATATAGTATTTTGAAACCAATCCTAAAATTTTAAAATTTTCGAACAAAAATAGTAATTTTTTTAGTAAATTAATGAAAAAACGAGTAACTAAGAGTTTTTTGATTAAAAAAATTAAAACAATAAAAATCGATTAAACACTAGTACGTTATATATTGTTTTATTAAATACTGATAAAAATATTTCAATATATTAATTAAGAAACAATTTGTATTTAATTTAGTAATTAGAATTTGTGGAAAACATCGTAAAAGAATAAATTTAATTTTAATTATTTACAGAACAAAAAAGTAATGGGTTTATTATTAAAAAATAATTAAATAATGTTTAGTTTTGTCAAACTGAAATAAGATAAAATTTTTGCCATACCCATGTAATTATTTAAGAAATTTGTGATGAAAATATGGATGTCAAGTATTTCAAAGGATCTTTTAAACTTTAAAATTTCTAAAAAGTTATATACATAATTGAAAATTGAGCTCAAAATAACATAAAATTCGATATAAATTTGTAATTAGGTTAAACCATAAATTGTTCCTTGCACTTTTTGATTAAAAATCGGCGTCCATTTTTTCGGCTGTCCAGCCTTAAATAGAGCAATTGGAATCGGCTTATTTATGTGTGGCAAGTCCTAGACAGCAATAAGGTTCAACGACCTCGCGTGCATGCACATTCTTATTGATACTTCGCTTCTAATATCATTTAAATATTTGTACTGGCCTTAACTTAATTAATCCGATCTGAACGTTTTATAAAATCGTTTACTTAACGTTAATTTATCGCCTAATTAATGTTTGAATCGCGGTGTGTGCAAAGGAAAAACAAAAATTAATTGCCGACATTGTTGGCACGATTATTAATAACTTGTGGACGAATTCCCCCGTTACCACCACCAACGCGAAAACATAAACGCCACCGGTAAATCCCCCATTTTCAAAAAACAGGACGTTTTTTGTGCGGCCCCTTCACGAGTCAATTATTGCCGCAAGTAATTGGAATGGGTGGATTTTTATTTATAGCGATGCATAATTTGTATGTTTCTGAATCATCTTCTGTTCTGCATTCCTTTATTACCGTGTGACAGGACGATAAGTCGTCTTATTTGAAACTGGTTTGTGGCCGGGTATAAATCAAGGCGCTAAAGAAAATGCAGTTTTCCGTGGCTCGTGACCTTGACGTACCATTTTACATATTGATGATATTGGATTGGTTTGGTTATTTGTGGTGTTTTGTTATTTTTTCACGTTGTGAAACGATGATAGTAATATTAATAGTAATGATAATGGTGTTAATGAAGGGTGGAACGTGGTAATTAATGATTTGGTCGTGAGGTACATATTTGAATAATGTTTTCGACGCATAAACGGATACATACATAAAACGTTATCGTAATCTATGTCCTAAATTCCTAACAATGTGCGACTATCAACGTTAAGTTTGATTTTTTCCTTGAATATTATTTTATATTAATAATTAATGTAAATCGAATGCAAAGGCTCCGGATTTGTGTAAATATAAATTAACAACTACCACGTTACATAAGAATCGTCTGATATAAATAATGAATGAACCTGATCGGCTGTTTTGAAATAAACTTTAACAGTTTAGTGAACTGCTCGGCAACAAAAAATTTGCGAATGAATTCGGCAGTCAGACAGCTCCTAAAGTGAGCCCCAGGAGGCTAGACTATCCCCCCACATAGACACAATTATACAGTTTCAAATTTCTGCACTCGAACCATTCAATTTTATTGGATGACATGGCCGAAGCCGGCCTGCAATTACCTCATTATATTCTTGCTAATTAATTCGCCACCTCTTTCACCTAGTCGCACACCATTTCTGCGATCTACGAAAAATTAAAATAATTTAACCTCCGCTCGTCGACTAGTCGACTCGTCGTCATTAACGTACCTTCGAATTCACCATGGAACCAGCCAAGCAAAAAATATTAAATTAAACCACCACGTAATTAGTGGATATGAAGATGTTAATTGCACTAATAAGGCAGGAACACGGGCAGAAATTGTGCCAACGTCTCGATAGTCCAGTTCGACGATAGTGTCTACGAGTCGGCGATAAAATTTAAAACGCTTTTTATGTACCGTACGACTGTTACGCAAAAATGATTACGGACGGGAGTGGAGACGAAAAGCCCAATACATAATAAGTTGACACAGTTCACATGCAAACGGCCACCCTCTCGCTGTACACACCAGCCATCCATCCATCCACCGAGACCTTCGTGCAAATCAGAATGATAATTTCGGAACTTACTCTGTGGCAACCCCCTGAGTGTCCTCCTGCGTCAACATGCCAACCGCCCTCGCCTCAACCACCGCAACATTCGGCTATTGAAAAACACAACACATCTTATTCCCATACTTTACGCGACTAAGTCGTATCTTCTGGAGTTGTTCGGCCGGCGTTAAAACCACGACGGACGTCCGCGGTACGTACGTGCAACGGGTGCGACGCAGACGGAGCTATCGGCCGGCTGACGTCAGCGCACAAGCGCAATCCGCCCGGCACACAAGAAATACGGTCCGCAACCCCTTCAATGGAATTCCACCCCTGCGTTTCGGTGCGGACGCACACCTGACTGGGTCCATTCAAAATTACGCACCGTTTTCGTGCACCGTTTTCCATTGAAAACGTGCGAAAATCGCGGTGCAACGTGCCAATGTCGGAGACGGGCGGACGTAAGGGGGGTCGATTAGCAAAATGGCTGCTATCTTGTGTGCGAAATGCGATGAAATTTCGTCGATTTTTCGACGATACGGTGTCGTTTTTGCGTTGTTTCTTCGATTGATGCGGGTTATTGGGTTAAGGATTCGACGAATCGATTTTAAATGTTAACTTTATTCAAGTGTTGATCGTGTATTAATTGTCATTCACGTTCTTCGCATACATCCCTTAAATTAAGTGGTTTTTATTTGATTTTTTGTTGAATTTTTGTTATTTATGTATTTATAAAATTGTATTGAACGTTTTAACGTATTTTAAATTTTATTTTTTATCTATAAATTGGCTAAATAATTAATTTTAATTTTGATACAATAATTTTGTAAAATTTGTTATAATCCATCAAGATATATTTTTATAAATAATCTTTAAATGTTTGTTTAGATTTTAAATTAGATCTTAAATAAATATATAAAATTTTATTTACAATCAATTTAGATTTCAGGGTTGTGTTTCATAAAAAGAAGATTTCAAAAATGAAAATAAATTTATAAATTCTAAAAAATAGTATTAGATTTTTGTATAGTATAAAATTTATAATAAACTCGTTCTTGTAAAAGAATTAAATAAAATAACTAAAAATCGTTTGCAAACATTTGTACTTAAATTTTCAATGATCTTGTGAATTCTGAAGGGGAAAAATTTTTATAAAACCAATAAATTCTAGTAAGTCTAGTAAGTTTATAAAGAAATATAAATTAAATTTTATATGTACAATTTGATTTGTATTGGATTACTTTCAATTTCATTTACAATTTTTCAATTGAATCGTATGAAACGCCACTTCTTCACAAAAGTATTATACCATCTACTCAAAAATGAAAATAACTCAATTTAAAACAACTTTAAAATAACATTCAAAATGTAGCCTTTGTTTATTTTAGATCAAGCAAAAAATTTATTTTAATATCAAAAAATGAATTAAAAATAATTCCAAAGTGTAGTATTAATTTTTTGTAAGCACAAAATTTCATGGATAAAATTTGTAATAAATACATTCTTGTCAAATAAAATAATTAAAAATCACTTGCAAGCATTTTCAATAGTCTTATATTTTTTGTAAGATGAATTACAAGAAACCAAAAATTTTGAAGGGAAAAAAAGTTTTATAAATCCGAAAAATACTCTAAATCTTAACGACAACCCAATTACTATTTCTAGTTTATTAAGTTTATTAAAAAATACAAATTAAATTCTAAATGTACAATTACTTTCAAAATGTAATTTTTCTAATATATAGTTCAGTACGTACAACTTTCAAAATGTAGCTTTTATATATTTTAGTACTAGTAAATTTAATATTTTATTTTAAATAAAAATAATTTAAAATCTCTTTTAAGCACTTGAATTTAGTTATTAAACATAATTATTACCAAAATTTTAATTTTCTTCTTAGGTAATACATAAAATCATAAAAATTGATCCTTTACTTGAAAAAGTAAAGTAATTTAAAGAAAAAAGTTTAATTGAATTATAATCCAACACTAGTTCCAACAGAAAACATCTTCAACATTCAAATTCTAGATCTTATTAGACATCAAGATTTCAATAAATGAAATATACTTAAAAAGTTGATGAATAATACACTAAAATGTATTTATTACTTTCGTTAGATATTTTTATAAAAATTAAAATTATTTAATTTTGTTTAAAAATATATCAAAAATTAAAAAAAAATAACAATCATTTAAGATAACATATTTAATATTTATTATAGTTACTAATTTGAACTAAAAATTTATACTTTTAAAATAGTAAAAAAAATTCACACAGACAATCTAAATAGTATCTATTAATTTTGTTAAGGGCTTGTTAAGAAATAAAAATTAAATATAGAGTTTAATTATTATTTAATAAGTTTAATGTTTTATGATACTATATTTGTATAAAACATCATTTCTTACAAAACTGAAAATTTTATTTATTTTAATGTCAGTTTTTTCAGGATTACATATATAACAAATTTTATTCCAAACATTTTTTTAAAAGTAACTTAAAATCATTTTCAAGCATTAAATAAAAAAACTAAAAATATATATTTCTAAAACAAAAAAATATATATATATATATATATATATATATATATATATATATATATATATATATATATATATATATATATAAAATTAATAAACATTTTACATTGAAGTCCATTCAATAAGTATTTTTAGTATTTATTAAGGGATTATTAAAAAGTACAGTACAGAACAAACCAAATTTTAAATTTTTATTATACAGACATTAAAAATATAAAAATTAATTGTTACTTAACAAAATTTTCTTGTTTAAATTTACAATAAGTAGGTTTTTATAATAGTATTAAAAAATTAATTTAATATCACTTTCAAGCACTTGCATTTGAAATTATTAAACTTATTATGTTTTGTTTTTTAGATAAATTACATAAATAAGAATTGATAGGATCAAAATGTTCTTTAATTTAATATTTAATAAAATATTTTATATTTTCGGGAATCTTTTGAGACGTTAAGATTTCGATGAATAAAAAAAGTATTAATGATGAAAATATAATTAAAACTTTTTAAAAAGCTATTATTATTTAAAAATATATTTAGAATTATAATTTGACAACATCTTAAAATAATATTCATACATTACGATAATAAATACTTAATGCGCCTCATTAATCCATTTCTTTTCACCCCATTTTATTAACACACATAAAAATACATAAAACCGTTTTATTTATATTATATGTACAAAACGTGTGTAAAATGTCCTCGTTATTTCAGGACCGATTTTATGAAAAGGTTATAAAATTTAATATACTAGATATAGACTTTTCCACAGATTAATTTTAAGCTTTAGTGCCACATTAAGATCAACATTACAATAATGACAATAGTAAAACTATTAATATTAAGATTATAACAAACTTAAAAATAATTATCAATCATTTAGAAGGAAGAAATATGCATTTATGAATAAATTACTTCATTTTTCACCCGATTAGTATCTTCCATTGACAAATTGATTGTTTCTTAAACCAAACATTTTTACAAATTTTGTGAGATAAATATCGTGTTAAATTTTGTCAAATACTATCAGTATCAATAACACACAAACTTAAAATATTTCAATTCGCTATTTCAAATTTAAAGTACATGTTTTATTTGGTTGACACATAAAGCATTCTGACAGACGTTATGAAAGTATTTAAAGTGTCAACAACTCTTAGAAACATTTTTAAACAACATGAAACAAGTGTGAAAGAATTTTAAACGATTGGATCTATAAAAACCTTGTATGACCACACTAGTAAGTAAACCGAATATTTTAAGTAATTAAATAAAATTGATTGAAATTTTTTAATTATTTATAAAATAGTAAATGATCCACGAAGTGATATGCGTGGAATTTAGTTCGTTGTCAGATAAATAAACTAAATAATCCCAGAAAACTTTATCTTTGAATAATTATAATAACACAAGTTAAACAACCGGATGTCTTGCAATGTTTACCATTTTATCTCGAAGACATGATATGCAAAAGAAGCCAAACTAGGAGGATTACATTATATGATAATTAATTGAATTTTTAAAATTATGAATGTACAGTTTTTTCGTTTCATCTTTCCGGAATCGATCGGACAAAGTGGTGAATACGCAAAATCGAACAAAATCAATTTACCGCTTAATCAAGTGATATTCCATAAAATTTTACGACGCAAAACGCAACAAATAAATGCGTTAAGATGTAACAAGTTGACAGAAAATCCTTGAATTGATCCATCCAGAAGACGAACTCCTCCAATTGATATTTACTGAACAATTTCCAACAGTGGGATCAGATCGTAAACGGGTTATTAAACAAATTTATTACAATGAAAATGCATTTAACCTAATGCGTACGTACAAATATCTAAAGTGCACGGCCATTTCGAGCCTATTTACAACGCTGTGGTAAACATCAAAAAATAACAATAAATCTAAATAGAATGCTTCTAAATGGCGCCTGAGCTTATGCGAGGCAGCTTCGTCGTTTTGTCGTTTTTATAAATAGCTTTTGGCCTTATCGCTGTAATAATTAACAACGGAGATAAGATAATGATCTTCTTGAGTTCAATTCTGTAGTCTTGTATAAAAAAATCTATATATGTATAAGAGATTTATGTCGTTTGTTTATAAACAGTGTGAACCGCATGAAGGTACTATCAACTTTCAATGTATCATATAAAAATTAATTAAGGAAGTTATAATTTAGTTTTTTAAACCAACTACATTCCCCCTCGAACTGCAAATGGAATAAATAATTAATTATAGATACGACCAGTACAGTTAAATCAGATAATTAGCTGAAAAATACGGGTACATAATTTTCAACTAACTAAATTCGAGTAAGATACGTTGATTTACATAATTGTCGACAATTAATAATTGATTAATGAGGGATTATATTGGTCAATAAATTACGGTGCTTGCGATATTAACTTTCTTGGGAAAAGTGCGCTTTTCCAATGAAAAATAGTTCGTTCAACCAACAATCATGTGGCTATCATGTTGTTATGTACAGAATATGTAATTTTCAATGTTACGAGCTTTAAACTTAAATTTATTTACTCCTAAATGGATTTTAAATAAGCTGATATAAAATTTCCAGACAATAAAATATAAATTGGATAATAAAATCAAGGAAAACTAAAATTAATCTATTTTTATAAATAGTACCTTATTTATGTTTATTTTATTATTTGTAAAATTTTACAAAATAAAATTAAATGCTTTAATTAAGAATTATTACATATAAAATGTATAAGTATAAATATTTATTTATAATTATTATAATTATTAAATAAATGCTCTTGATAGGTAATTATAATAACTGTGTTTTGATTTAATAATTTCTTTTTAATTTATATTAATAGTTTTTATTATTCTCGGGCATATATTTTTTATTTAATCTAATTTTTATATGACCTTATAAATAATTACATTTTTAAAGTATAATTTTAGAATTGTTATTTTGGGAATTATTGCTTTTAAGTTATGAAAATCAACAAATTTAAATTCTAAATTTTTAATTTATTAAATACAGTAATACGAAAGAAATATAAGATCTTTTTTTTCAGAAAGAAGTATGTCTTTATAATACTTACTACTTAATACTGGATTGTAATTATAATAACTATTTAATTATTTTAGAAAAATTTTAGTTATTGAATTTCTAATATAAAATAATGTTATATTCAATTCAGAGAAAATCGATAGTTGGATACATTAAAATTATTAAAATTTTAGAATTAGAATAAATATAAAATTTATTATTAAAATTTTAGAATAAATATAATTTATTTTATAATAATATTATTCTTTAAAACAAACTATAGTTATGCCATTTCTGAAAATTAACAAAAATCATTACATATTTTCAATTTTAAATTATATGTATATATAGAAAAATAAAATATTAATATTTTTTTCAAAAAGAATTATGATTATTCATAAATTTTTCAAAATCTTTTATTAATTATTATTATTATTTTATTAAAAATTTAAAATATATTCTGTGTACGTAATTATATTAACTATTTTTAATAAAATCTATATTATTTCTTTTGTTTAATACATTAATTTTCTTTATATAAATTTTTACGAACATATTTAAAAAAATTAGTTTAATTTCATAATAATATATGATAAAAATTATTTAAAAATTATTTCTGAATCTCATCAAATTTAGAGAGACTTAAAGAATCAAATATAATTAAATAATCTGATCAATTAAACAAACTATCTAGAATATTGTGGGAATATTGAGTATTCGAGAAACTGGTATAGAGAAAAGCTTTTATTCTTAAAATAAAAAGCGGTCTTATAATAGATTTGGCTTTATCGTGTTGGATTTAATTTCCACATTCTTGTTGTCGCCGTTCCAAGCCCCGTCCGTTCCTTTTTTCACATCGCCCCCCCTAAAGACAGATCCGTAATGGAATGAGGAAGTACCCACAACAAATAAACAAAATGTCGTATTTTTAGATTTTTATGTCCTAACCTTAATTCAACAAGTAGGCAGGCAAAAGTTATATATAGCGCCAACTAGACGGGCCGTTCTTAATTTAGTTTATCGGGGCAATAAATCACTCAATTAATGGAAACACGCATCACAAAGGGGAAAAAAACGAATGGAAATTTGAATGTCATTAATCCAATTAATTTCGTGACACATGTGTGATGGGTGTCCAACTGTTTTCGCCATGACCATTGAGTTATTAATATTAGAGAAAAATCTCGTCTGGCTGAATACATCGTTTGAGGTGGCCGTGGTGTGGGTGTAGGTACAATGAAACTTATCGTATTTCGTCTGGAATCGACCAGAATGACTCAAACATATTTTATATATTTATAGCGGGATTATGATATTCTGTTCAGAAATAGTTGTCTGGCCAAGAGATGCCTAGACACAAACTCAACTGCATTGACATTTGGCCAACTTCTCCGGTTGTGTATGTACACATTTTTCACACCTCTATTACAAAAAAATAAAAATAGACGGGCTTGATGTTCAATTCTGTTTTTTTTTTTATAAATACACTTCCAGACTGTTTTATTGCAAACATAAATAAACACGAGACGGCACGGGAATGGTCCGTGTCATTTTCCCGATCCGTCCGACTAAATGGCGAATACCCTGTTAACACAAACGCTTAACCGTTAATTAAAATCTAATAACTAGCAAACGGACTAACCGCGCACCAACAACTGTACTGGGTCGGTGCAAACTTCCTGCACACACCAATTTCGCCATGCCGTTTCCGTTAATCAATTAAATGTGTGCTTAACTGCAATCATTGGTCTTTTTTCTAATATAATGTTTTAAAACAATTAAACTGATTACAATGATTAGATTCTGAAGCTTAATGAACTTCTGTCATGTATTAACTTTACTCACATGTGGCGACAACTGACACCTCTCGTTTAAGAATTGTTCTGTTTCATTACATTATTTTAGATTAATGTTTCATATTAAACACCTTAACCAATATAAAACTAGGAGTGGTTAATTGAAGCTTGAATGCAAGTTGAATTATACACATGCCTTCGTTTTAAAAACGAAAAGTTTTTAATATCCAGTTCCTGAATTTTTCATTTACTGGCTTTCTTATTCATGCTTTTACTTTGTCTTAATATTTAACAAATTCTTTCAGATGGTGTATAAAAAATAACAACAATAACACAAGTAATAACATGGTTGCATGTTGAATAATACACATTTCCTTCAAATTTTAGACAAACTAGTTTTGTTTCTGAGTATTTCAACATTTGAATTTCTTAATTCCTTTACTTTATACTAAGATTTGATGAATTCTAATAAGTAGTATGTACCAAATATAATTAGGAGTAGCCTATTGAATAATGGTTGCATATTGAATCATATATCTTCCCATGATTAAACTGTCTAATTTGTTTCATCATTTAAAGGCTCTCCTATGAATTCTTTTACTTTAGTAAAAGAAGTAGTATAACCCAAATATCACTTAGAAGTGGCCAATTGAAATATGTTTGTATGTTGAATCACCAACTTCTATCTACATAATTTTTTATCACATCTGAGGTCTTTATTATTAAATCATTAAAGGAGAAGCCAGTTGTAACTTTCTTGTTGAATCTTAAATGTTCCCTTTAAATTGAACACTTAGACTAATATATATTAGTTTTGTTTTAATTGATGTTTCCGCAAACGTTGCGGTGCCGGGGCATCGAATGATACAGTTGAGCGGAACGGAGAAAGAAGAAAGAGACACGTGTGGATGTGCAGGAAAGAAGTAAGGAAGGAAGGAAGAGTAGGCAAGGGTCCGTTCTTCGGAGATGATGACCGTAATAATATCGCGGGACGGATAGCGCCATGGATGGGCGCTCAAGCGCGCGCTTCAGACGCGCCAACGACCCCAGCACCACGCCAATACGTTCTTGAATCCCTGACATACACTCGCTACTCATTCCATGTGGAATATTTCCATCGCGCTCGTCGTCTTCGGTTTATAACAGTCACTCATCTCGTTTAGGTCGCCTTCCGTTTTCCATTTATTCGTTCATACATTATGTACTAAATTAGTGCAACGAATTGATTATTGAACAACATTATAATCGTATTAGACGGTAAATTGAAGAAGTGAATTTTTTCCATCGCCGTCAAGACAATAAACATAAAGAGATTGCATGTTGAAGGTCGGACAGATGAAAAAGTCGCACATAAAGATAACAGAGATTTAAAGATTGCGGATGAAGACAAGTGTGCATGCTTTGAAAACTTTAACTGTTAAGTGAAAGGCTCCTTCAGTTTTTCAGGAGGCTAGATTTATTTGATCTCTCTGCCATTTTTGTTGCCTGGCTTCCATTTACTGGTTTTCACAGTTTTGTTATATGGAAAAATCATTTTATTTATTCGATGTCTGGAAAATAATTGTATAAATTAATATATGTTAATAATAATATACATATATATATATATATATATATATATATATATATATATATATATATATATATATATATATATAACTATTTAGTGAAAATAAAACTAATTGAATTTTATGAATATTTTTAAAAATAAAGTAGATATTTAAATATAGGAAGAATATTCAAATGTCAGGTTTGATCTGTTGTAATTAAAACTTTATAATTAAGTAAATAAATTTAAAATGTATATTAGAATGTAAAGTAAAAATTAATATTAATATTATTTATTTTATTTATATTAAATTCAAAGGTTTTTCCACATTTAGAAACATTATCCATATATGAAATTATATTTTGTTTAATATAAACATTTAGATAAATTCTGTTTATAAATAATTGAATTATAAAGTTTATATTTAGAATGAAATGATACACTTTATTTAAGTAATAATATGTTTACAAATGATCTCAGTTTGACATTTTTCTTTATTGTTATTTCGTAGCCAGTATAAACAAATAAAACCAATTTATAAATATATAACTTATATAGAAACTTTTATATTATTATATTTATCATTAAACAACACCATTAGGTATATTGATATTGAAAATGAAAGATGGACGATTGCCATTAAAGAGAATAAAGAATGGAGCTTTTATGTAAATTTCATTTTATGAAGACAACATTTCCAATTTCTGCAAACTCTAATGGACAATAATACAGCCATTATCAATATTTTTACTGTTGGAACTTGTTTCATAAAAATGCTGTCACATCGTAAATGCATAGTAACATCTGATAGAGTGCATAAATTGAATACTAACGAGTCATTGGTTTCAATTAATTAACAGTATTTGCAAAATACCGTCAAACATTTTGATATTGCAATTAGAATGATTAAATTTATACGTAATGGACGTGATCAGAAATTAATGTGTAATTAAATATGGCAATTATTCATGAAACCCGCAACTATACCTGTCCGCTAATTGCTAATTAAATAAAACGGTTCTTTCCATGTCTAGAAAATATGAAAGACACGGGGTGCCCCTCACTCTTACTAAATGGTGATTAATGAAGGCGGCAATTAAATGGGAGATTTCCTGTTTTAACCCACTTAATCCAATTACCGCGGAATAACACAAAAGTCGATATATCTGGAAACCTGAGCTTCCAATTAATTTTTACATTCGTGTGTGTACACATCGCCAGCAACATGTGCCGTTTTCGAAACCGTAAAAACAAATTGTATGACCGACTGGAATCGATGAACCGTTCCGAGAAATATTACCAAAACGCCAGAGATAAATCACCTCTTCCTGTCTGGGTCGGAAGTACATTAAACAAAAGATTACGGCCTCCTTTTATGCACGTCCGTGTTTTAACCAGTGGCAAAAAGAGCCAAAATGAAACAAATAATCCGTCGATAAGATCCAGATGAAACGAACAATCCGTTCGGACGATGGTGCGACGAATCGTTTACAATTTCCCCTTATTAGAATTAATAAGGTGGACGATGTAATATTAAAACAAAAACCCACACAAAACGTTACGGTAAATAGAACACTAATCTAATTACCGATCCAATCTGCTTCTCATTAACGATTTTAGAACACGCTGTTTACGGGGGACGTCACTGAATCGCATTAAATCTAAATCCGTGCAACAACTTTATTTACCACAGACTCACGCATAAATTTGTTTATGCCCGATACGTTCTCGGCGATTTATGGCAAATAAGCGAAAAGTACGATACGATTCAGAAAAACGGTACGAACGATTTATTTGTTTCCTCCGTGTGTTTTGAATTCCATCCCGTTCGAGATTAGATTACGGGACGAATGTGCTTAGTGGAGAGACTCTCCGGTATTTTACCTACTTCGGTTTTAAAAGCCTTAGTTCCGAGAAGGTTTATTTTTAAACAAGGAGCTTTTCGATGTGGCTTAACCAAACACCTTCGTACCTGGTGTTTCAGATTCCCGTGTGTGTTTGTGTGTGTGTGTGTGTGACATAATAAAAGTGTAAAAATTTCTTCACATGATCTGAAACTGGTCGCCGAGCCGTATATTTTTAAGCTATTGCCATTATATTTAAATAAGCAATTTCTGTGAAGTCCCAAGTATTTTGTTAAGTAACCTTGATGCGTACTATCCCACATAGTTTAGCAATTTACTCTTTTATTAGAACGACACCTTGTGGGAGGCGAACGGTGTCAGGAATGTTGTCAAAATCCCAGAGAAAAATTAAAAATCCATCGCCGTGGAGCTAAGCAAATATATGCACGACATTGAATAAACAATTTTTCATCGAGTGTAAGATAGTGGAAATGGATTCACATCAAAACACAGACTTTGTTGTAAAAGATTAAGTTATGAGAATTGTATGTAAATATAAAGAGGAATTGTCTGCGACAGCATTTAGAAAAAACAGGTGTTTCATATAGATTTATAAACATTTAAATGTCTCGTACACCTGCTTGGGAAAGTACAAAACATCCTGCGAACTCACTAAACGAACCTTTTACCACATAATTTAAATTAGAATATTAATTTAAATATTCAAATTATACTATACAGGAAGATAAAAGTATATAATTTTATTGCTGGAAAATTAAATTATTCGATATTAAGCTCAGATAATATGTATAAGCGTATTATACGCCTTACTTCGACATAAAATATACGTTGACGAATTTAATTTAATTAAATTGTTGGCATTAATCAAAACATATTTGCAATAGATTCGTTATTAAATTATTTTCATGATAATTGAATATTTAATGTGTCCTCACACTTATAAGTAAAATAAATACATGATAATAATAATATTTTTATGTATGAATTATTTGAATTAATAGAATTTCATCGTGGCAATTTTTGATTGAACAAGAAGTAATTAATTCGTTACGTATTTAAAAGGAGTCGTAATTATAAGTTTAAATATACAGTGTGGTCCATTTGAAAGCGGGATATTCTTATAAAATGCATTTTTTTCGAATTATTTTTTTTTTTCAATTGTAAACCTTGAAAATTTGTGTTTATAGTCATTTTTTGACCCAAAACGAAAGCCTACTACTTTTTAGGCATGAAAGTTGAATAAATTATACCACCAAAACTTTTATAGGAAATCTCACTAGATTAAGCACCCCCTGAGATAGATACATACCAAAAAATTATGCATTTATTTTTAGTTTAGTAGTGTGTGAAATAAATAGTTAAAAATAATAGAAATTATTATTACAATATTTATTCTAATACTCTTAATACCTCAATTTTATTTACTTCTATAAATCCATCGTTCAATTTAAGGTATTTATTATATCATTTTCATAAGTTTCTGGTTATCTTTCTCAATTGTTCTGTGGTAATGTCTGTATATGATTCATTAAATTTCAGATATAACATATAATATTCCAATATTGTTGAAAAATAAGATAATTTTTGATATTTTTTGTAGTTTATTACATAGACTACTTAATTATAAAAATAAATCCAGAATAAGATTGTCATTTTTAGTTTTTCCTAAAAATTATGTATATGGTTCCAAATGGTTCCTAAAAAAGAATTGATCAATTTAATTGATAAATCATTAATTAATAGATGTATGGGTTCCTCATTTTAAATATTTAACTCTTTACATATTTTCATATCAAAAAGTTGTTCATTTTAACATAGTAAAATTCATTGGTATTTGTTCATATCTTATTGCAATTAATTCACTATAAAATTAGTTAGATAGAAATAGTAATGCGATATGAAGAATCAATTAAATATTTAAAGTCTACCAAAAATTTAAACCATAATATTCTTATGGAATGACGAATTAGTAAATTTAATTCATTAAAAATTTTGATAATCGAGAAGGGGGATTGTTCAAGAAGCAAACCCACCCGCTAAAATGTAGTTTTTAGGTAAAATTACCATGTAAGTACTTTCACTAAAAATGTAGAAACATTAGTGAATAATTACACATTATGTTAAGTTAGCCAGTCCGCCATAAAAGGCTGTAAAACAATTTAATTTCCACTCAATAATTAATACTGCGAGCAATAACTAATACCATCGGCATTTAATAACTCAATAAACGAGCACTGCATCGTAAATTCTCCCGACCGGTGCCATT
Source organism: Aethina tumida (assembly GCF_024364675.1). NCBI lineage: Eukaryota > Metazoa > Arthropoda > Insecta > Coleoptera > Nitidulidae > Aethina > Aethina tumida. The sequence goes on along the minus strand of NC_065436.1, from coordinate 26,228,851 downwards.
TAGCGATTTAAAATTCCCCATCGGAGGAATTTCCAGGGAGCGACTGCACCAACTCTATCTGGTTTTCTACATTGACTTACCGAATGCGAACCACCAAATAATCTGAAGCATGCATGCACTAAACCACTTCACAGTTCACATGGGGCACAGTGACGCTGGGGTCAGTGGCAGAGTGGTGGATGGGACTCGATTTAAAAATAATAAATTGACTTAAATTCGCCCCGATGTGAAACGAATCGGTGGATGGGTTATGAATGTTTTTTTTTGTTTTGGTTGGAGGATGCATTGCAACAAAGCGCACTGCCACTATGCCCAGTGCCTCTGTTCAACTGGCCGTGCATGTAGGAGAGTATCGTATGAAGGTATGCCATTGAAGAATTCGACTTCTTGGAGAGGGAAACGCAAGAAGTCGATTTCGTTCTCTGCTGCTCTTCATTCACGTCTAAAATTGTCTAGGCTGTTACGGGTTTTATTTTTAGGCGGCGGACGTAACATTTATTTTTACGTGGATTGCACAAAGTTTATTGTGGGGTGATATGTCGCTATTTTTAGAAGGGAATATCTTTTAACGTAAATAAAATTGTCCTTGTTGGTTGTAAGATGTCATTATAGAATGGTCTACTGGAATCAAGGATAAATCTTAACAGGAATCAAATAATACAATGTACAATAGCAATGAAAAGTTTCCATTGAAAACTCTTGATATTTAAATTACAAGTACACGAGACAAAAAGTTATTTAATTCAATAATATACCTTTCAATTTTTTAATTATTTAAGCTTAAAATCATGAAAGTGCATATTTCAAGAGAAAATATTGAACACAAATATATATAAAAATATTTTGTAAAAAAATCAATAAAATGTCCAATTTTATTAGGACATTGATCATATAGAAGATTTAAAGTACCATATATGTATTTAAAGAATATTGAAATGTACTTATAATTTTGAAAAAAATTAACGAATTAATTACTCTTCAATTTACAACCATGATTCTTCCACAAAATTATTATTTTTTATATTTTATGGCCACTTTTTTGTTTGGTATTTATCAACTATATTTCCTAGAAACCCAAATTAGAACAGAAATGTATTTGTGTCAATAGACATTTGTAGAAACTAGTTTTATACTTATGATTTCGAAAAATTTTAAAGAATTAATTACTTCTTCAATTTGAAGTTCATTTATAACCATGAATATGTATATTTATTAATCCAAAATGATTCATCCATAATTAATTTATTTTTTTTTAAATTTATGGCTTCATTTTGGATTGGCATTTATCAATTTTTTTTCCTAGAATTTAGATTTAGAAGAGAAATATATTTATGTCAATGTACATTTTGAGATTTGCTTTAAATTGTACATCTTTATATTTAAACTAGTTTTATACTTGTGATTATGAATAACTTTAACCATATACCTCTATTAATTCAAATGATTCATGTACAACATTATTTTTCATATTTTATGGTTAATTTTTTGATTGGTATTTATCAACTCTTTTTCTCAGAAACCGCAATTTAAACAGAAATATATTTTGGTCGATGAACGTTGGAAAAATTTTACTTTTTTAATAAAAAATCAATTTGGTGTAAAAAAAAATTTGGAAAATTTATTAATATTCATAAAAATTAACAATGACTTAAATATTTCAATATTTTGTGGTGTAACATTTGGTTTCTATCACTGTTTGGCATATTTTTGGTATATAATTATCAGTCTGTACAATGTATCAACAGAAATTTGTTGCCACTGCTCTTGTATAATTTGAAGAAATTTTTGTTTGATGATTACTGTTCATATGTGACGGTCTAATTCTTCCAAAGCTGCTCAATAGGATTTAAATTGGGAGATTGAGACGGCCATTCAAGCACAGCCAAGTTTTTCATTAGATCGGGATCGTTGTCTTGTTGAAATATTCAACGAAATGGCATCTTTTCTTCGGAAAATGAAAACATGGTGCTTTCAAGTATGTCCTTGTACTGAAAACGATCTATTTTACTCTGTACTTAAATCAAGTATCCAATTTGGATCGAGAAAAGCATCCCCATACCATAATGCTTCCACCTCTATGTTTAATCATTGGAATTTGGAATTTAAAATGGTATCGTTGCTCCACTGGCCTTCTCACAAATGTTCTACCATCCTACTTAAACAAATTAAATTTACTTTCGTCACCTCAAAGGACGAGGATTTTGTAAATGCCAGACGGGACGCCATTTTTTTTTTTGATAACAGTGGTTTTTTAACTGGAACTTGGCTATGTATCTCCGCATCAATAAGGCGCTTTCTCACTGTTCTGCTAATAACGTCTGGATTAAATTGTGTCGAAATTTCCTCCGTGATTTACCTTGATATTTTGCGAGAATATTTGAAGGAGATACTTTTTATAATTTTGTCGATATTGGAAGTGGTTTTTGATGGACGTCCCGGTTTGCGTCAATTTTTAACACTATCTTGGGTACTGAATTTACACAAATTCTTCGGAACACTCTAAGTAATACTTAATGTTTTTGCCACGTTACATTACATTCTCACAAAGTTCAACTATTTTTTTAAATTGAATATATTATATTTATATAGTGTTAAAATTGTAATTATTAAATGAATAGAAAATTATTAATTTAATTTGTTTTATTGGATAGAATAATTTTTATATCTTATACGTAATATAGTGACATAAGAAAATACAAACTTTAAACAATTTTTTTTTTAAATTTTATTAGTTTGATATTCTTAAAATTTGCAAACTAACTTTAACTAAAATTTACTTTATTAAAAAATAAATAAATTAAAACTAAAACGTAATATAAATAACGTAAAAATGAATATGTAAAAGAAATATTTTCTGTTCTTTTGTTAATTTAAAATGTAACTAAATCAAATTCCACATCTAATCAAAAATAGAGCATCGCGATTTCGAAATGGTAGAAAAGAAGATTGCCCATAAGTCATAACGAAAAAATTCCCATTAAACAATTCACATCACGTCCGGGAATGTCTTGATGATACGTCATAATTAGACAATACGTATGCCTCCATGTGGCCATATATTTCTAACGGATAACTATCAGTTTTTAATTCGTGTAGTTCAGGTCCTTGGGATCGTTTTCTTTCGCGTAATTAAATATTTAGAACGGCTCCGCGATGCAACCGAACGATCCCAATTGATTCCAAGTGCAGTAGCTCATCTAGAACACGTGACAAATAAAAATAAATTAGTTGTGCAAATGTCCCTCCTTTCGTACTTCATAATTATGTAATTATAATTTTTATCGGGCGCGTATTATCTAATACAACGAAATTCCATTAGAAGACGATGTCGCGTTCTTTTTATAAGTTTATTACCCATTACACTCCATTATTGGCGATTTTTTTACTATGGCAATTTGCCCGTGCAATTGCAAAATTTATCGATACGTCTTAAGGCGCCAGTTAAATAAAAACATCGGTCGAAAAAACGAATTTACATCGTGTCGTTTTTAAATAAATTATTTCTGATACTTTATATAGTGCAATTTTCGTTTATTTTTACACTCATGTAATTAAATTCTCAATAAATTATTTTAATTGATTGTCTTTAAGGAACGTTTTCAATATATTTGTTAACAAAATATTGCCTTAAACATGATTTGAACATATTTAAAATTATGTTATTCTTAATTACATTTCTAAACATCGTAACATTTTTTTTATAAAAATATATTGTTTAAAGATAATATTGATAAAGACATAATATTGGAGATTTAATTTTAAACGTATTTTTAAATTTTCTGATCATCATAAAAATATGTTTTAATTTTTTTTATAAAAATATATTGCTATAGATAATGTTGATAAATATGTATGTATGTATTTTAATCATATTTTTTAAATTTAAATTTTAAAATAAAGAAACTATTTCTTTTGTATAAAAGTACTAATATAAAAAATCATAATATAATACATAAAATACATTTTAATTTAGTTTTTTAATTTTAAAATATATAATAATATAATTAGATAAATAACAATGTATATATGTAAATAATATATAATTTATAAAATATTTGCTACGTAGAATAAGTTTCAGAAGAATTTCATTGATTATACTGTATAAATTTAATTGTTATATATTATATTTAATTATAAAAAATTATATATTTAAATTTATTGGTATAAAATTTAAAAAATATGATTAAAATAATTTAATTAAAATTCCCTGAAATTATGTCTTTATCAATATTATCTATAGCAATATATTCTTACATAAAAAATTTAAAACGTATTTTTATGATGTTCAGAAAATTTAAAAAATAAATTTTAAAACGTATTTTTATGATGTTTAGAAATGTAATTAAGAATAACATAATTTTTAAAATATGTTCAAATCAATCAAATTTATTTAAAAATTATTCCTTTTAAATCAAATATATAACTTATTATATATTTTTTATAAAATTCAGTTTTATAGGCAAGTTTTAACATTTTAAATTGTAACTTTAATGACATAATTTTAATAATATGTTAACTGTAATTTTGATTTCACAATTTTTCACTTTATGTTATTATAGATATCAAAATAACAAACAAGTGCATCAACAAATCAGATTTTTCATAAAATACAAAATTAAAATGTAGATATTTATTTCAAAAATAATATTTTAAATAAAAAAAAAATTTTTAAATAAGTAAATTTGTTTATATAATAGTTGTATTTGTTTCCATATTTTAGGAATATGAATCTTAAAAATTTTGTTTAAATTTCTGTTATTGACTTACAGTTCATTTAATAATTGTTATTTTACTGACACTATTTTAGATGTAACTTTTTATTTTTATCATTGGTCATAATTTCTCAATATTTTTTTAATATAATTTTAACAATATTAATAAAATTCGCATTCTTCATAATTTTATAATATTTAATTTCAACGATTGGATCAGGTATTTGACAAAAATAAAGAAATAAATATTTTTTTACTTATTATTGTGAATTATTTATTTATTTTGTTTTTGTTTCTAATTTTATTATATGTATATATTAAGTAATAAAATATTATCTAAAAATATTTGAATAAGGTATAATTTTATTCAATAGTGATAACCTTATTTGTTTACTGTAATTTTAAGTTTATGTTTTTGCTACAACGTGAAAAATGTTTTTATGCCATATATGCCACAAAATAAAACATATAAGCTACATTGAGCCACTCAGAACTAAATTTTTTTAAATTTATTCCATCGTCTAAAAGACATGAGAGCATTGTATTCCACACGACAGAACGTTATTTTTGAGTTGAAAAATTTTTTTCGGTTCACATTGTACCAAATAACCCGGACAAGATTGTCGGGCGAGCGTCGCGGCGTGGGCGCCTTGCCGATGCGTGGCCAGCGTCGCGGACTCGGCCGGTGGCGTCGCGGCGCGAGAGCGAGACGCAAAGCGGAAATTGGCGGAGTTCGCAGGGGATCCGAGGGTCCGGCGCCTGTATACCGTCCGTCGTCCACCTAAAATTAGTGCGCGATAAAATAGACGCGACCTTTTACACAATCTCCGTCTGCATAGCTTGTCGGACGCGATGTGACGCTCGCCGTCCCGACGCACCGTGAACGGCCGCCCAGCCATCCACCCTAAATGGTTACACGCGATTTTTCTTTAAGTTTCACATTCTTATTTATAATTATATTTAGAAATATATTATTGAACGCAAATTACAATTTGCGTTGTTGTAACATGTTTTTAGTGTTATTACTTGATGTGTATTTGTTTCTTTATTGCTTTTCGATAAATTTAATGAAATCATTAGTTTTAAATAGTTTATATACTTTTCATTATTAAATTTTAATTTTTTAGCAAATTTCACTGTTTGTCAAAATACAAACCACTCAAAAATTTTTATTATACTTTATCTATCATCTTAAATATTTGTGCACTTTATTGTTTCTTTATTTTTTTCAAACTTTTGGCATTTTCTAGTTTCTTCATCTAATTTTATTTTTTACTACTTTTAAGTTAATTAATTTTGAGGATATTATAATTTTTTTTTAATATATTTACTAATAACTTTTACATACTTTTTTCTATTAATTGAATATTTAACAAATTTAAATATCATCTTTTCAACATTTTTATAATTTTTAAAACATTTTATTTAATATCGTACAGTTTTTTTATTAATAAACTCTTTTTTTATTTTTTAATTATTTTAAAGGAATTTATCTTATTAAAGTATTTAATATTTTTTAAAGCTCTTTAACATTTTTTTTAAAATTTGCATACTTTTTTTCTACTAATTGAATATTTAACAAATTTAAATCATCATCTTTTAAAATAAATTGAAAACTTAAAACGTTTTTATAATTTTTATAACATTTTTATTTCAACATCTTGAAAATGAAAGAATATATATAATATAATAGTTTTTTTATTAATAAACTCATTATTTAAAATATCTAACAAATTTGAATAATTACTCCGTTTTTAATTTTTTAATTATTTTAAAGGAATTTATCTTATTAAAATATTTAATATTTTTTATAATTTTTTAACATTTTTTTAAATTTATTTTCTATCAATTAAGACATTATTTAAATTATTTAACATATTTTAATTTTCATTTTTTCACTATTTCAGGTTATTGTAAATTTATAAAATACATTTTCATAACATATTTTTATTAATTAATTAATTATATTATTTAAAATTTTTAACAAACAAGTATTAAACTGTAAACTTTTTTAATTATTTTAAAAGAATTTATCATAATAATATGTTCAACGCTTTTATAATTTTTCTTCAACTTCAACATTTTGTAAATTTGTAAAAATATTTTTATACAATTACTTTATATTAATAAAGGCATCATTCAAATTATATAATAAATTTTAAAAATTATTCCTTTTTTATTTTTTAACTATTTTAAATGAATTAATTATAACTCTTTAACATATTCACTTCAGCAGTAACATTTTGTAAATTTATAAAATATATTTTTGTATAATTTTTTTATTAATTATTTAAAAATTTTGTCAAACAATTATAATCTTCTTTTATTTTTTAATTATTTTAGAAGAAGAATTTACCATATTAATATGTTCAATATTTTTATATACTTAAACATTTTGTAAATTTGTAAAAAATATTTTAATAAATTTCATTTCTATTAATAAAGACGTTATTATGTTTTTCTTTTTTATTTATTGTAATATTTTTTTTTATAATTTTTTAACATATTTACTTAAGCTTCAACATTTTGTAAATTACATTTTAATTGAAGCATTGTTTTTTACTAGTTTTTATTATTAAATTCATAATAAATGAAATAAAATAGCCATAACATATTTGTTATATATTAAAAAGTTACTTCTTCTTGGTTGTTTTAAACTTGGACATTAGTAACTCCGTATTAATAGGAATAAGTTTTCTTCCATATCCAGCAGGATTTTGTAATACACGCCATTGATTAAATGTGACCGTATAAGTACGTTTCAGTGTAGTTATTGTCTTGAACGTATCAATTCCTAATAAATATTATAGCTCGGTTAGACAGATTTATAATTGATTGTATAATTAAGCAGTTTGCATGATACATTTTATTGATTTATATTCATAATAATGTCAGTTCAATTGGTATGTGCGATTTGATCTGGCGTGTATCCAGGCTAGATCCATTCCTTTTGTGACATTGGAAAGATACTTTTATTTATTTTATGCAACACATTGTTCTAATTGCACGTAAATCCCAGTATTATGTGCATGCATCACAAATAGTGATTGTGGATGTTATTCACACAGTGCGACGGTTTCGCATGCTCTATTTCCACCAAAAATTCACGACAATTGTCACAATAAACGACAAACCATTACGTAGGACGAATAATATTTACCGCAAAATACGTGAGCTCATTATGTAGGCGCCGCCGTTTCGATTTCATTTTTAATCATCGATTACGTTTTCTATCGGTGCATTCAAAATTATCTTTAATTGCATCTCGTTCGACGCATTCAAATTCTACCGAATGCATTAACCAGTTAACAGAAACAATTTTCGGACGGACGCCAGTATTTGCGTCAACGATATATATTTTTCTTTTTTTTTTCGTGTGCAACAACGTTGCTTGATATGATATGCACACACACATCATTCTACATGTAATTGTAGTAAGTCATACGGCAAACACAGTGTGCGAGTCAGAAAAGAAATAGAGGAAAGGTAAATGGCACTCCGGGTAGTAACTGTAATTCGAAGAACCGGCAGACCGAAGTTTGCCGTTTGGCGAATAACCAGACAATTAAATGGAGATTATGAACGCTTTTCGGCGCTTGATTTATATATACCACTCGCCAATTATTAACGTGATTTTATTTGTGTTACTATTATTTACTCTATATTACTTATTTTTAATCAATTGTTGGGTGACAGGAAGGCAATAAGTGTTGATTACAGCTACCAAATCTAATCAACAGTCTACATAAGCTTAACAAATTTTTCAAATACCATTTGAGTAAAAGTAATAATTTGAACGTAACAATATTATAAATTAACTGTGTTTATACAGTGTGACCTATTCAAGATGGAAAACCCCATTTTATTATTATTAATGTTTCAGTTAATGTTATCTCAAAAGATAAATCAAAATAAAAAACTTTACGCACTAACCATATTTATTTAATCATATTTTCTCCCATTTATGGAGTATTGTGAATCACAGCACCCACCGGCGCCAGTTCATGAGCTGGAACTTGTTCATCCTTGAGTTAATTTAAAATTTTTGCAGGGTAAACCAACTATAATATGTAAACAATATAATATAAATAATAAATAGTAGATTTAGGGTGTAAGTCGAGACCAATTCCACATTACTGTGGCACGTGGCATCCGATATGTGTATGAATATTTCCAACCATATCAAAATGTGAAAATGTGAAAAATGTCTGTCAGCCTCTAACTTGAAGGATTAGTTTTCACAACAATCAGATTAGTGCTATTATTAGCATTATTATTTTAATTAAAATAATGTCATAAATCTATAACCGAGTGGTGTCAGAGACCAAACTGAAACCCTTGTTAAGATTTAAATAATTGTGAGAATTAAAACGTTTAGTTTCTCTTTGATATTCCTCGATGGTTTGAGAAGGAATAAATTCATGAGAAATATTTGATTTTTAATTTTACCACCGACTTATTAACATATAATATATATTTAGAGTCATTATTTATTTATATCTTATACTTGTATAAAATGATATATAATAATATAATCCTGCATTTTAATACATTTTTATATACTTTTTATAACATTTGTACTTCAACATTTGTAAAAAGATATTTCCATACAGTTGTTTTTCTAGTTATAAATGCATTATAGTAGTTTTTTAAATTATAAAAGAGTTAATCGAATTAAAGTCGGTACCTAATGTTTTTTAACATTTTTTCTTCAGCTTCAACAGTTGTAAAATACATTTTCATACATTTTTTTTATTAATTAAGATTATTTAAACAAATAATGATAATCCTGTTTGTAATTATATATTCATATTTCTTTTCTATTAATAAACGCATAATTTAATAAATATTAATGTTTATTCTCTTTTTTAACTATATTTATTTATCTATTTATATAGATAAGTCTAAATGTAAAATACTGTTGCTGAAATTCTTAAAATAAAATAATAAAATGGTGAATTATGATAATTTTTAACAAATTTTAATGATTATCTATATTTTTAAATCTACTTTTATTTTTTTAATAATATTTTAATGTGATTTAATAATTTACAGGGTTTCAATGTTTTTTTATGTAATTTTTTAATATTTTTACTTTAGTTTCAATAATATTGTATTTATGTACAATAATTTTATACAAATTATTAAAAAGGAAATTCATGACAAATATTTGATTTTAATTTTGCCACCGACTTATTAATATATAGTATATGGAATGTGTGTTACACTGTCTAAAATGTCATTTGAAGGTGGGAATTTAAACAATTTATTTATAATTCTGCACTTGCAATTTTGCCGATGCGTTTTCTGTCTACTTCTTGTTGCTATTACTTCTATTGCTAGTATTACTTCTTGAACCTCTAACAATTTTTATTATAATATATTTTTTTATTTCAAATTTGCTTTACACCCTTTTTGATAGATGTCATATTCAATGATTTCATATTTAAATGTCTCCTGAGCTATTATTGATTAAAGTCGATTTATAAATAAAAAGTTTCGAAGATTGTACATCTTACACTGAATAAATTTTCATTTGGAAGTTGGAATTTAAACATTTTTTTTTATATTATATAATACTAATTCTATTCTTTCTTCTGCTACTAGTATTTCTACTACTTTTACTCATTCTTTTACTACTATTGCTGCTACTACTTGAACGTCTTGCAATTTTTATAGCAAATGTAATGTTGCCAATTATTCTACCATTTCCTATGATTTTTAATTTTACCACAGACTGACAATATTCAATATTTTTTTATCAAATTTGATATTAACCATATTGAAAGGTGACAAATTTATTAATTTTACATCTTTTGAGCTATTACTCTTTTAAAATCGAATTATAAGTATGTGTGTCACAGTATAAAACGTTCTACTACTGCTATTACAATACTTCTACTACTTTTTGAACGTCTTGATTTTTAATTTAGCTAATTTAAACAATTTCTTATAATCTTGTAGTTGTAATTTTGTCGCAGATTACTACTATTTCTAGTAGTACTACTATTTTTTGAAAGTTTTGAATAGTTTTAACTATATTTAGTACCTGTCGTTTTTATGCAATTTTAAGGATAGCCTATTTACTTGCTGCATTCATAAATATAGATTCAGACATGGTGATTTATATTCATTATTTCTATTTGTAAATAATAAGTGAATTCAAGAAGCGCATTGGATGTAAATATTGCAATAATTATGTAAAGTGGTACTGATATTCATGAGACATGTGCAACCTATTTAAACCAAAAAATCGTAATGCCAATAAGTAGTTGTACAGCACAACCCGTTACAGTGTATTATGTTAAACGCATTTTAAAACAATCTAATTTATTATGAATTATATACATAAATAGAAATGTGAACGTCAAATACACGGCATATATTTTATTATAGATTAATATTAGTTTAATAAATGTAATTAGTACCCAACACCCAGTTGTTCCATTAGTATCAAAGTAATTTATAACTACTGAGAACTGCTAAGGAACTCGTTTCCACAATCCAGTAAAATATTGAAAACACATAAATTAAACTTTATATTATTTACATGTGCAGTTAAAACTTTTTAATGTGTTCCACCATACAAATATTGCAGCAAACGTATTTATATTTTAATGAGATGTTGTTTACTCAGTTTCAATGCAGATGAAGCAATATCTTTATGGACAAAGCTCGAAAGCGATATTAAAAAGCGGAGGAAACTATAAAGCAGCATTCAATATTTAGTGTTTTATGGATATTTTGGCCTAGTCATAATAAATACCATGACATAAAGTTCGCAGTGGCATTTAACTGAACTGAAAACTACGACCTAGTTTCTAACGGTACTGCATTTTAAATTAAATTTTCTTCTTATTAATCATCACTTACATAATGGATATACGTTTTATAGAACGCATGAATGAAAGGGCTCAGTTGCAAGGCTAAACTGCTAACAAACAGCGTTCGATGATGTGTTAAGATATACCTGTCTCACGTAATGCAAAAGCTAATTGATAAAATAAAATCAAATTGTTAGCAATTAAGGTCAGATATGTTTTAATGCAATCGATATTAATGTAATTGCAATTGCGATTGTTCTCGATAAATTAATGCAATTTATGAATGACACGTACAATCGCCCTTGATTTGAATAAAATGCACGGCTCATTTGCCATTTTAACTTTCAGTAATCAACGGGTTAAAAAAATGTTCATTCTGCATGAATGTGTTTACAACCTATTTTTTGAAAATATGCAGTCAGTGTTGGTGTATTATAGTTCCTAAAATAAAATTTTGGCAAATGATATTCCCGCCCCGAAGACACATTCATTTGGCGAATACACTCGGTTGGCTCTCGCATGAAATTTTAATCTCGTCAAGAGGAAGCACGTATAATCCTGGAAATCCCATATAGACCGTAGGGACTACTGTTGGGTATTAAGTAGTTGGAGGCTCATCGCCGTGGCGCACACAGGTCCCTGACTCCAAGGAGAGAAGGCCTCGCCCACCGACACCGAGATCTATTGCGAGGCACGTGTGTGTGTGCGTGTGTCATATTTCGTGAGTTCGTTGCGAATTCGCCACCACTTTGGACGTGATTTACGGCTATGGCGGTGACTGCGGACGAAATGTGAAAAGGTGGCGCTCGACCAATTATAATTTTAGATGAAAAGATTCCCGTTTTATCACCGATTTGTTGTTGCACCAACGACATCGATTTTTGGGACGCTCCACACAATTTGCGGAGGATCCCTCATTTCTTGAACGAAAAAAAAACAGATCCAGATTTAGATTGGAGAAAACTTGTTGCGAATTCCATCACGTCATTTCATCTGACGACTGATACGTAAATGTATTATTTTATGCATTTTACGGTTTTCGAAATGTTTCTGTGTGATGGACGATTACATCTAATGACTTTCAAGCTCCTTATCTTAACGCAAAAGTAACTTGTTTTTTAAAATCTTTATTAAATCTTCTTTTCCAAGTTTCGTTCTCGTGAATCAGAGGAAACATTATCGCTTTATCGTTCTGTTAAATTGCTTTCTGTGCGAGATTATAAAAATGTTTTAAACGAGTCTTTTGCCAAACAAATTCCCAACAGTTTTATTAAATTGTACTAATATGAGATCCATGTATTTTTATATTTTTTGTCATGACAGTGTTTTAGCTATATTTTGTCTCTAGATGGGAAATATAAAATTTCATGTTTTTTTTTCTAATTCACACTGCATTCCCCTTCTTATGCTCCTGATTTTCAGAGAAATCTGAATGATAAAATCAATGTTTATACTTATGACAAACCCGAAGGACAACTTTTTATTTATAGTCCTGTCCTGTGATAACAGCATCAGGTCCTAATGAAAGCAGGCCGGTCTTTAAACTATTTTAAATTAAATTGCAACAAAAAGTTGAACAAATAGATTCTAAATTAAGTGAGGATAACTAAATTAGAGGTTTGCCAATTCCCTTCTTGCATACAACGCAAATGAGCCTTTTATTGATCGTATTGTTCATTTCTCACTAGTTTGAATACAGTGTTATCTGGTTACTGTTGAAATGTATTTAAGAAAGATTTTGCTCAATGTATGATTATTTTAATATTAATCGTTAAAAAGGTAAATTAATGTTATACTGTTACTTAATATCTCGAATTTGGTTATTCAAAGAGACATTTACTTAAAGATTTTCCTCTAAAAAATTGGACAAGATATTTTCTTAAAAATATATATATAAAATATACCAATATATATTATAGAAAAGTTATAATGATCTTAAAGTTCCTTTTCACTATCACACATTCACATTCAGTTAAATTAATTTAATAAAAGTTGTTGCACAAAGTGTTATTTTTGGGTTGTGTACTCATATTTATCAAACTGTTTCTACTTCAGAAAGATGAAGCAGTGATAGACCAATCAAAACTACCTCAAATGAAGACTAGTATTCGCAATCTGGGACTAGTCCTGAACGGTTTTCGTTCACGTGCACAACTATGCACAAGGCTTGGATTTGACACAAGACCATAAGCATTAATTATTATAATGGGCAATGTCCATTCTACCATCTCTCACTTGATATTAATCTATATTTTTCATACATGAAAATAGAATTCAGTTCTATATTGCAGATAATCGAGTGCGAGTTTGATCCAGACGAAGTGTTCCACGATATCGTCGAATAACCAATACCCACTTTAAAGGAGTTCCATTATGAAATGGGAAGAAATTTGTTATAATGACCGACAGAGCTATACACATACATACATACTGTTAATGGTATACTAGTAATTTTTAAGTTGCTCATCTGCCTCGCTTAAGAACTGTACTCTAAAGACTCGACACGCAAGGTATTGAGACCTTACAAGTTCTCCCGAGGTCACCTGACCTAAATCCTATCGAACATGTATAGGATATGTTAAAACAGGCTTTCAACCCCTCCCTAATACTCTTCCAGATCTTCTAACTATAATAACATTGGTCAATATATCTCAAGAAGGTTCGAATAATCTCATAGAAAGTAAGCAGAAGAGGTGTCAAGCAATAATTGCCAATGGAGGATATATAATATACTTGTTGTGTTCATTTTTATTGAAATATTTTTTTTTCACTTTTAATTAAAAAATTGTAAAACAAAACAACTAAAAAGTCAATGAATTTTACATACTTTTTTCAATATCCTTAACTTGAAAATGAGTTTATTTTAAATATAAATACGTAAATTACTTTTTCTGCTATTTATTATTTTATTTGACATGTTTCCAAAAGCAGTTTTCAGCTACTAAATTCCCAAAATCTTCTTCCCTTTTTTATCGCAACCCTTTGGTTTGCACTATCAAAAAAGTTATGATTTTCGGATCGATACCCAGAGACGGGTTTTTAGTCGGTGGGAATCCGACACTGCCTCCAAATTCCAAATCAACATCTTTATTAAAAAAATATTAGTTTATAGAAGTTATAATAAAGTCGAATTTTGCATGAGATAAATTATTAACAAAATAAAATTCAAAATAAGGCAAAATTTGGCTGCAGCTGCTTTCATGAACTACACAATTACACAAGATTTTGCAGAAAATAAATGCATAATTGTTAAATAATTTATCTAGATCATACAGATAGAAATTTATATACATTTTAAATCGGAAACGGTAGAACACAAAACGGTGCAGGTCTCATGAATGGACACGGCATTGGCACCCGGCAATTCCCCGGAAACGCGTCATGCAGGAAACGGAAAACTTCGGTGATTACGGTGCTTAAAAGCGAACTTAATGAAGGTTGCTATCGGCATAGTAAGCTGATAGATTATCGTTGGTTTTTAGTTTTGCGGGGCGAAAATTGTGGTATGGCCCTTATCAATGGGCCGTTTTTATTAGTCGCAGATAACCGGATAATCTATGCATATTCGCTGTTGTGCCATTTCTCCGTACGGTTTCGTAAGTTGGGAAAAGTGTACGAGTCGTGCAACGTGTCGGTTGGCCGTAAAGCTCGCCGACTGCTGCACGCTAATTAAAACGTTCATAATCAATCGACCCTTCTCTTCTATAATTAAAATAGATAGTGTGTTTTATTCTAAAAATAAACACGAATTGCATAATCCGTGTGTGCGTGGAATTTTCTTCATTCATAACAATAATCAATGTCATCCAGTTTATTAAACATGAATGAATGTACATTTGAAAGGATATGCAATTGTGTGGAGCCGTAAATAGGAAGTTTGTTTTGTTCGCTTGTTAATGGATTCCTATCTGGTGATTTCATGAATGTACAAAAACAATGCTGAAATTGCCTCTTCTTCATTGCCACATTATCGCAAACGATGTTTTGATGTGATTTTCTTGGATTTAATAATATGCCTGTTGATAAATAGAGTTTATTGTAAATGTACAGTTTCTATTTTATTATTTACTTCTTTTATTTTATAATTGTTTTCACACTTCTAATTTATTATTTTTTTTTCTAAACTTTTAGATACAAGTAAGTGGCACACAAGTTTCTATTTTTCTGATATGGAACTTTCAAATATTTCGAGTAAAGAGCACTCTAGGAAAAACGATCCATAATTAATAGTACTAAATTAGTACTATTTCTCCTTCTCACAGGTGGAGTAGGTGGTGACTTTGAAATCTTAAATATAAACTTAAATCGATAAAATTTATTTATCCCCGTTTACTCCCGTTCTTCCGCCTTATCATTTTCCAACCACAAGATAGATCCACCTCGTCATGGTCCTTGGACTCATTACTACTCCACAATCCAGTGGCGGTGGGAAGCCTGATTGTGGAGCCTGTAAGGGCACTGGCGCCTGCTCTGTTTTTCGTCCTCTGAGTTCAACGTACTTATATATGCTCTGCATGCTTATGAAAGAGGGATACCTATAAAAAAATTTATTATTATTATTTGTCCGAATTTGACAAACTTTTCAAATGTAAAAATTATAGAAAAAATGTCACGTTTTTTAGACTTATACTTAAAACTAGATTTAGTTCTTCAAACTGAACATTTTTAAATTATTATAGATATGTCCAGTGAAAGTCACTGAACATTTGAAAAAATAGTTTTACTAGTTAATGGGTTTACTCTTATCTATATAAATTATAACAAAACAAGTAACAGTTCAGTTGGCATTTGAAAGATTTTGAAAAACAGTCGATAATATTTTAATATGCAATTATTTAAATACTTATGGAAATTTAATAGTTAATTAATTTCTCTTGTCAGGAAATTCACATATTTTTTTGTTTCTTGCAGCTGGAAACTATTTATGGAATTTTACAAAAAGGGGATTATTTAATTCCAATTACAATGTACATAATTGTAGTATAAATGAACTAAATACCATGGCATATATTAGAATGGTATGCACAATTGTTCAGTAGTTAATTTTAAACGACTCTTAAAGACAAATATTAGCGAGGAATGTAAATTGTAACAACTGTTTTTTAGAAATGGTGTTAGCGTTACGTTCTTACAACTTTGTCATTCTTGTTAATATTGTTATAACATAGTTTTCAGATATTTTTCAACAGTTGGTGCGTGTTTAACATTTTTTGACTTGACTTTGAAAAAATTGTTTGGAAATGTTGTGATCAATTAAAATTTTTAAAGCGAGCCAATTAACAATCTACATTCTTAAATAGTTTTGAATTCAGAGTCTGTTGGTTATTATTAGTTTCTAGAAACTTTAAGTACTTAATTTAAATAATTAATAATAGGAAAAAATTAGAATGTAGAAAATTCCATGCAGTCATAATTTAATTATTAATAGATTACTCATTTAAAGTATTTAAACAATTTTATGCATTTTTAATGAAGGTTACTTATTTCAGTGGGTTTGTGATTCATTGATAAAGTCATTTTCGAAAATATTTTTCTGTGTAAAAATTAATCATAGTTTTTTCATTGTTTCTCATTTGTATTCTGATAAAACTACCTACATATTAAAATTCAGATTTATGGTAATTAAAATCAATCAGTATAACCTATGTATGATTTTTTAGTGAAAATGAATGATTTTCCTGTGGAACTAATGCATGATTTTCATAAATTTCAAATTTTACTCATTTTAAAGGTTTTTGTTTGAGTTTTCATAAAAAAACACAGATAAAAAGCAGGAATTAGAACTATGACATTAAGCTAAATACAATAATTAATTCATAAAAAATAATTATATGTAGGTATTTTATGAATAAATAAAGCACAGGTTATATTAATAAGCTTAAAAATTGTCTGTAACTAATTTAATTATTCAGTAATTTATTGTGTGTAAAAAAACTGTAACAAAACTTAATAAAGGTAGATTTTTACCTGCAATTAAAATTCGATTATTTGCACTTAATGAGATTCCCTGGTAATTCTCCGTGACACTTAATATGCACGTCCTCGGAACCTGTTAAATTCTATAGTCTTCTAGGAATGTCGCGATATCCAACTTTTCAATTAATTACTGAAGAGAATGGGAGAATGGACAAAATCACTTAGTAATATGCACAAGAGACGCACCTTAGCACTGACTCACATGTGTAATATTAATGCCTCAATATCGTGTAATAAGCATGCAATTTAACTAACTAAAGACATATTTAACATAAATTTGCCGCAATCAGTTAATCTGTTTGCGGGTGTGACATACATACACGTCATATTAACATTTTGTTGTTGATAATTAATGGTGCAGAAATCTTTACCTCTGGCTGAGAATGGGAAATAAATGCAGATAAAGTCGGCGCAAATTTATCTTTATTATTATTCCTAAATTGTGCCATAAAGGAGCTTATTTACTACGCAATTTGACTGGGTATTGGATTTTATACAAATCGTCGATTGTGTCAATCTTCATTTGTTCCATGTTAAAACTCATTATATGTTTGTATCCAATACCTTCATAATTTGGTCACACCGCTTTGTTTTATTGCTTATTGGGTGTTGACGTCTTGATTTTGTAACACAAAATGAAATTTACCTAACACATCCATAAATTTCTTTAAAGTACAATGTAATTTTTCATCTTTATGCTGTGACGCTTTTTCCAAGGAGCCGTCAAAAATTTCAGGACGTAAATAAAGCAGATTTATATCTGCTTATTTATAATGTGACGTGTCACAATAAAGAAGACGAGATTTAAAATACAAAACACACCTAGTATGACTCATTAAAAAATAATAAGCGCTCTCGATTCTTTTATCTTTATCATTTTAATAAATTCACACTTAACATCGTTATTTCGCTCTACATAATTAATGAGAAAATTTCATTATTTACGGAACACAAATTGTTTTAGTAATTATGTTACACAATCTGAGTATTATAAGTGAGCAGTTTGTTAGTTCCTGAAACGTCGGTGGATTGTGTCTTTATTTGGCCAAATTCCAGATTTCTATTGATTTTACTGTCACTTATAATTTACGGTTCCAACATTGATCTTCTGGAGTGGATGTACAAAAATTTCAATCTAGATACGTATGGACTATTTGCAGGTCGTAAATTACTTTCTGTTTATCATAAATAGAAAAATGATAACAGTTCCTTCTTTAAAAATTTATAGTTTTATTTAGAGATTGTTTTTATATTTAAAGAAATAAAACATTTAAAAACTTATCGTAATTATTTGTACATTTCTGGTATTAATATATAAACAAAAATTTCAATAAATTTATATTTATTTTAAAATAAAATAAATTTGGTATCGTGTTTTACAATTTTCTTAATAAATGTTTTTAGATAGTACGTACTTATTTTAATTTTTTTAATCCTTCTAAAATTTTAAACATAAATATTTAATTTTAATTATTGCCTATATATTAAACACATTTATTTAAAATTTCTTAGTTATTTTACATTTCTAGTGTACTAATATACAGTTTATTTTACTTTAAACAAAAACCTTATTAAATTTATTTATTTCCTTTAGAATAAAATAAATTTGGAAGTCTAAATGTTTTTAAATGATACTTTTTTTATTTTAAACATAAATATAATTAATTTAATTTTAATTAATTATATAAAGTAATTAAAAATCATAGCCATTTTTAAGAATTATTTAAAATATCGTAGTTATTTGTATATCTTTTACTTTAAACAAAAATAAAAATAAATTTATTTATTTATTTTAAAATAAAATAAATTGGAAATAAAATCTTACAATTAATATACATATATTCTACAAAATGTTTTTATATCTTACTTACCTTAACTTTTGTATTATTTATAAAATTTTAAACTTAATTAATGTTGAATAAAGGTTCGATAATAAAAGTCGTATTCTGATTAAAAATAAAATTTCAAAGAATTCATTTATTTACT
This sequence comes from Aethina tumida, assembly GCF_024364675.1. Lineage (NCBI taxonomy): Eukaryota > Metazoa > Arthropoda > Insecta > Coleoptera > Nitidulidae > Aethina > Aethina tumida. Next base: position 26,209,353 of record NC_065436.1, on the reverse strand, counting down.
TTAAAATAAAGTAAATTTGAAATAAAATCATACAATTAGTATAAATATATTCTAAAAAATGTTTTTATATCTTACTCACCTTAACTTATATATTATATATAAAATTTTAAACTTAATTATTTTTGAATTAACATTACCTACTTAAATTTTTTTAAAAATAAAGGTTCCAAAAAAAGGCCATGTCTTGATTAAAAATAAAATTTCATAGAATTTATTTATTTATTTTAAGTAAAGTAAATTGGAAATAAAATTTTACAATTATTATAAATATTCTAAAAAATGTTTTTATATCTTACTCACCTTAACTTTTTTATTACTTAAACTTAAATTAATATTTAATTAACATTATACATACCTACTTACTTACATAAGGGTTCAATAAAAAAAAGTCGTGTCTTGATTAAAAATTTAATTATTTCTTAATTACAATTATATTCTATCACAGCAGTAGTTGCTAGGAAATTGAACTGATGAATGTTCTGACATGATTATGTACAATTTTACAATGCACGGTCGATCTAAGTACTATTAGAAAAAATGTAAGGTAAGAAACATAAAGTATCTTGAAAATAAAATTTAAGTACAACTACTAAACTGCATATCAATTAATATTAAATAAATAACGTAAACGTCTTTATGTACAGGAACAATACGTAGAATACTGTATACATTTTTTTAAAAAAATTTACTTATCGTTAACAAAATGTCGAATTGATAAAAAATCTCAAAAAATTGACTAATATCAGTTTCAGACATTAAACACTATCCAAGTCCTACATCCAGAGTCATCATCACCAGAAATCCAAGGACGGCACCCCAAGTGGCCAGTTTTCCGTTGCCACTGAAAAAGAGAAATAAAAAACCATTAACATTAATTTCCAATTGGTATCTCGAGTCCTTGATTTGTGTCACGTTGACCGAGACCTTTTCGAACGATCCCGAAAATCAACAAACTGATAAAAAGTTGAACAGGCCGTTTAACCACGTATGCTTGTATCTTAATAGTTTTCATTCATAAATATGGTCGTGTTAACGCCCACTGAAATATTTCTCTGGTAAATTGTGTATACGAGATGTATATGGATTTTCTGGTGTACCGGCATCACACCCAATCCTGATTGATATCGTTGTTTTAATATCGATTTTTTTTTCACTACAACATAACGATGTGGCGTGCACTACAAAATTCCATGTTATGTCAGTGAAAAGGGGGGGTTTTTAATGAATGCGAAATTCATCGCGTTTTGCGGTTTCGAAGGTCGTTTGTGGTTTTCCAAACTATTCGTTTTGTTGCGGGAATGTAGAAACTGAAATACCGCTAACTATTCGAAAATTGTCATTATGCTAAAATAGAGTCGTCAACGAAACACCGGCACGGTTTCTTTAAACTGGACCAAAAATGGAATTAATTAATGGGCGAATTTTTCCACATGCAAATATTTCGGCAAATTAAAATAAATTAAACTGTAATATTTGTGGTTTTTGAAATTTATTTGTTTAGTACGTCTACTTAAATTACATCTTTATAATTTCTAAATATTTCAAAATGTATAAGTAATATAGTTATCTTAACAAAAAATAACTTAATATATCACATATTTATGTTTTCAAAAACTAAATTTTATATCCAAACATATTCAAGCAAAAATGTTATCATAATTATTAATTTTCAACGACATCGATCATTAAGGTTTATCAAATATCATATTTACTAGCCCTTATTTAATCATTCATGAAAAATATTGTTTTCCGTATGTTGTATAGGCAACAATATTAAGTATTTCAAAATTTATCAGAAATATCATCATAACTTAATAAAAAATAAGTTAGTATATCACATATTTATGTTTTTAAATCTAAATTTTATATTCAGACATATTCATGCAAAAATTGTTCCATGATTACTAATTTTCAATGAAATTTTAGATATTTAAGATACATTAAATTTGTCAAATATCATATTTAATAGCTATTATTTAGTCAACCATGAAAAATAGTATTTTCCATATATTTTATATGCAACAATATTAAATATCTCAAAATTTATCATAAATATCGTCATAACAACAAAATATAAGTTAATATATCACATATTTGTTTTTAAAAAACTAAATTTTATGTCCAAACATATTCAAGCAAAAGTGTTATTATAATTATTAATTTTCAACGAAATTATCGATGATTAAGATACGTTAACTTTGTTAAATATCATATTAGCTTTAATATATCATCTATGAAAAAATACATATGTTTCATACTCAACAATATAAAATATCTCAAAATTTGCTAGATACATTGTTATATTTCAGTTGAAGATAATTTAATACATCACAAGTAATATATTTTTTTCGAAAGTTTAAAGGAAGTCAGTTAATTCCAATATATGTAAACAAAAAGTAAATAATTAAATAAATAACTACGTCAAATGTTACTTTTAACAAATATCAGACATGGTCAAAATCAATTAATCAATTCAATAAAAAGGTCTTTATCTGGTTTGAAAATACTCGTAACAGCCAAAGACAATTAATTTTGGGACACCCTGTATACACATTTTTAGATCAAGCAACAACAGTTTTGTCACTACATATTCTAAAAGTATATTTATTGTTGACTTCGTACAAAATTATATTTCATAGCGTTTTATTTAATTACAATTAAAAGAAATTCAAATTAACAAGTTCTTTAATAGATAACCAAATTGGGCACACAAAATTGCACTAATCTTAAACGTTGAACGAAATTGTTCAATTAAAAACCCCGCATTTAGTGTAGGAAGTTTTGAGTTACAATGGAGTTGCTCATAATTGCGCCATATTGATCGCACATTGGCAATTTTCCGAAACGGTGAGTCACGGTTTCCCTTTTAGCGCATCGTTGCAATTCCGAAATTTGTTTTTATGCGACAGGACCCGCGTGTGTTGATTCATATTTGCCGTTGGACTTTGTACAGTTCATTCATAACAACAAAGATTACTGCGAAACGTTAAATAAGATGCAAGGCTATCTTGTTTTCGAATTGTAACTGGTACAGATTGGCTTGGCGTTCACGTTTTAGTGACTTTCCGGGAAAATACGCTTAACAAATAGTTTTGGGATTAATGTAGAGGAAATGATTTCAGTAAATGACATTTGATATGAATCAATGACAAGGTCTTTGCAACCAGATTTAGTTATGTGGAAAAGTATGCGTGTGAGTCAGACATCTTAAATTATATTGCAGTAAACATTGATTCATCGATTATTCATATTGATAGTTTTCTTTCAATCTATTTGGTATGAATTGAGCGTGATCCAAGGAAGTGTCGGCCAACAAGACAACAAGATTATTGGCCTTCCGGTGGAATTCGTATCGAGACCCTCTAATAACCATTCTATAAATACAGTTAGGCTAAAGTTAATTGGGCAATTTTCGGTCGGAATCCATGGCTCATTAGACATGTATCGATTCGATTTATGTGATTAATATAATATACAGTTTAGATGCAATTAAGATTCTAATAAGGCTCTAAAGTTAAAAACTTAAAAAATAAATGTTCATACCGATTTGGATTTTAAATATTAATGAACCTAGTTTTAATTAAATCATAAGAATACATTAATAAATTTTGATTTTACCAAAAAACTTTCGACATTAAAACAATAAATTAAATTATGTGATACGAAGTTGGGGAGAGAGAAATAAAAAAATGTGAATTTTTAGAAATAAAATAATACACATAATTAAACTTTTCACTAAAATAATATTTCTAAAGTATTTAATTTATAAGTATTTTTAGACAAAAATTAAATGTATGAAATAAACATTAAACTTTAATAAACTATTAACTCTCAGAACATTGAATTCTTAATACTATTAATTTTGTCTTTTTCAGTTATGAAAAACGAAAAAAATAAGTCAAAATTAATGCGATGTGAGTGCGGTTAAATATTTTTTAAAACATTCATTGAATTTCTTATTTGACTTTTCCCTTCTCAAATAATTATTTGAAATTAAAATTTAACTTAAATAACTTTTGTCATTTTTTATTTTTGTGTTTTAGTAACAACTCAAATTTTCAGTATAATTCATATTTCTATTTAATTTTGAATTTTGATAGTTGCTATGTTCATCATTTTATTTTAAGAGATGTAGCAAAAAGAATTTGATAAAAATATGGTAAAATTTGCCAATCAAATATCTTAAATGCCTTTAATTGGTAAAGTAAAAAGAGAAATCGATCACTGATGTCAGTGATGTTAAACCCTCTAGCGGCCATATTAAAAACCAAAAAATAATTTCAGCTCTTTTCAGGACCACTTTTATTAATAGTATATCTTTACACCTATTCTATTAACAATTTCTAAAATATATATCCCATATCGAAGTTATCGAAGTTCAACTGTATGTAAAAAGTAGTTATTTTAATAAAATGATCAAAACTCTTGTTAAAAATATGAAATCAATATTGAATATATCAGAAAAAAATGTGTGCCAGAATTACTTTCACAATGTAGTAAGAATTTTGATCATAAATTTAATATAAAATGAAATCAAATCTATTTAATTTTTTATAGGGACTATGTTGGATGAATTTTGTCAGCCACAAAAAGTATGCATTATGTAAAATTTCAAAATTTCAGTTTGACTTCATAACTATAATATTTATTAATTATTTACTCCGAATTTGAATAACTAATTAAGTAATTTGAAGTATTGATATTTGAGTTTGTCAGTTATTAACATTCATTTGATAAATATGAGTCAAAACTAAGTACGATTAAATATTTTTTTAAATTACTGATTTTTTTGTCAAGAACTGTCAATTGATTGATTAAATAATATTTAGCTCCACAAAAAGAAGATGTGCCAAAAAATTATTCTAATAAAGTATTATTGTGCAAAATTTGGCCTCAAACATAACAAAATAAACCTAAAACACATTCCGATTTCTTTTAGATTTATGATTTATTTCTTCAAAGAATATCCAATAATAAAAAAATCTAGACCAAACAAAACACCTCCACCAAAATAGTTCGGTCAACTAGCCGCCATCTCCTTTAATTAATACATTCCATTTTATTAGATCATTATTGTTCGACGTCGAACGCAATATCCCACATCATTATTCCAATCGTAAATTGTTGATGTTTACATTACGGTTGACCAATGGGAAACGGTCGGTGTGTCAGAAATAGTTTTTCCTTGGTAGAACGATTTGGAAGCACGCCTATTTTTCCAAACGTCTGTTTCAAGATTAATTATTATTTACGTGGAGGTCGAACGCCAATTTTGAGACGCGTAAAAAACCTCATCCAATAACAACCAAGATGGAAGTTCAATTTTTTCCGTCTTTATCCAATGTACACACACTTACGGTTACTAAAATTTCTGGCACTGCGTTTCGGCGTTGCTTTGACGAGCCACGTCTTGAGAACAAAAGCGTAACGTGACAGTTTCTGTGACGTGAATTGTTTCGTGAAAATGGGATCGAAATCGGTCGGGCAATTTTCATCGGCATCACGGAGTGTGAATGAATTTCAAGTTGGTCCGGTGAAGCGTGCTTCGGACCATTGTACTAGATTAATCCAATAATGAAGTGCCGTTTACACTTCCCTTCCCAAACAGACGAAATCGTATGATAATAACGACCAGTTCTGGTCAAGAACCGAGGCCCTTTGTCGTACGTCAGATAGAAAGAAAACATGTGTCGAAAGGGCGGCGATTAGCCGCGTCACATAAAATACAGAATGATATCTTAACTGCAACCGATAAGTTTCATTCAACGGGTTCAGAGATTCATTAACGATATGGCGTTTACGTCGAGAATGCCTGATTATAACACATTTAGTCGCAGGAAACGCGATATCCGTTCCGATAGGCACACTCCATATTCCCATTACAATTCGCTTCCACCAAAGCAGAAAAAATCAACAACAACAGCAACAACGAAAAGTTCGCGATTAAATCAATTTGTATGTTAGGTTCTGGATCTCCGGCAGCATCCGAGACAACAACAATCGGCCGTACCGCTCGCAGGGCCCACCCAACGAGACGCTCATTGCGAAATTATAAACCGACGCGTAAAAACGAACCGCATTCCGGTCGGTTTTTCCTGGGCGATTTTCGTGCGGTTCGCAACGACGTGGAAACGTGCTTTCCCATTTGCTCTCGGCCCGGCACCCGGGGAGGAGTCTGTCCGTCGATACGTCGCGGATTTCTCGTTGTTTCGCAACCGCGATGCAATTATCAATTAGGCACGAGCGAATTGCCGCCTAATTACGCACACACCGCCATCGGTGTGGCGGTCAAAGTTCCCCCTGCGACGTCGCTTTTTCCACCAATAAGAGCTTTCGTGTCTATTGATTTAATATTTAATAATGAAGTGGACATTAATATAATATAAAAACAGTTTATAAAAATTTCAGTGTCCATTTAAGATGGAAACTTTTTTAATTATTAAACCCCTTTTTATAATAGAAAAACTATAGAAATGTCATAAAAAATGTTTTCTGTATCATTCGGTATAAAAAAAGTTTTTAAAATATGTTAGGTGATCAAAATTTAAATTTCAAAGATTGTTTTTTTTTCATATTTTCGACACCTTTGATACAATCAGGTTTAAATTTCGTTTGTTTTATCTTAAAATAAATACCTACTTTTTCCATATTCATATGGTAGCTTAGATTCTTGAGGGTTCCACTCTGTATCTCGTTCCATCTTTTATGTCACTGAATACTTTTTAAAATTGTTAAGCTCTTCATATTCTTGGTACAATTTAGCATTATTTGAGCTTTAATTCAAATTTATTATTTACCAAAGCACATTTAATTTTACGCCTCAGACAATTTTTATTTATGATTTTTTATTGCCTACGTTTTAACCCTTTGCACTCGTATATATGTCCTTTTCTGAGTATACTGTACTCGGACTGTTATTTTATCCACTTATCTGCGTAATCGCTGAGTAATATTCAAAACGCAAAAATGGTGCACATGTGAACTGAAATGTCCTCAACGAAGGTTCAAGAAAACAATTAGGAATATTAGAAATGAGCTTAGGGGATGATAGACCGGCCAACCCGCTGTAATGATAAGACATGGTGTGCCGCCTATACGGCGACATACGAGCGCAACGGTAAAACGCATCTTGCCGCTCATACGGCAACATACGAGTGCAAAAGGTTAATATTCATTAAAATCGAAGTATTATAAAACATATTGTTGTTTGAGAATAATTTGAAATTTTTATAGTCAACTTTTTTTGTCATTTAAATTTAAATATGAATAAAAATTTAGAGTGTTATTTCTATCTTCAATTGGCTCCACTATATATAGTTTTTATAATTATTATTATTTCAGTTTTAATTCAAATTTGTAAGCATTCACCAAAAAAGAAACATTCTTAATTTTTAACATACAACTACAGAAAAACTTCAATATTTTTATAGATCGAATGTAATTGGTAATAGCTTCAAGAACGAGATTTAAGTTAAATTTTTGACTTAATACAATTCGAGTATATGTTACTGGTCAGAAACAAAATACATGAACACCATGTATTATGATGTATTAATAAAAGATCAAAACTTTTAGTTTTACTTTACAGTTGCAACATGAACAATTATTAAAGTAAGATAAATTACATTTTTGATAATATTTCAATTGTGAAAGTTTATATGATAAAAACAAAAATGTATCTAAACCCTGAAGCCCTGATTGAATAAATTCATATAAAAATATGAATTTTAGTTGTTCAAATTAATAATGTACAATATTTTTTATTTTAAATATGTGAAATATACGAAATTCAAAAAAATTCTCTACTCAATTTTTCCTCATTTTTATCTGTAAAAATGTTATAAAAACATTTTTTTATGATATATATAAAATTTGTCTACTTTTAATATATACTAAAATTGAATAATAAATAAAATTTGATTTTTTGTGGTCGAAGACAATGTATATGAAAGAAACATAAAAATATATTTAACTTATAGTTTTATTTCACAGATTTCTTTCAGTTATGAAGGTTTATTTGACAAAAACAAACATATGTCAACAAACGTACTGTTATTTAAAATGTTCGTTGAATTTCTTGTTTGATTTTTTCCCTTCCCAAAGAATTATATTAACAATGAGCTAAAACTTTTTGATGATGTTTGTAGGAATAATATTCATGTCATAAACAAAATACGTCGAACTTCGATAACTCGAATAGTAAATTGAACAAAATATTTGAAACTAAATTAGATAAGTCATTTTTTTGTAGGGACTATGGATTTTGAGGGCATCCACTTCATCCACTTCTGTTCAGTCAAATTGAAGTTTTATGTTTCATCTTTTACAGTATTTAACGTGTTACCATCACTTTATTTTAACTTTACAGCTACAATAATAAAACAATATGGCAAATGTCCTTAAGACAAATAACATAATGTCTTTTTATTTGGTAATTTAGAAAGAACAAATGATTTTTCTGATGTCATTGATATTAGCCCCTGGTGGCCATTTTGGAAATAGTATTTTCTTTATTTTTTAGGACAATTAGATAAAAAATTTAATTAATTCAAAAAATTATTTAATAATAATTATATAATTATTTGTAAAATAGAAAATTTAAATAAAACGAATATTTCTAATTTTAGTTTTTAAAATTTTGAAATAATTTTCGTATTAAAACTATTTAATTACTTATGAATCCTTACTTATATTTATAAAAATATGCATTAATATAACTTAATTTTATTAATCATGTACTGGTGATTTAACACTAAAAACAATACATACGTATAGGAAAATACGATTTTAATTGGCTTTTAAACTGAGATGAATCACACACGCATTAAGATTAATCTCGGGTTTTCCAGCTAAAAAAACGATGGCAATCAGGCGTTTGCAATGTGATAATTGCACAGTATTAATAGATTACAATAAATGGTTATAATATTGTTTCCAGGATAGTGACTTAATCTATTCCATTATAATAATAATAACAATGGTATGAAAATAATCTTGAACACCTTGACTGAAAATAATTAACCAGTTTCGTGCTTAATCGAGATGGCTTACTTGAAATAACTGGACAGCAAAATTTTATTATTCACCGATGTACCTGCAAAAAAGCAACTTACTTCGTATTCGCTTCTGGTATGATGTCGTCGACGACGACGTAAATCATCGCACCCGCCGCGAACGACAGGGCGTAAGGCAGGGCTGGCTGGGCCAAACCGACGGCCAAGGCACCAAGAACTCCGAATATTGGTTCCACCATACCACTAAGTTGTCCATACCTGAAACATGCAAAAATTTGGGGTGAATGTAAGCGCGGAGGACGAGGAAGTGATCGAGGCTGTGCAAGAGTATCTTAATAAGTCCGGCCGAGATACATCATACCGTATATGTACAGTCACGACAATGGCAAGTGAACGGTTGCCGGTTTGACGGCGTTGCCGATGGTGAAATGTCATAAAAACCTTGATATGGGGGTGGCAATTACATGTGAGTGGTTTGACTAATCGGTACGTAGGTGTCGTGTAAAAGAGACGTTGGGGAAAGTATAAATTTGTTGTTTCTTTGTCATTTTTCAAATTTCTTAGCTAATCTATGTGGCGTAAATCATTTATGATGAAATTTGACCAAAAATAAATGCAAAAATATAAGATTTTTTCAATGAATCTTTTTTAACACAAAAACCTTTATATGAGGTGGTAATTACTTGTGAGTAGTATGACTAATACATATGAAGGTGTCTTTAAAAGAACTGTTTGGATAATTGGTATTTCCTTATCATTTTCCAAATCTCTCAGTAAGAGAAAATGTATATATATACAAGGTGTTTCACAACTTATCCGCAAAATTTTAACCACATACTCACTGTTACATAAGAAGTCCATTTAAGAAAAATATTTGATACTATGCGATCACTTATGCAACAATGAGTATGTGGTTAAAATTTGTCGGATAAGTTGTGAAACACCCTATACAGAAGGTTAAAAAGGTCGGTGTGCTAAAATTGTATTGAATTATTTTTTATCTCGTTTCCTGTTTCTCTATTATAATTTTTTTAATGGACTTCTTAGGTAACAGTGAGTATGTGGTTAAAATTTTTTGAATAAGTTGTAAATCACATTGTATAACATATAATTCATCATTTTTTCAAAATTGATCAAAACTAAAATTGTAATAGAGAAAAAATTGGTACTTATTTCACAATATTTTTTTGTAAAAATGAGATAAAATTGATACATATTGGTTGATTTGGTAGACTATTTATTTTTCAGTAATAATTCGATTAAATTGTCATATTGGTGTTTTGTGGTTGAAACTCAAACTTATATCAATTATACTTATTGGTAATTCGTTTCATTGTTCTTTATGTATCCCCATTTTATTATATATTTAATTTTTTACAGATGTTGGAAAGAAAATACACAGCAGGACTAAACAATTCCCAACAAATGATTGTTCCGCGTTGGTACGGCAACAACGTGTTGTTCGGACAGAGGCGGCCGACGAAGAGGGGCACCTAATGATCTGGGAACGACCTTGCAGGGTCGCAAATACCAGCGACCATGTGTTGCAACACTCTCGCCGGGGTACTCGGTTCTCTTATTATGATTGATAATTTCTAATTGTCGATTTACATGTGTGCGGCGCAAAAGAATCGCCGATTGAGTTTGAGGCCACGCCGATCGTACCGAATGTCCGATGGACTCCGGTCGAACGGCCTGAAATGAATGTGGAATTCGGCGCTGCAAACAATGAGGTTTTGTTCTGTTCTATTTCAAAACAAGGCCAAGTTTCATTTACTATCTTCCAGAATATTAAAAATTCTGTTTTATTAAGATAATTGTTTAGCATTTAATATATAATAACAATATTTCCTTTAAATTTATAATAGGTTTGTTTTCTTAATTAATTAAAATATAGTATAAAAATATCAAAATTAATATCTCTTTTTTCGAAAAATGGAAAATTCTTTGGACAGAAAACTTCTGAAGTTATTCAGTTAAGAATTCATAATTTTTCAAAAATATTTTCTAATAGATACAGGAAAAAGTAATTTACATTATTGGTTCATGATTTGTTTTAATAAATCTTTATATTAAATTTTCATATGTTTGTTGTAAAATGTATATCATTTTAAAGCTCTTTTCGTGCCCTTTATAACTAAGCTAACTAACTTTTTTTCCGAAGATGAATAATGTCAATGTCATTCAGAAACTGGTACCAACGGACAAATTAAGCAATACCTCGTGCAATATGCTTGAAGAGAAGCCAGTCAATAAATTGCAATAAGTCAATCATTAGAAAGGGACTCCACCTAAGAAAGATTTTAGTGACTGTACAATGGATGGAATTTTACACATTAACAACCTACCAAAAGTGCAAACGATCAAGACAGCTCATGAAAAATTTATTCAAAGACGAGTTTTTTTAATCAATAGTATTCTTCAAGACAACAGACCATATTATATTGTTATTATTGATTATTATTTATTTTTTGTCATCGTCGAAGATTTTGTGTAGAAATCGGTTTATTTCTAAGGAAATTAAAATCTTTTCTTCAGTTCCAAAAACCAATTTTTTTCTCAGGCTTGTTTGTAGAACAAAATTTTGCCAATTTTATTGCTGATTACTTTGTTGAATAAAAGTTATTTTAAAGATAGTTTTTTTGTTTTAAACTTAAACGTTGAAAACGTAAATTGTAAAATTAATTAATTGTAAATATTTTATAGTCCTTAAAGAACAATTATGTATTAAGTATTTATTTAACGAGTTAATTAACGTAAAACACATAAACGATTTTATAACAAATTAATGAGAATTAAAAACGCATCATTAATTTTGTTAATAATTAACATCTCTGATCCGTAAGGTTGACAAGTCTTTAAATAGGAAAACCTCGATATTTATAATTAATTCTATTTATTGTTAATGTTTGAATAACAATAAAAGAACATTGAACATTTACAATATTTTAAAGAAAAAAGCTTAATAAAAAATAATAATTTCCTAGTATAATGTGTTTATTAATACGTTTTATAATTATGTATTTACGTTTATATTATTGATAATAAAAAATCGTGTGCATTTAAAAATTGAATATCAAACACGTGCGAAACGCAAGTGATCATCAGAAAAATGGCAATAGTCAAATAGAAATTGTGTCGTCATTAATTTAATGATCATCTTAATGAATTATGTAAATAAAAAATGAATGAAATGTTTGAATAAATTATTCGCCTTCATAATTTTTTTAATGAATAAACTTCAATAATTCGTAACCGGACATTCCGAGAATTTATTGTCGAAATGTAGGTTTTCTAATAAAGTTAATACATTACGGTCTATTGATAATTCGTAATTAATTGTCACTACAATAAATTTCTATCTTTATTATGAACAGGTGCAATGTTAAAAAAAGCAATCACTAGAGTCAACGGCCATAACCGCCGAATTAAGCGATACCACGTGGAAATGTTGCTGTACCATTTCACAATGTTTAAAAAATTGTGACACGATTTACAGTTTAGTGGTACCTACGACTTTCCCGTGGGAGAGCGCCGACTTAATTACCGATCGATACTTTATTGAGTCTGATTAATACTTGCTTTGAACGCCGAACAATGTTTTTAATCTGTGAATTCCTTTTACCGATTCGAATTCATGACTGTATTGTCAGATTTGGACACAAGATCTCAGAGGCGCATACATCATATGAACCACGTCGTACAACAATGACCAACTGTTAGAAATAAACGGTTTTATTAGATATTTTTGTTGTGTTAATTTAACAGTTTTTATATTTTTTGCAATGTGTCGAAATTAATTACTGATTAAAATAACTCGGAGCGTATTAAAAGAAGCGTTTCCTTGAATTTCTATGTTGATTGTGGGAACCAAATGTTCAATTATTTGAGGTTTCTTCAAGCTTCAATACATTTTTATAAATTTTTTATATTTCTTTATAAAGTTGTTTTAACTAATTCTTTCCATAAAGTTTTAGAGGGATACGAATTGAATTTTTGTCATTAATGGTATCAAATTTGCCATATTTTAAGAAAATTTACATATTTTTGTAATTTCAATTTTTTTTCTCTTTAATACAAATAATAATTAATATATTTAAAAATAGTTAAAATAATTATTTTTTTAAAAATATCACGTTGAATTGTGGGAATTAATTATTCAATTATTTGAGGTTTCTTCAGGTTTCGATAATGAAATTTGGCATATTTTTATAAACTTCTTATATTTCTTTGTAAATTTTTTAAATTAAATCTTTTCATTAAGTTCTAGCGTTATTTGAATTAAAATATTGCATTAGTAATACCAAATTTGCCATATTTTATGAAAATTTATATCTTTTTGTGGAGTTATATTTTTTTTCCTAAATATACATTAATACATTTAAAATAATTAAAAGAATTATTTTTGTAAAAATTTTACGTTGAATTGTGAGAACCATTTGTTCAATTATTTGAGGTTTCTTCAGGTTTCGATAATGAAATTTGACATATTTTCCTAAATTTCTTATATTTCTTTATAAATGTTTTTTAAATTAATTCTTTTAATAATATTCTCTACTAAGTAGTAGTTATTTTTATTAAGTTTTAGTGTGGTAAGAATTGAAATATTGCATTAATAGTACCAAATTTGCCATACTTTATGAAAATTTACATATTTCTTTAGATTTATATTTTTTCTCTTAGATACATATGTTAATATATTAACATAATTAAATCTTTCAATATAAATTAAATATTATTTATTACACATTAGATTTAGGAACGTAGAAGTATGTAGAAAAGAATAAATGAAAAAATGACCTTGTCTTGAGTAGCACTTCAATTAGTCTCAACACAAAATTCATAAAGATATCAGAAGTTGCAAAAAACATGAATTGATTCTTGAAAAAAAGCAGGAAATGTTGCAAAGAAACTTCGTCGATATCATCGGAATGTTGTGAAACACAGTTCTATAAGAAAGCATTCAGGAATGCGGCCATCGATATGTTGTTGCCTTTACAGATTCTTTATCTAAATAAACTAACCGGTCGACAATTGAAAAAGTATTTTGTGGTTCTAATAACTTAATACACCATTATCTAAGGACATTCTTTACTTTCAGCTTTGGGTAACACCTTTTAATTTAGTTCAGGCTTAATTACAATTTTTAAATGAACATAAAAGTTTTTCTAAATAGCAATAAAATTGTAGCCACAGTTGAAAATTACATCGCATCTTACTTATTAAGCATAAAACGCAATAAAAAATAGAAAACGCGGTGCCAAAATACAACAACGGAGCGATCGAGTGGGCAAACGTCTGGGAAAAATGTATGGCACGTGTGTTATCAGTGATAACGTCATCGGCATGTGACCTGGAAATTCAGGTCAATGGCTTTGTTTTTAAATAGTCGCCAGGCTAGAAACGCCGATACTGTTTCTAAATTTATGTTTCACTTGAAATATTTATTCATTTTCTATCGGTAATACCTCTCGGTTTTAAAACTTATTCGAACGATAACCGCCTAACTCGCCAATTTAATTAATTTAAAACAAAATGAGTAATATGATGCCTATAATCAGAAAATGGTAAATATTATTTTAGTTTATTTGACATGAAATGATATGAAAATATTTATGCGTAGTACGTGATGAGTCAAAGATTTTTTTGTGGGTACATATTTAATTAATTTCAACAGAAATACTACACCAATAAAATAATATTTCCAGGTTAAAGTTACTTAAATAGCAAATCTACACGATATTATAAGCATGTCCAAGTAATAAATGTAATAATTCGTGTAGGAATCCATTCTAATTGTCGCGTGGTGTATGTTGATGTAGTTAAATAACTAAACATATATGTAAGACGCACCGAAAGAATTTATTATCTACTTCCGGTACTTTCTTTTAAATCTTATAGCTCCAAGAAAGTTTCCATTCATAAGAAGTCCATTCATAAAAGTCGAGGCGCAGTCGTGTACGCAAAAACAGATGCGTACACATGCCCGACACACATTGCCGCGTTTTTAAAAACATTTCGGTCCCGCACTGTGAAGAAAACGCACTGCGGTTTACACCATTCCGTCAATCACGGGGGAAAACAACCGCGTGTTTGTATCGCCGGGTGTATGCTGGGTGCACGTATGCGTGAAAAGATAGTCTGTGCGTGATAATCGCAGTTTGATTAGGGTCAAATTGTCGTAAACAATTTCGGATAAATTTTCTTTTCTTGTTAACCGTCACGTACAAATGAAATTAACTGCTCCAGGAAGACATAAAAGAAAAAAATTATGAAGTGGTTGATTGTCGAAAAAGGTGTGCAGGTTCATCTGAAGGACCTTTTTTAATCTTTAATATGAAACGAACGAAACAAATTTAATTAAAGCGATTAATAAATGTCAATGGGGAATTTAATTTTCGCGTGACTTCCTTACGAATAAAATAACTCACCATAAACTTCTTAAAGTGGAGAAACCGGCCGCCTGCAGGGGTAAACTCACGGCCAATCCCTCAGGAAAGTTTTGGATTCCTATGCCGATGGCCAAGTTTCTGAAACAATTAAAGGAAGGGTTAATTTACCGGAAACTCTTTTAGAAGCATTAAGATATATATTTTTTAATATATCTTTTACGGCATAAATTTTATTAAACACATTATAATAAAAAAGTAAATAATTTTTTTTGATACGTGATGACTTCTATTAAATTTTTCCATGGGGAAAGGTTTTGTGATTTTAAATACAATAAAGAAGACTTACCAACTTTTTTATTTTATAAACGCATTTATAATATTTTTATATAAACAAAAAATATTTCTAAATATTTATTTACGTTTTCATATTTATATGTTTACCTTTATATTTTTTATAATAATATACTTAAAAATTACATATTAAACGTCAAAATTGTGTGAAATGAAAATAATTTTCAGCAAAACTGAATAATAACTATTTAATTTTTTTTAATCTAACAATATTTTGTCATAAAGTTGACATGTGCCAATTATTAAAATTCAAACTTCTATGAAAACCAAATAATTTTCAGAAAAATTGATTAAAAACCACTTAAAATTTTGTTTATCTAAGTAAATTTTGTCATAAAGCTGACATGAGCTATTTATTAAATTTCAAAATTCTATATAAAGCAAATCATTTTTAGAAAAATTAAAAACCATATAAACTTTTATTAAGTTAATTATTAAAATTCAAAATTCTGTAGGAAGGCAAATAATTTTCAGATAAAAATTGATTGATTGAAGACCATTTAATTTTTTTTTAATCTAACTAAATTTAATTATAAAGTTGACCTGAACTTATTATTAATGAGAATTTAAAAATTTTGTTGATGTAATTAATTTTGTCTCTAAGTTGACATGAGTTAAGTGATCCCATACCTCAAGTACTTTTGAGTGGACAGTGTAATTTTCCAAGTAAAATTTATTTATTTATATATTTTATAATTATATATTTATATATTTTATAATTATATATATATATATATATATATATATATATATATATTTATATATTTTATAATTATATATTTAAAAAATTTGTATATATTTATAAATTGCTTATTTGCTTATATTATTAAACATCAAAATTTTGTGAAAGGAAAGTTATTTCCAAAAAAAGTATATATATAGACATCGAATAAAAATTTCTTAAAATTTTGTCAAATAGGATGAGAATTATTATTATTATTAACGCTTCATTATTGGTTTGACAAAATTCAAGTTTTTTATTATTATTTTTAAAAGTTCGTTTCTTTAAGTAAAAAAGAGATAATATACAATCCATATATAATATATTCAAATATGTATTAGAAATAGAATTGATATAAAAATGTTAAAATTTATATGTCTTAAATTGATAATAAAATAAAGTACAGCATAAATAGTTTTCAGTTAGTAAAAGTTTATTGTCCAATAAATATAAGAATCTATTAATTATACAAGTTATTTAAACAGAAGTAACTTTTTAATGTGAATTTAATACGTGCATTCTACAAGAAACGTAAATTCAAATACTAAATATGAATCTATAAATAAATAAATAAATAAATAAATTTCCTGTAAGCATTTTGAACTTTAAATGCAACCTGGATAATTCAGCTAGGACAGTTGTTTTATTAGTAGTGAATTATTAAATTATTAGACTTTACTGCTTCCTATCGACAATAAAGTTTCAATATTATTTTATTACATTCATTAACAGAAGTGTAAAATTAATCGGGTATCGCGATCTTTGACTGGCCTCTTTGTAACAATATAATTAGTTGCTGTTTGTTATTAAATGGCAAGTTAGTAAACAAATTAAGTTTCTTTGTGGTATGCAGGCATAACATTGGAATTTACTACAGCCAATTAAATTTTCATATTTCAGTTGGGAATTTATTGTTATGTAAAATAACGATAAATCTGTTTGAAGTCCGATAAGAAACTTGTTCCCAAGACTAAGTAATAGAAGCCAGGGGCGTCAAAATACTTAATTGTTTAAGGTACGAAACGTGTCTTTACAATATGGATGTTTGTTAAACAAACTGCAAACAAAAATAATGTGTATCTACCCTTCAGGAAGACAACAGTATTTCACACGGCAGACTCCGAGTCACGTAGGCGCCAAAATGTAATTAAATAAAAACTTACTGTTAACATGTGTTTCAAATGTCGAAAATGTAACAGTGTCATTAGGCAATGAATGAATTTAAGTTGTAGTTTAATGTGTGAATGACTGAGACGCTTCCTGTACAATATTATGACTAATTGCAAGTCGGCGAAAATTTCATACAAGATATGCAAAACAAACAAACCTAATTAAGTACGTGCTTTAATATTAATATTGACATGCTGACGACTGGACATCGATAAAAAATTGGTAAATAATCCGGTCGGTATTTTAGACGAGCGACGCCTATGTGAGAGCTCGTGTGGGTGGCGCCAAGTTAATCTCCACGAAAGCAATCATTTTATTATTGATATGTGGTTATTGCTTTAACCTATTCACTTTATTACGAATATTGAAAATTGTATGGCATTTCGTGGACTTTTATCTTTCATACATATAAACCGCTTCGGCCCTTCAGGATAGTCTTATTCGTCAGTTGTTTTGAATGACGAGAAAAAAAGTCAGGAAATGATTTGAATTAGAAGATTAAAAGATTTATTCAAAAATTTCAAATTCTAATAAAAGTATAAGTATTTTATTATAAATTAAATAATTCACCTGTTCTTAAATTATGATAACATAGAAATAATATGTACGTACGTAATTAATTTAGAAACTTCAATTTCAATAATACTTACTCCACTGTAAATGAACAATATAGCGAATGTTTAAGATGCTATCTAATTCACCAATTTCATACACAAATATTACTGTATTCAAAAGCTTCAGTACAAATAAGGAAATACATTTTTTATTAAATATACAAACGGTATTAAAAAGTTTTATTTATTTAGTTAAAAAAGTAATCTACTGCTTCAATTTAAAAGAATGGTTAAAGTTGAGATTCTATCTATTGTCTTGTTTTCAAGATTTGATTGACGTAGAAGAAAATATCTTGGAATCATTATTCAGATTAAAGTTTAAAAAATAACTTCGTACAAACATATTAGTTAATTTAAAAATTTCAATTCTAATAAGACAATAGGCATTTTATTAAATGTATTAATTCATATAAAAAATTTAGATAAAGATGTACTCTACTGTTATATATTTTAAGATACTAGCCAATTTATTAATTCTTAGAATATAATTGGTAGAGAAAAAACATGAAAACAACATTTTGAGATTTGATTTAAAGTTTAAAAAGTGACTTCATGAGCAAACATTACTCTATTGAAGAACTTCAGTATATAAAAGAATAAATATTTTATTAAATATACAAACTTATTATAAAGATTCATTTAGATAGTTAAAGAAGTAATTTACTGCTTCATTTTAAAAGAATGATGAAAGGTTAAGATATTACCTATTACACTAGTTTTCAAGATATCATTGATGTAATTTAAAAATTCCTACATAGAAATTACCCTTATTTAGTCAGACGTATTCTACTTCTTTTAAATTAAAAGGATAACTAAAATTTAAGATACTAGCTAATTCATTAGTATTATGATTGGTGTAGAATAAAAAAATAAAAGTCATAGACACTGTCGATAGAAGTAAAAACTTAGAACGTATTAAAACTTGAAATTTCATAATGTTTGAATTAAAATTATCAACATCAATCTGGTTTTCACATCTATTGACACTCCAAACAACAATTTTATCCATATTTATGTGGTTTTTTATTATTTAAATATATTATGGGCTCTACAAGATCATGACAAAATATACAATTAATATACAATCATATTATTTATGGATATTATTTGTATTTACTTAAATTTCAATGTACTTGATTTTTAATATTATTTTAATTGTTTGCATCATTGTCATCATTAATTTCAACAATACTTAGACTTTTTGTACTCTCAATTATTTCATTTTGTTCTAAAAAAGATATGATAGGCTTATGGTATAGTAAAAAATGAAAATGTTTCATTCAAATTTATCTAAGTATAGCGTAAAAGCGGCATCGATTGTCGTTTTATATTTTGTAGTACTGAGTGTTCGATGATTGGAAATGGTCATTCAACTAATAATCACACAAAACAATGCACAGTATATAAATAAATATTGAACTTTTCACTAAATCCATTCAATTTCACTTATAAGATATACACAGCCCTATACGTCAGCTGTATAGCAACAGAAATACTGGTATAAGCATGTCGGTGACGCGAACCCATAATATTTTCCCCTACCAAAAAGTGTCCAAAGTGGCAAAAGAAGTTTTCACTTCAAAAACATTAAAAATATTAAGAACTATAAAGATTAAAAAATAACTTCACTCACAAATATTGTATTCAAAAACACATCAGAGAACAAATATTTTATAAAATATAGAAATTCATATTAAAAACTATTTAGGTTAAGTCTTCTAATATGTACTTAATGTAATAGCAAAGTTTAAGATATTATTCATCTGTTGCTAGGATTGCTGCAGAAAAATGTGTGGAGCTTTCAGATGTTAATTAAAGACTAAAAATTAATTTTATACATATTTATAAATTCAAAAATTTCAGTATAAATAAGGGAACAAGTATTTGTTAATTATTAATTAAGAAGTTGATTTTATTTAGTCAAAGAAATAATCGTATGAAATCTTAACAGAATAGTTAAGGTTTAAGAAAAATAATTTAAAAACTTAATTTCTAATAATTAACTAGGTTTTTATTAAAATTTATTTTTATTAAAAATTATTTAGTTTAAGAATTACTCTAATGTTGAACTTAATAAAATAAAACAATAAAGTTTAAGATATTATTGGGAGTGAGGAAGGACCAAATTTTATCGCAGTTTATCGAAACGAGTTTCCGCCGGGCACGTACTTCAAACACACACACACGAACTGAAAATTGCGGAATGCAAGAGATCGGGGTCCCAGACGACAGACGAATTGCAGACGGCGGTGACGCTGTCCACCCACCGCCCCCGCCAGACCGGGAAACTGCAGCGATTCGGCGACCCACTGACCTGGATCCGGGCGGCCGTTTCGGCGCACACTGACACACGAATCGACGATTTTACGTTGGGGTATCAAAAAGTATTAAAATCTAGTACGATTTTGACATAAAAAGAAAAATTAGTAGGAATTATTTAAACCATGCTAAAAAGTTTAACGTGGCATGTCTTTATAAATTATTAAACATTTCCAGCAAAATCGAGTCGTTCGAGGAAGCCAGGAATTATATCCTATGTAAAATTCCAGTACACTAAATACACGTAACTAATTGCTGATATCGATGTAAACCTGAAAATTTTTTCTGTTCACGAACACGGTGCGTGTGGACGAGTTTGTCAGGCACGTCGCGAACAGCTGATCCGAATTGGAATTTTCAGGCGAGCCGCGACGTCGACGTTCGCCCATATATACACACATGCATAGGTTTTTTTTTACATTATTCACGCTGGCCGTAGGAAGAACATCCGCGTGGGGTCGCTCCGTCAATTAGGAAGGACACTTCCCGAGGAAGTGGCTCTAAACCGCCACATCCTTAGTTAGATGTGCGGTTACGGTAACTGTGCGGCCGGTTTGTTTGCTAATCGAGTGTTTCCCCAAAATGTTTATCCATATTCGGAGTCTGATATCAACGCCAATTCTTTAACGTTCTTTATTAAGTAAAAGTTAAATAAAAAATCAATATACATATTACGTTGCATCCATTACTGAACATCAAACTATTTTTTTTAATTTAGTAAAAAATATTATAGTCTTAATATAATGTTAAATATAATCAGATCAGGTTAATTTAGTTTAATTCTGTAGGATGGTTTCACTATTCTTCTCTTTTAAACACCTTAAGCATTATTATATATAAATTTTTATACTATTTTCCAGAGTTGAAACTAAAAATATAGAATTTATGTTGCAACAAAAGTAGAATTAAATGTGTGTTTCAACTATGATGATTTATGTAAAGTTTTTTTTTTTTTTGGAACAGAGAGGAGAAAATGTGCCCTCTCCGGGCACCGATCCGGAGATCATAAGATCAAAATGCTTCTCATATGCGATTACACACATATGGGGAAAACAGGGCGTATATTTGCATATACGGGTTTACTGAACCAGAAGACGCGGGACTGACAATGATGCCAGCCCCCTGTCAACTGGGTTCGGAAGAACAAGTCCAATCTGAGCAAGATTCAAGATCTTCCTGGGTATGGATTGGACTTGCAGTTAGATCCGTTGGCTTCCCACCACCACTGGCTTGTGAAGCGGTACTGAGCACCAGGACCACGACAAGGTGGATCCATCCTGGTGCTATGTAAAGCAACTTGTGATTTATCTTCAATCCTGATCCATGGCAGAAAATCAGTGACTTTTTAAAAAATGATAAGTATAACTTTACATATTTCTGTAATTTTATCATCAAACCTGGTTAATTTAATTTAATTCTGTAAGATGGCTCCACTGTTCTTCTCTTTTAAACACCTTAAATGTGTATGTAAATTTTTATATTATTTTCCAGAGTTGAAAGTAAAAATATAGGGTTTATGTTGCAACAAAAGTGGAATTAAATGTCTTTCAATAATGATGGTCTATATAAAGGAACCTGTGATTTATCTTTGTTTCTGATTCACTGCAATTAATCAGTGATTTTTTAAAAAATATTAAGTGTAACTTTACACATTTCTGTAATTTTATCATCAAACCAGGTTAATTTAATTTAATTCTGTAGGATGGCTCCACTATCCTTCTCTTTTAAACACCTTAATCATATTATATCTATATCTTTATATTATTTTCCAGAGTTGAAAGTAAAAATATGTGGTTTATGATGCAACAAAAGTAGAATTAAATGTGTGTTTTAACAATGATGATTTATGTAAATGAACATGTGATTTATTTTCAATCCTGATCCACTGCAGTTAATCAATAACTTTTTAAAAAATGTTAAGTGTAACTTTACATATTTCTGTAATTTTATTATCAAACCAGGTGAATTAAATTTAATTTTGTAGGATGGCATAGATGTTTTTCTCTTTGAAATATCATAATCATATTATATGTAAATTTTTATATTATTCTCTGGGGTTGAAAATAAAAACATGAGGTTTATGTTGCCATAAAAACAGAATTAGTATGTGTTTCAACAATGGTAGTCTATGTAAAGTGACTTCTGATTTATCTTCAATTTTGATTCACTGTATATATGCAGTGACTTTGTAAAAAAACGTTAAGTACTTAATTTTAGATATTTCTGTAATTTCATTATTAAACCATGTTAATCTAATTTAATTCTGCAGGATAGATCCACTGTTCTTCTCTTTTATACAACATAATATTATTATCAAGAAATTAATTTTGTACAATGGCGCCACCGTACTATTTTTTAGTCATCATAATTATATATATATATGCAAATATTTACATAAATTTTCAGTATTAAAAATATAAAATAGGTTTAAAAAGAAGCAAATTGTGGTTTATAATTAATATTAATTCAGTAATATTTTTAAAAAATATGACATACCCTTTATAAATTTTAATTAAGTTCATAAGAATAAGAACATAATTCTTTTTTTTTTTTTTTTTTTTTGGGTGACAGAGAGGGGAAAGTGTAAACCCCCCTCCGGGCACCGATCCGGAGATCATTGGAAACCATATGTGCTAGCACATATGGGGGAAAGGGCGTGTATATACATACACGGGTGAAGTTGAACCAGAAGACGGGACTGACAAAGATGCCAGCCCCCTGTCAACTGGTTCCCGGAAGAACAAGCCCAATCTGAGGAAGGTCCTAGAACCTCCCTGGGTAAGGATTGGGCTTGCAGTTGATCCGTCGGCCTCCCGCCACCACTGGCTTGTGGAGCGGGACTGCCCGAGAGATATAATTCTTCAATGTTGAAAGTAAAAATAAAGGCGAGCAAGTGTATCAATAGTGGTGAATTAATTAAAGCAAATTATGATTTATCATATACCCTAATTCAATGAGTTATTTCTAGTATTCACTACGAAATAATCGTTTTAATTTTAGTACAACGAGATGGGACTAATAAATATTTAAGTCGGTCCAAAGGGCATAAATCACGGCGGGTCAGGCGTCCCCTATGTACATCCTTAGCTCATATAAATCTTGATATACTTGAAGACGTTATTCGACTAAAGGAAACACTAAATTGTGGGACCATACCAAATGTTAAATTAACTTTACAAGGAGTGATTATTTAAGTTATTTTGGAATTATATGATAAATTATATCGTTAACGATACCTACACGATCGTGCGTCCAAACGAATACTTTGGATTCTCTACTTTATTACCGAGATTGATGTTTCTGATGTGTTTGATAATTATATACAGAATTACATTAAGATAAATGTAAACATTATGATCGTAAATTTCTTAAAAGTTTCAAACGCGTAAATACGAAACACACAATATATAGGATTTCAAACTATTTTTGGTTTATGAACATTCCAGGCTAGAGTATTCATAAACCAGCTGAATTTTCCATTAACCATGAACGAAAAAGTATTTGCATCTTAATTAATTTAATAATTCATAGACGTAACAAAAGAACCATGTAACATTAAATATCCAATTGTGAAGAGTTAGTTCGGAACGCGTGGACGGGACCGGAAGTAACTAACCAAATTGCCGGCACATGAAAAAGTGCCTAATGAATATATTTATAATCACATTACACGCCGGCGTTTATTGTGCCGTTTTCAATTCCGACATCGAATTCTTGGAAATTGGCCCTGTTTTTTCGGAGATTTACCATCGTACCGTCTAATTATCGAGTCACAACAACGGACGGGATTTATTGTTTCGTAATGTTTTTGTTTAAAAAGCTCCGGGTGGGTGCACTGTCATTTCGTCCGGTGCGCGTTTCTCATGGAAATAGTACGGGTGTCGTTAATGGGTGAAATCTAACGAACTGAAACTAGACGATACAGTTTCGAAATGCATTAGAATTGTAATGGGAACGGGTCCCTGTTCCGTGGTACCTTGCAAGTAAATTAATTAACGTCTGTGTTTTTTTGCTATTGCCCGAGTTACATGGTTATTGAAAGAAAAAAAATTACACCTGCAGTTTAATGACTTATTTTGACTGGGGAATAAAGCTTGGAACGGATAAAAAAATCAATTGCTTACGAATCATGATTGGAACGATCAAACAAAGCAATAAACAAATTTATTAAGAAACCGCCGAATTAGAAATTTTAATTTTTTGTAACACGTCGTAAAGATTATAACGGTTCGCGTCAAGGATTTTTTTTCGGTAATGATAAAATTTGATAATGGCTTTCTATAAACACGTGGGTGTTTTGTAAGTATTGTTTTCCATTACGCAAACTGTAAATTGAGATAGGACAAACAATAATAGGTTTTGGGGTTTTTAGGAAAAACACGTAGTGGTGTAGTGTGGAAATTTTAAAAATTGTAATAAAACTCAAATATTATACTTTTAGTATTATGTCAATAGAATTTTTCAATAATAATATAGAAAATTATTTTAAATGTTTATAAATATAATATTTTATAAGAAATTAATCATATCAAAGTAATTGAAGAAAATATATAATTATACATATAGCAAAATAGTGGTAAAACCAGTTTTGGTAAAAAACAAAATGTATAATTGTTAGAAATAAATGGTGTTATTTATGATTCATTGACTACATAAAAAAATTTAAATGGATCAATTATTAATAAAATGATTGACGAAAAAACTAAAAAAAGGTATAATTAAATAAAAAAAATCGACCTATGTGTGATTGTTTGTTTAGTACCATTTGGAAAATGCATAATTAATAAATAAATCGATGAAAATGTTTAAATATTTGGAATTAATTAGAATTACGGTAAAAAATCGTTATCTCTTACGTTAACATAACAAAATTGAAAGAAATAAAAAAATAAATAAATAAATTTTTAAATCAGAAATTTTAAAAATTTACAAATATTTTTTAATAATATATTAAACAATAGGTTTTGTTATTTGGATAGTTGTCAGAATCAAGTGGCTTTACTTTTAGTTTATAAAATTATGAAAAAAACTAATTTTTTCCATGATGCCACAAAATGTCAACAAATTGTAATAAAAATTAAGAATCATCATTTTTTCTGTTTTGTTAACAAACAAATTGAATGAATTAGAAAAAGAAATTACTTTCTTTAAAAATACACCAATAAATATTTTGTAATTAAATATTAAATGGTACCTTTTGTTACTTTAAAATGTTATTATTAAAATTAATAATTTTCAGAAATATATTGTTTTAATTATACTTGCGTTTATAAAACTTATACGAATATATACATATTGCAATTTTGGAGGTAGAAAATCTTTTTTACAGGTTAACAATAAATTGAAAAAGGCAGAATAAATAGTATTTCTTAGTTCCTAATTTTCTTTGAAAATCAGCTTACAAATAATTTGTTTATTATATAAAATGCATTATACAAATTATCATTATGGAAATCTTAACAAACAAATGAAAGAATAAAAAATGTAATTTTTAGGCTTTGAATTTCTTTAGAATTATACAAACAAATATTTTGTAATGAAATATTAAATGGCACTTTTTGTTACTTGCTTTTTACTTATTTGAAATGCATAATATTCAGAAAGTTGTTGTTTGTTTACAAACAAGTGGAAGAATAAATAAAAGTGTATTTTGTTAGGTTGTGCATTTTTTAGAATTATACAAACAAATATTTTATTTCATAATATTAAACAATATATATTGTTTTTTAATACTGTTAATTTGATAATAAAATATTACAATATTTTGTTATCTTAATTCTCTTTATTAATTTTCGGAAATAATATTTTTCACAATTCATAGAAAATTATTTTTCCAAAAAACACTATAAAAAAGATCCGGTTTGATCTACAAAATTTTTTTACATGATAAGAATGAACAATTAAAATATATAAAATATTACAAAAGTTACCAATGTTAACGTTTATTCAGTATCAAGAATGATAATAAAATTTTACAATCGCTAAAAATATTTAAAAAATAAATTTAAATTGTAATAAAAAAATCTTTTTTTAGGTGTTGTTAATTGGAAGATCCTTAATTACTCCAGAAATCAATAAAAAAAGTATTTTGTAATAGATTATGAAACAACACATCTAGTATCATTTAAATAATATTGTAGCCACCATTTATTCTTATCAAAGTAAGGGAAGGATTCTTCAGTGTTAATTAATTGGTTAATTAAAATTAGCTTTATCCAGAAGCATTAAATTTTCAATTTTAAAAAGTTCTTGCGTTTCTTACGGAAAGCCCAGAACACCATACCAATGCGCTGATTACAAAGTAACATTTTCTGCTGTAAGGAACCCATACCGTCCGCATAATAACACAAAACCAATTCCACGCATCGATTTGACATAGACGCATGCATGTCAGGAGCGTTTTCACGGCGGGTTTTGTGGCCGCGATGTCGCACCGGTACGAGTTCAGTAATGTGTCTAGCCCGTAAAACAGTGTGTGTGAAAATATGCAACAGGATGTTGTCGCTGCCTATTTGCATGGTACTATTGTTTTCCTCGGCTCTGACATAATACCGTACTGAAAACAGCCGTAAACCAAGGCATTCCGACCTCTTGTTTGTCTTCTTGTGTGTGTGTGCTTTTTACCAGTAGCGGCACCCGAACCTTTCACCACCCGCACCCATCCTTGAACACCTTTAACATTGGCAATCAGGTCGAAAGTATCGCCCCTATATAATTTTTAGCAAGTC
The DNA here is from genome assembly GCF_024364675.1 of Aethina tumida. NCBI lineage: Eukaryota > Metazoa > Arthropoda > Insecta > Coleoptera > Nitidulidae > Aethina > Aethina tumida. The sequence goes on along the minus strand of NC_065436.1, from coordinate 26,182,044 downwards.
GGTCCTCGGATCGTCCTGCAACAGGAGCCGGGAGTGCTGTGCTATGCGACAGAAGCCAGAGGCGTAGGGGGTCGTCGACCGCGGACATGTCATTCTAACTGTCCGCAAATCTACACTGCGGCTTCTGGGAACCGAACCCCACACTTCGCCACGGCGCATTCCACGCATTCCTGCGCCCGTCCCCGAGTCGTCCATGGTCTTGGGCGTTACCCGCAAACGGGGGCAGTTGCCAACCGCCACTTTCATCCCATTTAATGCAAACATTCCCTCTCTTTCAATCAAACACTTGTTAAAACAATTTAACAATTAACTAACAATTATCCCATTAAATTCTGATAACGAAATATTCGAATAGCCGAGATTTTTCTTAAAATTTTACAATTTATTATTAAAATGAATGTATGTATGTAATGCATTTATGCTTTTAATATTTGTCAAATAAATCTGCACTCATTTTTCTACTTAATAAAAAGCTAGGTAAAACAATATTATAAACTATTTTACATAATTAATGTTTATCCAATTAAATTCTGATAACAGAATATAAGAAATAATTAAGAATTTTTTTACATTTGATTAAAATTATTCATTTTTATTAAAATAAAAGTTATACTTAAGGCATTATTTTGCAGCCATTCCTTTTCTATTTCATATTGAAACCAGAAACATTTTATTGTCCTTAATTTTATTTAATTTATGTTTTATAAATTATATAAAAATTTAAATAATTTTTTTTTTTCAATTTAAAACAAAGGCTCTGCCTCAAAGGCTTGTTGAAACTTTATTATAAAATTCAATTAACATGTATCCCTTTAAAATTCGGATAATAAGGTATAGGAAATATACAGTTCTTTTCTAATTGATAAATATTTAATGAAACTCATTTTTTTATATTAGCATTCATTATTCATTATTCCATTTCCCACTGAACATCAAAGCATTTTACTGCCTGCTGATAATTTATTTAATTTTTTTTTTTAATTTTATAGGACTCTTGTGCCTCAATCAGAGGCATATTAAAACTTTATTTTAAAGTTTTTTACTCAATAAACATTTATCCCATTAAATTCTGATAATGAAGTATAAAAATTAATTAAGATTTTTATACAATTGATTAAAATTGATCACTTTTATTATAATAAATTTTATATTGCAATTTTTTTACTTTCACAATTTTTTACGACCCAATTAAACCTGCATCTTTTGCTCTTCTGTTTATTACACTTATTAATTAATTAAGATATTTCTTATACTCGACTAAAATTAATAATTTTTGTGTATTTTTATTTCAGTAAAATTTATACTTTACAATATTTTTGCGAGTTAATTATAATATATAATTATATATAATTATATTCCTCTTTGTTTAAAATTTGTAAAACAAAAACATAAAACAAACAAGATGTGAAATGAGAAATATTTTATTTTATATATACATACATAGTGTGTGCATATATACATAGTGTGGACCATATAAAAAGCCGGACACCCCCATATAATTTGTATTTTTTGTCCGATTTTAACTTTTTTTTCAATTGTGTAGTATGAATATATGTACAAAATATCACGTTTGTTGGCTCAAAATCAGAACTTACATGGAAATTATTATTAGAACTAAAATTTAAAGAATTAGAATTTTTTATAGAAAATCTAACTACACTACTGGATTCAGCAGCCTTTAAAATGAACATAAACGAATTCTCACAAAAAAATAAGCATATTCATAATATTATTCCTATTTTTTCAATCAAGTGGTCTATTGAATAAATTACCAATAGCACAAATTATTCTATATTTTAAGAATGTCGGGATATTATGGAATTAATATTGGACATTTAATACCCCAATTTCATTTGCTTCCACTAAACTACAGTTCAATGCGTTCATTTATTATATTTATTTTCGTAAGTTCTTGGTTATCTTTCTCAATTGTTCTTTAGTAATTTGTCACATGAAAATTTGAGTTTTAAGAGTAACAGTATATCATAATTAGTGTAGGTATTACAATATTTCAACGTTCGATAAGGTAATTTGTGTTATTATTGACAGTTTATTCCAAAGAATTATGAATATACATTTTTTTTTATAAAATTTGATATATACTCGTTTCAGGGGGTGCTTTATCTATTGAGTGTAGTTAGTTTTGCTATAAAAAAATTTGTATTTTATTAAATTCATCGTATTTAATTCTGTGTCCCAATAGAAATACTATTTTTTAAAGTATTTTAGTCTATTGATAATAATATATTTAAATTTAATATGTTCTATTATGTTTATTTAATTTACACTAGATATTTTTTTACTTTCAATATTATGTATTTTTTCGATGACATTTAAATCATCTCCTACTTTTTATTTAATTTTCCTTATAATTTTATTGGAAATTTCTGGAATGCATTAAAAATATTGTCAGTGTGTAACAACATTAAAATTTACAAGACAAATAAAATAAATGTTAAACACACACTTAAACACAAATGTAATAAAAATGATGAGATCATTGAAAACAAGTCGCGGTACGAAAATCCTTTACGAGTTTCGCTTGCACAAAATAACTCTTAAATAATCTCTGAAAATCATCGAACCAGAAGTCGAAGCTTGAAAGCGTTTGAAAGCTCGGCACTTTCCAATTAATTAATGGCGCGCCGCTCATAAACTCCGTGCGATATCATTGAAGGCAACGCGCCTAGGAGTTATGCCGAGATATGGCAAATGTTGATAAGAAAACACGTACATGTACACAGTTTTGCCTATATTAAACGTCGACCCCGATAAAGTAGCGCCGGCAAACTAGTTAATGGCATTTCGGTGTCTGATACGATGCGACAATGCGAGACGTGTCCCACAATTCCGGATCGAGGCACGAGCAGCTACCCCGAAAAGCTTCCACGCACAACAGGGCATACGCCGACAGCCGAAACGGGTACCCAGTTTACACAAAAATTAAGCGGTTCGTAGAAAAATCCGTGTCACGTTAATTAACACCCCGTGAAATTGCGTTCGAAAGAATAAAAGAAGAAAAGGAAGAGGCGAATAGACGCGCACGTGCGTCTCATTCATGTCGCTTGTTTGTCCGGCAAACATTTTAACAAGGATTTTTTGAACACCTCTCTCTCTTTCACCCGATCGTGTTTGCACAAATCGTTTGGTTCGGTATGTCAGAAATTCTTCGCTCTAATAGAAGCTCGGTCCACCGAACGGAATAATACTGTTAACTCGGTAGAAATAATTCAACGACTTAAAAGTACACGGCGGTTTTCAGAGAGAGAGAAAACCGAACGTAAGGCCGGAGAAAAATTTGTTTCGGACACAATACGCACCGAGCCGTTATTTATTGCGTACCGCTTTTTTTATTGAGTTTCAATAATATAATAATAATTTATCATCGATTTTAATTTATTTTTATTCTCTTTGAATATTGTCGGCTACTATCACGATTTCAGTGTTATTGTACTTTTATTGTACGAATATAATTTTATGGCAGATGGTATTTTTATTAAACAATACGCGATGTAATAATGTAAACTAATAAAAATATTAAACTTAATCAGTTCACACAATATAACCAGGGCAAATAAATCTGAATTTATTATCAAACCAATTAACTTATGTCTAATATTTAAAAAGCCTAGATAGGAAATTAATATATCAACTTCAAGTGAATTGAGTGTATTCGAATCATGTTTTCGGTTTTTACTAATTCATTACATGTGTGTTATTCATCGATTCAATAATTATTCAGCTGGTTTTTATGGACATCCGTAGCAATTACACATTCTAGATCAACACTAATTAAATTAAAAGGAAATTAAATGCCATTTTTAATTATAATTGCTTAAAAAATAAAATGGAAAATTCAATTTTATTTGAGTTAAAATAATCTTTTTGCTTTCAGTTTATTAGATCAAATTTTTAAAATCTAAAGTGATTTTTTGAATTAACTTCTGTCAAATTAATACTTTATAAAACAAAAATATAAGTTTTCAAAAATTAAAAATATTAAAATATTTTGTGGAAAATTAAGGAATTAATTAATTATAAAAAAATGGTTTGATTTCATATTGTGTGATTTTAGTTCATCAGATGTTCAAAATTTAATATGAAAACATAAACGTTCCAAAAATTAAAAATATTTTATGAAAATAATAATAATAACAATAATAATAATAATAGTAATAATAGTAATAAGAGTAATCAGAGTAATAATAGTAATGATAATTACAAACAGTAAAAATTAAGTAAATTAAAAGAAAATGGCATTTTTAATTACAATTTTGTAAAAAAAATGGAAAATTCAATTTTAATCGATTATAATTGTTGAAGTGGTTTTACTAATTTCAGGTTGTTGCCGAGTGTATAATTATTTTATCATATCTAATATTTAAAATCTAAAATCGTTTTTATATATCATAAATTAAAAATAGAAATGGATTCAAAAATTAAAATTATTAAAATTATGGAAAAAGAGAAAAAATGTATTAATTAGTTAGAAATAGAAAAATTGATTAAACTGTCACTGTTGAAATTAAAAGAAAATAAAATGGCATTTTTAATTTCAATGTTATAAAATATAAAAAGGGAAATTATATATTAGTTTTAACTGTTAAAAGGTCTTATTTGTTTGAAATTGTTAATAAATATTTAATTATTTTATTATGTCAAATTCAAAATTATTTTTGTGAAACTGCTTAAAGAAATTTCATATAAATTTTTGGAAAGATACATTTTATAAGATAAAATTTTCCTTAGAGTTGAAAATTGTTGGTATATTTATTTTTAAGTTAAGCTATTATTTTTGAAATAACTGAAATATTCACATAATGGTGGAATAAAAATTTCCATCTTTAATTATTTTTAGGGGTGTAGTACATAGTAATTTTAAAAGTTGTAAATTTTTAACAATTTTAACACAATTATCAACCATCTTGTTTCCGAAAAAAGAACTGAAGAACTACCTTAAATTACATACATAAATATGTCATTTTTCTGCATCAACTTACAGATTTAAGAGTTTTTAAATAAACGTACTTTAACACTTTCCAAAGATAGTTTCGGAAAAAATGTCATGGACATTTAAACTTTTTAATTTGACTGGGATTTATATGGGGATAATATAACATCTACTTACTTCGATGGGACCTGAATTAACATCATCATTTGTTTCAAATTGTTAATAAGTATTTAATTATTTTATTATATCAAATATTTAAAATTATTTTAGTGACACAACAGTGTCACATTTTTTAATTTTAAATTTTATAAAATGAAAATACAAATCGTACAAAAAATTGAAAATATTTAAATATTTTATAAAAAATGAAATAATTTTTTGTGAATTAATTAGAAATGGGAAAAATTAATTAATTAAATTAATTATTTATCACAGATTTAATTTCTTATTAATTATTTGTGAGTTCTAATGTTAATTATTGTTGTGGTGGTTTTAAAATGAATAAAATTGATCATCCCACAGTGCGACATAGACTGAAATCCTGAAACTGGCTTGGTCGCACACACACACAAACACATAGCGATAAAGAGAGAAAGAGAGAAGGGCGAAGAGAGAAGAATCTCCACGGCTCCCCATTATTTCTTTTCACTAATGGAATGCAGCATGCAGCATGCAGCAGTGCGAGTCCGTTCGCTCAATGGACCCGCGGTCGTCTCATCGCCTCATCGCCTCCTCTCCTTCTTCAACAACAGTACGAGATCTATTTGTCGGACTGTTTGACAATACGTGGAATTCGGCTGTTGAACAAATAGCCTACAACATAGAGTGTTGCACGCTCTTTCATATTGTTTACTTTGTAAAGTGATTTAACGGTAATAAAAATCGTTTCATTCCGCAAATAGCACGAGTCACGCGGATATATTTTCAAAGAGTGCTCGCTTAATGGTATTTATCTTTATATTATCCGTTTAATAGACGGCTGCGTACTCTGTACGGGATGAATAGGAAAATTATTTTAATGAAGTACGCCCGTTTTCTGATGGAAATGCATTCCTGCCATCGTCACATTTCGAATGCCACCGATACTATTCATTTGTTAACAAATGCAAATGAACGATCTTCCATCACTTTATATGATCCCAGGATTGTAATTTCATGAGATTGTTTGAAATTTATGTTTTGACTTTAATAAAAGCAATTTGATTTGTTTGTTTTTCAATTTTTAAATTATAGATTGGCTTGAAACAATTGATCTATTTATGATTTTAATTGTAAATGAGATCTTATAAAGTTTTCTTCGAAAGAAAAGTTAAATGAAATTCACACAATACTCTATTGTTATGAATTATATTTTTACAAAACTTAATTAGTAAGTTTTTTATTCCTGTCCAACAAAACTGAGTCCAATTCTAAATTAGAGCTAATAAAGTAGGTGATATATCCCAGAAAATGTTTGATGGTCTCTCATATCTTTGGCAGATCTAAGACTGTGTTGAATCTTCCTCGTTGGTATAAAAACAGTATGGCTGTTATATTTTAATAAGATTTTTCCAATTCCAAAGATAGAAGAGCCCATCAAATAGCTTCTCGGATATACCGCATATACCATGTTCCTGCGGGACAGTATATGTTACATCGGTACCACAAAACGAATTAAAGAATACAAATACAATACAATCCTAGGACAATCAGACAAGTCCGGTGTAGCTGAACATGCAATGTTAGATGGAAATCATAAGATAAAATTCCAAGATACACAGTTGCTTGTCTTGACAACTGGATATCGCAAGAGAATGATTATGGAAGCGATTGAAATCCATAAATACGGAAACAACTTCAACAGAAATGAAGAAGCATTGAAGATGCTGAACAGCTGTGCTCAATAACAGCAAATTCGCTAAGTCCAAGAAACACGAACCAAATCAGACCTCTGAAGATGTGAGCCACTTGTGCCAGCGAAACGTTGGGAAATAATTCCGACAAACGTCGAACAATAAACGCCAACACCTAAAAATATGGAAACAAGGATCACGAAAGCCTCAAACTTTAATAAAGATTTCTACGAAAGGAGCGTTAAAAACTCCCAATCAAAAATTCATACAATACTAATTATGATTTTTACAAAACTTCATTGATAAATTTATGATTTTTACGCTATTAAACTGAGTAAGATTCTAAAATTAAAGATAATAAAGTTTCCTTATAAAGAAATGTTAAATACATAACTAAAAATATATACATTACTTAACTGTTGTGCAATCAAAATGCAATTTAAAAAATAATCATAATGAACATATTTAGAAATTTCGTTTAAATTTTTGGAAAGATACATTTTATAAGGTAAAATTTTCCGTAGAGTTCAAAATTGTTGCTATATTTATTTTTAAGTTAAGCTCCTGTTTTTGAAATATCTGAAATATTCACATAATGGTGATATAAAAATTTCCAACTTTAATTATTTTTAGAGGCGTAGTGACAGAACATAGTAATTTTAAAAGTTTAACAATTTTTACACAATTATCAACCATGTTGTTTCCGAAAAAAGAACTGAAGAACCTTAAATTACATACATACATAGGACTTCATTTAGTTTCTGTAAAAAATAGATATTTTTCTGCATTAACTTACAGATTTAAGAGTCTTTAAATAAACATACTTTAACACTGTCCAAAGATAGTTTCGGAAAAAGTGAGATGAATATTTAAACTTTTTAATTAGGCTGGGATTTATATGGGGATAATTTAACATCTTAGTTCGATGGGACCTGAATTAACAACATTCATAAACTTATTTCGAATATTATAACGTTTGTTATAATTGCTGGTTTGCAAGGTAGGTTAAGAAGAAATTTTTAATGGAGATGGTTTCAGTTACACATAAAGTATGGAAAATGTATATACAATGAAAATACATTTACTTTCGCTGCCACTAAATGTTTCTCCTTAAAATATATATAAATGTTACATTTATTATAGTAAACCTCTCAGAAAAGAATGTGATTAATAATAATAATACCTATCTATTGTATAAATCAATGACATATCATTAAATATTGTTTCTTAACAGCGACAGCATACAAATTTGCATAGATCTCAGTAGACAGAACACAGTGGTCAAAGGAAGTAATATGTTATTAGTTAACAAAATTTAAATCCAAACTCTTGATCCTGTAATAACTCAAAACTTACAGGCATGAAAATAGAACAAATCATATTAGCAAATTTTTTTATAGAAAATCTAACTATATCTCTAGAATAATAACAACAACAATCATATTTGAACGAATACGTTTTTTAATTAAGTCTCTACAATAAAAAAAAATGCACAAAATTTTATATTTCTTCTAAGCAAGGCATTAGAAGTATGAATGTCCATATGTTCAAGTAATACATCCTTTACTTGGTTGATCTGTACGGTGAATATTAGAAAATGTGGAATGTTTTTGTCTATTCAATTACCCCTAATTACTAAGCTACCGTAGTTATATAACAATTAGAACTAAAATATTTTAAAACAAAATGATTTAGACGTGCATAGACCACATACTGAAATTTTCAAAATTATTTTTTTGGCTATATTTTAAAAGCGGAGATTAGTGTTACAAAAACACTAAGATTTTTGTGAAAACTTGTTTTACTATCTATCTAAATATAAAATTATTTAACAGCTAACCAAACAAACATATCTTTAACATTTAAAAATCTAATCGTAAATTCCTGGAAAATGCGCATTCATCAATATACTTGTTTACTTCTTTATTATCAAATATCTGATTTATTTCGATTATTATCTAAAATACCACTTATAAAAATGCACACCGCCAAAATTTGCCAGTATCATCAGCACTTATTAAATAACACGTCAAAAAATCCCGATTTTAAAAATATTTTTTTGCTGAACATCGTCCCATAGTGCATCGGTCCAATTACGAATCGAAAATAATAGCGGAAGTGATCGCCTTTAAGGCGAGATGCGGAGGAATGCCGGACCGCTGGTAATATCGGCGCGGCGAAAAAAAAAAAATAAAACGCTCGGCCGCATCGGTGATTGTATTTAAACTTTAAACGATCGATTTTTTTCGGTGCCAGTCAATAGTGATTAAGGTAAAATTTATTGTAACGGCATCCGGAGACCCGATCAAATGCACCTACGATAATTATCGGCCGGTCGGCGGGGTTTTCAATGGCCCGGCGTCGGTTTGTGAATGGGTATTATTATTATTATTATTAGTTTTTTTTTCGTGAGCCCCAAGTGTACGGATCCGTGTTAATTAATTAGCGTTCGTGAGTAACGATAATTACGTTAAGGTTGCGATTGTTGAGTACGTGATATAAAGTCGTCAGATATCGGCTAACCTTTTACGAATTTGATGTATGCCCTCGAAAACCCGTTGCAAAGTTAATAATAATAAATATGAATGGAGATAAAAATCTATTGCTCACGCAATCAATTACAAATAAAAAATTGACTGATATAAATTGTCAATTAAAACTATTTACGTTTCTGTGCAATTTAGGAAATGTATTGTACAGTGGTAAAATAAGTTACACAGGACGATTTTAGAATTATGGTGGATGCGCGAGGAATGTTTGACTAATTGAAAAAAATGAAGATGTGTATGATTTTTGTAAATATTAAATAAATATGCAATTAATAAGTATCAATATTTCTGATATTATTTATTACTTAGAAATCTGTTATCGAAAATATTATAAGAAATACTATTATAATAATACATATACAAAATATGTATTATAATAAATAATTAAATCTTAAGTGTTTATATGTTTAGTTTTTTATGTGTATGCGATAAAAATCTTTCCCAATTTGGTATCTATAAAATTCAATATTGAATTGAAATAATGTACCAATATTCTTTTAAATTGTATTTTAAAATTATTATCTTCTTATTCTATAAAATATTACATTTAATTTAATTTAATTTTTGAACTGAGTTGGAAATAAATAGCAATTTTTGAAAGGAGTTTTAATTGACGAAATGAGTAACATTTAATTTAACACTAATACAATACCATAAAACATCCTACTAATAATAATATAACTCTGTGAAGAAAACCCTACCAAGTATGGAAATGTCCGATTTCAATTTGCTTAGAATCACGTCCAATGAAACAATGGTGATGCAGTGATAAGTCTTCATTTAGTTTATTTAAAAAGGATGGTTTAGCTAATGTTAGGTATCTTAAAAGTATACAGAATAACGGGTCAGTATTTGAGAGTTCTGGACTCACAAGTGCAGAATAGTAAAGGGTCATTGTTGCAATATATGCCAGATTTAGGACCAGTAGACTTCTGGCTAAACCGCAAACTAAAATTGGTCATGAAAGAGGAGCATTACGAGTATTTAAAAGAGATCCCAAGTACAGTGACCCAGGCCCTAGAAGACATCCCGAAGAATGACTTCCAATTATGTATTGAAACGTTTTAAAGACGAGTCCAACATTGTATAAATGATGAAGAAGTGTACTTCGAATAACAGTACAGTAACTTTAGTTTTGAGACAGACCGTGTACTTTTTGGGTCGTCTTGTTCCTGTAGGACGAACGACATAAACGAGACTGTTATTGTTAAATAAATTAATTAATAAAAACTACCCATCACTCCTCTCTGTGCTTCATTGTACGTAGTGTTGGCAAATCTAAATCGGGGCTTCATATCCTTAATAGAAAGCAAAGCAGATCTGCGGCCAAACAAACCCCCATATACATACTAATCTCCTTCTCCCAATCCTTGAACTATAATAGCAAGTTAATTAATTTAAATTGACGTTTGAATTGTTTTTTTGGCATTCGAATTATCTCGTTTGACACAATATTTTTTTTAGCTACAACTTACCCCTGTTTCTCCAACCTTGTTAATAATACAGGAAATAATTGAGTCCTCTATTTGGTTCTCTCAATCTTGGTAACACTGAATTATAATTTTTCTTATTGTGAATGATACAGTTTCAGTACGACCCATAATTAAATAATTATTAGAAGCAAATGACCGCGAGTAAATAACGACTGAAAATCATACGCAGCAATGAATGTTATTGCTATAATTTCATCCACCATAAAATAAATAATGTTCGTAGTTTTCTAAAGAAAGTAATTATACTGGTTCTGTGAACAGAACAGAAAAACAATATGCTGACATCTAATTTCAATAAGTTTATATTTGTATTTATTTTTTCTGAAAAAATAAGTTATATTACTTTCTTTTTTATTAAGAAGCAGGAATGATATAGATTACTGATTGAATATAATATAAATGATAAAAATACAAAAGTTATATAAGACATGCGTTATTTTTTCAATAGACTGTACATTTTTCAAAATAATGTAATATTCAGAATTGATAAAAATAATCACAAATTTATATAAATCAAATTTTCAATAAAATTTTTTAAAAAAATATTTAGTGTTACATATATTTTTATGTCATAGTAATTTTAATTTAAGTTATGATACATGTAATTAAAATATAAAAAATAAATAATTTAATTCTTTATGAATTTAATTTTTAATTATTTTTGTGTGTTATTTTACAATAATGGATAACAAACAGAACCAACTGACGTTTCCATCCCCATCAAAGAAACAGGACGAGGGTTTAACAGCGACATCAACACGCGATGGCATCCAGCAGGATCCCGATTCCTGCCGCCCGGGCAGCCCGAAGAGCGGACCTCGCGAAGTAGAAGGGTCAACTCGGCTGTGGAATGTGGCCGGGCCTACCTTGACCAGACGATCGTGATCGCGCACCGCTCAGGAATGCGATCTGCACTCTCGCACCTGCACCACGGACGGAGAGGAGGCCTCTCGCTCCTCCGTCTCGCCGCGCGTCTCTTCTTCGGCTCCCCAGCTCCTTTGTGTTCGCAAGCGGACCCGCGAAATGCCGCTACCGCATTTTTGCCCCTTTTTCCACGTTCGTACCAACACCCCCCCGTACCCCGCACCCCGTCGCGCAATAACAAACACATTGACGGTGTTCGTCAAATTATTCCTGCACGCTGTATAATACTTTGACAAAAATTTGTGGCGATGTATTTGGTCACTGAAAAAATATATAAAACTACAAATTTTATGGGATCCATCATTTTTATTGTTTTTATGATTTTATTAATTTCATTTTTAAAATTAAAATATATCTAATATACACAAACTTTTTATAGAATCCATTTCATTTAGATAATGAAAAAATATACATTTTATAGAATATAATCCATTATTTTTTTATAATCAATTCATATTTAAAAATTACAATAAACCTAATATATACAAACTTTGCATAAGATTTATTTAATTTAGGTAATGTAAAAATATACATTTTATAGAATCCACCATTTTTATTTTTTATGATTTTATCAATTTAATTTTTAAAATTAAAATAAATTTAATATATAGGTATAAACTTTGTTTAAAATCTATTTAATTTAGATAATATAAAAATTTACATTTTATGGAATACATCATTTTTATTTTTTTATAATTTATCAATTTAATTTAGAGAATATAAAAATATACATTTTGTAGAACCCACCATTAATAAAATTTCTTCTTTTTAAAATTTTTAAATAAATTTTCATAAGTTACAAATTGTCCAATCTTATTTCTAAGAATTATATTTTTATGCTCTTATCATTTCATTTCTAATATTAAAATAAACTTTGCAAAAAATTATTAAATTTTAAATACAGAGCTCAAATTGTACTACAGGTAATCTTATAATTTAGTTTTATTTAAAATATTAAAACAAATAGAATATGTACAAATTTAATTTAATATAATTTGATGATCTATTTAAAATGAAGAACAAACAATATACATTTTATAATATTCACTAAAAAAATTAATTAGATATTTTGCCGAATACAAATTGCCCGACAATTTGATCAAATAATTTTATATTTATGATTTTATCAGTTTTATTTCTAATATATTAAATTTTTATAGAATCCACCATTTTTTAATATTTCTTGTTAAAATTTTAATTAAATATTTTGTAAATACAAATTGTTCTGACAAGCGTTTATTCAAAGAATTACATATTTATGATTTTATCAGTTTTATTTCTAAAACAAATCAAATATATACAATTTTTGACCAATATATATTTAAATCAATGAACGGAAAATTTTAATTAAATATTTTATAGAATATTGATTGTTTAGATAATTTTATTTCGGAGAATTACACATTTATGATTTTATCAACTTTATTTCGGATTTTAAAACAAATCAACTATGTATAAATTTTAGATATATATAACCGCAATAAAAACATAAACAATGTATTTAATTTCTAGCAGATAATTGTTAAAAAGTACACACCTTAATTGCAAAAAAATGTCAATTAAAAACAATACATCTTGGAAAATGACAAAAAAAGTCGTTTCATACGAAAGATCGAGCCGCACACATGGAGGCTTTGAGAAGTGCAGTCCAATGAAATTCACACACTTATTACGGAGTTATAAACGGTGTGAAATTATTTATTGCAACAGAACGTAATACAACTCAGTTACAATGCTTATTTCTGGGTTAAATCCATCAACAGTTATAGGCACACACACACACACACGATCTTTAATCGTGGAACGTTACGTAAAGGCAATTGAAACGGCCGAATTGACTAATTCGGTAATGGACAGGAGAATGGAGATTTCTGGTGTTGTCGGAAAATGCATATGAAAACGGCTGAATATGTTCAACATAAGTTCGCATAAAATTTAAAATATTACACATAATTTTCTGCCTTATAGACTGGTTTTATTAAATTGCAAACTAGTTTTCGTTTACAGTAAGTGTCCTTAAATAAGTAATCTTGATTATGACATTAAGGCAAGTAAGTAATATAATGCAATTCTTAAAACTATTATGTCAGGACACTGGCTTTTCAAAACTAGCTGCCAGCCTGGTGAACATTAATGGACTCGCTTCCGGTGTTTCCTGATTAATGCAAGCGTTCACTTTAGTCTTTTATGGAAGTTCAGGTGTCAATATAAATAAACGGACACGAAATCGTTTGCAACAACGTGAAAATTATCGTTGTTGCTTATAGCACGAACACAATAATTTTTCGATGATAACGAGAATAGTGCAATAATATGGGTTACTTTTTAATTCAATCAGGTAATCGAAATTATGGTAAAACATGCAATATATCAAGGAATTATATAATTAAAATTCACGTTGCAGTTTTTACGATAGGTTTCGAGGAACTGTTACGTTGAAAAAACCACATTTATAAGGAAAATAATTAACTAAAGTTTAATCAATTTTTTTATTGATAATTTAATATTAATAACTAAAAACGACAATGGTATAAAATTACGACAATCAAAGGATTGTTCGTACCAGGTAAAACCTGAATGGTACTTTACTTTTTTTACCACAACAACAATGTTAATTTATTTAAAAATATTTGTATAAATTATACGAATTTCCAACACAAAATTGTACATTCAACAAGCAATATGTCATGTGTTGTGGGTTTGGTACAACTTGAATTTGAATTGGTTGCTAAAATTTTTTTTTAAGAATTTTGTTAATAGAAATAAAAAATGTCTCAAAAAACTAACTAACTAATCATATAACAATGACCTATAAAAATGGTATAACTGGAAATCGCATAAATCAACTTCTGGGTTAAGTGTGTCAAATAGTGTGGAAAACAACATTAACAACAACTGTATCAGCAGGATTTTCTTAGTAAAGGTCGTTCAAGTTCAGTAAAATAAATAAAACAATGGGTTCCATTTTTAACACCAATAAAAATTATCAATATGTCAAAATTTTATGTAAATTTCGGCATAAAATCACAAACGTGTTATTTAAAATTGATAACCACTACAAACTTATAACGTCGTACAGTCACTTTGCTGGTTTCAACTCAGTACAACACGTTACATAACATAGCTCCAAGATATTATGGTGTCCATAAAAAGCGTGAACAAAGCGTCGAAATTAATATTAGTTAACCAATAGTTTTTGCAATCGCTGAAAAATGTCAAACGCAACAGTACTGCCACAAGTCGGTCGCAGGAATGGAATAAATTGAGAACCGAATCAGGATCAAACTGGTATCAGTGCTGAATGCGCCGCGTATTTCATTTCAGGTGGAATACCTCGAGCCAAGTCCGGAGAGATCCAAGTACATAGTCGGACACCGTTTTGTTTTCATAAATTGTTGTGTGCAAGTGCTGGGTAATTTTTCGCCGGCCCGATAAAGTGATAGTGGTGTATCATTATCTCATTTTACGGTCGATGCATGGAATAAAATAAGTTAAGCGCTCGTACGTAGTACACAGTCGGTACGCGCCCGCTTAATTGGAAGCGCACAGGTTTCGAGGAAGTGAATTTAAACAGAAATTTCGAGGATGCATCACCACATAGACATGGACCGGATGCCGGAGCCTAGAGATCCGAACGAGAACAGATGCGTGTCCTGTTTGAAAACCAACACGCTTACCATCGCCACAGTGGCCGGTGTTGTGATCGGTGCCGCACTGGGTTTCATCCTGCGGGCGACGAAGGACAATTGGACCGAGCGCGAGATCATGTACATCGGCTATGTGGGCGATCTGTTCCTGCAGATGCTCAAGAGTCTTATCCTTCCTCTCATCATCTCCTCCTTGATATCGGCCATAGCCAGTCTGGATCTGTCGCTGTCCGGCCGGATCGCCGGCAGAGCGATTGCCTACTATCTAACCACCACCTTTGCGGCCGTTGTTCTAGGAATAGTTCTTGTCGTTTCAATCAAGCCGGGAGTGGGGCACACCGGCGACACGGATGTGGAGGAGGACGAGGAGAAAAGGCACGTGCTCACCGTTGACACTCTCTTGGACTTGGTCAAGTAAGTAAAAAAATCATGTTTATCTGGTCAGGAGGGCGTGTTAAAGAGAAGAAAACTACATTCCAAAGTCAGAGTGAAGCTGAAGCCACCAGTTTCTCTGACCGACGATGGTATCTGAGTCACAGCATTTTGGATATTAAGTGACTTTTTAATTAACAAGTGAAATAAGATACGTTTTAATCAACATTGAGCATGATAAAAAATGGAACAAAAACCCGAGAGAGATCCTTTCCAAAAGAATATTCCGCGTTATGTCATAATCTTCAACGGATTAGAATGTAAACAAAGTCCGAACCAAATTACAAAACCTCCTTTCTATAATTGCCAATCTAATATCGGCATCTCCGATTTCTAAAGCAACAAACTAGGAAACAGAAGAGCGGAGGATCTTTTTGCCAATGTATGTGGGTCGCGCTTGCGCTAATTAACCTTGATGCGACACATCTGCATGTGTGCACAGAATTATGATAACATTAATTAAAGTGTTTTGTAACATACTGGGATTTTCGTATTTTATTAAACACGTTCGTGATATTGAACGGCCACCTTTTAAAGTGCACTGGAAGCTGGTCATTTGGGTCAAGAATACTCGGTTCAAATGTAAATATTGTCGCGCAATCTATTAATGGCTTTATTAAATTAATTGTCGTATGCGCAGTCATTAGCTTCGCGAGGTCAATGACTTTGGCTATTCGTTCAAATGCAAAAATATACAAGTAACGGATGTTAAATTAGGCGATTCATTGATTTTTGACACAGTTCTTTGTTTGTTTTTTCCACGATCCTTGTTTAACAAAATCTGATGTTGGGATGTGATATATTTGTTTTAAATGCCCCATTGTTAGTTACTCAAACTTAGAGTGGAGTAAAAAGTGACTTACGTTTTTCTAAATTTAAAATATCTCTAAAAATTGTATATTTTTAAAGTAGCTTTCAAGATTTGTTGATAAAATGAAGCGAAATTTACAACGCATTTTCAATAATGAAACACTGTATTCTCAAAGATAAGATTCCAGATGATATAAGGATCTTATCTATCTAAATGTCAAAAACTTACAGAAAATTCTAAATTTTCAATAAACTTTACGAAAACATGTACATACAATTAATGGTATCCAATTTTACATTACAGAAATATGTTTCCAGCCAATATCATTGAAGCATGCATCTTCCAGGTGTGTTAAAAATATTTTTAAACAAGCTCTGATACTAACTGTATTTATTTTTCAGCATCGCACTTTGCTAGTCAACGACACCAATGCAACAGGTATTGTCGCAATTAGCAATCATTACAAAATGGAAATAACCTTTGCAACACAAACTCGTTCAATATAAGCAAGATAAAGGTGTATTTTTAAAAGCATCAAAATTCACTCGTACTTTCAGAGTTGGAAGACTTCTCGATCACAACAGAAACGGTAACCGGAACCAACATCCTGGGATTGGTGGTGGCATCGGCGGTTGTTGGAATAGCCATCGCCCAACTAGGCGAGGAAGCCAAAACGTTGGCCAACTTCTTCCACAGCCTGATGGCCGTAATGATGAAGATCACCGGTTGGGTGATTTTGCTCTCGCCCGTGGGCATTCTGTTTTTGGTGGCCGCCAAAGTTTTGGAAATGGACGACATCGGCACGGTCATGAGTCAGCTGGGCTTGTACTTCGGAACCGTTTGCCTGGGATTGTTGCTGCAGGGTTTCGTGGTTTTGCCCCTGCTGTACTTCGCGTTGACCAGAAAGAATCCCATCCACTTCGTGTCCAACATTGGAACGGCCATCGCCACAGCGTTCGGAACTGCCTCAAGGTAAATGGTCCATCCGATTTTTAGTTCGATTGAACTTTCTAAACGGTTTGTGTGGTTTTTTTTCGACGCGGTTATATTGTTGTACAATAATGACATGCACAGTGATAGTTGTAGCTTGCAAAATCGCCTTTAACAAACGTACTTGACTTATCAATTTTTACGCAAGAGGCGGAGACTTAATTACGGAAGTTATTACTTCGCCGATACGCTGTCAAGCAAGTAATAAAGATATGAAAAAAGACCGTCAGTTAAAAAAAAAAACGGGTGACCCAGCACACAGTTTCTCTGATCTATATTTCGAATTGAACAGTGTACTGGGAACTGTAATAATAGCAAAGACAATTAACGTTGTAAACTAGTCCTCCATCACAATTAATATTTCTGTAAATAAATAATAATGACAGTTTTCGCGTGTTTTAGATGCATTTTTTAATTAGTCGTATTGTTCTCGGTGGACTTTTAATCATCTTGGCGTTTCTGGATACGGTTATTTATGAAAAGTTGCAGGTTATTACTGCAAACAATGCAATTTTTATATTTTAATTTCTTTTGACACAAGAAAGAAAATAAAAGATCCGTGGTTACAATAGAATTTTTGTTTTATCTGTTTCGTTGAAAAGCAAGGAACTGAAGTAAAGAATTTTTATATCAAACCACTGTTGTTTAGGAAGAGTAATTTTTTATACGAAAACACATTTTTCAATATTTACTAAAAAATTCACAGAAAATATGTAAATTAAGTTCGTTATTATAATAAAATTTTGTTTCTTTTTCGCTGGTCCATTGAAAATGGAAGAACTTATGTAAATTTTTTTTACCTCAAATAAGCATTTTTTATAGGAAAAAATATTTTCAATATAATTCATACTTTTTTATTTTTCGACAACATTTATTAAAAATATATAAAATTAAGCTCTTATTATATATTTTAATAAAAATTATTTTATGAGACATCAACATTATTTTTTCATTCATTAATACAATTTGAGAGAAAATATGTATAAATGAGGACAACGAGTGAAATTATTTTTTTATTTACTTCCACTTAAAGGATAACAGTAAAGAAAAAAAATTTATTTTTCGATAAAAAAAAAATATTTAAAAAAAAAGAACAAATATAAAATGTATTAAAAAATATAAATATTTTTTATAAAATCATTTTCAATAAATCAGAAAAAACATTTTATGTCTCTCTATTTCTATTTTGTTAATATTTTTTAAGTAAAAATTAAAAAATGTTTTTTTTGTATGGAAAATATATACATTTTTTCATGAAAAAACTATTTTTTTTTCTGTGAAGTGAAATGGAATCAATATTTGATAAAAAATAAAAATATTCAGTTCATTTTTTAGAACATACATAAATTCTATTATATTCGTGGTCCTCATTTTTACATATTTTGTCAAAATTAACAAATGAAATAAATTAATTTTGATCTCTAATAATTTTTTTATACAGAAACTTAAAAAAAAAAAAATTATATAGAAATTATTTTTATTTATATAATTATTTGACAAATTTTGGCAACAATTAATAATGTGTTTTTGTATAGAATTATATTATTTTTTCCGGAAAAAACACTTATTTGAAGTAAAAATTATATTGTCATTATAAAATTTTGTTGTTTTCCCTGTTATTGTATTTTTTTATAAAAAAATTTTCAAAAATTTGTCTGCTTTATTGAAAATTGTGTGTATATTTCTATTTATTACACAAGAAATTTTTTTTCTTTTTTATTATAAAGGAGGAGAATTTTTTTATGAAACATCTTTTTAAAGAAAATTAATATAATTTATTAAAACATTTTAGACAAAATTTATAAAAATAAGAATTTTTATCAGAGATAATTTTTTTCAGAAAAAAATACCATAACTTCTAACATCTATTTTTATATGTTTTAAAACAACATGTCCTAATTTTATGTTGTTTAAAAATTAGTACATGTATATTGAACCATAAAAACTTATAACCTGTTCAAAATATGTATGTCAAATTGCTTATCATTTTACGAGAAAAACAAAAGAACAGTTTAGTAATCCGATTTCGTTATTAGTTTACGACTATTATAAAACCTGTAACAAACATTTTTTTCAAATAAAACAAAACAAATAATTTAATTGTAACTAAATGACCTTCAGTCGATATAATATTGTTCCCATAAAAAATCACACGTATCAATAGCGATGTTGTGTGCTAAATCTTGACACAAAAATTATTCTACCTGTCGCAAATTTTTAAACACTTTCGCATGGCTCATTAAAAATCGAAACGCGAGTAGTAATCATTGAAATAAAACAAAACAATTTTACCATAATACATTCAATGACCTTCATCGTGATAAATATTCAGAAAAACATATTTGACTGTTTTTTATAGTTCGGCAACTTTACCATTGACGATAAAGTGCCTGGAAGAAAACCTGGGCGTGGACCCGAGGGTGGCACGTTTCGCCCTGCCGATCGGCGCCACCATAAACATGGACGGCACCGCCCTTTACGAGGCGGTGGCGGCGATCTTCATCGCCCAAGTGCGTGAGGTGGACATGGACTTGGGCACGTTGATCGCGATCAGCATAACCGCAACCGCAGCCAGCATTGGCGCAGCTGGCATACCGCAGGCCGGTCTCGTCACCATGGTCATGGTCCTGGACACCGTTGGACTGCCGGCCGAAGATGTCACGTTGATTTTAGCGGTGGACTGGCTGCTGTAAGTGTTTTCGAATAAGACAATCGACGTGGCGAACGGTTAATTAATCGACAGGCCGATTTATCATTTTGGCTTGTTTATACGTGTAGATTTGCTGGTTGGGGTGAAACTTCATTTCGTAGATTAGAGTTATTGGAATTGCATTCCGAAAACACAGATCCTTGGCGGCTTTCGTAGTTTCAGATTACGTAGATTAATGGATTATCCTAATCCATCAATAAACATAACAGCTTACAGATAATAGTACACGTCAATTATGATTTTATGAAGTAATTTGTGGTGCGGTGCATTGTTTTTCAATTAGTTGCTTTCATGGTGTGTTACCTCGTCAAGGCTACCGTAATGTCAAATAACCATAATTTTTTTTTAAATATAGGGATCGATTCAGGACGGCCATAAACGTAATGGGTGATGCATTTGGAGCTGCGATAGTGAATCATCGAAGTCAGAAGGAGTTGGCAGGATTAGGATCCGATAAAAAAGAAAGTTTTGCAATGGAAGAACTGGACAAAAATGAAAGAAGCAACTCATTACAAGACCAACAAACATTACAAAATTGAATGCATACTAGCCATAATAACACATGTTGTTTCTATAAATTATCATTGACATTTTTAAATTAAGTATGTGATAAATTTAAATTGATCGACGATCTCTTCTAATAGTATTATGCACATAAAATGTATAAAATTCAGAAATCCTTTTTATAAAAGGTTTTTCAACCAGCATACTTATTGTAAACATATTATTGTAAACATATTACACAATGGTGTACAAATTTACAAACAAATAAAACTGTTTCTTTTATTTTTCGACATTTCTTAGCTACAAGAATTTTAGGATGGTCCCCGTGATTCCTGGAACTAAGATTTTTGGTGAAGTGATATGTAGATAAAATCTAATGGGCCATAAATTAAAGGAATGCCGTTTATATAATGAAAATAAGGAGTCTGACGTAAATAAAAAACTGTAAAAAATGTGGCCTGGTATTTCGGATTTATGGACAGAAGACCTGTTACTATTGAAATTCAATTTCGATAATCCATTCCGAATAAACGAAAAACAATCACAATTAATCTAGTTCTGCTTTAGCTTTCCCAAATTTCTTTCAGAATTTCAGAGTTCATTCCCACACAAATTATAAAAATACAAAGATATTCATTAGTTAAATTAAAAGGTAAGTAGAATGTCACAAATAAGATTTTGGTGTAAATTTTATCTTAAGTGCTAGAATTTCCTGTAGCCAACCTGATCAGTTATCCGTAAAGCTTGTTGCTGGTGGAACTTTTAAAAAACACGTCAGGAAATGGTTATTTTCCTGGATGTTCCGTATCGGAAACATTCCGCGAACATTCCTTCATTTTGTCGATAAAAAGGCCAGCGCTTCGCGGAGCCCCGGGCCATAAGGCGTGACCGCCGCCAAATACGGACATGTTATGTTAAAAACATAAGTACTTGATTGTATCATTGGTGGCTTTGAACGGGTCGGATTCCGATAGTCGGACCTGAAGTTCTTTTTATTGGCCAAGGAGCGACGACGCATTATTTTCCTGCAACATCTAATGTCGATCTGTGCCTCGGCTTGAATATTGATCACTGCCAATTAGATAAGTTGGGGACAATGCCGGGAATTATTACATGGTTGAATTTTAATCGGGAACAAACCAACCTTCCTCGCTTCTATAAATCATCTACTAACTAAGCCAAGACTAGTACAAAAACTAATTTTTTTAATATTACTTACATTATTAATTTAAACAAAAAATATTTTCTATTTTTTTTTACTTCATAAATTTGAGGATATTAAAGTTTAATTACCACCTTCAAGTATATGGTAAATTAGAAAATAACAGTTAATCTCAAAAATATTATAAATGTTTCAATAATTTTCACATCCCAAAAATAATGAATAATAAAATGCTAATTTAAATATGTCAGATGAATAATTTTTCATCGCATATAAAAAGTCAATTCAAATCTAATAGCCACAGTTGAATTGATTTTAAATAACAACGTTCCGTTCAATTATTTTAACATTATGCTTTTTAAAATTTAAAAAGGGCAAATATAAATGATTAGGTCAACAACAAAGAACTGTAATTTAATACTTCCATAATTTACATAATGTATTCAAATAATGTGACGTTTTCAATAATTTTATTGAGATTGATTTCAACATCTCATTTAATATGCGGATAAATAAATGAAAAGTAATGGACACTATTATTAAACAAACGACAATGTTTTATTTAAGCATATTTCATTATTAACCAATGATTTATGAATGTATTTACGTACAGTATCTTATTTATAATTTATTGGTGACGTTTTACTCAATAACACACGTAGATTTGTCAATTTAGATAGGAATTCAAAATTAAATTTTGTAAATTGAAATTTATTTATTGTAAGTTCGGAATTGACGAAGTTAAGAATTTAGGACATTAAAACTCGATTTTCAAACTCACATGTTTAAAAATTAAAGATTCCAATAAATATTAAATACTGGAAAGAGAAATTTACTTTTAATTTGTCTTTAATATTCAAATATATATTTAATCTATGGTTTAACTTTTAAATATACTTTTTTAAAATAACTTTTACAAAATAATAATACTTATACTAAACAACTTTTCGTCAACTTTCTACAAACATATTCATCCCAAAATTTTAAAATTTATTTATTGTAGGATCAGAATTTTCGAATTTCAGAATTTACGTCATTAAAACTTGATTTTCATACTCAAAGTTTAGAAACTAAAAATTCCAATAAATATTAATTACCGAAAAAAGTAATTTATATTTTAAACGTTATTTAATCTATGGTTTAACTTAATATTATATTTTTAAAATAACTTTTATTCGATAAAATATTAATACTTATACTAAACAATTTTTTCCAACGTTCTACAAAAAAATTCATCCCAAAATTTTGAAATTTATTTTCAAGTACACAAGTTTATAAATTAAAAATTCTTATAAATATTAGATAAAAAATTAAATACATTTTTAAAGTTTAAGTATATATTTATTCTTTTTAACTTAAATAACTTTTTTACAATTCCTTTTATTCAAAAAAATAATTCTATTCAGCAATTTTTTGCCAATGTTCTACAAGCAAATTAATGCCAAAATTGTGGATTTTTAAAACTGAATCTAATCATTCTCTCCAAAATTAAAAGTCTATTACGTAAATATTTTGACAATCTTATGTGGAAAATTTCGAATATTTCTTTGACTTCCTATTGGGACTTCAGGTCTTGCATTGCTATGAGGAAGCAGAGGACCCGACCCTTCAACTAACTAAAGAACTAATTTTTTTCATGAACTTGGTTAATTTGCGAATAGTAGATAGTCTTATTGATCGTTTTATAAGTAGTCAATAACTCCACCACACAATCATCAAAATGTTTCATGGGTTAAAACACGATTTCATTTTATTGTCCGGAGTGTCAAAAATAACTTATTTTTTGACATATATAATAATACTATCAATAGAAAGCTCATTTGCGTTGCGTGCAAGGAATGAATTGGCTATTATCAAACAATTAATTTTGTTATCTTCACTTAATTTATGTAGAATCCATTTATCCGACTTTGATGAAATTCATTACACGAAGACTCTTTCTAATGGTTCATTCCCCGCAGTTTAATTAGTATCTTATTTCCAAACATGTTGTATGAGGATTTTGCACGAGATATTGTTTTATTTCTTCGTTAGCATAACATTCAGGATGGCCTTGACGTTGTTCATCTTCGATGCCATTCATTGTCAAAATCATGCGACTTCATCATTTACATCATCTTTTCCAAATGGATAACGAATGCAACATACTTCTCCTGCTTTAAGCAAATTAGCATAATTACAATAGTTTTTCAATAGTACATATATATTAATATGAAAATTTAAAAATAGAATATAAAAAATATTCAAATAAATCATGAATCAAGGACGTAAATTATTTTTTTGGTACCAAATAAGATTAACTTTTGGACTTCGAAATCGAATGTACAAAAAATTCATTAACAAATAATATTTAATATTAGGTACATTTTATTAAAAATTGTAATTGAGAAACTATTCATCACAATCAGCTTAATTAAGAACCTCCGAAACACAATAGCATAAAATTGTGGTGTAACAAGAGAAACTTTAATAACACAGTTCCCGTGATGGTGAAGCCCGAAGAAAAGACATCAAAAAAGAGCCGGGCGCTCAGTGCTGGGGCGTTTCATCAATCTCTCGTTGAACGAGCGGCGGCGGGTTACCTGTTGGTCGGAGGGAATATTTTAAAGCGTGCCATCGCGACCGGTTAACCGACAAGGTGCGAAATAAATAGTACTCGCGGCAAGCGACCGGCCCAAATTTTCGGTTTTATGAATGTGTGTGCGTCCGAACGAAGGGGGGTGCAGGGGGAGGCGAGACCGGGCGCCGCATTCTGATGGGATAAATGACCGCCGCACCGTTGCTACCAATGAGTCGTGTTGAATGGGGTTTTTATGGTCGTCGTTTTAGTCGTACATTTTTGACTATTGTTTTTATACTGTAAATTTTAGGACGGATATTTTATGAAAATTGCTAAAAACTGATTGAGTTACAACCAGATCAATGAAGTCTTCTTTACAAGTGCAAAATATGGCGGTCTCCATCCGGCCGTTCTTCGAATTCCACCCACGGTGTGTGTTTTATGCAACGGGACGAAAAAGAGGCGCCAGTGGCCGCAGAGTTCGAGACACAGAGGATCCCGGCAAGTGTGGACTGAATAATTTCAACGTGAGAGATCATAAACTGGGGTGATCGCATCGCTCCCCAGCGGTGGCATGCCATAATGGACGACGAGGTGGAATAAATGCCACGTAAAAAAAATCGCTGTCAAGGATTGTGTTGTTACTAGCGCAGTTCTGGGGCCCACTCAAATTCGTATGGCAATTTTATGATGTTAAACCCATTAACAGAGATGATAATATTGCTTTAAAAAAATATGTATGTGTCATATTTGAGTATGAAATAAAATATCCGAATACCCTTTTATAAAATGTGCAAAAAGATTTTAATATAAAAATATATAATCTATGTTGTAATCCTAAAAATATTATTTTTTAATATTATTATTGTAAAAAATGAAGATTTTAATCAAAATTATAGATTAATAAAATATGTTTTTATTTTACAATAAAGAACTAATTGAACGTAAAAAGTTTTCTGATTTTGTATACAAAATAATATAAATTAGAATCTTTTTGGATTAATTAAAATTGTAAATAATTTTTTCTATTTAAGTAAACAGTACATTGTTTATATTAACTTTGAAACACCCTCGTATATTACTTTTAAAAAGTGTAGTTGTTTAAACTTTTAAAAAGTGTAGATGTAGTTTTTGTTATTAAAAATATATACAAAGAGTGTATATATATATATATATATATATATATATCTTTCCCGTTTTCTGAGAACTTTCATAATAATCAATTATTATTGATGTAATGTGTTAAATTTTTTGAAAGCAGTTTTTCTTAGAATTATGTATATATGCACTACAAACTTATTTAATCAAATATTTTCAAAATGTAGCATACAAATTAGTATATTGGATATTATAAAAAAACAATTCTCATTGTTTAAATCTAAAGAGTTCTTATACGCAAGGAAAAAAGCTAAATAAAACTGTTTTTATAATATTTTGTTTTTAAAGAATAATTAATATAAAAATTTTATTGAAACAAGAGTAATGTAATTGTTTTATTATATTTTTAAGATTTTTAAATAAGTATAATTAAGTAATCTAAAATAATCAATGTTCTAATTACTAAAACTGAAGCAACATATTTGTTATTGATATTTTAAAAATGTTAATTTCCACAATTTTATTTTTTTTTATTATTTAAAGCCAAAAAATAGTTGTAAGTTCATGTTTACTTACTATCTATAAAATTATTTAATAAGCAAAAATAAACAATTTAATTTAATTTTCCATAACATTTAGGAAGCAAATTATTGATCTATACATATGTGAATTTATAACTTTATTAATCTGATGAAAAGAATGTTTTTTATATAAATAACAGAGTGGAAACTTTAAAAATATAAGATTAACTAAAATATTTTTGTATACAATTTTTTCACATTAAAATAGTTTTTAAATAATACCATAAAGAAGTTTAAAAAATGTTTATTAGAACTAAATTGTAGATAATTGTGTATAATATTTTAAATATTTTCAGTTCCATACTTTTAAAAATAGTTTTTTAAAACCAAAAGAGCTTTAACTAAAGTATTATACAGTCAGCGTCGGATCTGCAAATTGTTATTAAACTTAAAATTCTAATTGTCATTAATAACTACTATTTTGTTTTTCGTTTTTTGAGAATCTTGCATATGAGAAACTGTTATAATTTTAATATGGATCATAATATTTATAACATGAATTTTTGGGTGGTATTTAAACTTCTAAACAATAGTAGATTTGAATTATTTATTAAATTAATTTATTTACAATATATTTCGTGTATCTTGATCAACAAAAATAAACGATATAAAATAAAAAAATAAAAAAGTAGAACTGAACCAGTAATGAAAAATCAACATTAGTTATTTCAAAATATTTTCAATACTTCTATTGTGAGACTGTAGTTTTTTAATTCAAAATAGCTTGTCTTAATGGAACATTTTATTTAGTATATCCAACATCCAACCTCACTAAAATGTAAGATTTTTTTTTAATATTAAACAATACCAATTATATTTTATAATTTTGTATTTAAATATTATGTTTCATTTTAGTTGTTATTTATAGAAGTATTATACAATATATTTTGTTCAAATAGACATTTAATACTAATAATTTGTTTTATTAAATATATTATTTATTTTTGAATTTATTTGTTTACTTTAATTATACATTTAACTTTTAATACAAATACGATATGGTAAAAACTTTCGTATGATAGAGAATAATTCTTAATTTCCAATATATTATATGATAATTGAGTAAAATACCTTTTAGAATAAATATATTAGAATTAGGACAACAATTATTATACGAATTAAACAATAAGAACTGTAACTATAAAAAAGTTGTATACATTAATATTCGATTCAAAACACATAACGTGAATAAGCAATATTCTTAATTTGTCAAAAATTAATGATGCGAATCTGTTGCAATAACACATCTAAAAATATTTATTTACTGTGTCACAATTGAACACTCGCACACTTTTTGCTACTATCCCCTCCAATCTCACACACTCGCCGGAAGCGAATATAGCCTTTAAGATGTAACTGCAGATCTGACGCCGACCGTATGTATATAATATTATATGTATTATAAGTTCATTTAATCAACAAAAACTTATGTTGAATTCATTAAATACTATAAAAAGGATACAAATTATTAATTTATACTATGATTTATTAACATAATTTCATTTAAACTGATAAAAACAATGTTTTTGACTTTATACATAACAGAAAAGATTGCAATCTTAAAAATTGTATATAATTGACCCCAATAGTATATTATTGAAAACAATTTTCCTTAGATTTGAATCTAAATCGTTTTTAGTTTCCATAAAAAAGCTACATAAAACTGCTTTTGAATTATTTCCCTTTAAATAAAATATTAAACATAATCAAAAAATCCATATTCCAACGGTTTATTAAAATGATTATTATTATTAAAATTAATTAATTATTCATGTTTTCTTATACTGTTTATATTTTCAATTTTCTACGTAATTATAATAGTAAATTGACATACAAATGTTTCCGATTTAAGAAAATATGATACAAATTATTCATTTTAAATTAATACCTTCATAAAATCTGATAAAATGGAGGTTTATCAAAAAATAACACTAATATTATTTATCTAATAATATATAAAAAAAGTTTACTGAAATCACCAATTATAACAAAAACATACAGAGAAAAATGCCAGAAAATTTCAGTATCAACTTTCTTCACAGCGAAAAGAATCTGTTATGTTATAAAGTCGGCTTCGGTTCAAACGACTGATAACTTATGTCCCAACATCAAATGACAACCAACCATTTAAACCTCCTGCAGCGAATATGCATAACTTATAATTTTGTTTTTCGATACTGTTCTCCAGGCCTGTATCGAAAAAATTGGAACCGGAACCGTCCGCATTAAGACGAATTCCAATGCGTTCCAGGAAACTGAAATGGTCCAGATTTACCAGCGAATGTTCCTGTTCTCCTGACATTCGATTTCCCCAACTTCCGGGAAAATCGTTTAAAAAAAAAATGCATACCGGGACATCCTGGCAATTTGTAAACTCATATTAAAATTTACGATTTGCAACAGTTAATTATTAATGTAATGTGTATTTTTAAAAATTCATACACATTAGTGACGATAAAACGCAACAAGATAAGATAAACGTATTAAAAAAGGCGGCAAAATAATTACAATTAAATGAGATAAACATTTAAAGGGACGCTTTCTGTGCGAGGAAACGATAGAGTCGAATATTGCGAACTTCCGATATGGAATTTCATCAGGCTTCCATAATCTGGACGAAGGTCGTCTCGAATTTCCCTGAGCTGGGAAAATCCCCGAAACAACGCTCAATCGTAAGGTAACGGTTCAGTGTTAACGTCGCACTCGCATCAAGAGGACGATAACAAGGAAATGAAGTTGGACGAGAACGTACGGGGAAAACCTCCGGAAAATGCCGTTATCCGGCAATCATGAGAACACAGGAGGTGTGCAGTCTAAAGGAAAATTCACTTGGTGTAATGTTATGGATATGTAAATAATACGTCATGTGCATATATGAAATTGCGAACAATAACTGCATATGTAAACAACACAAAGTGCAATAATCCGATCGACTCGCTCAGGTAATAGTTAACGATCGCGATAAAAACGTCAACGTAAATCAAAATATTATTGACGTATTATTTTAAATAAATAAACTGTTTCGATTCGGTCGCCGATATACAAAACACACGTCCGTTCAATTGTAGTACTCGTGAAACCGCATTTCATGAACCGCGTGTCAAAGAGCAAAATTAGAAAGTCGTTTCAGGAATTCTGAAAAGCGCGACTGAAAAATATCCGTACCAGGACACCATACTGAGGAAAGAGATCGACAAAGCTCCTGAAAGCTGAAAGCTTTCCCCTCATTTTGTCCACTCACATAATCGCCGACCACACACACGGACCCTCATGAACCAATCCCGAATGGAAAGCACCCCATACGTGCCCGCATAACGATGCACTTCCCGGAAAACACCGGAAGGGGCCGGACAGGAAACCATAAACCCAAGGACTCGGAACGGCGAAGTGTCGGCTGGAAGTTTCCTCGCGGCGCCGCCGATGCCGCGACTCCGGAAGAGTCGCGGTCGAACAAAGAGCGTGGAAAACTTCCGGGAAATTTTTCAGCAGGAGAACAGAACGGAGTGAGGGTGGACGAGAAGTCCGGGCGCGGAACGTGATCCACCCTCTATATAAAGTGAGGGGGTGGAGACATAATCGAAGCGACAGGGGAGGATTGTGCTCAAAATGGAGCGTCACTGATTCATGTGCAACAATTATTATTCCCATTTGTTACCCCCACAATGACTATCATTTATGTTGTTCCCACTTCAATTTTATTAAATAATAAACACATAAAATTATTGAATACGCAGTAACAAATTTTAAAGCCAAAATTAAGGATTTAATACTCTAAAAAATCCAGTGCAAATCCGTGGAGTAGACTCCCGTATCAATGCACACTATTCTTCATAGAAATGGAACTTCTGGATCCCCTTCCAGACAAAAAGTATGGAAACTGGGAAATGTTTCATCAGGATAGCAGAAACGCAAGGAGCGAAATATGGAAAGTGACCCTTCGCTATCGAATCGATGAGGGTTGTTGCGGACTAAGGGGTGGAGAGAATGAAGCGGGACATGCAAATAAGGAAGGGGTGCGTGACGATTGGACGAACATGTCAACCACTGACCTGTGTTCTAGTTTAATCATCTAACCAAAGTATACAAGGGGAAGCGAAACAATGCTGGTTGATAACGTCAAGAGGGGTGAAAATTGTGTGTCGCTTTTACTCAATAAATGGATCTTGATAATTCTAACCAAATTTTTGGGACAGTTTCCATAGCTTAATTTTTTGTGGGTATCTGTTGTAAATAATTCAATGGATTTTAATGATTGTTGAAAGTGATAATTTAGAATAAATTATATTTTCTAAAAAAATAAATATAAACGTCACAAAATTTGTCAATATAATATGGCAATGTGAGCTTCTCTAACCGTTGATATAGAAAAAAATAAAATAGAGAAGGTAGACCAAAAAAATCTTTCTTTTAGTTTGTGATAAAAAATAAATTTTAATATAATAATAAAAAAAAATTTAATATATTTTCAGCAATTTATGAAGTATTTTATTTACAAAAATTTCATGATTAATTATCATGAAATAATTTGATTATTTAGCTTTTTTCAGTTTTAAATGCATATAGGTCTGATATGTAAGTTGTATTAAATTGTAATAGGACTCATTATTACATGAAAAATATATTATATATAGATATTTATCTCAAACTCACAAGAAAGTAGTAAAGGCATTAAATTTCATCATATAAAAAACAGAGAAAATAGACCAAAGAAAACTTTTTCTTTTTATATTAAACTTATCGACTTCTGATCATTTAAATTGTTATAGAGTTTTTATCTTTTTTAATGTATGAGACAAGAAGTTTATAATAAAAAATGTGACTAAAGTTCTCAAGATAAAAAAATAAATAAAAATAGAAAAGAATTTACTTTCCTCATATCAGGAAATTTAAAAATGTTCTCTCCGTTTTTTTTTTCTCAGGGGCACATATTTTTTTCCATTAGTAATTAGGGGTGGTATACAATTATAATTATTTTGTTATTTAATTGATAAATCGGAGTCTTTAACTGTTTTCCTGCTACCTCATGGCATGTCAAAGATTTTTAAAAAGAACTAAAATATTTATACTCATATTCATCGACTTTGACAAACTATTAAATTATTGTCAGTTAAATTTATTTTCGGTATTCACCAAAAATAACACCACGATTTTCACTTAACACAAGTAACTAGAATTATAATAATATTTTCATTATTCGGTAAGCTATTTAGTATTTATTATTGTGTGTTATGAATATTACGGAATCCTGCTGTTTATTTAATTTGTTAACAACTTCTTCCAACATTATTGTTATTATTATTTGATTATTTAAAGCAGAATTAGTCTCTATCCGTTATATAATAAGATATGTTACAAATTTTGATGAATATCTTTCTTTTTTTGAGAAAATATTCTGATAAATTTTTTTCATAAAAATTTAATCACATAAAAAATAGAAAAAATCCACTGATCAGCTAAATTGTTATAGAGTTTTATCATTACCACCACTTTTAAAAGATGCGACAATGTCTTAAATGGATCTTTAATTGGAAAATTGATTTTCCTCATACGTCAGTTGTGTTACTCCTGTTGGTGGCCAACTTAGACATTATTTCTGTTTTTTGGCACTTCTACTGATAATATATACTTTTCCATTAGTAGTTTATGATGGTCTGCGATCTCCACTATTTGGCTACCCAGTACAATAATATTTATTATGTTGTTTATTTGACCACTCTGAGTCTTCAATTTGGTTCGAGTAATCAAAGTAAGTTTAATAGTTATTTGGGGATACATTTTGATGGTACTGCATTGAAATCTATACACAACTTCTTCCAACATTAGATTTAGAAATCTTAGATATTTTTCTCTCTTTGAATATAGTTAGCTGTTCTTTATCCATTTTTACAAAACTCTTTCTCCCAATAACATCCACTAATTGTGTAAAAAATTCAACATGTGATTCTGTTTTCAACTGAGTGATCAATAAGGTCGTCCTTAGTCACTAGTACAGTTTACAATAATATTACAAAATGAATTCTGATGAAATTTATGAATTTATGCACCGTGATACTACAAATTTGTTATTTTACCTTAACGATATCATTGTTTAGTCTAAGGCACTCATGTGTGTTTCTGGTATCAGATACGTTGTCCTTCGGTTTACATTCCTGCACGAACTGAATTTCGCTGATGCGTTTGAATTAAAAGGAAACGACGCGCTTGATAAAGATTTCACAAAAAAAAGAAACAAACTCGCGGAGCACAGGGCATCGAGTTTCAACCGAGCAGGGTGGGAGGGAGAGTTCTTGTTTTTCGTTAACAATTAATGCCGATCATTAAGGAATTTACAATCTGCGAGTTCTTATTAATTTTATCGTCGAATACATCGTTTATGCAAATGCCGTACATCATGGGATCGCTAAAAATGTTCACTTCCCGATGTTCCCATTGTGGGCGTGTCGCCTCGATGCAAATGCACATCCATCGCGGCGCATCATAATTTATGTGCGAATGTTTAATTAATAATACAACGGCGTACTACACATTAATAAACGGGGAGGTGCTAAATTAGATTTTTATTTGATGATCATCTGTAAAAAGTTATGTACGTGCATTCATTTTCAGTCGACTCGTTGCTCATAATTTACGATTTGTGACTGTATGCGAGACGCTTTAATTAGACACCAATTAAAAAGCCGTATTTCATTCTCTGATATTAATAACGCAATTAATTTTTAATCAAATAATCGATAATTAGTTGGGATCACTGAAATTACGTTGTGGATTTTTCATAATATATTCAGAGGTGAAAATAATTAAATGAGACACAACTTATTACACTTAAAACAAACATTAATTAAATCTTAAAGGCCAGCAATAGAGGACAGTGAAGGAGAAAGAAGAGGAATCTTACCCCATAATTGGTTATTATTATTTAAAGTTTCAAGTTTTTAAAGCAAAGTAATATACGCACGCGTCAGGTCAACAACGAGCGAAAAGAAGTGCGTTTATTGGAGCGCCCAAAGTCGGTGGCAGCAGGAGCAGAGGCAACGGCAGCAGGAAGGGCGCTAGCCCGGAGTCTGCTGACCGTCTCTGACCCGTCCACGACGCACGTGGGGTCCAAAACCGATACGCAACGGACAAAATTCAACGACCACCGAGTCTCAATAACATCTAGGAGAGTCCTTACTAAGAAAGGAATATAAAATGTTAAAAAAATATAGTAGATTTGATTTGTTTAAGTTTTTTAGTGCATCTTCTTTTATTTTCCAACATTTTTGCTTCAATTATACAAGTTATTTCATAAGAAAATCTTTTTTTGATTATAATTACTTCAATATATCTTGACTGACTTTGGACTGATGCCCTTGAAGGTACTAGGAATGTAATCAATTCTTTAAACATACTAGTTTTTTAGTTCATCTTCTTGACTTTTCTAACTTTTGTGCTTCAATTATATAAGCCATTTCATAAGTAAGTCTTTATTTGGATTTATTGTTACTACTATACAAGGAATATGAAAAGTTTTTCAAATATAGTAGATTTAGATTCTTCAGTGCATCCTCTTGAGCTTTTCAACATTTTTTGTACAATTCATGAACCTATTTCACAGCAATATCCTTCGAAATATACCATTTGGACGTTAAGTGTGTTAATCTACCGACACAGGTGTGAAGATGTGAGAATGTCCGTATGGTTATTGCCGTTCGGCGACTTGTGCGTCGTCTCATTTCTAGGAATCGGCAACACACCGAGCGCGGAGCGGCGTTCTCAGGTATGCGCCATCAGCACGCTCCCGTTACGTAACCGTCGGCCCGTCTCGCATCCAAGCGCTGTTACTACCTCGGCACCCGGCCCGGAGAACGACCTGTCGGACCACTGTTCCGTGGTGGTGCACTTACATAACCTGCAAGATGTCAAGCTTCCACCGCCTCATCCCGTCGTTCAAACATCTGAACCGTGTTTCAATTTCACTCCCGGTACACCCGATGATGAAAAGTACCAGTGGATTCTTTCAGGGTGTTTTCTGAAGACACATTCGGTGGGTGGTTGAGTAATAAGAGTCATCATGACATTTTCATATTTTTATTCACGGTACTTGCGATTTCAATACAGTACCCAACATAAAAACTCATCATCTTATGTCAGAGAATGTGTGACAAGAAGTCATCCAGGACTTCATACGTTTGACTTATGAGTCATAATCGTATCGGTCAAAAAATGCGTTAATAAATTAACCATAAATCAAAACGAAAACGTTCCAATCTGTCGAGTGTGGCAAGTCCGAAACAATTAAGCCTGTGTATTTTAACAGTCACGAACCGATAATTATTATCATTTATAATGTTGGTAAGTGGCCGGCGAGGTTTTGCATATTTAAATTAAAATGCATAATGATACATTGTAATTTTGGGCTTTGATCCGAAATTGTTCCATCTCGTTTGTCATGTACTGTCGTGTCGATTTGCATGCGGCATCTATAATTAAAGACGGCCCCGCACTTTCCGGTCTCGATGCCTAGAATAAGCACCGTTTTCGTCCACTCCACCACTCTCGCCGTTCCGTTCCATGCAAATATTTGCATTTGCCTCGCCGCCAATTTAATTTAATTCACCGTACACGTCCGCTATCTACCCGTACATGCCATTCATCTGCTGATTAAATTAAAAAAAAAAAACGCCGACCAAACTCTCCAACGTGGAAAGTGTTTCCACGATCCCGCCGGCCGCATTCCAGGGACCCACGCCACCATCTCGTCCCGCTGTTCTCCTGCTCGAAGAATTCTTCATTTGGGGGTTGTTCCCCGGACTCAAAGGTCCCGAGTGCAGTCCTGCAGGCGTGACGTGCGCCTTCACGCGACACACCTGCTTGCAGGAGATGCGCTCCGGATCTTAATCTGGTACAATTCCTCCAAACTACACTTTTTACTGTGCCGGGTAAAAAGTTTAGTTCTCCAACACTACACTTCTTGTTGTTCTCGTTTTGAGATGCGCCGCTGCATGATTTCCAGGAAACTCCATCCATTTTCCAGATTGGATTTAATGATGGAGTCTTGATTTTATCGCCGACTAACTATTAAGTTACAAAGCATTAGACGTTATAATAATAGAAATGATATAATTTAAAATTAAACGAGAATGGAGTGTCCTAGTAAACGTTATAATGGATCGATTCCTCGCCAGGAAATACCTGTTGCGAGCACAGGACGATTAAAGGACTGCGATCTCCATACAGGCTCTGTTTTCCTGCTACGCCACTTCCTGGATCTTTCCAGGTAATAAGCGTTGCGAGGAAACGGAAAACCACGCCAGCTTAAGGTTACTTCCGGTGTCTGGCCGGCCTTCGAACGATAATCTGCCACGGTGATTTATTGGAAATCGACCTAATTACCGATGAAATTGCACTTATTTCGGCGAAAATCTAGTAAAAGCTCCATTTTTGGGAAATTTGGAGTAGGAGTTCATGACCCGCATGGAGGTCCGATGCCGTCAGCATCCCGGAATTTGGAGGAAACTTCCGCAAAATGGGAAACTGCGGAACGGGCGACAGGATTTCAAGGAGCATTGGAAACTGCTTCGAGCGGAAGGCACAATTGAATGTATTGATTTTGTCATAAAACATCAATTAGTGCTATATTATCGAGTACATCGGGAAAAGGAATTTATATTATTGGTTCATGATTTATTTGAATAAATCATGTTTTATTTATGTCTTTATTTAAATTGCGATAAATCTGCCATCAGGAAAAAGCTTCGTGGAGTGAATGTCATCAAAAAGAGATCCACATTAATCAAATGAGGATAACAAAATTTAGCGTAACAATGTCTTCATCCAAAAAAGAAATTTGAGGACTTTATAGTTTTAAGTGGAGTGAAGCTTATCAAAATCTAGACTACCAACCAACAGACCACGATCTGCTGACTGGTCTGCTTTAGACAAATTAAAAGTTTATGAAAAACCAATTCAAACACTGATTTCCTTATGCTACAGAAAAGGGTCTTCGTTTCTTAATGACTACACAAGAACACATTAGGCATTAGAGAACCAAAGGAAGCTTTAAAATGTTAAAAGTTCTACCTCATTCAATACATAGTTCACATATTTTGTGGCCATTTTTTAAGTAATAAACTGTTTAATTCTGAAGTGAAGATAAAAACTGAGGATAATCTTTTCTACAGTCTCAAGACCCAAAGCTTACATTCTCACACGGGCAAAAAATTGTTAATTTTAATAATGATTATTTCAAAGAATGTTACATTTAAAGTTGAAAACGTTTCCTGGTACCAAATATTTGAAAACAAATGTATCAAACACCTCATTTCTGCGTTGATTTCAACATAATTGAGTAAATTAACCAGCTTTCATAAAAATAAAGATACAATGAACTGATCAATCAATTCAACAAATCACCATTGATAATTGGACCAGAATTTTGCCAGTTAAATGAGTTAGGTAGCAAAGACGTCTCTTTTCAAACTGTTTTAGATTGTAACAAAGTCGATAACAATGAGAATAAAAACTACATTCGGCTGGTTCCTCGTATATGGGCGCCGAAATATCATTAAATTAACAAGGCCCACGGGAGATGGTCGCGCAGCATTGTGAAGACGGGCACCATTAAGAAAAAGCGACCGGAGAGTCGGTGGTGTTAAGCATCCGTGGTCCTCTTATTGAATGTAGATTTCGAATGGCCGGCGTTTCGTGGAAGGCGTCAAAGCTGCCGCTTCTTACCTCCTCGGTGCGGGGCCACTTTTAGCGGCTACGCGCCCGAATATCAGATTTTCGGTCGATTTGCATAAGATTTCAATAGAAAAATAAATAAACGATGGGAATTTTCGGGCGCTGCACCACGGTCATTACCTGCAGGAAAGCACTTAATTTATCACTGGATAGTTAATTAACCGATTTTACTCGATGTGTTTTGGTCTAAAATGGTGGAGTTTCATCACTCCGAATTATCTCGCTTTTTGATAACTTTATTAACATTTTGATGTTTTTAATTGCTAAAATTGTCGTTGATGCCAACACATGGTTTCTATTCCGACAACATTCCGTAATAAACTATCTGAAGCTTGAAAACACGCAATAAAACACCAGAACGACTTAAAACGGTAACAGTTACAATTTTATATCCAATTTACAATGTAACCATTTTTATATTTTAATTAACATTCAATCTACGTAATTGGGCATAAAATAAAGAAATGTTAAATAAAGAATGCGGGACTCATTTATGACTTTCCCGGCACCATTCACATCGATATATATTCAACAAGATGACGAGAGGCGCAATGCCCAAGAATGTGTGGGAAATCGACGCGCTGCGGCTTATCGATTAGACGGCAGGACGACGAACGTCAGTGGAATGGAGAAGCACGTGGAAAATTTCAGGGAAAACACCACACCAGGACAACATATTATTTAAGGAGGTTACCCAAGCTCGCGGAGTTTTCCAACGCGTAAAACGTGGGGTGAAATTGGTTAAGGTTAAGGTCGGGTTTATTCGTTACTGAATATGAAACTGAAATCAGTAAGTTTTATTACCACTTAAATAAAAACTATGAAACGTAACCGGAAAAGCGACTAGAAAATTAGATGTGGGACTTTTTCCTAAATTAAAAATGAGTTTATACACCCTATCGATCCGATCAATCCAATCGATGCGGAATGGAATTTTAAATATTTAAACGGCGCCTTCGGGCCCATGTGTAAAGAAATCACAAAAACAACGGAGCAGTTGCCACATTTATCTTCAGACAACTTTCGGAGTGTACGAGAACAAATAGATTTTGAACCACATTGTTACATATTTGATAATTTATGTTTAGAAACATTGAAAAATTGTAATGTTTCATGTTTCAGTATGGTTCAATGTTAAACTATTAGTTCAAAAATTAAATTAATAAATACGAAAATATATTAATTGTTTAATTATTGTATGTAACAAAAAGTATTAAGGAAAAGAAATATATGTAAAACATTTATTATCGAAAAAATATATATTCAAAATAATTCTTCTATTATATACTATCCACAAAATACTTAATAGAAGTGACAAATATAAAAAAAACACTTATTTATACTCAGAAATGCACATAATTAATAAGAAACTACTAAGAAAATCATTAAAATCAAATGTCTCTAATAATAAATAAGTCCTGTTGAAAAATGTGACAATTTTTAAGCATTTATTCAATATGCATAATTAACATAAAATTATAAAAAAAAATAAATAAAATTTATACACGTACAAAAATATTAAAAAACAAAAAAATATGTAAAATAAATGTATATATAAAAAATAATTATTTAAATGTTGAAAAACAATAACATTTATAATTGGAAAGAAAAATATTCAGAGAAATACTTTTATTATTTATTAACTACAAAATTTTTAATAGAAGTAACAAATATAAAAAACCGCTTTATATATACTCAGAAATGTACATAATTAATAAGAAAAAACAAATAAAATCATCAAAATCAAACGTATTTAATAAAAAATAAATCCTGTTGAAATATGTGAACATTTTGTTCAATTATACACTTACACTTACATACACACATACACACACAAAAATTAAAATAAATTATGTCTGACTTTTTGTGTACAGGGGATGGCACAAAATTTAAAATTAAACAGGTATTTCATAAAAGGATTTATATTATATTTCAACATTATATCTGTTTTTTTATTCTGGTCTTTTGTTGGATATCTCAGAAATAACCGATATATTATTTTAGAGACACCTATTTGATTGGATAAAGCATTTTCAAATATATTTAAGGTTTTGGGTACTATTTTACACATAATAAAAGCATTTTCTTAGAAGAATATTTATATTATTTTATTGAATTATTTATTTTCTGTGCACTCCAGAGGGCATTGAAATAATTGACTTTAAGGTCTAAATACTGAAGACATATCTAAAAACTTAAGTTGTTTATTAAGTTTATTAACAAATATGAAACAAAACGTTCAATTGAAAATACAATAAGAAAATGTTCTAACAAAAAACAACTCCTTTTATTCATATAAATTGGACAAACTAGTAAACAATTTCCTTTCTAGTTTCCTAGGTAAATAAAAAAGAATTAATTGAGTCACACATTCTCAGTGTATCTAGTAGAACCATCATATTAATATATTATTAATTATAGAAAAACAATTCTATAAAAGTAGTTTTACTAACTAACTGAAATATGTGTTAAATTTGTTTAAAACAGAGAGAATAAATAAAATAAATAAATAAAATTAAACAATTAACTTAAGTGAAATTAATAATATATATATATATATATATATATATATATATATATATATATATAATTATAATTATAATTATAATATATAATTATATATAATCATATTCATATAATTATGAAAAAACTTATAATAAATATATAAAAATTAACTATTAAATAAATAAATTTAAGTAGATTGTAAATAAGGATGACACAACGTGGCAACGTGTGAAGGTGCGAAGCCTCGTTGGATGAGAGCACGAATTCATTTGGAGCAGCGCCACAACCAACCCCGTCAATTAACGTTATCAGATCTCCGATCGCCTATAATCGGTGTTCTTTGTGCCGCTTTTAATTTGGTATTCGGTGTTGTTATCTGGTAACTACTAGATCGGTGTTCCCCGAAAAATCGTCGGACGCGAGCCACATTCGAAAACGTTTAAAACAAAAATATCAATACTTGCACTTGTGGCGCATCGGAAGAAAAAAGGCTATTTTGTTTAATGTATTTTTTTAATTAATATTATTTACTACGGTATTGGTTAAGTAATTTATAAGTAACTAAATCGTAATATAAATTAAAAGTAACGTTTAATAAAATTTTAGGACTTTAATTAAAAACCATCCGAATATGAATATATATATATATATATATATATATATATATATATATATATATATATATATATATATATATATATATATGAATATTGTCTAATTTAAAATAACCTGTTAATTATTTATTCCTTCTCTTAATTCCTTTAAATCTTTTTGCTGAAATGTTACCCTTACCGACTTACATATATAAATTACAACTAACCTAATTTTAGGTTTTTTACTGTTAAGTATCAAAGAAGAGGCACATTGTCGTATCAACAATTTCAACACATTAGTAAACATGTTTGTTATTAACTGTAGGTGTTAAAATGAAACGAATTCGACATAATATGTTTTCATGAAGGGGGAAATGAGCATTATTTTAGCTGAATGATTAATTATTTATAATTAATTAAAACAAACTGTTGAAATTTCAATATTCCCATGCGATTTAATCAACTTCCCCCACGTTTTTTCCTAAAGACACTTCCTTTTCGCCAACATTTATAGATGCAAAGAGGTCCGTTAATGCAAATACTCTTGTTTTCAAACCAATTACGTCTTAATCAGAAACAACAGGAAATTCAGCAATTTGTCACATCAATAAATAATTGATTGATCAACAAAAAGCAGCAAATTTAAAGCCATAATTGTTATGTACCCCGAATTAAATCCACATAAAACATAAATCATTTCCTCTTTGATCATAAAAATTAATCTTCGGTACGCACCATTTAAACATAAATAAACATCTGGCATTTACAAACACGGGGTTAATGACAATGTATAAAATACGGTGTGCAATTAACGTAATGAAACCAAACAATATGAATCGGTGTTTGTTTTTAATTAATTGGTTTTTAATTAATAGGAATTCAGGCAGTGTATAATTATGAGTCTTGCGAAAATATTTAACTGTAACTCGTCTCATTTTTTTTTTTCGATATAATTTCGAAATTATCCGACAACATAAGGTAGACGAATATATTTATAATGTATTAACAATTATTTATACTTTATTATAGAACTATGTTAATGATTATGAAAACTGAATGGAATTGAACTGCACGATAAGTAAATGCGATCACCGACAACATTTCATTATTTATTCCACATAACTGTTAGTAAATTATTCATCTCACTCGATAAATATTTGAGAAAATTATGTTCCAGTTAATGAATTAAGTCGAAATTTGTATATTTTTAGATATGATACAATAGATAAATGAAACTTTCTCATATAATATAATGAAATTAGCATAAATGATACAAAATCTACAATAATATTACCATATAGATGTGAGGTCCGTATATTTATTCCCAATAAATATAAATTACTCGATGGTTTTCCTTAATTGATCAATTTTGAATACCTGTATAAATTTCTAGTAGCCATCGGATCGCCAAGATTGTATCGAATTTCCTGTAAACGTTGTCGAACGACAACTGGTCGAGTAAACCACCACGATCAATTTGCATGATTTAAATAAACTCTCACGGCCAATTTATGTGTTTGTCTAATTTTAAAATAATTGTAATTAAGATAAGTTATTTAATTCTCAAAAAGATGAATTCATCACTAAATTCTGTCCAAATGCAAACAAACATTTTCAATAGTAATGTTCAATTGTTTATACATAATTACTTCATATGTGAAAGGTGAGTTAATTTTTCATAAAAAATTAAAAACAAACTTCAAAAAGTGTGCTTGACTTTTTGTGTACAGGAGCACAAAATTTAAAATTATTATAATAAAAAGATTTATTTCCAATCAATTGGCTCTATTGTTGAATTTGTCAAATTAGAAAAAGCATTTTCAAATATATTTAAGGCTTTAGATACTATTTTACTCATAACAGTATATATATATATATATATATATATATATATATATATATATATATATATATATATATATATATATATATATATATTTCTTAGAAGAATATTTATATTATTTTATTGAATTATTCATTTTCAGTGCACCCCAGTGAAATAATGATTAACATGACATATCAAGGTCTAAGTACTGATGACATATCTAAAAACTTAGTTGTTTATTAAGTTTATTAACAAATATGAAATAAAACGTCCAATTGAAAATAAAATAAGAAAATGTCCTCTTTTTATTGACTCAACAAAATTATAAATTATTATTTCAATCAAAAGGTAAAAAATACATTTATCCTCTTAATAAAAGTTTGGATCTCAGGTACACTACAAAAATTTTGAAACACGGTAGAGGAAAAGTTTTGACTTGGGGTTCTTTTCCTTGGTATAGGACGATTACAAAAAATTACCAGTAAAATGAACCGTTTCATATATAAAGACATCAAGAGACAATTTATCGATTACATGAATTTTTATTTAAAATATTAACAACTTTAGAGTAGAAATTATTTTGATTTAGGTACAAAGTGAATAATGGGAGAAAAGTATAATTATTTTAAACAAAATATAAAATATTCTGAATACATTTAATTACAGGTGTGCGTTTACCTAATAATCATTAAGATAATAATATGTGTATATCATTTCAGCCGTAGATCTTCATCGTTTTATAAGATACAGGAATTGAAAGCACGGATCGAATGTCCTGCAAACATCGTCAACCAACGACTGGTCAAGTAAACCACCACGATCAATTCGCATGATTTAAATAAACTCTCACGGCCAATTTATGTGCCTGTCTAATTTTAATATAATTGATTTTTATAATTGCGATCCGACAATGTAATGTTTACATTTATTCAGCGATTGTAGTTTTATTCTTATAACCGTTTTCCACGCTTAACCCTGAACCGCGGTTCACGATTAATTAATAGCGATTACATAACAATCCGGGGACGTTTTTCTGAATGTACCAACACGAGCTTTATCTGGATCGTCCCATGGAAATAGGCGAAACGGCGTACTTGGCAAGGACGTTGGTGGAAATGTCAACTGTACATGAATAATATTTAAATGTTAAATAAATTCTTACTGTCTTACCTAATATATTACTCATTATTAAATGCTTGCGGTTTTCTGTTTGTTCAAAACATTCTTTTGTGTGACACGTCAAGAATATATTTTAGAAATGGCATGTACTTATTTTAGATTAACAGTAAGCCGGAATTGATGTTTAGGAAATAAATAATTTGTCAATTTTTGAATTTATGTACATATATTTATCACAAATATTTTATAAAAATACAAAAAAAAAAATGATTTCTTAACTTAGTAAAACGCAATAATTTTAAATAAACAAACTTTAACAAATAAATTTATTTTGTTAAAATTAAAAAAAAGAAACAA
The DNA here is from genome assembly GCF_024364675.1 of Aethina tumida. Taxonomy (NCBI): domain Eukaryota; kingdom Metazoa; phylum Arthropoda; class Insecta; order Coleoptera; family Nitidulidae; genus Aethina; species Aethina tumida. Next base: position 26,138,679 of record NC_065436.1, on the reverse strand, counting down.
TAAAAAAATGTTCCAAATTTTAGAAATAATAACAATTTTTATGTTTGTCTACTATTTTTCGTTTCAAATAAATAAATAATTATTTATTAATTTTGCCAAACATACAAATTTTAAATAATTCAATTATAATTGATTTACTTGTTCCACATTTTTAAACATTTTAAGCAAGTAATTTTAAGATTAAAAAAATTGACATATTTACTAGTTAATGTTTAAGTTTATTTATAAAAATATCTAAATATCTATCTAAATCTAGAAGTAACTAACTTTTATTCTGATTTTTTTTGTTTCTAAATTACAACATGTTACCCTGATTTTTTTTAAATAAATTATTTCATATATTGATCAAATAGGAAAATTAAAATAAAGTTACGCAACTTATTTACTTATTTCTTAATTCTTTTTCAATAAAGATAAGGTGGAAAAGTCTTATCTTATATAAAAGTCTTATAAGTGATCTTATCATGATCAAATATGTTAATATAATATAAAGTTTTGACAATTAATTTCATTTATTTATTTATTTATTCTTTTTCGACAAACGTAAGATAGAAAAGTAATCAAATTCACAAAAAATAACAATGTTATCGTGAAATATTTTTTTGCCTTAAAAATAAATTATTTCATATATTGATCAAATAGAATAATTCAAAATAAAGTTAGACAACTAAACTTATTTACTTATTTCTTTATACTTTTTATGTAAAGATAACATGGAAAAGTAATTAAATTTACAACATATAACGATGTTATCCTGAAATATTTTTTGTTTTCAAAATAAATTATTTCTTATCATGTTCAAATATGATAACATAAAATAAAGTTTAACAATTATTATTTACTTATTTTTTTATTATTTTTCAATAAACATAAGCTGAAAAAGTAATTAAATTTACGACAAATAACAATGTTATCCTGAAGTGTTTTTTATTTTAAAAATAAATTGTATCTTATCTTGATCAAGCAGAATAATATAATATAAAGTTAGACAATTAATCTTATTTACTTATTAAACATAAGATAGACAAATAAAAATATTATCCTGAAATATTTTTTGAACATGGTCAAATAAATATTGTAATTAATCTGTTTTATTTAATTTATTTAGATATTTTTTAAAACTAAATTATTTCTTAACATAGTGAGTAACAATAATTATAAATAAATTATCAATAAAATTGTATTTGACCATAATAACATCAATTTATGTAAACGACACTGTTTAGAAAATAATAACAAAATCTATCTGATATCCTCTAATAATATATAAAATAAATACTTAAATCTCAATCAAGATTATTCTTACACATCAAAAAGACCGAAATGGTCATTAAATTAGTTAAATCCCCGTTTTCTAAGTGAAAATAGGCCGTCACGAAATGAGTGTATATTTATAAATAAAAAAATAACTCATGAAAACCGTTTGTTACGGAACTAAATTCCTGAGGAAAAAGTAAAAGTTTGACTAATTTTCGGGGCAAGCGTTTCTAGTGCACTAGACGGACGGATTTGAAAGCACATTGTTAGGCTGCATTTTTTTCCCACCGAATTCCATTCGTCCGGTCGGTCGATATGAAATCGAAATTTGGGGCCAGAATTAAGTCATTATTAAACACGTAAAAACAATTCATTGAAAAATGCACGTGCACAACGAACAAGTCAAAGTTCGACTGTGACACATCCATAGAAAATTCACAACCTACACGCCAATTGTTTAATTGTGCTAAAATAAGCGAAGAAAATGAAGTCATTGAATATTTCACTCGAGCGAATATTCTAAATATAGCTAATTGAAATGTGTAATTAAACTGTAAAAATAAATTAACGCGTTTTAAATTAGCTGTAAACGGCTTAAAATAGAACAATTTAGGAATGCAACTTGAACACATTAACGAGCCCCCAATTAGTTCGCTTGCAATCCGAGCCGGAGAACGATTTTCAAGAAGGCCCGCATGATTCTTTCAAGACGCTGAATTTACGTGTAGGGAAGAACGAAACAAAAACGTCCGAAGTATGCGTGGAATGCACGTGAAATTATAATTAATAATCCTGAATAAAACATGATAATAGAAACACCTTTCGCATTCTCCGTTCGGACTCCTGAATATTTAGCGTTTGAAGTGAGAGACCGGGGGCACCGTTCACCTCAAATTTCTATGCATTTTTGTCCGGCACACCGTTATACAAACACTGAATGGAAAAATGATCGGCCCGGGCCAGTTAGCAGCACCCGATAAACATGTGACGTTCACGTCGTCATGCTAAATAATTAGAGAGGAAAAATATCCGGGAAGTTAATTAAGACATTCTGGTCCATCGATGGATGGAATCGAGGTCTCAAACGTTGAAAATGGTCAATGGACCGCGGGTTTTAAGAATGAAAATGAAATAATCATGGCTAAGTAAACGTTCATACCGTGCACGGAGAATTCAAGAGGGTCCGGACATACCTGAAACAAAGAATGCGGATTTATTTGCAGGAGCAGATGTAGGTGGCATCTAGCGGCCGTGCCGGGCACCGGCACAGGAATGCGAGAACAATTAATGAAAAAGATATAGTAATCCACGAATATTTGTTTAAGATATAATTAATACAATTACGAGCGTGAGATGAGCTTTAAGTCAATCACAATCTCCTTTTTTTATTGGCCGCTTTTTTATGTTTATATGCCAGTGATTAATCGGGTTCTTAAAGTTCAACTTCGCCAAATTATTTTTCATTACTTAATGCCGTGATATTTAATTAAGTGTAAAAACCAAGTTCATGGATATATTTAGATTGTTAATTGCTGTTATATATTAAAAGTTTTATATTATTGTATTTAATTTTAATTTCTGGAATGTTTCTAGTTTAAACAAAAACAAATTCATTAAAAAAAAATAATAAAAATTATTATTGTAATAATTTTCTAATAATAATGGATATTATTAATATTTTTAAAATTAAAAATGATTATATATTTATATGTAATTTTTGGAAAACCCATTATTGGTTTCGAAGTTTATAAAAACATATGCAAATTAAAATATTAGAACTAAAAAATTATAAATATTTTAATGAATTTCAGTTTTACATATTTATAAAAACAAAAATTCAAATTTTTCTACTTTTAATAATAATGAAAATTATTAATATTTTTAACATTAAAAACGATTAAATAAAGTATACTATTATATATATTTTCTTAAATTTTGGAAAAACCATTATTAGTGTCTAAGTTTATAAATACATGTGCAAATTAAAATATTGTAATCAATTTCTGAGACTTTATTGGTTAAAATAAAAATTGAAATTGAAAATTGGAATATACAAAGCATAATTTTATTACAATATTATTTTGTATTGAAGAATTAGGGGCTTCATTTTTACATTCACAGTCCACTTAAAAGTATTGTAATAGTGAAACAAAAATCTTTTAATTACTTTCTAAAACTAACAATTCCCACCTTTAATAATTTCCAATAGAGTGAAAACGAGCATAAAAACCGTGAAAGTGATTAAATAACAATAATTATTTATTTATTGTTTGTGACACGAGTTCGTCAAAATATTCAAACAATCCGGAATTCCAGAGAATAAACAGTAAATCTGAAACTTCAACTCAAATACTAAACACCCGTTTCCTTCGCATCAAGTCGTAACATTTTTATAGTTCCAGAGAACTCCAATTGACGGGCATTGTATTTTCAAATTATTTATGCGTGTTAACAGTACAAATAACCTTAGTTACTGTTACATTCTGGCACCATCGTCGAACGGTTCCCGTATTCTGAATCCAAAATGTGCTGTATCGGTTGTAAAAAAGGAGAATTTCATTCTTCGTTCGTCGTTAAGAGGTGCGTTTAAACTTTATTAATCTATCGGTATTTGTTGCTCGGACTCCGTTACGTTCCAAAATCAAAGAGGCCGTATTTTATTACAGAATGTTGTTTATGATGGAATTTGTCAAAGCTGTTTGGTGTGTGGTTCTTTATAAAAGTCATTGAGGAATTCAGCCAAATTGATTCTGGAATTATAATTAATAAATTTGTATGCGACGAATGGAAATTATACGAGTCACATGTAACGTGATACCTGTGCCAAATTCAGACGTATAAAGTTTTTATAAATGTTGAAATTTACCGAAAAATGAATGTACTGGGTCTCTAATTTTGTGCTATTAAGAGTATTTCCGGTCCAGATAAAGAAAAACTGACTGTTTATAGTTCATTTTTTTTTTAAATGTTGATTTTACAAACTGCATTTTGACATAGATATGAAAAATTAATTAATTTTTTGACTTACTTAAAAAAACTATTTACAATTTCGACTCACATATATAATAATTATATATATATATATATATATATATATATATATATATATATAATTACAAAAATTTATAATTTGTCGTACAACAAAATTTCCATATATTTAATATTCTGGCCTATGAAGCAAAAAAGCACATCTAATAATTTATTTTATTTGTTTTTAAAAAACAATTTTAATATTTACACACATTATCTCTAACTAAGATACAACGATATTTCTGGTAAATTTTGAAATATTTAATAATCTTGCCTATGACATTATATCTCTAAGATATAACGATAACTCTAGTAAAATTAAAAATATTTAATATTGTCACCTATGAAATAAAGAAGACGAAACTGATAATTTATTTGATTTATATTATAAAAACACAATTTCAATTTTAACATACACTCGCACAAAAATTGTGACATTATATATTAAATATCATATTCCTTATGTTCCACAGATATCCCAAAATTTATAAGATCAGTGAGTTTTCGTAGATACTTAAAAATTATTTTGGACAATCAACAGTAGTTTCTCTCTGTCTGGTCTGAAAATGCTTTTGATATTAAAAAAGCCAACTTGGGACACTTTGTATGCAAAAATATTTTTAATTTTGTCACAAATATAATTAATAGAGTTGGAAAATTAGCAAACAGTCGACATACGCAGTCGAACCCCATTTCGAGACAGTGAATTGTCGTCACATAAAATTATTTATTGTGTTGTCTATTGCCCGGCAAGTTCACCAGAGTTCATTCATAACTCGCGAGGAAACCTAGAATGTGAATAGCAAAGACGTCCGGTTGCCATGGTTACGCATCTTATCGGCATTTCTTACATTCTAGGAGGAATATTTTACCCGAATCGTGTTCCAGCCGCATCGAGAACAAAACGAAAGTCAAACTCGGCTGGGGCCCCCGCGTTTCCATTTGGGTGAATTTTACGTGCCAATGTCTCGAAACATACTTTTCTTGTGAAATTTAATCAAATGAACCAAAAAAAAAACGGTTTGGTTATAATTTATTGAAAAAAACCTATTGATTAATAAAGAAAGATTATTACAAATTTATTGGTTGGCAATGTTTGAATTTGAAACGTGAATGTACGAGGAAGTGAAATAACCACGTATAAGTTACGCAATAAACCGTATCTACAAGGTTGTACTACATTTTAAAGGTTATTTTTATACGTAGTTACAAGGATAATTTATGAGGATGTAAAGATAGCAAAACCAGATATAATAAAGTTGTTAAAATATGAAAGATTTTGGAATTGGCTCACACCAGTTTAGAAAATGGTGGATGCGCCACACCTCACAAATTCTTCGAAATTATAAATTTTAATCTCTGAAATACAGATAGATATAACAAATATAAATATAAAACTTTATTTAAACAGATTTTTATACTTCTTGTACAGAGTTATAACAATTATTTAAATTTTGTAAATACTTCGTCACCAAACAATTTTTTTAATGATACAAAGATTTATACTCAGTGACAAAAAAATTGCAACACCAAGAAGGAATATTCATTAATTAATTACAATAGTATAATGCATAAGTCTATTACGTTAAAAATAATTTAGTAAAAGGTTAAATTGAAATGAAATTTTTATAAACTTCTTTATTAATTTCATGTAATAAAGAAATAGAGAAAATGATTATTATAATAATAATCTATTTTTTAATAATAAAAAATGTATTTTTATTTCAGGCTTTATAAGATTTTTAATTCTGGCATTGATTTTTGGTGTTAATATTTTCGAAAATGATTTAGTAACATTTTCATTAAACGTATAAACAGTAATATTACACTTTTTCACCTATTGATTAAAAAAGAAAAATTTTAATAAAATAATGATATTTTATAATTAGCATTTTAAAGTAATTTTATATTATAATTTTATCAAATTATTTATGATTAATAACATTTCAATATTGTAATTGTTTACAGTTTTTTGAATTTTGAAATAAGTTTATTAACAAATAATCTGAATTAAATAACTAGACAAAGATTCTATAGTTTGTAATTTATCGTCAATTTTTTTTAAATAGGAGAAATTTGAAACATTTCTTAATTTAAAAATTAACAATTTATTATAATAATAATATTATAATCACTTGCGATTAATAACTTTTCTGATATTGTCATTGTTATTTACAGTTCTCAGAATTTTGAAATAATTATATTAAAGATTGATAAGATTTTTAATTTTGGCATTGATTTTTAATGTTATATATATTATGGAAAATATATTAAATTGATTTAATAAATTTTTCTAATTAGACATATAAACATTAATATTAAACTTTCTCACCTAAGACTTAAAGTAGAAAAACTATAATAAAATAATGATTTTATAATTTTATTACATCAATAGTGATTAATAATTTTTTTTTATTATTTAATATATTTATTAGAATTTGAAAATAAGTATTAAAATTTATTAAAAAATTTTATATGTAAGTAACTAGACAGTGATTTTACAATTTTTATTTGAAACATTTTAGATAAATTTAAATTATAATTGGTAACTAATTGCTTAAAAGAAAACTTGTTCATTTCAAATGATATTTTATAATTCACATTTTAAAGAAATTTTATAATATTTTAACTTATGATTATTAACTTGATATTTGATATTGTTATTGTTGTTTACAATTTTAAAAATTTCGAACTAAATATTAAAATTTATGAACAAATTTTTCAATTAATTAATCAGATGATTTTACAGTTTTTATCAAAAACAATTTAGAGAAAATTATATCATTAGTTAATAAATTGAAATTCTTTAAAAAGGGAAAAATATTCAAAGCATTTTGACTACATGATATTTGACATCAGTTTTTTTCAGTTTTTAGAATTTCGAAGTATTCGAAGTACACAAATCTTTTTAAAGAACAGATAAAAAAATTTAAAAAAAAAATAAATTTCAATTTGTCCCTAGTTGCTTAAAAATGAAAAACTTTTTAAACTTTAATTTTTTTACTAAAAAAATTATCTTATCCTGAGTTATTGAATTTAAAAGGTTTTACAAAAACAACGTGACACTAAAAACAATATTCAAACAATTTTCAAAAATCATTTCGTTTAATAGAGACATTATTTCAACATAATTATGTGAACGTTCTGAAGAGCGAAGAATTCGCAAGCGGCCGGACAGTGGAAGCGACCGTTGGCCCCGCCGAAAACTGGTATGTGTCTATATTTATTACATGATTTTTTAATTACCGTTTTCTTTGTTTATGATAGACGGTGGGAACAGAGTGTCCTCGTAAGGAGACCCGCAGTCTGGCGAGAGCGAGCGGCGGGCCGGCGGGCAGCGGCATCCTGCAAGCAACGTTCGCCGGCGACCTGAATTCCTCCGCCGCCGATGACGACGGTACCCGCGCTTCTGGAGGACGGGCCGTTCTCGCTCGCCGACACGGCACGTGTGGCCCCTTTTTCCAGCCCGGAAACGGAGACAGAACGGTCGAAAAAAAATCACGACATTTCACGTTCGACCACCTTCACACTTTCATAATCGCGATAGGTTTTAGTTAAGGACACAAAAACTTATCGGAAGAAGAAAATTAATCGCCGGCAAATGGCTTGTGTCATATAATAAGAGTGCCACTTATTTCCGGGGCGGAAGAGTCCATTGTTTTTTAGTAGTAGTAACACTAGAATTTAATTAGTTGAAGTTAAGTTTAATTCGGACGTTTATCCATTAGATTCTTCACTGTAGGACCAAATGATAGAGAGAGTCTATAGTCTGCATAGACTGGTATGCATCAAAGAATTGAAAATTTTCATTTAATTTAATTAAAATAAGAAGGACTGGACCAAAATACTTTTAGTTGAAATAAGCTTTTTTAAGTATGAATAATATTTGTGTTTATACTTTGTTTACATTCTCTAATTATTAAAACTAATCAAAATTACCTTAATTACTTTCTTCGAACATTAAATCTGAAATATCTCAAAAGTAGCTGTGATAATCAAAATTAACCAAGAGTGTCATTTTTATTCTAAATTATGCAAATAATATAAAAAGCTTAATAGTTTAAAAAATATTCGGTGGCGTAGAAAATAGGGCAAGAAAACGAAAAGGACCCTCCAGAATCTATGTTACAGTACTGCATCATTATGAAAAAAGTTTATTCATTAAATTGTAAGTATGTATTTTAGGATAATACGTACCAAATTTAAGCACGATTGGACCAAAGGTTACGTAAATGTGAAAATATTAAATTTGTATTTAACTTTAGAACTTTAGAAGAATATTTTATTTAATCATTCTTTATTATTAGACGGATTGTTCCTTATCCCAAATTTCGATCTTCTATTTTAGAAATATCTTAAATTAATCACATTAAAAAAAAATTAATTTCATAATTTTACAAATTGAACAGATCAGTAAGTATTTGTTTAACTTATAGATAAAGCTTTATTTTAGCAGGAATTAATTCTTCCTAAAATATATATAAATTTAGATAAAACTGAGCTAATTAGAAGTTTGTAAATTTTCTACAATTTTATATTGGTAATGTCGAAATTTTCCATTAACTTTTACTTAAGATTGGTCTCGACGTTTAACCCTTAATACCTTTTTCAAATCAAAACATTAGACACACAAAGGAAAATCAACTGGAAGTTATTATAAAGCAGATCCAAAAGAGGTTTTTATCTAAATTTAAAAGAAGATGGATTAGTGCCCATAAGAAAAATCTGGCCAAAGTGAATTTCATCAAGTTTTCAGATGACAGTTTAACAGTCTCTTTATGGCATTTTAGTGCCTTCAAAAAATTATCCCACAAGTAGATGATACGACGTGTCGTCCTTTAATCCTGGCCAGTGACAAATCACAACGTCCTTCGGACCGGCACGCACACATGCATTAACATGGGCATTTCAAAGTTTCGTTGAGACTAGATTTTTTGATAAATTAATTTCACATCTCGTCTCAAACGAATATCAAAGCCGACTTTAATAACGTAACGTGGAAAAATTTTTCGACATTAGAACATACGAGATCTGGGTCGCTTAAATGCGTAGCACTTCCAAGCAAATTTGTGCTAGACATATTTAAAAATAACAACACGATCGAGCCAGACAGTTTTAAAAAGTGTTTGTTTTTGTTTTTACACGATTTATTTTATGTAAAGGAGAAACGGCGGGTCGACATTTAAATTTCTACGTGGGTACTTTCTCCTTGTGGATGAAAAATAAAATAATAATTCTACTTTGTTCATGTTAAAGTAACAGCATAATTAGAAACGTAATTGTTAAAATGGCTGTTAAAAGGTAGCTTTAATGAGCAGACTAAGCCGTGATACACATTTTTGCAGTTAATTCATCGTTCTTGGTATCTTCATTATAAGCAAGCGGTTAATTGTCGGATATCCTCCGGTTTAAATAATCTTGTAGCAACGATCGTATCTGTTTTCATTCATATTTTGAATATTATCTTAACGTTTTAATATGCACGTTTAATTGTGAATGAAAAGCGATATCCAAAAATGATTCATATTGTGCGGCATTTACTTCCTGGTGTTTTCATTAACATAAATTAACATTATTTAAAATAAGAAAAGTTAAGAGGTGTGAAATTTTCAAATTTCTAAACTAATGACAATTTTTTTCTTTAATAAAACGAATTTCGAAATATTGACATCACACGAACATTTATTTAAAAATGTGTTAATTCGTGTTTATTTACCACTACAAAGCCAAGTGTCTAATATCTAATAATGGTGTTAACAGTTATGCCAAGCAATTTCACACCGAAATTCATGCTTAGTAATTCACAATAATAAAGTCGTGTAAATTACTGTAAATTACATTTTGCACAGATTTTAGTTTAATATAATAAAGTCATTTTTATTCAGTAATTTCTTCTAGTAATTTTAACTAAATGTGCTCATTAAATTTTATTTTAAAATGTACTTTACTTTGCAGACCATTTTTATGTTTATTAAATATGTTAATACATATTAATAAAGGTACTAATAGTAAATATGATACGTTTGTCTTTTAATAATTTATATCTATATAAGAGTTTTTCAGTTTCAATAGGAACTCTATATACAAGGTTATTTTAAAACTGAGACCAGGTAAAACTGCAAAAATGAAGAAAATCTAAATAAAGTTTCTGCTGAAGAAAATATAGGTCCTCAAGATTGAATTTATTTTTATTTTTTTGTCATATTTCCATAGTATTTGGTCCAATCGTGTTTTATATTTGGTATGTACTCTGTTTTCTCCTTTACTCGTCCTATTTATATAATAATATTTTTTAAAATTATTTTTATATTCTTTAGAATTTAGAAAGAAGGTAGATACAACTAAAGTAATGAACTGAATGTGCTGATATGTTATTAACTCTGGGTGAATGTCATGGAAGCGCACGTGCTGCTGTAAAATGATTTGCAGAAAAATATCCTAGAAGACATTTACCTAATTACGAAACCTTTCTTTCCACTGAACGACTTTTACGTGAAACAGATATATTAAAAACTAAAATTAAATTATGAAATATGAGGAAAAACAATTTATGATATTAAAATTCTTCTTTGTACGTGTTTTACCTGCTCCCAAATTCTGACCACTTATTTTAGAATCACCTTCTATTAATTAATTAATGCTTCTTCCGGTTGAAATTGAAATAGTTAAGATATTCATTAATGAAGAAAATATAATTAGATTTACGCCATTATTAAACTTATTCCACCTGGTTCCACATTTTCCAATTCAATCGGCAGTTACATTAAAATTTTACATCTATTCATTTAAAATCATTTTCCGATCTTTATTTATTTCCAACATATTAAACAGCGTTTTTTATTTTCGTTTATTTTTTCCATTTTAAATAACATTCTTATTTCAAATGGAATAATAATAAAAATTTTACACAGTTAGATCTATTTCAAAAAATGATGTACATGGTAGTTTTTAATATATTTTAAATATTATGTAATATTATTATATATAATATATAATTATCATAACATGGTAGTTTTGCATAAAAATTTTCATAAAATCAATTTATACATATACATATTTGTCAAAAGCAAAATTTGAAACAATTGGAAGCAAGCGTTATATTTTTTTACATTTTTACTAATATTTATGTAAACATTCATTTTAGCTAATACAACATACTACAACATGACAACATATAATAAAATTCAGAATGAAAAGATTTAAAAATTGTGTGGTGATTCCATTCGAAATAGGAAAGTTATATGTAGGAAACAAGTTACTGAATAAATACTGAATAATATTTTGGAATATTATTAAAGGCTTGTTATATAATACACTTATAATATGTATATCAAGAATAAATTTTTGCACTTTATTTACTGATAACCCATTTTTTTTAATGGTCACTAATTGATTGAAAATATATTGAAAAAGGCTTAAAATTAAGAAATCAACAACATAGAATTGAAAAATATAATATTTATAGAATTCTATCTGGAAAACTGTATAGCAGGAAAACACTTCCTTGAAAATTCCCGCCGCATTTTCGGGACGTCCTACGGTGGAAGCAACGGCGGGCCACGCGGAGTGAGACGGAACGAGGGCCCGGTGGAGAGTTATGCCGCTCAACAGCTGTAAATCGGCGGGGGGAACGACGGTGTGCGGGGGACGCGGGGACGGCCGGTGTGAGGTCAGACGTCTTGCGCGGAGGAATGTTCGGTGCCGCGGGCGCAAAGCTGAATTCCTGGCCCCCTTGTCGAGCCCCCGCCAGCGCTCCGTTCATTCATTCACAACATCGGACCTCCTACCATGATACCTACGTGATAGTGGACGGAGCGCCGCGTTGCCGATGCCGCGACCAATTCCATCTCGGGACGAATCTCCTATACTCGAGTTTTTTCGAATTTTCAAATTGAAATTACAGATATTTTACCCACAATATATAAAAAGCGTCAAAACATTTTGAAGTATTCATTTTTTTCGAATAATTTTTACCGAATATTTGCTCTATTAATTAGCTGAATTCTCTCGAATAAGAATATTTCAAAACCTGTTTTTCAAATTTTACAAATTTACGGATTTATTAGAAATACAAGTACTAAAACATTTTTTTTATAAAAAATATCATAAGACCTCAAGGGTATTTTACCTAAAGCCTAACACATCTAGAGACATCTTTAGCTAAGCTTTGGAATCTACAAAAATTTAGTTTCAGTATAGGGAGCGCCATCTGTTTCTTTATAGCGCAAGTGACATCTTGTAACTGCAGGATATTATATTTTGTACAAACTATAACATATCTAAAAAGACGGTGGCGCTACTAAAACAAAAAGTAATTTTATTGTAGTACGAATTTTGAAGTTAATTATTTAAAAAAAATAGAACAAAATTAAGAATTTAAAAGGAGTTTGTCTGTAAAATATATAATTTTATACAGAATTATTTTAAAAGAATTAGTTATAGAAAACCTCTTTATTATAAAATCTTGAATGATAGAAAGAGCTTTAATTAACCAAATATAAGATAAATCTTATTTTATATTTGTTTTGCATATTTATATGCACGAAAAACAACTACATAAATAATGAACAGTCTGGTAAAAACAAAATTTTTATCGTAATCTAAAAATATACTAAAATCTTATACCTGGAAAGACCAAAAGTTTTATTTGGAATTTTATTTGACTTTGATAAAATTAAATTATTTATCTAAATTAAGCACTTCAACCAATTAGCCATTTATTATTGCTTACTCCCAATAAAACGATTAGATTACCGAATTATTTGCTCAAATAATTGTTGTAAAATCGAATTGTACAAATATTTATCAATATATAGACACGCTGAACGAATAGCTCTTATTATCCGGGTATCAATTAGTTGCAGCAACAAACGGTCTTAATCTACAAGCAGTCAGAAATGCGTGCATTTTAATTTTTATCTATTAACAACAGTTAAGCCTCACTCGGCTACTTGATGTGGTTAATTGTTGTCTTGCTTGCACCATATTTTTACACGAACTTTTCCACATTGGTATAAAATCATGTATGCGTATTCCTAGAATAAATTTCGCCAGTTATATTTTTAATCTGGCGTCTGTTCTATTTTTTGGACCGTATTGATCGTACCTATGCATCGGCATTGGAAATTTAGTGCATACGACCTCGCTTCAAGCTAAAATCTCGACATTCAATTACAATTTTTAACATTTAGAAATTTGGCATGGGCCTAAAAACCCCGTCAGTATGAGATGAATGAGGCAATAACGAAGAACTATCAAGGTCTATTTTGTAACAACTACAGTTGTTCACTATATCGAAAGAAACTGATTAATATTAATAAATTTCATTAGAATGTGTTATAATAATAACACGTGATCTCATCACTTTTAGTTAAATCTAGATTTTTAGTCGTTAACAGCTCTCTAAAGTTCTAGACATTTACATTAATTGATTACGTCACATCAATCACCCACGTCTTAATTTGTGTGACGCCTGCAATGTATTTAAGTAAATCAGATTAGTATTGAGGGGAGCACAACAAATATCCACCGTAAAATACGAAGTAGCATACTTGAAAATGCTACATAATTAAATTTATATCTAGACAGTAACGTGCTTTAAATATCAATATTTGCCTTGAAGATAAAGCACTTGTGGATTGCAATAACAATGTGCAAAAACGCAAATTGGAAAAAAAATTAAAAGAGGCGAAGGTGAATTTTAAATATTTTTTTTCTCATTACAGCAAGAAGGTTATCCAGAATCGGTAAATATGTGGGCCGAATTAATTTAATACCACATTTGTATTATCAAGAATTTTAGCGGAAAATATTAATTGTACAACAACGCATTTTAAATCAATCGCAATACCATATAAATGTATCCATGAGCATTTGTAATAAACTAAAACATTTTAGTGTTGATAATAAAAATTATTGTGACCTTTGTGAATAATAATTGTGGATTTTATTTAAATACAGTTACAGCAAATAACATTGAAACATTCCAGATCCATATTTAATTGGTTAATTAACACTTAAACAAGAAAAATTGTGCGAAACTATTGAAATAATCGCACTATCGATCGTCATCCACAAGAACAAACTCGATTGTGAGAACGTAATCAAACACAAAGCGAAATTCTCCACAAATTTCGTGAATCATTTGTTTACGTTATGTAAATTGGACAAAAGTAACAGTTACAGATGGAATTTAAATCAAACGAAGCGGTTGTTCTCTCGTTTATTAGCCGATCGGCCTTGATCGTCGCCAACAATTCTTTAATCAAAACAAAACGGAAAAATTAATTAGTCCAATCCAACTTGTTAGGGGTAATATTCGCATCAAGAGTCTCAGTATGAATAATTATCCGTAAACTGTTTAATCACACATAATTATAAAGAAATATTAAGGTTACCATTAATTAATCATTCAGGGATTGAATTAACGAAGCAACACATTACCTACTTTATCATGGCAATTGCTGGATCTGAATCAAGATCGTTGAAGCTCAATGTCTCGATATAATGCCTTCATTATTAAATAAGATTCGCCATCCTCCACAATAGAAGAAAGGGAATATAAAAATACGTACCTTGCACTTTCGAATGTGGCGGAGGCGGAGCTGCCGATGGCACCGAAACCGACGCCAACGGCCAGACCCTCCGGGATGTTGTGGACAGTAATGGCGACCACAAGGAGGATGATACGTTTCCATTGTCCGTGCTGGATCTCCTCGATGTTCGACGCACCTTCGTAGCTCTGAACGGACGGAAAAACGTCTTCATTTGCTCGCGAATTTTGTTCATGTTTACCTACTGCAATAGGCGAAACGAAAAAATGTCAGTTAATGTAGATATAAGTATTCAGTTTGGGGTATGATAAATTAATAGGTTTAAAAATGTTGTGGCAGAGTTTTAACAATGACTGATGTATGATACACCAATCATTTACACAGACTGATTTAGTACTTATTGTGTAGTACTACTTACTAATAATTACATTTGATATAATGAATCAAATATAGTGCTTATTAGTAATTACGTAATTTTATCCCAATCAAGTTGTTTTAACTACCTATTTAATTCTCAGTCACTTTTTAAAGTTCCATTTCATTTTCATTTAATCACTTAATTATTAAAATACATAATGTTGCTAAATTTGAATACTACAATTATATATCATTATAATTTAAATTTGATAACGTTAATATTATAATTTCATTGTTCACAAATATAACTAACAAATGTAAACAAACAAAAATTATGGCATTAACTAATTCTATTTAAAGCGTAATAAAATTATTTTATAAAAACTACCTTTAATATGATTCAGATCAGATTCCTTTTTCATTGAAGAGGTTTTGACTGAATTATTAAATAAAAATTTTAAATTAACAAGTTGGTATAAAAACGAAATTTTGAAACTGATTGTATTGTTTATTTACAGTTTTTAAACTACTCACTAATAGTGAAGTGTTTTGAAGTGCTCTATTTTAACTTTTTATTTGAATTCACAAACTGCCCACATATTCCTCATACATTTGAAAACTGAAAGTACTGATATGACACTGCCAATGAATATTTATTATCAAAGAAACAAATAAATTTGTAAAACAATAATATTTTGAACAATTTTAAAGATGTACTAATTTATCATTGATTTATTGTCTTTAATTTTTAATAGTGTGTAGGTAACCACAATAAAAAATTTACAAACAGCAAAATCCCAGTTTTTTATCTTTGTAAGCATTTTATAATTGAAATTATTCATTACATATACATATTTGTTTATCATATAAACACATGTTATTACAATAAATGGATTTATAAATAGACAACTAAATTTATCAACACTGTTTTTGTATAATAAATAATGAAATTTCAGGAATATCTTGACATTGACTTTGCAAAGTTCACATGTGTAGCAAAATTTATCTGTTTGTCAAATCTGCTCTGTAAGCCACACGCTTATCTTATCTGGTCTGTAATACCTCTACCATGCACCCAGCACAATCATTACAGATGTTAATCATTTCTAAAATGAAAACAAACATAGAAAAGAGAAGGTAAAACGTTTAGAACGTCATTTACCCTAAATCTTGTACCCAAAAAACCTAATTGGTCATTCGCAGAGTCAAGTGAAGATTAACATACCCCTTCTGCGTTGCACTGATCCAATATTATCAGAAAAACCGTCGATGGCAGTCGAGTCGGGGATAGACATGTGAGAGTCCCGTCTCACACTTCTGACACTGTCTTTTCGATTACTTGTGGCATGGAGAGCTGAAAACACACCGTTTAGCACTTTCATGACACAAACTGAACACCATACCTAGCATCATGTTAGGGGAGTGTACGCCCAGCACCGTTATCAACTTGTCAGCCCCATAAACGAACAGGGAGCCGAGCAGGAAGCCAAGACCCACCGGCAGGAAGGCGTACTCGCCTTTCTCGCCGTACAATTTCGATTCCTCGGCCATTTCAATGGCGGGCGCCAACAGGGACCAAAATGAGGCGGCCGTCATGACGCCGGCTGCGAATCCGAGGCTGGCGTCGAGCAGTTTCCTCTGAAAAATGATTTGTTTATATGGTTTTGTTTATGTTTGAGGTTAGGTTCTAACCTGCGAGCCTCGGATTACGATAACTAGCGCAGCGCCGGCCGCGGTCAGGCCCCAGGTGAACAGCGTGCCCAGGAAGGCCTGCATGACCGGTCCGTATCCCTGTATCATTTTGTTCCCGTTCGTTTGGTTGATGATGCCAGAAAAGCCCCCTATTCCATGCCAAAGTCGACAACTCACGCACGAACACCGACTGCCATGCAAGCGCGAATTCTTGAATATTTCAAACGTGTCCTGCTATCAGAACATGCGCGTTGCACCGCGATCTGGGGAACACACACAGTTTGTCACTGTTTATGAAATTATTAAAACAACAACGGTTTGTCTGCAACTGCACAACTTGCACGTAGAACAACGGCAGAAAGGTTCTGGATTTTGCTTGCTTTGGATGTGTTGCTTGGTTATTTTTTTATGTAATGTAAATCGACTGCCACATCTCAAGTGGTTTGCTTAACTTTTGAAAAATGACCTCTCGATACACAGATAAATTCGAATATAGATAACGAGCAGACAGGCAGTTGTGAAGTATAATGTATTAGTTAAAACATTTTACCTGCAGAAGGGTAGACAACACACATCGGTTGGTTGTTCTCAGCTGACAGTACTATTGCGCATCTAATTCGAAAACAATGATCATGAATACTTCATACAGTGGTCATCAAATCGGTTGTGTTGTGGAATACGTGCGGAAATACCACAGGTAGAATTAAAACAGATTTGTCCACAATTGAAGTACTACTGTAATTGCGGTTCCACTGGAGCGTCGATAAAACTGACCTCAATTTCTTGATATTTATTTCGTACACGTAAAACGACAACTTACTGTTTATTTTATCTGTTTAAGTGCACTAGTTCATGATAAAACATAATGACTGTTTTATTTGGTTGATACATTATAATTACTTAATAATAATAAAGATATATCGAAACGTTTTTTTAATTTAATTTCCAGTGGCGGCTATTCAGATAAGGCAGGTGAAGCAATGCCTCTTCTATGAAAATGACTTTTTCTCACATAACGTTATTATATTCCAATGAATATTTTGTTTATTTTGCAGAGGCACTCTTAAATGTGCCTCTTTATGTCAGTTCGTGTCACAAGTAAATCGTAAATATTTCTATTTCATTCCATCATTCGCGCATGCGGTTTAAAATCGAGCTATTGTTTCAGTGGTAGAGGGGCTGAGGCGTGCCTGCAGCCAATGAGATACCTACGTTTTTGTTTTTTTGTTCTACATATTTATTGTGCCCCACCAGACTCAAAACCTGTTAGTTTTATTCCAAATTTTTGCTAGGAAAACTAAAACAAAATTAAATTAGTTAGTGTGATTTATTAAGAATTCAATAACAAGTTGTTATTCATGTTTAACATTATAACCACGAAACTTAAATTACATATTGTCGGGATGTAAAAATAGTTTTCTACAAGAATTACAATATTTACAAGCACATCATTAATCCAATGTAGAAGTGGAATGTATTCTTAAGTACTTTGAGCACGAATAAATTAATATTATTATATACACATTTATACAATAAGTAAGTTGCGTTAAATATTGAAGTTTTCATTACTTTAGTGAGGAATTAGTCATTTACATATTGAAAGTTCATTGTTGTAAATATCTAACAGGTCACTATTATAATCAGATACATTGACATTATTGCATTTGGTACTTCTGCATTAGACGAATGGATGGTTCAACTGGCCGAGTTATATTGGTTAATCAATTAGTTTTTTACAAGTATAATGAACATTTTGCAAAAGTAAGAGTGGTCATATAATTTAGTGCTTAAAACTTAATTAAACTATTCAGGTCTTTTCATATAGGCACAGTCAATTTTACAATCCTATTCCACAATATTTGTTTATTATTGATAAAATAGATGAACTTTCTATTATCTACAGCCTTAATCGTCTACTGTACAAACTCGGACATTTCCAGGACCAATTGAAAACTGGCCCAAAAATGCATTTTTGAAATCTACATCCTACTACAACAATACTGATTGACTATTAACATAATTACCTAGCAACCTTTATTAATTTACTGTTTCATTATTTAGCACCTACTCGCCTCATTCATACAAAGTGCACATTTATGTATTGTCTATGTACTCATTAAATCTCATCAACTTATATTTCTGTACATAACAAAATACATTCCAGTAGGCAATACATAAATTAATAGCCTTCACCATGCTTAACAATGAACATACAAACTTAACTTAAACCAAATTAAAGTATGCATTTATAATAAATAGTACGTCTATGCACGTTTCTAACGAAATAAAACTTAAGTAAATGCGAAAATTAATTATTATTGTGAAATCGTTGTCATTTCACCACCGCTACATTAGCTCAGAAGCTTGCGATTTCTATAGACTTTTTGACACTACAACATTTATTTACTGTGGATGAGTTATAGATTATATTGTAGATATAACTAGTATGTGGAATATACACTAGTAATAAAATTGATCTATTCAGATGGAAGTGAGTTTTTGATCTAAGCCATCGAAAATGTATTGTCCATCGTTCAGAAGGAATGTTCTTTCTCTTTCTTAAATTTTTGTGTAAATGTTTTCATCATGAAAGCCCCAAGGCCAGTTTTTGTCTACTTGAACGCTTATATGCTTACAAAGATATGTTAGTACGTCTTTTCGTTTAATATAAGTAAGTGTGTGGTGAGAAACGATAGGCTTGAAAACTTATTCTGTATAACATGTGGGTACTGATAAACTATCACACGTTTGGTTGCTTAGATTTTGAATGAAAATTTTACACAAACTCCTTGAAACTTGTATGTTATAAAAATAATTTTGATTAACATTTTTATTCAAGTAATCCCCAAGTACAATTGTAAAACTGCAGAACGACGAATTCATTAAAACAAAACTATTACCTTACATAACAATAATGACACGGATCATTTGTATCCAGTAACTACTCAAATAGAGATAACAAGCTCAATTCCTCGCGATGTGAAAACGTTAAAATTCAGCGGTACTTTCAGAAACCCGCCTTCATCAGACATTCCACATCCTCATCCACCGAGGTGTCGGAATCCGTCGGGGATGGTGACGACACGTTGCCCATCAGCGCCACCCCCAGGGTCTGTTGTCGAGAGATGCTGGGACGTTGTTGACGTAACTGGGCCTGCAGCCACGACGGACGTCTCAGCGAGGACGTACCGTAGTATTCCTCCGGGATGGTGTCGCGAGTTATCGATCTGGAAGTAGAGTTATGGGATTACGGGGATTTTTCACTTCTGACGTGTTCCAGTGAACATTATTCCCTTTTGTTATATGTTAATGGGAAATGTATGTTAGGTGTAGTTATATTTCGTTATTGTCCACTGGAACACTTAGAGCTTAACAATGAGTTATTGTCATTAAGAACATGTTCACAATTAGTAGTTTTAGATTTTAATGCACATGTTTTTATTGAAAATAACGATGGGTGATAAAACACACAACATTAAAGTACTATTAAAGGATCTAGGATGACAAGTAGGGATAATTGTAGAGAAGTTAACACTTCTGATTTACTTAATTTAGTTGCCAATCTTCCATATTTTGAATAAGGCATTGTTTATAATCTTCAGGCTTCATATTGTTCCTAATACAATAGATTATTGTATATTAATAAAGGTTTCGTTGATTTCGTTCTTAAAACAAAAATTAGTGCATTTGATATTTTCAATGGATTCATAAAGAATGCGTCATAAAACATAATTAATATCCTCATTTATATTGTAATAAATTAGTTTCTGATATTGCTCATATTTTATAATAAATTACTGATTTTTTAAGGTCAACAATACAAGTTACAATAATATTTCTTATATAAGAATGGGAGTGTCTATTTTCATAATAAAAAATATTTAATTCCCAAGAGCAAGAAATCTTACTTATCATCTATATTTAATTCATAATGAGAAAAAAATTATTGCATTGAAATTAATTTATTAATCAATTCTATTATACATCTTTCGGATTGCGTGTTTAACTGCACATATTTTGGTATTCATCAAAATTGAGTTTTCAAAGATATTACCAAGATAAAATCTGACCCACATCAAGTGGAATATTAAGTATCACCATGGGAATGTTCGACGGCGTCTAATAATTTAATATCTACTGCGTGATAGTAATGATATTATAATAGAAGATACGGCATGTCAAAGCATAGAAAGATTTACCACAACCACATTCCAGAGAGACTGCTTTCCAACACCACTGAAATTTATCATCACAAAACTAATTAAGAAGGCGTGAAATCAAAAGCTACTGTAACAGCCTCGTATCTAGGTATAGTTCTTAAGTCTTCAGCACTTCATGCATTCTTATTTAGAATTGAGATTTGATAGGAATTTCAATTAAGCAGGAATTACCTTTAGTCGAGATTTATCGGTTGTTTAATTTAAAGATTGGATGTAAAGAAAAGGTAATTTTGATCCTTAATTGAAACATACTTGGGACAGTATTAGTTTGGCCGACACTTGGTGCTGCGGTCACTTTTTAATCAAAGATACATTCAAGTTGCAACTTACCTTTTATGCTAAATTATTTAAATATCTGAAAAATTGCATTACATCACATTATACAATTTTTTAAGAGTGTGTGCGTGCAATACAGTGGAATATTTAAGAAACACAATAAATGTGCAAAGATGGATATTTGTTGACCAAGTGTTGGAACGTGAGCCAAATCATTAACCTACCTCCAGTTTAATCACGAAAATTATAACTGAAAAATAAATCTGAAATTAGTTGTCTAGAAGTGGTTCTTCTGTAACAATTTGGTCAATGGAGTTAAATCGTAATAAATTTTGAAGGTTGTCTTTTCTCGGTCTAATTACAAATTAATTTTCAGACAAAAGAGAGTAGAAATTGTAAATGTGACAGTCAAATAATAAAACATAAAACGTATCTTTGTTAAAAAGGGACGCCATGATTTAGTTGCTGATCGTAGTCGTGCAGGTGTCACTGATGCAAAACCCAACATCCAGATACAGATCAAAGAACGAAACAAAAACAGAAAATAAAATTCCTTACGTTGCCCCGTGTGCAATTTTGTTCACATATGTATATGAATGTCATCAACACACCCGCTTAGCTCCAGCATGGACCCGCGACGCGCCTGCCGCCGCTGTCCCGGCGTCTGGGGCGGCTGCGGCAGCGTCGGGATTGTCGCGACGCTGGAGTGTCCGCCGCAGGGCGCCGCCGGTGCGCTAACAGTGCTCGCCTGTTTTTGCAGCACGCCGAGCGGATCAGTGTCGCCGTCCTCGATCAGGATGACGGCGGCGGCGCCGGATCGGCCGCCGGAACCGCCGGTGGAGCCGCGACGCTCGCGCTGCGGCGTCGATTCGGTACTGCTCATCGGCTCCGAGCCCAGGCTCTCGCGACGGAACAGTCCAATCACCGAGGAACGGGGGTTCTCCAATCCACCTGGAAAAGGTTCAGCAACGTTGAAGGCAAATTGGCCGGTTAGACTATTTTAGGAACTAAATATTCCATTACGGTTATTTATAACGTTATCAACGAGAATCTCGTAATCAGTTTCGGGCAGATAATCACGTGGAAAATTAAATTGGAATCGCCGGAGGATGTGACGCGATTACATGCACTGATTTTGATTAGCGTTACCTAAGAAGGTGGCCGAAGGGGAATTGTAGGCCAGATATTCCTTGTTGGATGCCCAGGCGGGAAACTCGGACTGCTGCAGGGGTGCTGAGCCTTCCTCCTCGTCCCGTTTCCATGGGAGCATCGTTTCGGTGGCGGTGGGCGTCGTGACGCGCATCAGATCACCCCCTGTGCAAAGATAAAACAAAAATTTTCAGAATTAGAAACGGAAAGGGAAATTACTGACAACATCCCAAGTGCAAGATAGTGTGCTCCTCGTTTTATGTTGAACAGTGCATTTTTGAAATATATATTCGAATATAAGTCATGGTAAATTTAAATTTAAATACATTACTAAACGATAAACAAACATAAATAAAACTAAATAAAACACTTTTAACAAACATTGGTGCGTTACTCGTTCGAACAAGTACAAAAAGTTAATATATATTGTAGAATATCAAAGAATTTGTATGCAACATATTTTTACCATTTTAAGTGAATTAAATTCCTCTAATGCAAACAGAATTTAGTACCCATTTCACTTTCGTTGTTATTAAAGCATTCTTTCATTCACTTCAAATACCATTAGTGTGAAAGTGAGCAAATTTTAGTCATCTATGTTAAGTGAGTTTGATAGAAGGCTAATTATTGATTTGACTTTCATTATTGGAAATTACCAATTGGTCGAAGCAAATCGTTGGAATTGTTGGAGACCCTGATCTGAAAAAGGTCGTAAATGACGTGCTTGAGGTTAAAAAAGACGCCGAGAGACCACATAATGCGCGACCTCATATTGCGAGAGTTATTTTGGAGTATTTCCAACATACCAAAGTTAAGGATATTAAACTTTTTGAATTAAAATGAGTCCACATTAATTGTATTTAAATTTTATGAAATTCAACACAGAAAAATAAATACATAAAATTTTATACGTTTTTAAAGTTAGTACAATTTACATTTAGTTTATAATAGATTACAGTAATATTTGCATGGAAATGTATTCAGATAATTATGACTAGATGTAAATTAACTCCGAATAAGAGGCATAGATGAAATTGAAATGTTGGAATCTGAAGTGAATCAGGACCAAATTGCATGTTGCAGGGAGTTATTTCTCGCATGTGTCCTCGCCTTCATCAAACTGGCTTGACTAAGGGAAACTACAACAAATAAGACTATTATTTATGATTAAGGAACAGTAGATACCCAACAGCGTTATCCTCGCAACTGTCTGGTCAGCTAGAAAAGATTATAGGAGCTTGTATTGCTCCAATTAAAGTATGGAGTCTCTTGACAAATGCAAGTTTTTGTTTATGAATGGTGGAATTAGGCTCTACAAAGATAATCGTTAAGTTCGAGTCTGGCCAAACCGAAATCATCGAGGGATTATAGACTCTTACCCATTTCAAAGGAGTTTCATTAGGGTCTAGGTAGGAATTTGTTACGATGGCCCTACAAAATTCGTTTTTGTTGAAGATAATACTTTCTCGTGTCAGCTGACATAAATCCTATCGAGTATGTATAACGGCAGTTTTCGAACCATCAACCTTCCCCAATATCCTCCAGAGCATCTATTTCACCGTCACGGTCCAACATATCCCAAAAAGAATTGAATAACTTCATAGAAGGTATGTAGAAGAGTTATCAGTCATCGATGCCCATGAGGGACATTAAATGCACTAAATGTTATGTATGTATAAATTTGATCAAAAATAAAAATTGCTGATCTATGTTAAATTTATTAGGTCGTATTAATTTTACTAAACATATTTTATTTCTTAGTTTCTTCACAATATAAAGTCAATGTCAACGCAAATTTTACATACATTTTTCAATATTCTTAACTTTTAAACATGAGTTTAAATTTTCCTCCAGATTTATCACCAATTGAACACATGGAGTACATAGGAAGGAGACTGAAATTCAGCTCTTTGAGGCTTTGAAGGACTTTCAACAATGAATGTTTGGATCGTCGTGGATACTTAATAATATATTAAATATTCTCGTCTGAAATACGAAAAATGGACGAAATCCGACCACCAGTTCAGGAGCAAATTTACACATTTAAATAAAATATTATGATAATCATGTAAATAAACTTCCACGCAGCGAAATTTTGCTGCATAAATATTATGTTTCAGGACTGCATAATTAAACAGTAGATCCAGTTGTTTTCGAAATAAAATTACCTAATGTGGTTGTGCGTCACGTTCACGTGCGTCACAGTTCAAAATGAGTTTGTTTTCACCGTAGGTGTCGGTTTCGCGAAATCGACAAACTAAATTGGGCGTTATTAATTTTGATTGAAATGTACGCATTTCCATGACTAGTAAATGAATCGGGGGACGAGATCACGTGGGACCGTTCAATTTTAAAAATTACCCACATTCGAATAGATACTTCAAATATTTCAACCAACATGACGGGAACATTCCATAGATAGAATTACTTACCGTCTATCGAACCTCTCGACATGCGTTTTCCTGTATCTGAGAAAATACTGTCATCTGTAACTGAACATGAATCATACAGTGCTAAAGATGTATATTTGTTGGTAACTGGCGGGTTTCGTAGGAAAGCCATGCGACTGACATGCGAAACTAAGACGGACGGGTTGCACAAAAAGATTCGATTTACTCACGTTACACGCGGTGATAATTTTGTTGGTTTTGTGTTTCGAAAGCTCTTTACCTAATTAAGTTCAATTTTAAAAATATACAATAACGAATTCCTTCGTTCCTGTAAGTGCCCTCTTTTAAAAGTAGCCTCGTTATTTCCAATTAGGGAGCAAAGCAAAGTGGAAGTAAAATTAAAATTATTCATTTAATTTGCTGAATAAGTAACTGTAAGAACGTCCTAAATTTAATTTCAGATATTGAATATACTGATGCAAGATAAACAAACAATTTAAATATTTTAAGGAGAAATTTGAACTTTTAAAGTTTGTGCTTTCAGCCAAAGCACTCCCTTATTTAAAATAAAATACGTCATTCAATCACATTAATGAAAACAGGAAAGGAATTGAAAAGTTTTATGTAAATTTTATTTTTATTAAACGTCAATTTTAAGTTTCAAGCAGCGAGTTTACAGGATTCTTGCCCACGACTTTTAATTACAGCGAAGCGTGCAAATGGAAATGTGTACACGTTTAATTTTCCGAATACATAAGAGAATAGTAAAATTCCTGGTTTCAGGACTCATTTTCGTTTAAGAAATAATGAACATATTTAATCTTTTTTGAAGTTTTAGTACGAGTGTGAATAATGGAGTTTCGTCTTGCGAAAAGCATTTTCTATTCTAGTTAAAGTGGAGAAGTTTCTATGAAATGAATTTACTTGGAATGAGAAAGGAATTGGAATAATATCAATAGGGTTGCCAAGTCAATAGTGTAAAGTTACATTTCAATTTCTAAACCATTAACATGATTAGATCTGTTATATTTTTAAAAAAAATATATATGTCTCGAAATAACTTGACAACCCCGTAAACATTTCATCTACATTTCGTACCGTTACAGCCGTGTCTTCTCCATGGGAGAGATACTTCGGCGGCGGTTGATTTTTTAAATTTAAGTCCCACCAAGGGAACCGTTTGACTAGCAAAGCTTCCGCTGTTCTCTGTTTCCGAACTCGCTAAAATATGAGCCCCATTAACACACCCTGTTTTCCCAGTACAAAGAAAAAACAACAATCAAATTCATTACGTACAACAATTCACTTCTATTTATTGTTTCATTTTAAGGCACATCAGGACATGTTTTTTTTTTCTTTAAATTTTAATTTCATTCAGTTTTCCTAAATGTGTGACTAAATTACATGGATCCTTTAACTGTTTTCTTGGGAATCAATTGAAGAATTGATGGTTGATTAAATATTCCTGCTGAATTTTTAAATTATACATATCTGACGTGCCATACTGTGTGTTTTTATTGTGATGTGTATTGCGGATGTACATTTCTAACAAATACAAATAAAATGTATTGCCAATAACGTGCATTAATAGAATACAATAAATAATGAAACAATTTAATAATAATAGTCTATTGACCCACATTCGACATCCAATAAAAATGCACTCCTATATTATTTAAAAAAATACATCGATGAACTGAAAAACCTGCGCTGAAGAACAAGCAAAAAAATCGGAATCACAAATCTGGAGTAATGACGTTAAGTAAGTAAGGTCATGCTTTTTCCTCAGCTGTGTTAATGTAATAACGCCTATTCGAAGCGAAACCACAAAACAATTAGCCACGAGTCTGCCACAGAAGACGGAGGCGCCTCGCTCTTGGAACGGATGGCAATGGACAAAAAATGTCTCGATGATGCCTATATCTAGTTCATCGATTTCTTTGTTTAGTTCCCGTGATAATTTTAAGACATTCGATGTCCATTAATCATCCGGATCCGTGGTGGGCCGTTCGAAATCGCGTGAAATACTTACGGGACGATTTGGCCGTGAACGTGATGGGACTGTCCCACTCTTCCCTGCTGGACTTCGGTTCGGTGTCCATGTCCTCGTTTAACACCTCGCTTATGTAATCTAGATGACAGACAGGTAATGATGTGAAAACTACGGTTGCCGGGGTGGGTTACGGGTTTGGTCGAACCGAAACAACTTTATCGCAAAAGGGGTCTGATTGAATTTGATGCTTACCGTGGGAGAACTGTTTGGCCGTCCCGTTCTGCTGGAACTCCGGAAAACTCACGTGATTCTGTTTTCCGTCCTATAATTGGAGATAACCTGTCAGTTTTATTATTATATTTATTTGATTTTATTTTTATTACTAAGGTAATTTTTTCTTCTATTACTTTTAGATTTAGATTTAATTTAAATTAATTTTTACATTTATTTTCAATTTAAAATATGTAGTACAAAATTTATCTTCACTGTTTGTGCTGAGAAGTGTCAGGGCTGAATTTCTTTGTGCTCTATCAATTTTTCGTGTCCAGAAATAATCACGTAGCTTGCTCTCTCTCATTACTAAGCATCACCCTTATTTTAATAATTATTGAAATAAGGGTTAGGATTATTAGAGGGGGAGCATGCTAGGTGAATTTTGGTGAAAATCAATCAAGGTGAGAGTGCAGGAATAATACATTTACATAATACATATTGCTTCGAAATAGCTGTGTTAGCACAGAAACTTCCTTCGAACTCTTTTCTTGTTGGCTAAGTTGAACATATACATTATTTTGATTTTGCTTGACAGTATATCCCAATGAAAAAGTAAGGAAAAGAATTGGCAAATCTATGATTTTTAACACAAAATAAAGCAAATGAAAAATTATAGGACAAAATTTGAGTGACATGATCTCTAATACTCAAAATATTAATAAAAAAGAGATTTTCGTACAACCAAGTAAAAGAAAATATTATTATATTTGGTCTACTTCTTGTAATAGTTGAATAGTTGGTACTAGTTGAATAGTTGAAACCATATAATGGTATAAAATGTTCGTCTTACTTTTCTGCACAGCCAGTATGCGTTCACTATGTCATCCAATTGTTGAAAATATTTTTGAATTGAATTATTTTACAAAGGAATAATGTAAATATTATTTATTAATATTAATTGAATAATTTTATATCATAAGTCTATTTAAAAAATTAGTGAGTAGATGACTTTTTAAGCTAAGGAATACACGTAGCATATAAAAAGATTTATTTTTAAACTTCTTTATGTCGTTACTGTGTATTATCTATTAGGAGCAGAAAAGTTACGTTAATTGGGGAGTTTACTTTCACCACACAATTTCCAAGCTTTCCGGCTACTTTCGGGACATCCATCAATCTTT